>NW_028317803.1:4148333-4846250 GCF_062004578.1 Staurois parvus
TGTTCAAATATTTTATTGATGGCAAATAAAATAGAGTAAGAAAAAATAATCAAATATTTACAACCCATCATAACAGAGGATGGAACTCTAAAATAAATATTCCAGCAACCCCCAATACTGGCTTTCTGACAACCCCCCAACCTCAGAAATAAACTAATCAGTAGGGAACTTCCTTCTGATTATGAGGTCACAAATAATGGAAGCAAACCCTGCAATAAAAAAAGCTGTAAACTGTTTAACCAAATGAATCCATCAAAAAGTGTCAGACACTCAAAAGGGATCTTCAATATCTCTGGATCATACAGCTGCACATCTAGTAATGTTATAAGTACCTTATCGAGTGCAGAAAATGTAGCAAAGGATCTTACATTGGCGAAACAAAACAGAAGTTGCAAACAAGGATGAATTTGCACAGACATACCATCAAGGAACATAAAGAAAATGACTTCTGCACACCTGTGGGACACCATTTCGCACAACCGGACCACACTATGGAAGACCTCAAAATTTTAGTTCTTAAAGGAAATTTCAAAACCATTCAGGAAAGGAAAACTTTTGAACTAAGAATGATATTTCTATTTGACACAAGAGATAATGGCCTTAATTTGGATTTGGGATTCCTCACTCATTATCCAATAGTTTTATGACCCCCTCTGTGAGTGGTGTCCCCCCACAGTCTTTGCTTTTGCTGTGTCTTATCTCTAGTCTAATCCTAGTTTTATAACCATTGCTGTGTATATTTGTATGTGTGTGTTTCTTTCTGTTTTATTTTTCTCCCCCTTTCAATATCTCTTTTAACATTCTGCTAAAACTTTGTGAAGTAGTACTGCCTGGACCTTGAAGAAGGGGATATACCCCGAAAGCTTGTCCTCAAAATTGTATGTCAGTGCAAATAAAAAAAGTATCACGTCAGTACTCGATGGCAAAAAAACATTTGAGATACATTACATGTTTCTTAGAGGTTGTAAGCATTCACAAAGAAAATTAGCCATGCAATAAAAGGATAACAATAAAGAGAATCGTTTAGTTAACAATGAAGAGTGTCAGAGTGCCATATTTAGCAACATAAACATTGCAGGACATGAGGTAAAGGGAGACTCTGGTATGAGAAAGACTAATGTTGTTACAAAGATAGGTATATAAAACTTACAAGAGGATTTAATGTGTAGCTATAGACTTAGGATGAGCCTCAACAAGGTAAGTAGCCTGGATCGGTAGAGGCAATAGGCAGGTGAAGATGCCCATGGAAACACATAGTTAGATGCTGAGAAGTACCAAGAAAAGGACATATAACAGATAGATAGAGGGTGATTCAGGAGTAGGAGGGGAAAGAAGTCCATAGATGAGGTTAGGGGGGTGGGAAAGGGTATCCACGGGGGAAGGCTGGGTCCAACATGAAGTGTCACCAAAGATGCAGTATGGAAATCAGATGTCAATTAAGGGAGAAAAAGTGTGGTGTCAAAATTAGGTGGGAGGAAGTTTGTCATCCAGGGATCCCAGAGTTTTTCAAATTTGGCTACTGCTTGGAGTGAATCATTGCTTCATAGTGAACAAGTTTCAATATGTATTACACACCCTGTGCTCAACTAAAAAATGACATAGTGATGTTCATTCACTAATGAAGTAGTGCATGTTCACTTTCAAAGTGAATTTTCACTTACCTTAGTGAATGAGGTGAAAAAAAACTCTGCAACAGGGGCGGACTGACAACTCATGGGGCCCACGTGCAATAGGGGATCATGGGGCCCCTGTGTCCTTGCCCAAACTCAAAAAAGCCTATGAAAAAGGTACCAGGGGCATCCCATGGGGCCCCCTACTGACCCCAGGCCCTCGGGCAGTGCCCGAGTTTCCAAATGGTCAGTCCGCCCCTGCTCTGCAATAAATACCCAATATTATGTTTTTTAGCACATGATGGGGTGTTTAAAGCCAGCACAACTTAACCTTCTTCACTAATTGAATATTATTTTTGCAGTGAATTCATTCTTAGTTTAGTGAATAAGGTACAGTTTTGATGACTACAATCATCCAATAATTTATTGCAAAAATACTGTTTTTTTTTTTATTTTCTATGCACATTATTGGGTGAATTTTCACATTGTTTCACCTTGTTTCTAAAAGATAAGTAACAATTCACTTTGAAAGTTAACATACTATTTTTTAAAACAAAATCAGAATCAATGTAACACAAATTGAGAGAAAGTTTTTTGTTTCCTTTTTTTATACAGCACCAACATGCTACTTAGAGATGTACTATATGCATTACACCCTTCACATACACCTGTGTACCCTGAAGAGACTCACAATCTAATATCCCTACCACACATCATACACACAAAAGTGCAAATTCTAGAGGAAATCTTATGTTTTCAGATAATGACAAGAGATGGATGGCCAGGAGAAAACCCATAAAAACTCCACAGGGGTATTCTGCTGAATAGGATTTATTCCTAAAACTCATAAGTCACAGGCAGTTTTAGCAAAGTGTTAAGCAAGAAAAAAATACAACACATGCACTCATATACACATACACAAAGCTAGGCCACTGGACACCACAGCATATAATGAAACTCAACAACCCCCAATGCTGGCCTTGAGGCAACCATCCAACCTCAGACATAGATTAATTAAGAGGAAGCTTTACTCTTATTATATTAATAATGTTATTATAAGAATGCAAACAAGGGAACTAAACCTTTCAACAACAAGCACAGTGAACTGTGCAGTGAGATCAACCCATTAAAAAGTGTCACACATGCAAAAGAAACCTTTATTATTACAAGATCATACAGTTCTACCTCCAGTAATGTGATGTGCCTCATTTGACTTCAAAATTCAAATGATGATGTTATATCAGCAAAACAGGATAATATATTAGGAAACTGCAAAAAAGAATGAATTTACACACATGCACACATACACACACACACAAAGCTAGGCCACTGGATGCCACAACATATCCTCTGAACCAGCAGACCAAAATATTCATCACGGAATACTAGTAGAATTCCTCCATAAGAAAGGTTACAAGAACAAAACCATTAGTGCAACATTAAAAACCGCCTTTAAAACTCTAAGAAAAAAACTTGAATCACACAAAGGGGAAATCTCCTACAATACAAAGGGTAAAAAAACCCAAAAACATTTATCTAGTGTTTAGTGGCCACAAAGAATTCATCACTAGAAGGGATAATACAAATATTCAAACAGCTGCAACCCATTAAAACAGATAAAGAAACTCAACAACCCCCAATGCTGGCCTTGAGGCAACCATCCAACCTCAGATATAAATTAATTAACAGGAAGCTTCACTCTTATTATTATAATAATATTATTATAAGGATGCAAACAAGGGAACTAAACCTTTCAACAACAAACACAGTGAACAGTGCAGTGAGATCACCCCCATAAAAAGTGTCACACATGTAAAAGGGACCTTTAGTATTACAAGATCATACAGTTCTACCTCCAGTAATGTGATGTGCCTCTTATTTGACTTAAAAAATTCAAATGATGATGTTATATCAGCAAAACAGGATAATACATTAGGAAACTGCAAAAAATAATGCATTTACACAGACAAACCATAAAAAGAACATAAGAAAGATGACTACTGCACACCTCTGATACACCATTTCCCACAAGTACACCAAGGTACATAAGACAAGAATGTTTTGGTCAATAATGATCAGGAAAAGAAAACTTTTGAACTACAAATGATAATATTATTTGACAGAAGACATAATGAACTAAATATGAATCTTAGTTTTCTAAAATACTATCCAACAGGTTTATGACTATTCTCACCTCTGTGACTGCTAGTTTCCCCTTTTTTTGCTTTTCTTAACTATCCTATCCTTTAATTACCTTTGCTGGGTATATGTGGGGGGGTTTTGTTGTTTTTGTATCAGAGATTGTCCTACTCAACATTTTGCTAAAATGTTGTGTATTTGTACTGTTTGGACCAAGAAGAAACTTGGACTAAGCTTCTTCTGAAAATGATGTGCAAATAATTAAAAAAAATAAATCACAGATGGGACTGGTTGTTTTGTTGCATGTGCACTAATATAACTGCAAATACCCAATTATCCAATTACCTCAAGTATGTCATTTTGTATGGAGTCTTTAACACTCAATTGAAGGGCTATCCATCTGTATTATGTGAGGAAGTTGTCCATTCATCTAGTCACTGGGCAGCAAAGTAAACATAAGGACATCCTTAAAGAGGACCTAGTCTTTGCCCAAACAAGACAGCCAGAGAGCAAAGGATTAGCTGCTAAGGTTGTCTTTGATCTCCCCATAGTTATCCTTTTCCCTTTTACTGACTTTTCATGGCTTATTCTATATTGTGTGGAGGTGGCCATCTGCTCATATCAGAGCTTCTGCTCTCATGAATAGTGATCTGGTAACTGGTGGGGAATATATACAAGAAGAAGCAGGAAAGGTATAAGAAGCACAAATCCACAGAATGAATGAAGCAGAAGGGAGATACATGCAGTTCAGGTCCTCTCCAGCAAGTAGCATAGCAATGACATCACCAAATCTCACTCTACAGCAATGGGACTTTGAGGCACAGGAGTTTCCAAACACAATCACATGATGAGCTGCACTGCTATTTTTTAGAGTAACTAAAGACAAAATGTAGATTTTTCATAGTACTGCTTAGGCAATTACGTTTAACAATTACAATTAAAAGCAAAATGTGCCATGATATAAATTAATCAGTCACATCATCCAGTGATGCAGACCCTTGTCAATTACAATTAATGATGCCATCCAACCTGCCACAAAAAATACTGACATGTCCAATCCTGACAACTGCTAACACTAAATGAGAGGTCTCAAGGCTGACAGCTAAACTGTAGATAAAGGTTTGGGGATGGTGGCTGATGTAATTGACCAAAAATGGCCATGGCTATATTTGGTCCTCAATGTCAGCCACCATTCTGTTCCATTTGATTATATTCAGCAGTCAGACTGGTATAGGCGGCTAAAAGCTGAATTCCCAGGTGTGGTTGCATCACTGGTTGCATTAATCCACTGATCATGGACTTCCTAACAATCAGCTTGAGTGGGAGGCTGTCTCATTTAGTATCAGTAATAATACTGCTGCTAAACATTTTCTTTTCCCTGCAGCCAGGTGTTTGGTGGATGGGCAAACACCCCATTTAGTTTTCCCATTTGCCAAAATCCAAACAAACTAAATTCAGACTAAAGTTTACTTCAGTCTGAATCTGAAGCTCATTGCCATATGGGATGTACACTCACTGGTTAGTAAGGATGAGCAAACCAGGCCAGGTTTGATTTGCAGGATTTTAAATGAGCTTAGTGGAACATTTGCAGGTTTGCAACCCTGAACCCTCCTTGAAGTCTATGGGAGGCAAAACTAGTTATTATTTCTGTCCTTTTTCAAAGTTAATAGAGAATTCATTGTCAACAAAAGGTCATGAGGAGCTGCAGTGTAGCTAAGTGGTTAGCAAATCCCAACCATGGTACAATCTGCCTGGAGTTTTCATGTTGTCCCTGTGCCTGCGTGGGTTTCCTCCAGGAACTCTCATTTCCTCCCACACTCTAGAGACATGCTGGAAGGTCAATTGGCTCCTAACTAAATTAGCCCTAGTATGCGTATGTATAAATGGGAGTTAGGGACCTTAGACTCTAAGCTCTTTGATGGCAAGGACTGATGTAAATGCACTGTGTATATACTGCATAAATTGTTGGTGTTGTATAAGTACCAGAAATAAAATAAAATTTAAACTTACATTTTCAGTAGGAAATACTGAAAAGTATTGAATACATTTTTTAGATGTCTTTGACATTCTCGTAGAAGAGCTAATAAAAAAGTCAAAGAAATGTAGCTATAATATTACTCTTTGTAAATACCCCCAAATGACAAAATAACCCCACCCAAGTATTCCGTTAAATCCCAGGACAACATTCCTTTAGATAGATAAATATGTAGATTGGCAAATAGGTAGATGTAAATGTTTATCCAAAACAGCCAGCAAAAAACAGTCTATCTGAACTCTGCTGCCAGCTGAAACTGATTAAATCATAACTGGCTAGAAATGATTTGTGGGTCTTTCGGGGTCTCTAGCTTACAGCTGTGGAAAAGAGGCACATAAATAAAGTTGCATGTGCTGACAAGGATAGGATTCATTTAGAAAAGCCTCATGCTTGAGTGGCTCTGCAATTATTAATGTATGAATCAATACATACACCCACCCTCCTTCATTCCTTCCTTCAGCATGTATTCCAGGCTAGTAAAAAAAAAAAGCGCATTTGATGTTGTTCATCCTTCTTCACTCTTTCAGGGCATTTTGTCATGGAAATTAATTGGGAGGGTAGTGGGGAATGTTCAAAATACAGCTACTTTTGCAACTACGGATATTGATTTTTTTGCATATGTTCATACAGAGCTTAAAACAAATGTTAATGCAAGTCAAGCAATTTGTGCAGAATAGCAGCTTGATTTACAGATCTACCATATTTGTGAGGTCAGATGAAAACATGTCGGTGATGTCATGTTGTTAAGTCATGCATTCTAGTCTGAATATATATAAACAATGAAATAACTGTCATCTGCAAAAATCAACACCTCTCCAATGGAAGAAAAACTAATAATGAAATAACAGTTGAAGCACCCAACTGAAGGTGAAAGCACATGCCTTTGATGCTAAAAGCTACATTTTTTTCATCATATTATGGGGAAGACAGTAATTTTAACACAGAGATTTTGAGAAGCTGATTTGCTGACTAAAAAGCTTTGCTCCATTTATTTTCACTGAAAGTAATGTGTCAAAAGGCCTCGCTAGAGACTTTTAGGTAGATCTGAGTCTGGTGTATTTAAAAGCATGGACTGAAATATAGGTCAGAGTAGAGGTCTGCTATAATTGGATTGAAAATGTAATAATACCCAAAGAAAGAACTGCTAAGGCATGTTCCTCCAAATTGCCTTGTATCCAGGCTTATTTATTCTCTGAATTGCTATTCATACAGTGTGTACAATACTATGTAAATGTGAGCTCTGTCACAGGACACAATGCAAACTTTTGCATGAGTACTGTGTGATCCTGAAAGAAGCAAAAGTTCATTCATTGGTTTACTAGCTTTATCTAAACTACACTATCCTAGGGATTCACATTTTTCTATTCTGAGTCACTCTTTAGAGGCAATCACAATTTAGTAACCATCCATAATTCCTTTAGATTCTTCATTAAATGCAGAGTTGTAATTGTTAACGAATACACAAGATTCAAGCTGGTGTGTTCACTGCACACAAACATACACTTTTGTGGGGTATAATTACAGTGATCAGTGAATTTGTTTCTCACAATAGATGAAAATTAAACTCAAATATGAGTTTCTGCCATTTATGAAAAGCAGTTAGGAAGATATGGGAAACAACTATTCATAAGAGGGGGAGGAACATTGTCTATACTGTGTGTAAAGGAGGTCTTATCATCAGGTGACATTTTATTCTTTTTTTTGTTTCATAAAAGTTTATAGTAGTTTAAAAACAAAAGATGTAAAACATGAGTATACAGAAAGTTAAATAATAAATTACACACACTCGTTAGTTGCATATGGTGAACAGAGAAACAGAATAAAAAAGAAGAGGGGGAAAAGAAAGGCAAGTCAAAAAGTGGGCATCCCTTCATACATATAACTTCTGGGGTACAAAAAGCCTCAATGGCCCATAGCTAATGAACTAATACAAAGCAATACCAAATGCTATACAGACAATATCAGTGACCTCTGTTAAGCATAACCAAATTGTGTATTAACTGGGTGCTAATTAGAGAGCAAAAATTTTACTCCACAAGAAAGAATGATACATTTAAAGGGAAAGAAAGAAAAACAGGGGGGGGGGGGGTTGAAGAGGAAGGGAGTACAGTTCCGCTGGCCAAACTCCACTCCCGACACATTGGTTAGGATCTGACCCGAGTAGGTAAAATTCGCCTGATATCACGTTCTCGTCAAGAACATACAGAGAACCGTTTTGTACCGATGCTTCAGGAAATTCACTAATGGCAAAGATCCTGATAATTTTGGGTTCTATCTAAAGTGAGCCCAGCAATACCATGTAGAGGAATATTTTGAAATATTGTCTTGTGAAATACTTATCAATTCTTTCATTTCTTCCATCGAGGTCAACCTCTGGAACCATTATTTAATAGTTGGGACTCCAATGGCATGGGACACAATATCTTGCTGTATTTATCATAAACATCACCAGGGATTTACAGTAGTTAGAGATGGGAACAGAGTTATAGTGCAAGAGATATTGTGCTGGGGAGAATACAAGATTTTCAGTAGAAACCATTGTAATAATCTCATGTACTTTTCTCCAAAAGGGTTGTACTTGGGAGCATAACCACCAGACAGGTAACATTGTTTCAATGCCTTGCTCACAACACCAGCACATGTCAGTGATTGCTGGTCAAAACTTATGGAGAAGGGCTTGGGTTCTATACCAGCGAGTGAGTATCTTGTAGCCACCGTCTTGTGTAGCTATGTTCATGGATCCTTTATGAACTCTCATACACACCAATTCCTATTCCTCTTCCTTCAGTGATATCCCCAAATTTTGCTCCCACGCTGCCCAAGAGGAGCTAGAAAAGGCTGATTGTTTCCCAAACAATGAGGAATATAAGTGAGAAATCAGATGTCTTTGGGGTTGGGGTCTGTCGCATAAAGCTTTAGTTGGCTTTAGTGGCATAGTCCATTGGTTAGTAGTTCTATTAGACATAAAAAAAATGCCTTATTTGGAGATATGTCCATAATGGTATCATGTGCAGGGTAAGTATGGCAGTAATTTCCTTTAGAGAGAGACATTTGAGTTGTTTAAAGATGTGGCAGGCTTGGATGTCCCTATAGGGCCATATGGAGCATAAAAAAGGAGGATAAAAACTTAGGTGCCAAACCTGGCGGGATTGAGATGTAAAGAAGCCAAACTGGTGCCAGTTCCTTGTTGGTAGTGGAGCACTGTTTTTGTGGGGAGGATTCCAACAGCACTATCATTGAACTTTACTGGACTTTTTTGCTGCCTTATTATATTTGATGATTTTTCACAGGAATTGTTTTTTCATTTTTTTCACTGTATATATTTATATATATATATATATATATATATATATATATATATATTTTTTTTTTTTTTTTTTTTTTTTTTATTGTCTCACCACACTTAGTTATTGAGTTTTGCATTTTTTATTTTTTCACTGTGTGTATTGTGTATACACTATACATTGTGATTCGGGGCTTGTCACTTTAGGATTATCCCAATTTTTGGGATCCACTTTGTTGACACAATTTGGTGCGTATTATCCCAATTGGGGATTGGGTTGTGTTTAATATTTTTCAATGCATCCAAGGTTGTATTTATGAACCCTTTTTTGATATATTCACTGAGTTGCACTTTAGTTGCTTGCTCTTTTTTAGATCCTATTGGATCTTTTTATAGTTTATAATTTAATATTGTTTATTTATTTTTTGCGCCGCACCATATGTACATTATTTATGCTATTTCACTGTATTTCACTGTGTATTGTGTATACACTATACATTGTGATTCGGTGCTTGTCACTTTAGGATTATCCCAATTTTTGGGATCCACTTTGTTGACACAATTTGGTGCGTATTATCCCAATTGGGGATTGGGTTGTGTTTAATATTTTTCAATGCATCCAAGGTTGTATTTATGAACCCTTTTTTGATATATTCACTGAGTTGCACTTTAGTTGCTTGCTCTTTTTTAGATCCTATTGGATCTTTTTATAGTTTATAATTTAATATTGTTTATTTATTTTTTGCGCCGCACCATATGTACATTATTTATGCTATTTCACTGTATTTCACTGTGTATTGTGTATACACTATACATTGTGATTCGGGGCTTGTCACTTTAGGATTATCCCAATTTTTGGGATCCACTTTGTTGACACAATTTGGTGCGTATTATCCCAATTGGGGATTGGGTTGTGTTTAATATTTTTCAATGCATCCAAGGTTGTATTTATGAACCCTTTTTTGATATATTCACTGAGTTGCACTTTAGTTGCTTGCTCTTTTTTAGATCCTATTGGATCTTTTTATAGTTTATAATTTAATATTGTTTATTTATTTTTTGCGCCGCACCATATGTACATTATTTATGCTATTTCACTGTATTTCACTGTGTATTGTGTATACACTATACATTGTGATTCGGTGCTTGTCACTTTAGGATTATCCCAATTTTTGGGATCCACTTTGTTGACACAATTTGGTGCGTATTATCCCAATTGGGGATTGGGTTGTGTTTATTATTTTTCAATGCATCTAAGGTTGTATTTATGAACCCTTTTTTGATATATTCACTGAGTTGCACTTTAGTTGCTTGCTCTTTTTTAGATCCTATTGGATCTTTTTATAGTTTATAATTTAATATAGTTTATTTATTTTTTGCGCCGCACCATATGTACATTATTTATGCTATTTACCTGTTGAGGTAAAGGAATTGGGTATTAGCAGCTGTGGTTCATCTAGTGCAGGAGGAACCAACACACTTATAAAGTCCTGCTCATTGGCATGCTGATATCTCCAGCTGTTGTACACATCTTCGGCATGAACACAAAGATTGTAGGGATTGACCTTATGGTTTATCATGTGTTATAGAGTCCAGTGAGTGGTCAGCTGTTAGATTAAAGTCCCCACATATGATGAAGGAAAATTAAGGAAAATTTCTAATGCAAACATTTTGGAGCAGTGGAATTGGTAAAATGGGTTTCCTGGATACAAACACATTTGTGATTTATGAGCTTGTTGAAGCAGAGAGGCTGCCTGGGTGGTTTAATCTCTGAGATTTAGTGAGGGGATTTAAAAGCCCATCAGGTAAGTTCCAGAGAGATGAGAGAGCACATTAGAAGTAAAGAAAGGATATCAGCTTTGGCCTCACACCTTGGGAGGGCAGTAGTATCTGCCAGGGCAGGTTTACAAGAGTGGAAATATGCAAATAATAAAATGCATAGTTAAACACATGCTGAAGATATAGGGCTAAATAAGAAGTGAAGAAACAATCCACATTAAACCAGAGAACTGTGGTAACAGAATGCTAAAAAGGAGAATCCAGAGGTTGAAGCAATGAAAGCCTCACATATAATTCCAGAGGTTACAGAGCATAGATTGAACTGCTCCAAGCACTTGGGGTGTACAGGTCTGTGTGCTGAAACAATACAATCAGGTGTTTCCTTGAAGAGGTTTTTCCAATTGTGAGTGACCACTTGCCATTCTGGTGTCATGATGGAAGAGGTGTTGATTTGGATAGATGCAAATCCTCTGTTTTTGCATCAGTTGAAGTCCCTTCTCTATGGACAGGACTGTTGTCATTGTACGATTATGGGTAAGAATACATTTTGCCAGGTGACCCCAGCAGTATAGGATCTTGTGGTTTTTCAGTGCTTTAGTAACCTGTATTAGGTTTTTATTCTGCTGCTGGGTGTATTGAGAGAGGTCTGAGAACACTTGTAAGGTGGAAAACCATTAAGGAACAAGATCCAGTTTGTTAAAGGTTGCCAGAACTTTCTTTTTTACACGGTAGAAATGGATCTGTATATGCTTGTCAGACAAGTGTGGAGGGTTAGGGATGCAATGAACTATTTCAACAATCAGTTCTGCATCTGTGGCACTAGGCAAGATTGATGGGCCAACTGTATAGCCTCAGAGATGCCCTGTATTTTAAGATTATTCCTATGTGACCTGTCCTCCAGGTCTTTCACTTTAGAACACAGCCAGGAAAGTTCATCTGTCTGTTCATTATGGGACTCAAGCAAATTATTGAAGGATGAGACAAACTCCCACATAAAAACTAAAAATTCTTCATGCGCCCAGTGAAACACCCTACTTCAGGTTCTATCCTGCTGCTGTGCAATGTGATCAACACAAATTGTGAAAAATAAAGATAAACAGCGCAAACATAGACCTCTATATCAAATCAACATACAAAGTGCAAACATATATAGAAAATTAATTTATAATTAATTAAATTAATAGTGAAGTCCATCAAAATTAATAAACCAAAGTTCAAAAAATCTCAAAAATATTATTTGTGCAAAAAGAAATTTTCAAATTCTTCTTCTATTATAAAGAAACTTCCACCTTCCACCCGTGAAAACCAACATCAAATGCACTCACCAGATTTAGGTGAATGAAACGCCTTTAAGGAATTTATGGGCTCCTAAACCCTCTTTCGTATCCACTCTGTAGGAATCCTCATCTCCAGCATAGGCTCCACCATCCGACCAGGGAGAAAAAATCTCAGATAGTGTAATATTGCAAAACACCATTCATAAGTGAAATCAAGGATTAATTAAGTGAAATCAAGTGATTCTAATGTGAGTGGCCTTAATCCTTGATTTCACTTATGAATGGTGTTTTGCAATATTACACTATCTGAGATTTTTTCTCCCTGGTCGGATGGTGGAGCCTATGCTGGAGGTGAGGATTCCTACAGAGTGGATACGAAAGAGGGTTTAGGAGCCCATAAATTCCCTAAAGGCGTTTCATTCACCTAAATCTGGTGAGTGCATTTGATGTTGGTTTTCACGGGTGGAAGGTGGAAGTTTCTTTATAATAGAAGAAGAATTTAAAAATTTCTTTTTGCACAAATAATATTTTTGAGATTTTTTGAACTTTGGTTTATTAATTTTGATGGACTTCACTATTAATTTAATTAATTATAAATTAATTTTCTATATATGTTTGCACTTTGTATGTTGATTTGATGTAGAGGTCTATGTTTGCGCTGTTTATCTTTAAACTCCCACATACTTTGCTCCAAGATCTTAAACTGCCTCTTTAAACTGATTCACACCTGGCAAGATATCATTTTGGAGTGATGACATTAATGATAATAGCATATCTTTCATAGTAGTATCCAGTATGGGTCTATTTGCTGTAGGGAAAGTGGATATGGGATCTTTAGTGTCCCCAGAGGCTTTCATGGACTCGCAAAGCTCACTCACCTCTGTAGTTGTTGAGCTGAAGGGCACTCCAGAGTCTTGAGGCATCCTCTATTTAGATATGGTTGGGCTCTGAGTGGATAGTGTGGAGGGGCCAGAAGAGATTTCTGCTTGTGATTTGTGTTTCTTTTGTATGTTCCCACTCAGCCCCACTCAGTGAGAACCAGCAATATGAGTGGCTTTGTTTGCAGGCAAGATGCATCAGCTGTGGCCATTTTCTTTTAGCCTGGGACTGGCCTGTATGAATAAGGCAGAGAGCTTCTGCAGCTGGGGCCACTCCTTCCTTTTTTTGTGATTTCTGCATGTGCCCGGAGAGGCTGAACTGTGCAGGAAGCTCTGAAAATGCTGTGAAACCCCAGTGCTAGAGCAGAGATCCTTCAGAGAATGGCCATATTGTAGCATGGTTGCCTGTGCTCTGTTTTTTTAAAAAAGCCTTAATATTGCATAGGTATGACTGATCTGGATCCAGGAATCAGTATACAAGTCAGTATATTAATCGGCAGTCAGGATTGAGGGACCTGAGAACAGGACGCAGGTTTAGATATTGAGACTGGATACAAAGAAAAGGAACCTTAATCAATAGGGCTGGACCCATTTACAGAAGCACACATAAAGCTGTATAGCAGACTAGTCCTAGAACAGTGATACAGTTCACCACCAAGCAGTATGAGAAGTAGACTCCTTAAGACCCAGAGACAGGTGAGGAGAAGATGGAACCACAAACCTGAGACAAATATAGAAATGGGTGATAAGAAAAAGATGAAGAAACAATGAACAGAGCAACTTACAAACATATAGAATACAAAGACAAACCATTTTGCTTTCACTGCATTGATCACCAAAGCCCTACTCACAAGTGGAGCTATGCTTTAAATTTCTTTGAATTATAAATACTTCTGATTTTACCAGCACAAAATTAAAGGACCCCTAAGTGAGTAAAGACAGAGGTCAGTGGTAACATTGTTGGTAACCAATGTAGCATATATCCAGGACATGACATTTTAGCACAAGTGCACATTAATGTATAGCTGTCTCTGTTATTTTAGCCTACCACTTTGGAATGACTGTTTTCTTTGTTCCTGGAGGTCATTCAGGTGACTTATCCCCATTGAATCTAGTGTTCTCAACTCAATTACCTCTCTACAATATATCCTGGGATGACTGATAAAGAAAAAGCTGCTGTCATTATACCTGTGTACCCAAACATAATGGCTTACTGTGTTATTTTATCTAAGCATAAGCACAAGGTCATACTTTCTAACTGGCATTTTTATTGTTTCGAATCCTTCGTTAACCCACTACTACTATTGTAAACTTTTGACTACAAAAAAACTTTTTTATATTAAAATTACACAATATAGTAACAGATTGTTTACACAAATGCAAGAAGCACAAGTCAACATTATCACTTTAATTTTAAGATAGATAAACATTTTTGGCATAGCATATTGAACTTTCATGTGTTTTCATATTTGCACAATCCCTTCTTTGTGAAAATGTATTTATAGGTTAAGTATGTACATACATGTTTTATGTTGAAAAAAAGGTTGCATGTTTGTCCTTGGCCATACTGATATCAGGTTACATGTACATAAAAAATAGATGATATTTCATATTTCAAAGGGACATAACCCACAAAAACTAGTCAACATCTGAAAAGCGCTGCCTATACTACTGGTAACATATGTATTAAATAAGGTTGATTAAGAAGGGGTCATATGATGTTTTGCTTACTGACTTTGCCTTATACATCCTGGCCTGTTCACTGTGTATCAGTTCTATGATTCTAAGAAACAGGATTTGATGCTTATAATTTGGTAGATCAGGGCAGCCATTGTATATTCTTAGGATATGTACCACTGGACAGACTTTGTAAACTATGGTATTCAACACATATGGGTGAGCTTGATGCCTGTTTCTCTTGCAGTATGCTGTATTTCCATTCCTCGACCCCTATGTCACTACAGGATTCATTAGTGGCCTAAGGACTGAAGGGTGGAAAAACAAAGTATAGGACATAGGCATCTGAACCTCCCATAAGTGTCCAATACTTTATGGAGGCTATTGCAATAGAACAGAGGAAAGGTAGGAGCTGCTGAAAAGGTAAGTGTACCATTTCTTTTATTGTATAAGACGTTTTGCTAATTTTTTATATAACCAACACTTTCAAAGTGTATGCAAAGCCAAAACTTTTTTTTAGTGTTAGTTTTGCGAACTGCAGGTAAGGATTAGCAATTATATTAGGTATTACTGTTGGTGTCTCTGCTAGGGAGATTCATCATCTTTTATGTCCTTGTAACCAATGTCCCTAATACAGAAAGTGATGGGACATGCAATATTTTAGAGTTTTCAAAGGAAAAGGAGGTGAGCAGAAATTATCCAATGGGGGCTCCTATTTTAGAACCAACTGTTTCAGAGGGGAAATTCCTTTGCTTTGGGAGATTTCCTCTTACTTTCTTTTGTGAATAGGCGTTGTGGAAAATGCTCTCAGTCAAATACCTTAATGAAGGTGCATCTTTATTAAGTGAGATAAAGTGGCAAATATAATAAAATTTGATCAGTCTGAAGTGAACAGTGTGACTCCAAAGGACGGCCCATCCACTCTGAAGGGAGCTGAGATAGGAGAATGCTCAAGTCAGCTTCGAATCACGTGGTGTCAGTGTACCAGCGTCCTGGGTGGTGTCATCACAGCAAGCGAAGGGAGGAAGGCAATGTCTGGCGTCGGCTTCAGCTGGGAGCTTATGCAGGGTTACCAAGATGACATGTTTCGCTCAGGAGCATTCTCCTATCTCAGCTCCCTTCAGAGCGGACGGGCCGTCCTTTGGAGTCACATTGTTCACTTCAGGCAGGTAAAATTTTATTATAGTTGCTACTTTATCTCACTTAATAAAGATGCACCTTCATTAAGGTGCTTGACTGAGAGCATTTTCCACAGCGCCTATTCTTTTCAGTTCTCTTCATCATGCAAATGTTTAACAAGGCAGTGGTGGGATCAACTGGTCACCTTCTTCCACCTGGAGTGGCCTCTCTGTGCTCAATTGTATGAGTTTTCCTTTATTACTTTCTTTTGTACCTTTGCGGCAAGAAACAGAGCAAGATTTTCCAAGTAGGACACAGATAGAAAAAATGGATAGGCTCTTAACCATTTCCTACTTTATCCAATATTAAAAAAAAAATACTTTACACACATTTTAAACATATTTTCTGGATACATTTATTTTGTAGAATGAAATAAAACGAGCTGCCCCTACTTACTAAAATAAGTAGCTGTGAGCTTTGTTTATTGCAATCTTCAGGTGAAAAAATAATAACTGTGTGATTAGTTATTATATCACAAATGACCTGACCCAAAATTTTCTTGTGTGAAGACTTTACCCCTTCAAAATAAATTCTAACATTTTGAAATATAGATAATTCCACGCAGTCTTCTATCTTCTCTCTTTTTGGAAATTCTCATGATCCAGTTTTATATTCTTTGATTGGTTAATAAATTATTTTATAGGTTAATTAGATCTAACTTTGTAATTCATAAATGTACTCAAAACAAGCTTAAATGGTAGTAAAACTCTAAACTTGGAAAATTGAACTAGCATATTTTGTGATAGTGATAGTGACACCCCTGTTCCATAGCTGATCCACTGTGGGTGTTTGTGACTAGAGTTCTAAATATTATTGTCATACACAGTCATTTAGCTTATCCATATATTGTAGAGCTTATTTTTCTATTATAATGTATGTCTGTATGCTAATACTTTATTGAAGAGCCCTTTAGAGACCAGAGTTATAATGAGACAATGAGTTAAAACATGATATGTAATCCACTACTATGGTGCAGTTTGCACAAAGTCTGTGCAGTTTGAATATATATGTATAGACTGTGACTGAGCAATATACATCATTGATAAAAAGAAAATACATTTAGGAAGTATAGATATAAGCGTGGCACCGGACATGTTTAATTTTCATACATTCTAGATGATTTACAAAAACTAAAGACAATAATTGTGGGAAAAAAATAAATTGTTATCTATATCAACCAAATTACTTTCCACGTTTGTACGATTAGCCTTCATTGGTTTTATGTGTTCCAGGTTTTCATTGTGCCAGTTTTGTAAAGTACAACAATGAGACAGAAAAAAGAAAACTATAGGAGTCAACTAAAGCAGCCATACTTCTCACAGCATTTGAAATATGAAACATGTGTGTGAACTGTGCCCAGAATTTATTTCTGATGTTTTTGTCACCATTGAGTCCCGTGTGTGTGTGCTTACACATAACAAGTAGCCCCGATAACTTTTTTGAGACTTTTCTGCAGGGATTTTAAAGAGGAACACTGCTTGCTCCTGTGATGTCTCTAATGGCTGAAGTGTCTCAAAATATGGCCAGAACATGTCAACACTAACTAGGATTTTTTTGGCCAGGCTTCTGGGTTGGACAGAAATAGACTTAATATATGCACTTGCGAAAATGCACAACATACTTTAACCTACTTGTGAGCTTCTTGTGTGCATAGGCTATTTCTGAAACAAGACACCAACATTTTCAAGATGTGAGATCTCATTGCAGATTGTTATAAAGCTGCAAAGGCTATAGATGGTTTTGGCACTTTACAGGTTCAATATTTTGTCCTCTTTTAGTAACTATTACAAGTGAGTGTAACTTCAAAACCATGTTTATTATTTACTACACTATGCCATTATAGATATGAGGTTTTTGTTTGCCACTACCATGGGCTCGAGGCAGACCAAACCCTCTGTTTTGTAGGTTCATGATCCATGCAATTCAATCAGGAATTCACCAGACTGAAATCTTTGTAGATCAGATTCTAAGTTTGAAAGGCCAAGTATTGACTAAATTAATTCATGTCAGCTGGCTGAGTGGAGACAACAATGGGGCTTTTGAATAAGCCAGCCCCCTCACTATAAAACGGTGAGGTCATGGCAGCCATACTGACAATGCGTTTTATCTGTGATGGCATAAAGCAGGCCATACATGAATCGAAATTTAGCAGGTTCAGCAGGGATCAGCTGAGGTTCAATCCATGTATGTGCAGGCTGATTGTACCCAAGTTGATCCATCAATCACAACCAGCCTGTCAAATTTTTTGACATTCGATTACTGCCAGCCGATATAGCAGCTAGTAGTAACCATTGTGTTCTACCTGCCAGGAATGCGCCCCTCTACTCCCCAGCAGTAGAACACAAGAGCACTGTGGGAAGCTGTCAGTGTTTACGGGGAATCAAGCAATTTTCTTTCCTTCCACCCATAGTGAAAATGAAGTAATCTATGAGCTGCTTAAGCCAGCCATAGATGGATCAATATTCAACTGATTCAGCCAAATGATTTCTGTACAACCAGCCTGTTGGGTTTTTTTTCCCTTTAATCAGCCATGGACTATAGCTGGCAACATTGATCATTGTATTCTGATGGAAGGGAACTCTCCCTGCTTTTTAGAATACAATAGCACTGAGGGAGGCAGAGGGAGGGAGAAACTAATACATTTTTTTTGTTCAACCCAATGACTTCTTCCCTTGCCTCCCTCACTTTACTCAATTCTTCAGCTTCTCTATCAATGTGTCAGACGAGTCAATATTTAATACAGTATTGACTGCATTTAACTCAAAGAAGCTTGGTTACCTTGCTCAGTGGTAAGGCAAGTAAAACGTCACACATCGTAGATCCTACTTGAATGTAAAGTTCAACAAGGAGTTCTTGTACAGTATGGGGCAAAGACTATATTAAAAAATATTGAGAGGAAATATTATATTATGTGAATATGTACAGAAACATGTACTTACATACAAACACTATATTAAACAATGTCCTTAACCTATAAAAATGCAATTAAAAGCTCAGAAAAATCAAATAAAGTTTTTCTTGCAGTGTTTTTCCTTTCCATAAATTCTTTTTATTCAATAGCAGGGTCTTTTGAACTGGCTAAAAAAATTGACATGTAAATTCCCTATCACTGTCCACCTTACACGGTTAAGGAAAGTGGAAAATTAGCACTGGACATATAAGGTTATCTGATTGGCATTGCCATCTTATATTAACCTCCCTAATAGTATTCCCGAGTGTAGCTCGGGGTAAAATGTCAGTACCAAAAGCGGTAACCCCGAGCTACACTCGGGCTTACCATGCGGCGCTGTATAGGGAGTCCCTGCAGCACTTACCTTGTCCTTCGCTCCAGCGATGTGTCCCCTGCAGCGTCCCCGGCCATCTCCTCCGGCAGATGCCGACACCCGGCTTCTGTGTTCTGGTCCCTGTGACGTCGGGACGTACGGGCGCCGCCAGCGGCGGGAAATTTGAAAATTTAAAAAAAATGTCTTTTTTTTTCAAAACGATTTTACAAAACATTGCTGTTTCAACCCATTTCACATACATTTTGTCCCTAGTGCTCTGTCCTGTCCCGTCTGCATTTTAAATGTTCTTTCTGCCTGGAAACTTAGAAAAGTCCACGGCGTCCAAAAAGTGTCCCTTTACGTCAAAAGCGGGTTTAGACCAGCTAGAGAACAGCGATAGTAAATCAGAACCACTTGCAGAATTGAGTGATAATGATTCGTGGGGAAATTCGTCATCAGATACTGAAAACGATTTTCTGACTTTGCTCAGCAATGTGCGAACTTGGCGCTATATTTCAAATTTCAGTGTTTTTGGTTTGATTATATTATTGAATTAAATGTAATATTATTATTATATTATTATTTTTTATGATTATTTATTAAATTGTAATTTATGATTTTGTGTTTCAAATTTTATCATACCCGGGATGTTTAATAGACTCTTGTTCGGACAGATTTCAGTGAGTTATTCCTAAATATTACAGCCTACAATAAAAAAACTACATATTTCCATGCAAAATAATGGTACCGCTTTCAGCACCAAAAATCTGAAATAATCATACCGCTAGGGAGGTTAAGGCATTATGTTGATGTAGGTGATCTGGTGGGTGGTTGCTACACCCCAAAGACCTCACAGTCTCTTTGGTTTGTGGTTTAATATAACAAAATGTAAATCAAAGCACCACACCACTGCTAAAAGGTCTACATGAAAATTTATTCCAGTAAAGGTCAGGTACAAGCAAATGAGTATACAACATGTTTCGGGGATTCAAAAACTGCCCTCTTCATTAGGGCTAGAAAACAACAAAGGCACCTCTATGTTAATATAATATCAATATAGTGTCTCTTTCTCTGGGTCATAGATATAACCAAATACCCCATATCCAATAGCATTGGATGTGTAAAATCAAAAATTCAGGTAACACTGGAGAAATAAGTAATAACTAATATACAAGATCCTTGGACAAAAGGGAAAATATGAACAATAAAACATACTGTACCATTTCAGTTCTTTAATTCAGTTTAAAACAGTAATAAAAGTAATAATTACAATACTATATCCTGATTAAAATATAGGCCTTACAAAAACTAGATATAAATAAATTGTATCTAAAAAATAATACGGGTATTTGGTTTTAACTTTGACTTGAAGAGGGTATACATCTTTGATATCATTTATATAGAGATGCCCTTATGTTCCTTTCTAGCCCAGATGAGGGGAATGATTTTTCTGTGATAGCACATATACGGGATTTATGGAGGTTTCTCGGCTGTTATTATAGTTTGGCACTGAGAGGCTTTTATAAATTATATATCCAGTTTATACTTGGATTGAGGCTTACCCCCCTGTGGTGCTAATTTAGTGGAGATATACACCCATTTTCTCATTTTGAGCTGGGACATGGTTGTTTGATCTCTATGCTCCTGATTTTCCCTTTATGGGCTTTAGTCATGCTACTAAATATGTATTTTTCACACATTGGCAATCTGGAATTGCTAATATGATATCTATGAGCATCCATATTTGGTCTCTCTCATATGGCTCCCCTTGGTACGGACAGAGGTGATTATATTCTAAGAGTAGTCACATTGTTTTAGATATTTGGTACATTTGAGCGTAAAGGTCTGAAGAAGTGGTTGTTACCGGGATATGTGTGACTTTTCGCCCTCAACAAGAGTAAATCATTATGATCTTTGTAACAAAATCTGTTTTTACATCTTGTTTGAATAAAAATTGTGATGTATTTTATATATATCAATCTGTATCTTTGATCTAATCTGTTTATATATACACCGATAGGTCACCCTAGATGTCCCTGCCTTCTTACTTCATTTTTGTACACTCCTTTTTAGGGTGGTGACCTCTTGATGTATATATACAGTATATATATATATATATGTATATATATATATATATATATATATATATATAAAACCGTTCCGTATCTGCCACAACCCTTTGCCAATCCCTCCACTGGCTTCCAATTGCCCAACGGATAAAATTCAAAACGCTAACACTGACGTATAAAGCCATTCATAATACTGCCCCAAATTACATCATCGATCTTGTCTCCAAATATCACCCAAACCATACTCTCCGCTCCTCACAAGACCTCCTACTCTCTAGCTCCCTTGTCTTCTCCTCCCATGCTGGTCTCCAGGACTTCTCCAGGGCTTCCCCCATCCTCTGGAACTCCCTACCCCAATCCATTAGACTATCATCTACTCTGCTCACCCTTAGGCACACTCTGAAAACCTATCTCTTCAGGGAAGCCTACCCCGCCCTCAGCTAATACTGAACTCCTCTACTCTTCCAACCACTCCATCTCCCACAGCTATTTCCTCCTGTACCACTATCCCCTCCCTCCTAGATTGTAAGCTCCAAGGAGCAGGGCCCTCGAACCCCTCTTGTATTGAAATGTATTGTTACTGTACTGTCTCATGTACTGTCTCCCACCATAATGTAAAGCACTGAGCAAATTGTCGGAACTATATAAATCATGTATAATAATAAAATATTTTTTTTTCCTCACTGCTGCAGATGCAGCCTCACCATACATATATATTTTGTTACATTACTCTCTTTTCTTTTCTGGTCATGTCCATTTACTCTATGTGCTGGTCAAGGTCCCCCATGCCCTTCACCTTCCTACACAACCTTTTATTTAGCTACTGGGGAGAAGCAAAGAGCAAAACTACAGAATGTCAGTTGAGTTACAGCTCTGAATTGGCTGGGGCTGTTGACATCACATCCCAGATGGCAGTGCCTAGCAGCAGTCACATTGCTTTTGAATGCCAATACAAGAGAGGCTTTTAGAGGAAAAAATAATGTATACAATACATTATATAATCTTATATAAATAGATTTTATTAAAATAAAAGGTCTAGAAAAATTAATACTTTAGCTATTCAGAAAGTAAATATTATTTAAAAAAAAAGGGTACAGCCAATAAATGCCAGGACATATTGTAACTGCGATGTCTATACATTTTTTATTTAAAGTACTTCAATCTATGTTATGCAAAATTTGAATGCAGCCAGATGTAGTAAACTTCTCAAGAACTTTGGAAGATGACTGTAGCTTGATTATTTTACTATGTACACCTTCTTCCCATGCTTTAACAAGAGTGGGAGTGTACGCTTAGAGAGGCTTGAATTTGGACACTGAGGTACAGTGGCTGAAAAATAAACTCGCAAACTCAAGCTGAGGCCACTCAAAATATGTGTCTTTCAATTTTTCAACCAGCCCTCCCCCCCCCCCCCATCTCCCCATCCCCACTGGTTCTTAATGATTTCAGACTAGGGCAGACACAGGCAACAAGCATTGTGGATTCCTGGATTTCAGGATAAGCTATTAGGTTAAATAGGTTATTTTTAGAAATGTAAACTGTTCAGCCAAAATCCAAGGAAATATTTTAACAAAGTTCTTCTTTAAATGCAAAATTTTCATGCTTGAGTTTACCTTTATGTTCTGAAAATGTTAACTGTAACTGCCTTCTGCAAATGCTGTTAAGATTGTTATCTAATCTGATCAAAAAGGATTTGCTTGTACAGCAGTCTGTAAAATGGTAAGTGCTAAATAGGAAATACAGTGTAGAAATGTTTAACTGCAGTATGGAGAAGTCTCAGCTATACAGTAATATGTGGTTATGGTTGAGAGCTTACTGAGGAAGAATCAGGTGAAGGATGAAAGGTAAGAACAGATATAAGAAAGGCCTATGGAAGGATGCTGACCTTGAATTGGATATGGTGAGCTAGTCAAAAGGATTTACGTAAAAGCTGGCAGCGAGAATGAATTAGATGATGGAAGTGAATCTGGCAGCAGCATTCTGAATTAATTAAGGTGCGGATAGATCAGATAACAGGAGGTCAGAAAGGAGGAAGTTGTTCCAATATAGCGTAATAAGGAAATAAATTAGAATCCATGATGAAGGTAAAATGGATCATTTTTTTGCAATATGCTTTCAATATGTTTCATTATGTAATTGTCAGTAATATTTGTTTTGTGATACTATAATGTATTCGTCCTGTCACTAAGTAGTGAAAGTTGTAAAGTCAAAAAAGAATCTTCAGTGGTATTAGCTGTAAAATGAATATATCACTGCAGACATCTTTTATATATAGAGAGAAATTCAGCATATAGATAGATAGATAGATAGATAGATAGATAGATAGATAGATAGATATTGCATTAGAGAAAAATATATGGCCTATTTTTTGTAAAAGGAATATCACTGTAATAAAATCAGTTCTATCTTTGATTTGTTCTACATTGCAAAAGGAAGACAGCAAATCAGCAATTACACCCATAATCCTTGATATATTTAACATTGTTCTAGACTTAGACTGCAAAGAAAGTAAAGGATTTAATACCTACAATTTGAACTACAATAGTAACCACACCGACCACACAGTACTATATCTGTCAGGAAGATATTTCACTTTCTAATAAAGCAGTTAAGTACTGCAATGTTATATTAACTCTGCAATGAAATAGTCATGCTATTCCCGGCAAACAGTTCAAATTTCAAAATGAATACTTGGTCTTGGTAATTTAACTTTCTTTCAGTAGAACAGAGATCTTGGTTGTTTTATTACATAATCCTAAAAGATATTTTCTCTCTGACCACCCAAGTTTTCACTTCAGCAACAGACAATAGTGATAATGTCTAGATAGTATAGGTCCTACATTTGACTAATCCTTCCATGATTAAAAATACTAGTATGCAAGCATTGCAGTTACATTTCTGGATCAAAACTAAACTAATGAGAATGTAAGATTTATGTTACCCTAATGCCTTTTCAAATATGTTAAGGATTCCCTTATGATGTTAACCTGAGCTCATGGTCTGGTTGTCACTTTTTGTTATTACTGAATGTCTGCTTGTTTGCATCATGTATTATGACACCCAAACATGTTTCTATTCCATTTCACTCTGAGTTACCTGACTGGTATATCACATTGGCATCACTAACAAAAAAGTGCCTATGGAGACATTGTCCATTGAGATGAGAAAAATTCTGTACAAGAGATGAGTGCTTAGTAACTTTTGGCTTGATCCTTTAGGCAGAGAGAATATGGCATATTGAGTCCTGGCACAAAATGTTTTACAATTATGCATGCTAAGCATGATAGTACCGTCTTTGTCATGATAATCATAATTGCTGTGAGGCTGTTAGGTTAAGGCTGAATTCCAGGTGAACAGCTAAATACACAATGCATATGTGAGAGATACCTGCCAAAGGATTTGTATTTCTCTTCATCTAGTCTTCAGATTTACATAGCACTGCCAGACAGCAGAGATAGCCTAGAGACCTGACTTTTTTTATGCAGTTAAGTAATAGTATAGATAGGTCTTGTCCTCACTGCCAGCCTGTAACTGGGCAGTGAAGGAGAATCTGCTCACAGATGAATGATCTTCTTCCTTTACCAGTCTGGGCCTTAGTGTACAGGAAAATATAAGAGTTTGATACCAAGTAAAAGTCAGATATTTTCACTAGCTTTTCTTTAAAATACAACAGTATTCTACATTTGTGGTGGTATATATATATATATATATATATATATATATATATCTACAGTGGGGATTGAAAGTTTGGGCACCCCAGCTAAAAATTTGTATTAATGTGCATAAAGAAGCCAAGGAAAGATGGAAAAATCTCCAAAAGGCATCAAATTACAGATTAGACATTCTTATAATATGTCAACAAAAGTTAGATTTTATTTCCATCATTTACACTTTCAAAATAACAGAAAACAAAAAAATGGAGTCTGCAAAAGTTTGGGCACCCTGCAGAGTTAATATCTTGTACTGCCCCCTTTGGCAAGTATCACAGCTTGTAAACGCTTTTTGTAGCCAGCCAAGAGTCTTTCAATTCTTGTTTGAGGTATCTTTGCCCATTCTTCCTTACAAAAGTCTTCCAGTTCTTTGGGATTTCTGGGCTGTCTGTCCCGCACTGCTCTTTTAAGGTCTATCCATAGATTTTCAATTATGTTGAGGTCAGGAGATTGTGAAGGCCATGGCAAAACCTTCAGTTTACGCCTCTTGATGTAATCCGCCGTGGATTTCGAGGTGTGTTTAGGATCATTATCCATTTGTAGAAGCCATCCTCTCTTTAACTTCAGCTTTTTCACAGATGGCATCAAGTTACCATCCAAAATTTGCTGAAATTTTTTTGAATCTATTTTTCCTTCTACTCGTGAGATGTTCCCTGTGCCACTGGCTGCAACACAACCCCAAAGCATGATTGATCCAACCCCATGCTTAACAGTTGGACAGAGGTTCTTTTCATTAAATTCTGTGCCCCTTCTTCTCCAAACGTACCATTGCTCATTCCGGCCAAAAAGTTCAATTTTAACCTCATCGGTCCACAGAACTTGTTTCCAAAATGCATCAGACTTGTCTATATGTTCATTTGCAAAATTCAAACAATGATTTTTGTGGTGAGGACGTAGAAGAGGTTTTCTTCTGATGACTCTTCCATGAAGACCATATTTGTACAAGTATTTCTTTATAGTGGAATAGTGTACCACAACTCCAGTGTCTGCCAGATCTTTCTGGAGGGATCGTGCAGTCAAACGTGGGTTTTGAATTGTTTTTCTCACAATCCTGCGAGCTGTTCTGTCTGATATTTTTCTTGGTCCAGATCTTGCTTTAACTTCCACTGTTCCTGATGACTGCCATTTCTTAATTACATTCCGAACAGAGGATATTGACATCTGAAAACGCTTTGCTATCTTCTTATAGCCTTCTCCAACTTTGTGAGCGTCAACTATTTTCAGTTTCAGTTTTCTAGACAACTGCTTAGAAGAACCCATGGTGCTGATTGTTGGGGCAAGGTCAGATGAGTCTGGGCATTTAAAACCTTTGAGATTGACATCACCTGGTCTTCCCAGACGATGATTGAGAACAATCCATGACACTGGCAGGTCTCAGCTTGGCAAAGGGGGCAGTGCATGCTATAAATTCTGCAGGGTGCCCAAACTTTTGCAGACGCCATTTTTTTGTTTTCTGTTATTTTGAAAGTGTAAATGATGGAAATAAAATCTAACTTTTGTTGACATATTATAAGAATGTCTAATCTGTAATTTGATGCCTTTTGGAGATTTTTCCATCTTTCCTTGGCTTCTTTATGCACATTAATACAAATGTTTAGCTGGGGTGCCCAAACTTTCGATCCCCACTGTATATATAAATTAATAGGTTTATGATTTAGTTAGGTTACCCTTTTCATGACCACGTGCCTACAACTGTGGACGGACGGCTGCTGTAGACAAAGTGACATGGGTACATCGCTGCCTACGTCCAGATTTTGGGCATGCACACACGCTCCCCACCAGCACCTGCTGGGATTGTATACAGCAGGTGCCTGTCAGCAAATCCCAGCCAATGATTCACAGCTGGGACCTGCTGATCAGCTGTGTACTATCACAGCCCAGAGCTCTGTGTTGACATTCAACACAGAGCTCTGTACACAGGGAGTGATCTGTCAGTTTCTCGTCCCTGAAAAAAGCAGCACACTTTACACACATTACAAATACTTAGGCAAACCTTTAACCCCTGATCGCCCTAGATGTTAACCCCTTCCCAGCCAGTGTCAGTACAGTGACAGTGTATAGCAGGGGCGGACAGACAACTCATGGGGCCCCCGGGCAATAGGGGATCATGGGGCCCCTGTGTCCTTGCCCAAACTAAAAAAAGCCTATGAAAAAGGTACCAGGGGCATCTCATGGGGCCCCATACTGACCGCGGGCCCTCGGGCAGTGCCCGAGTTTCCAAGTGGTCAGTCCGCCCCTGGTGTATAGTATTATCACTGATCACTGTATTAATTCCACTGGCAGTTAGTCAGTGTCAGATTGCCCACTACACTCCCTTGGCCCCATTACAACTCACTAATCGCCATTAGTAGTATAAAAACAAAATTCAGTATATATCCCATAGTTTGTAGGCGCTATAACTGTCATACAAACCAATCAATATACACTTATTGGAATTTGTTTATCAAAGACACGTAGAAGAATACATTTTGGCAAAAATGTATGAAGAATTAGATTTTTTTTTTAAATGTTATTGGATATGCTTTATAGCGGAAAGAAAAAATATTGCTGTTTTAAATTTTGTTTTCAAAAAATAAAAAAACCTAGTGATCAAATCACCAAAATAAAGCTCTATTTGTGTATAAAAATTAGGTAAATTTTGTTTGGGTACAGCTAGGGGTGGGCTGACCATTCAGGTACTCAGGCACTGCCCGAGGGCCGAGAGTCATTAGATGGCCCCACGAGATGCCCCTAGTACTGTTTCATGGGCTTTTTTTTGGGTGTTGTTTGAGAGTAGATGAGGACACAGGGGCCCCATGATCCCCTACTGCCCGGGGGCCCCATGAGTTGTCAGTCCGCCCCTGGGTACAGCATTGCATAACCACGCAATTAACAGTAAAGGAAGAGCAGTGGGCTGCAGCAAAAAAATGCCCTGTGATAAAGGGGGTAAAAATATTCCAGAGATGAAGTGGTTAAAAGTTACTTTTAGAGTCTAGATTAGGTTAAAGATTAGTATTATGGGATGTGTTAGATTAAGGTTTAAGGATAAGTTTTAAGGGTTAGTTCACCTTTACAGGAAAAAAATGTAAAGGTGAACTAACTCCGGACACTATCCCCACCTATTGGTCTCCACTGTGCTTACTACCAGGATTGCTGAGCTGTCAACACCCTCGCAGCCACTCAAGCAGTCCAGGGATCCTATTTTCTGTCAGTGCTTCCATGACAGAGCAGATAGATTCTAATTGGTCAGCACCATCAGTGTGACATTGCTGACCAATCAGAAAAAATGTACTGCTTAAAATATCCAGAATGAGTGGGTAAGAGGTCCAAAGAAATTCTGAAATCACATAATTGGTGTTTGTAATTCATTTTTTACTTTTACTTTACTGCTTGAAATGAATATAACAGCTGCACCCCACTTTAGTTCGTTAATATATTTGGTAAAAAAGAAAATAATGCTGTTTAGGTAGTTGTGAATGAGACACCTATTTTTCTAAAATCAGTGGCAAAATAAATAAATAAATTGACCAGAGAAATTACTAGCCATAACAGATGTAAAAGCTGTACAAAACTGCACTCTTGAAATAAATAAACCTTAAGCCCACAATTTACTTAACAACATACAATTTAGCTAGTGGCACAACAGTTTGATAGTACAATTTGTGCACTTATTTTTTGACTTTACAACACAGTGTGGTGTTAAATACATTCCCCAAACCCCCTTCCATCCCCCAATAATCCAAAATATTGAAAATATAGACATCAGATATGTGTTTGCTAGTCCCAGGACAGTACACAAGCAATTGAATAAGCAACACACTGAAAAAGCTCAGCAGTGTGGACTTCTCTTTGGTCCTTGTTTTACACCCTTTCCCTCTCCACAAGATTATCTGCTGCAAAATTTGTGGACTCAAGCAAAGGGGAAGAAAGTCTGACAAGTGGTTTGAGATGCTCACCTTATAGAACATCAAGCAGGGGAAAATGTCCCCATGGGGTCGTATCTCCAGCAGCATCTCTAACCAGACAGGTGTCTATTCCACAGATGCTGGAGTTGAACACAAAATGTCCCCAAATCACTCCCATGATGAGTGTCCCAATGCCATCTTGGCATAACTACAGACTTTACAGTTATTCCCATTCCAGCTAGTGGAATCAGTCTTTTTCTACCAGTTAGCCCATATTGCAAAACAGTTGAAGGTACCCAGGCACCAAAAGACCATTCCTGTCCTCCACCAGCATGTGGTATGCTAATATCTCTAAATAATGAGACCATGCTGTCAGATGCAGTATCCATATGACCACAAACATGTGGTCCAACAAGCATTGGCAAGAATGATATATCAACTTCATGGCAGACTAGATACATTTTATTGTGGTTGGGAAATCCCATGCAAACATATTTTAATAAAAATTGTTCTTTGCTAGATAAGTCTGCCAGCTTTAACACTTGCCTTGCACAAGTGATAGCTTTAAGGAATTCAGCTTTGTAGTGGGGAGTAGATATAAGAAAGTCTGTACTTTTACAAAAGAACATTTTTGAAGCACAGACAGATTAGGACTTCTTTAAGGATTGAGAGGCCAAGGGTCTCTGTAACAAAGGTAGAGAGTACAGAAACATTACTTTAGGTAGTGTTGAGAACCAAACACTGGGTCAGACCCACCCATTTTCAATTAGTTTCAGTGTTGCCGGCTGCTTTCCTAGAGTCAGGATCTAGAATTACTAAGCTTGTTCACATTTTGTGCAGCAGTATTCACCCACAAATGGTTATTCAAGGAATGTGTATCATTGTTCCTGTTGGACATGTTACCCAACAATGTAATGGGGATAGTCCAGGAAAGACTAGGACTTATATTTAATACAATGTAGTATTAATCTTCCTTCCTAACCATATTTTATTCTGAGCACTAGTTGTTTCCCTAAGTGGTTGGGATCTCATTCTCACTGATCACACTATCCTTGGCGTCCTCTCCTCCTGTTCCCACTCACTGATAACATGGACCCTGACATCTGTTTCTTCTGCTTGCTAATCACATGATCCCCATCACTTTCTCCTCCATCTCCTGTTCACTGATCACATGTCCTCCCTGTGTCATCTCCTCCTGCTGCTTGATCCAAGGTTCTTGGCGTCCTCACCTCCAGTGCATACTCCCAGTGCCCCCAATGCCTAAGTACAGATAGTGCTCCTGTACTCAGGGCCCAAGGTAATTACAATACCACTGCATTCTCAGTGCACAAAGTTCTCATGACATTTAGGAAGTGGTGTATACTATATAATGAACTGAGGAATGTCTCAGAATTATATGCTTTTTAAATAGTGGTATGGTCTCTGGTCTGATGTACTTAGATGCAATGTGTGATCACTTCAAACATCCTATCTCATGCACAAGAAATAAAACATATATGAGCTTCTTTGCATAAAATTAACCGTTTGCAGTGTACTTACAATATGTTACATTTTCATTTTTCATCTCATTCACACTTTAGGATTTTAAATGCTAAGAAGCTAAGGATACAGTTTTATTTCAACATTTTAAAATGCAGCCACTGGCCCTGGAAGCAGGAGCAATTTAAAATGAATAAGAGAAAATGGTTAATTTGTCTTTTCGATTGCTGTAGAACTACAGTAACTGGTGTGACCCTTGCTAGCTGCTATGCTTTCACACTGTCAGAGACTTTACACATGTGGCACCTATTTCTATAGAATAATGAGGAGTGCTTAGTGAACTTCCTGCTATGTTTCTAATCATAATTACAGTGAGATTTCCTGCTGACAAACATTTTACATAGTGATATATCCTAGACCTCTCCATTTTATTTCGAGTTAATTTTAGATTTTGCTAATATCTTATGTATGCTTTCTTGAACTTTTTCCAGTACTTTTTTTGTTATTTCTTTTCTTTTGCCAATTCTTCCTTTTTTTTGCGCAAAGTTAGTCCTTGTTTATTGCTATTATCTTAATGAGCAATGCTGAATACTGCTAGAAAATTTTAACTACGCTCTTTTTTAATGCCTACAAATTGTAAATGTTCTGAAAAAAGTCAAACCTGCAGTCTTGTTTTGTCATATGGTAAAGGGTAATATTTTTAATATACTACAACACATTTAACACAGCTTTAATAAATGCTATTTAATTATAATATGTATTCATGTTTATCTATTTACTTTATTGAAAGTTGTGAATTATCCATATACATAAACACACATGTTTCTAAGTATGTAAATACATACATTTTGTAGTTAGGTACATTTAACAAGTTAATCTTAACTGCCTTGCCTGTTGCTTACAGAGCTCAATAGTTGAAGCTAACATTACACACATGTTAGAGGAGTGATTAATCCTCTTGCACCCATCACCTTAACCACCACTTGCTTTGTCAAATTCAGTTTTAGAGACAGTCTTTGGACTTATTCTCATGGGTGTACTTAAGCATACGTGGCTGTGTACATGCATGCACTGTGTCACAATTGACATAAATAGGACTGCCTGTAAAGAACACTTGTGCATCCTCACGTGGGCAGACACGGCCCTCACATGGGTGCCTGCTCAAGTAAACCCATGTGAACGAGGTCATACAATTTGAAAGGAAAAATTTTCTAATAAGCTCTCCTTAAGAAAACCCATGATGTTCTGCAACACCTGTGACTGCATCCTGTATTAAATGTTTGTTTGTAAAATAAATATTTTATATTAAAGATATAAGCATCCATTTAAAACATTTAAAAACATATAAGCTTCATAAAATGCCCCCAAAACATTATGGCTCCCCTGCACATAACTAAAACAGAAGTTTCCTCTCAAGATTATTTATGTTTATATAATTATTTTGACACTTTTCTACTTTTGGATAACACAATGTATTATTGTATTTTATCTATATGAGCAGATGAATAATTCATGAGCTCCTTTCCAGTACGGGGGAAAAATAAAAAAACAGCTTACAGCATAAAAGTTTACCAAAGCCATTGTCTAGCATGTACAGGTCAGTTTTATTTGTGCATTAGGTTTCCAAATACTTGTCAGAACTGCAGTTTTAATGTGTATTATTTCTAAAAAGGGTTACATGTTTAAAGTCCAACCTCTTAAATTGCTCTATCAGACCTTTGTTCATTATGCAGTAATTAGAAGGAATCTATTAGCATCCATGCTTTGAACTTTTCAATGTAGTTCAGCAATGGGGTAGTAAACCCAATTAAATTGAAAACATTTCAGTGAGTAAGTGAGTAAGAAAACCATTAAAGTCAATTTATTAGACCTGAATTTTTTGGGTCACTAGTACAGAACACGCACATCAAACAGAAAAGCTTGAACCACTGATTTGCCTTGTAGCAAAAAAATCTGAGTCGTTTACTAGATGCAGCATTTAATAGGCAGGGCAATGAAAGAATACTGATTGCATTCATGATTGTACAATAATAAAGGAAGATTTTAGTTATTTAAAATGTCAGTGGATGATTGCATTATAAAGGAGTCAAAAATGCAAACATGACTACTTGAAGGGCATATGTCACCAATAGTGGTCTTGGGCATGCAGCAGTTTACTATTTACATAAAATAGCAGTTTACTGAGTCTGTATACTGTATATCAAAATAAATGTTGCAATATAAGACAGAATATCTTCTTAATGCAACCTTGTTACCATGGTAAAGTTATCTTTCCCTTCCAGAGTTCTGACTCTATGAAATTTCCAGGCAGTTTTTTGCAAAAGTGTATAGAGTTACATAATTGGTACCAAAACCTGATTTTTCATTGTCGACTGTTCAGTACTGGCCAAATCAGTTCCTGTTGTATCTCCACAACAGGTACTAAGGGAAATTCTTACCAGTAGACTGCTTTATCCAAAACTGGTAAAAAAAATGTTTGAATTTGAGTATCAAGTTAAAGAAAAAAGGGATCATGAAAAATGCATTTGCTAGTAGTTTGCAGTTCACTTCTGGTGAACCTATCAGTACATTAAGAGTGACAAGCAGGCTCCAGCGCTGTAATGGAAGCATTAAGTGGTACCTGCACCAATTTCTAGATTCTCTTTTCTGCAGAATGGGAGCCCTGAATTGTAGGCTACTGTAATCTGCAAGTTTTAACCCTGCAGTGATTAGGTCTATTTAGTAATGTTAGTGTATTTATATCTGTATTTAAAGCTGACCTGAATGCTTAAGCCTTTGCTCACAACAAACCCAAACTGTAAAGTGTATGTCATAGAAAAAAAATCTATACCTCTTTGTAATACATACACATTTCCCTGTGTTTTATCCTTTTAAAGATCCTGAAAGTACAGAAGAATACTTGTTGATCTGCCAGAAAAGCTCTCCGATTCTAAGATCTGTTGTGAGCTGAAAACACACAGCATTTCAAGGAATGATGTGTCAGTCCTTGTATTTTGCTTAACAATGGAAACACTCCAACTTTCCTAATCTTTTTACCATAGATGCTAATAATTCTGTATCCCCAAGATATGAACTAGAGTCATTATGATAACATGGGAAGTGTGCACAGGACAGTTTTTGATGCGATTAATAGGTCTTTTTATTAATTTATATAATAAAATAATTTCAGTGGTATATCTAAAAAAATTAAAAGGTAGTAAATAAGAGATGTTTATTGTTAATGTTCATTGTCATGTTAAGCAACCTTTAGCTCTCAACCTCAATATGTAACCCTTAGCGCTACATTTAACATTTAACCTTAGCCTATTCTTAACAGCATTCTTAAAATAATCCCTAAACCAGTAAATTATAGCACAAAAAAAGACAAAAAAGATTGCTCCTCAACAGCAGCTTTAAAATAAAAATAATAGCTCTGGTTGCTATACATATCTCCTGTCCCACGTTGTCCACTACAGATCCACCTTCTGATGGATCCAGAACTGCTCTTTTTCTGGGTTGAACAATGCCCAGCTCAATTCTTGTAAGCTCAGGTTTCAAGGGCTACCCTGAACACTCTGGAGAATACTTAAGAGAGCAGTTCTGTGCAATTGCACTGAACTGCTCTCTGCAGAATTTAGGATCTGCCAACCACTACAGGAATAAGATGAAGAGGACCTTTACCTTCACATGAGCATACAAAAAACACCTGTGCAGATGCCGACATATTCCAACTGGAAAGACCAGGGGAATGTTAGAGGGGATTATGAACCCAAAGCTTGTTTTTTTCATGAATATGTAAACATATTAGAGTGCCCCTATACTCAAAAATGGATATCTGGAGTGTGGGATCATTTAAAGTGGAACTAAACTCTCCTATCCTTTACAGTCAAGGAAGTTGCCTTCTTAACCTCTGTTTGATTTGCATTTGCCATGGTACTGCACACATGATGACATTGTGCTGCACAGTGGACACAGCCATTTTATGGCTTGAAAGGTTGATTGAGAGCCCAAGCAACTGTGACAATTCTCATTCACAGCATGCCTTGAATTTAATTGTTTTGGGAAACAATAAATTAATGACTTTAGTTCCACAGGACACTGTTGTCTGTGACTGCTAGTCTGACAAGATTTGGAGTGAGATTTGGCAATGCCACGACAGTGCTGCTCACTGATCTGCTAAGGACCAGCTAGAAAGAAAACATTGCCCTAGGAACCTGTAATACAAGGATCTCTGTGATTCTGCTTCGTCTATCCTGTAAAGCTGTGATTTCTACACCTTTGCTGATACTTTTTAAATATTGGCCCACCAGTATTTAAATTACTAGTTATCAAGGGGGCAGCTCATGACATAAGCAAATAATGTCAGAGCTTCCCCATAATGAATAGAAAGGCTTCTAATCAGACATCATATTAATCTCCTGTTATCAGCAATATGTATTGTAAAAAGTGGAATTAATGTCTATTTTTATTGCTAAATACATACTACAAGGACAAGCTGACAGTAGACATGCTGCTAAAAGGCCCGGTGATAACAGACATGTCTTCTGTGCAGGTGCTGCACAATTACATGTGTATGAAAACACCCTCTGGCTTGTTATGAACCAAAGTAATTAGAACTTGCAGAGTAAGATGTCTCTTACTGACATCTACTAGTATTTGCTTTAAATTTGTAGGCAGTGAAAGACTCCTGAACAGGGACATTGAGAAAACAGATGCTTTACACTAAGGGCTACAGGTTTTAATAACTTTGCCTATGTTTTTTTTCTTATTTTTGATAAATGACATCATAATAAATAATGGAGATAAATGAACTTCTTTAAAAAACTGTTCTGCTAATATTTCAACTTCAGTAGCTTGCATCTGTACAATATTGTAGGTTATCTGTGCCTGGATTATTGTCAGTAAATTGGGGATTTTAATTCTGTAAGTTTTTTTTTTTTGAATGTGAAAATATAAAACACATCGCTTTACACATAGTTCAATCTTGTTTTACATCAGGGGTGTCCAAACTATGGCCCCCCAGCTGTTGAAGTACTAAAGTCTCATCATGCCTCTGCCTCTTGAAGTCTTGCCTGTGGATGTCAGAGTCTTGCAAGGCCTCATGGGACTTGCAGTTCCTCAACACCTGGAGGGCCATAGTTTGGAGACCCCTGTTTTACATGATACAACAATAAACAATATGGTAAAATATCTCGCCATTATGCTGCTTTTGCCAACATCCTAATATGTATAGACTAGGAAAAAATAGAAATGTTCCCCTGGGACTTTGTATGACAAAAACCACAATGAGTATGGCTCGAACAGATAGATTGTTGACATGGGAGCTCAATTAATATGTACTATAATAAAATAGAAAAATATATCCAACCCAAATAGAGATAATGAGGAATGCATATCTGGGCCCGCATACAAACAAACAAAATTACCCCTCCGAAAAGGGAGCAAATAAGAGTATAAGGGCATTGTAGAGTACTCACCAATAGTGCCTCTGTATATCACAGCAGCAGCTGTCTCTGTGTGAATATGGTAAATATTTAAGTGTATGAGTCCTCCCCCCTGTATTGCTACAGAAGCAGCATGGCTGCAAATGGTTGTCCCCCAGTCCAACAAGCAACTTGGGCCACCCCACCCACTCATGCAATGATGTCACGCGGTAACATGGTGGCATCACGTGCATGCATAGCATGCTGCCGTGCACATGCAGAGCCACCGGCATACCCAGGTGGCCTCAGCCCAATGAGGGCACCACTGACACGCTAAAAACCCCAGAGACAAGGGCACACTGGCCCCTACTGGGGAAAAATGCATACTACAGGCTCCCAAGGCAGAGGCATATACCCTAGGGGGGGCCCGGGTGCGCCTGGTGGCAGATGGTAGCAACACCGGTGCCCCCACCAGACCATCCCAGGACTGTCAGTGGCTGCAGGAGCATCACCTTTTAATATAAAAGATATTAATAACAACATGGCACAAATAGTGTTTATTGCTTAGAATACAGAGAATAAAAAGAACATCAAAGAAAAAACATGAACAATATGCAATATGCAATATGCAACAAACATGGCACAATGAATGAAATAGATGAAGACATTACAAATCCCTTTCACACACCCCAGAGTGGAAACCAGGCAAAAATGGTTTAAAATTAAAGGCCTCATTGAGGCCAGGTGAACTGGTGGCATTGAGTTGGTAAATCCATCTTAGTTCCTGTTGTAGGAGGGTCTTATTAAAGTCCCCCCATCGTGGGTTTGGGTGGATATGGTCTAGCCCTAAAAAGCGTATATGAGGAAAAACACCTCCATGGACAGATGCCACATGCCAACCCAAAGGAGCTCTGGGTCACTTTTGGGCATGCTATTAAAATGTCCGTAGACTCTATGCCAAAAGGGCAGTTTAGTCTTACTGATATAAAAGCACTCACATTTGCATGATGATAGGCAGATAACTCCAAGGGTTTTGCAGTTGACATAGTGTCTAGGGAAAAAAGTTTGATTGGGCTGAGGCTGGCTGGGTGCACTGGTGGCCCTGTGTGCACGCTACAGCACACCATGCATGCATGTGACACCATAGGTGGGCACCGCTGCACGCTCCTGGGTCCTGGGGACAGCCATTCATGGCCATGCTCCTTCTGCAGCAATACAGGGGGAGGACTCATACACTTAAATATTTACCATATTTGACGCCACACAGAGACAGCTGCTCATTGGCGTGGATCATTTGATTACTACTATTTATATTAGATCTCTGGCACATGCACTCCTCTTGGTTAATTCTGAGGTGGTTCCATGTGATATATGGAGGTACTATTGGTGAGTACTTTACAATGCCCTTATACTCTTATACGGTCCCTTTTTGGAGAGGTAATTTTGTTTGTATACGTACCCATATATGCATTTCTCATTGTTTCTATTTGGGTTGGATATATTTTGCTATTTTATTATAGTACATATCATAATTTAGCATCCACATTCAATTTTTCATGAATACCTGTCATTTATTACTCGATGTGGTGCAATTTGTAAGTGTATGAGTAATCCGCTTCTTCTTACATATATTTTAAAATGATTTTTTGTATTTTATTGTTTACATGTCTCTGATATGTTACTATGTTCTAGACCTGAAACATTTAGTCCCCAAAGAAGGAAATAAGAGTTCTGAAACACATTGGATTTGTCTGGACAACATCACTGCACAAGTTATTTTGAGCTTTTTGCCCATCTGCCATCTCTCTGTTTGTTTTACTATGTTAATCTTTTGTAATAAACATTATTGTTTTTAAATACTTTTTGTATAATCGTTGTGGTTTTTGCCATACAAAGTCCCAGGGGAACATTTCTATTTTGTTCCTTGTTTTACATGAATACACATTTGTATGAATATAGCTATAGATATTCTAAAGGAGATATGTCTTATTAAGGATGCTGTTCATGTGGGCACTGGGTATACAAATAGCTGGACAACACTTTGTTTTTGTAGGAGCAGCATAGGGGTAACACTATTAGCAGATAGTTAACAGCCAGGAAGAAACAAAATACAGTGTGTTCTATTTCTATGTTGATTCATATATTGATGAGCCACTACAGCAACACTGCAGAATTAGCAGTAGAGAGATTGCTTATGAAGATTGGTAGTGAAGAATAAGAAGGTAATTATTTTAGAACTTTTATCCAGGGTACAGCAACAACACAACAACAGTGCTGATGGCTTCAAGGGCCAGCTAGGGAAGCTAAGGATTGAGAAAAGCATTTTCAGAATTTGTACTTACTTTATCTGTGTAGTAAATGTATTATTGCTTTGTTAGCATATTAGCAGAAATATAAAGTAGTACCAAAGCAACCTGAGTACAGTATAATATGCTCAATGCTGTATGCTTTAACTTGCTATCTATATTGTATCTTGCAATATGGAAAAGATTTTCAACACAACGTCTGCCAAGTGTGAAAGCAAGAGATATCAGCGAAAACACTGATACTAAACCACCATTCTATTTTCACTGTAGCAAGGTTACCTCCTTTTTCATGTTACTTCCAACATTTTCATCTGACCCACAGTCTAATAAATCATAATTACTATTATAATAGAAGCAGAGGCACTCAGTAGCCCTTTATGCCCTCTTCTTGACATCTGCCAAGATTGCTGCAAGCCTACCATCACATCCAGAAGTGGGTTTATTGAAATGTGGACTTCAAGCTGTTTGCAATGTATGCACTGCCCTAACTTAGTTGGTTGGTTCATGCCTAAGACACAGTTTACACAGACATTTGTGTTTTGTTTCTGACATGGGATGTAACACATTTCTGCAGTGCGTAGTGTTTAAACTTCAAACTGATTCTTATGCAGTAGTAAAAAAAGCTCACATGATGGAGGCAGATAATATGGAAAGAACAGTCCCAGTTAAAGGAGGTACTTATTGAGTAAGGTTATTTGATTACTAGGTGTTCTTTCTAGGTAGCTGATATTTCTGATCACAGAAAAAAAAGTTAGCAAATTGACTTATTCTGAAGAGGACTAAAGTGCAGAGCTTTTTAGCACCCCTTATAGGACCCCTGGGACCTGGCGCCCCTAAGAGTAGTCTGGCATTTGGGAAAAATTCTGGGAAATAAAATGAATGGGCAACTATTTTGGAATAGTGATCAGAATAACAGAGAATGGTTGAAAAACCTGACTGGTTGCCACAGACAACATGAACACTCTTCTTTTAGACTTGTTGAATGCAGGCTCTGGTAACTGGCATAAAAGTTTTGTATATGACGAGAATGCAATAATGACAATTACACTGATTTACAGGAAATAATGAAACATCAAATCAAAATGTTTGCATTTCAATTAGTCACACACATTATCTGCAATCCTCACAGCTAATAAAGATGTCCCAACTAGCAAAAAACAGTAAATATTATAATTATTATCATTATTGTATCTAATTTTGGGGGGTAAAGTGACTATTAGAAACAAAATGCATACAGTACTCAGCTCTTTTACATCAAATATTTTTAGTGTATATTAAAAGGCTGAGATGAAACATATCCCTTGGTTGTCTATCTAAATGTAATACTTTAATTGCATTTTTTCAGACTTTGGGAACAGTTCCATACTACAGCTGTCAATCTACACTATGAAATCTTGGCTTCCCATCTTTGCTTGGTGTTTTTTTCTGTGACTTGATCAATACAGATTCTATCAGAAATGATTAAGGTGAAGCTAGGCTGGTATATCCAATTAACTATAGAATGAAATGGGATTTTAAATTGTGCTTGGGAAACATCATTATGAGCACCTAATAAAATGCAAGGTGTAAGTTTGATTCCCACCTGCTCATAATCTCATATTAAAATGTTTAATATGATAAAATATTTATGTATACTTGTATATATAGTAGAGGGGAGCATAGATGATACTGACACAGGTTCTAGCATGGTATACATTTGCAAATGATAGTACCTGAGCACATGTAAGGATTTGTATTGTGCAGCACAGATCCCCAAACATTAATATTAAATATGCTGTATCAGGTCTAATTAGCAGACAAAATTGTGCATAATGAAGTTCAGCATATTTAAATGTCATACACTGAATAAAGAATCGGGCCTCTTAGGGTTTTGCTGACAAAAAAAGCTGAATTTCCAAGATGTTTAAGAAATGTTATTTGTTTGTTCAGGCATAAATAGTTTTCCTTCTATTTCTTGCATTTGTTGATGTAGTTATCCTGACGGAAAATACCTGTGAGAAAAGCATTAGATGGAAGCATCTGTTAGTAATGAATAAAAGTCAAGCTAAAGATCTTCACCTTTTTGTGCGGAGGGGGGATACAGTACAAGAGGTGCCAACATCCCTAGAAAATGGGAAAGAAGGGAGAAAGGTCCTCTCCTCGGTGGGACTTTGGAGGCACAAATTGTGAATTATTAACTAATAAGTCAACCATTAAAACAAAACACCCAGTTTTATTTATACAATCCTAAAAAAGACATGACACATTGAAAAACATGAATTATGGCGGTGATTGTCAGAGGATGCATAACTTAATACTGAAGGTGGAAAACAGTGAGTGTTTTGAGTGACTTTATTAACCTTTCTAATATTGTTGTTGATATTGTTGCTTTTTTACCAACCTTGTTGATGTATGTAGTACAGGTACAGTCCCACGAAACATTGGTTTGGATAATGGTTATATGGAAGGGATACTAAAAAAAAGCGATGATGCACTTTCATGGTGCTCAGCACACAGGGCCACTTAAAACATCAATGGCAATATTCAACTGCATATTCTTTTATACCTGAGACACCTTCCCACCATTTCTGTCATGTTTTTTTTCCAGGAGAGAGTATTCATATGTTTACAGAAGCAAAACTATCCTGCACTGCCTGAAGTCTAAATTTTGGAAATATCTGGTTTCAGTCCTAACCCCAATAAGCAGAAAAGTAGCGCAGGCCCACATTCTATCCATATCATTCCCAGAACCTGCTTACAAATATGTAGCACCACCCCCTTAGGAGTCGCTAGAGATCTGGGTCTCCCCATAGTCCTGTACAACCATGCAACAGCATTTCCTCACACAGATTTGCATCCAGGAGACAGAAATAAGTCTTTGAGCTTTGTTTTTTTTTGTGTTTTTTTAAGGGTTGTTAAACTTGGATGGGGTAAGGGGTGTATGGAATGCCCAAAGGGAATGGCAACTGAGGACAGCCTTCCTGGAACTATATACAAGTCTCTTTAGACAGCAAAAATTATCTTCTGGAGAGCAAGCCAGCATCTTTTTTGTGTACCGGCAGATTCTTCTTCTCCCACAGCACTTTCCTATGGAGGCATTCTCTGGACCCACTCACCCAGACCCAGGAAAGGTGATGGAGTTGGTTTGCTTCTATCCCCACTCAGCCACTTTCAAGTCCTCCCTAACCTTCCCTCTCTATCCTTCTCTTCTTTAGAGACTCACTGCATCCGGCTGTTTTCTCCCATTTCTCTGAGGATTGCAGTGATCTATCGGCCTCCTGGACCGGTGTCCCGCTTTCTTGATGATTTCTCTGCCTGGCTACCATACTTTCTCTCCTCTGAACTACCCACTATCATTCTCAGAGAGTTTAACATCCCTATTAATGTCATCAACCCGGCTACATCCCATCTCTTCAACTTAACCTCATCTTTTGCATTAGCACAATGTATACAGTCCTCCACTCACTCTGATGGGAATGCATTAGACCTTGTTTTCTCCCATCTTTGCACGCCCTACAACCTCACAAACATCCCCTTTCCTCTCTCTGATCACAATCTCATCACCTTCACAGTGTCCTCATCTTCAAACACCTATCCCTCTAAGCATTAAACAATTACCCGCAGAAACCTTCACAACTTGAACCCTACTCCTTTCCACTCTGCAACTAACCAACTCTATGACAGAATCTCTCCCCTGTCCTGCCCTGACCTGGCCACTACTGTCTATAACAGTTCGCTTTCATCCACATTAGACTCACTTGCTCCTTTAATAACACGAAGCATCAGGCCCCGACCATTACAACCTTGGCAGACTGACGACACCAGAAATCTTAAATGACATAGCCGTGCGCTGGAGCTATTGTGGCGTAAAACCAAATCTCAAAAAGCATTCACCCTATATAAATCTGCTTTCTTAATATACAATTCCTCCCTTCATGCTGCCAAACAAGCCTACTTTGTCACTCTTATTAATACCTTGTCAACTAGTCCTCGTCGTCTCTTCTCTTCTTTTAACTCTCTACTTTCTCCACCTCCACCCAGTACCTCACTTACTGCTCACGAGATTTCAAAACATTTCAAAAACAAGATTTATGCAATTTGTAAGGGCATTGCCACTGCACAGACATCCATCCCAGTTAGCATACCTTATACTAAACCTCCCTCAACACTTTCCTCTTTTGACCTTGCTACTACCGAAGAGGTCACTAAGGTTTTCTCAGAATCCCGTCTCACTACCTGCCCCCTGGATCCTGTCCCCTCGCAATTACTACGGTCACCCTCTTCTTCCATCCTATGCTCCCTCACTCACTTCAATCTTTCCCTCTCTACTGGTGCCTTCCCCTCCCCTCCCTTTTAAAGCATGCACACATCACTCCCATACTTAAAAAGCCCTCCCTGGACCCCACCAACCTGAACAACTTAAGACCCATCTCCCTGCTGCCATTTACCTCTAAACTCCTAGAACGCTTAGTCTACAATCGCCTGAGCTCCTACGTCACTGACAACAACCTTCTTGACCCTTCAGAGTTTGGCTTTCGCTCACTACACTCCACTGAAACTGCCCTACTAAAACTCACTAATGATCTACTAACAGCTAAAACCAATGGCCACTACTCCATACTCTTACTACTTGACCTCTCTGCAGCTTTTGATACGGTTGACCACCCCACCTCCTCAAAAAACTCCACTCTCTTGGCCTCAGATACTCTGCTCTCTCCTGGTTCTCCTCCTTCCTATCGCAGTGCTCCTTCAGCGTTACCTATAACACTGCCTCCTCCTCTTCACTCCCTCTTTCTGTAGGAGTCCCTCAAGGTTCTGTCCTTGGACCCCTTCTCTTCTCCATCTACACCTCCTCCCTTGGTCACTTGATAAACTCCCGTGGTTTTAAGTACCATCTCTATGCTGATGACACACAAATCTATCTTTCTACCCCTCACCTCACCTCTTCAGTCTCCTCTCGCATTACTAACCTACTAAGTGACATATCGGCATGGATGTCACTCCACTTCCTCAAACTCAATCTTTCCAAAACTGAGCTCTTAGTATTCCCCCCATCCTGTGCCCCCTCCCCTGACTTCTCCATCAAGATCAATAACACAATCATCATTCTCTCCCCTCATGCCAGGGTACTAGGTGTAATCCTGGGCTCCCATCTGTCCTTTCAGTCCCCAATCCAATCACTGTCCAAATCTTGTACACTTCACCTCCGCAACATCTCCAAGATACGGCCGTTCTTAACCTCAGAAACCACTAAGCAACTTATTCACTCCCTTGTTATATCTTGCCTTGACTATTGTAACTCCCTCCTCATTGGCCTACCTAATCGCCTAACCTCTTCAGTCTATCAGAAATGCTGCTGCCAGACTCATCCACCTTACTAACCATTCTGTATCTGCCACCCCTCTCTGCCAATCCCTCACTGGTTCCCATTGCTCAACGGATAAAATTCAAAACATTAACAATAATGTATAAAGCCATTCATAACTCAGCCCCAAATTACATCACTGATCTTGTCTCTAAATATCACCCAATCCGTACTCTCCGCTCCTCGCATGACCTCCTGCTCTCTAGCTCCTGCTCTCTAGCTCCCTTGTCTCCTCCTCCCATGCTCGTCTCCAGGACTTCTCCAGAGCTTCCCCTATCCTCTGGAACTCTCTACCCCAATTTATCAGACTATCGCCTTTTCTGCTCACTTTTAGGTGATCTCTGAAAACCTATCTCTTCAGGGAAGCCTATCCTGCCCTCAGCTAATAATGGAATCTTCTACTCTTCCAACCAGTCCACCCCCCACAGTTACTACCTTTTGTACCATTAGCCCTTCCCTCCTAGATTGTAAGCTCCAAGGAGCAGGGCCCTCCTATCCCTCTTGTATTGAACTGTATTGTTGTTGTTTTTTCTCCCTTTATATTGTAAAGCGCTGAGCAAACTGTTGGTGCTATATGAATCCTGTATAATAATAATAATAATAATACCACTCTAAAACCTAGATGAATCCTCTTCTTATTCAGCTGTTCTGGGTGAATCCCTGGACAGGGGATCTAGTGCCTACCATTGCAGTCCCTGGTAGCAGCTAATCCAGTTTCTCACCAGAGTGCTCCTTCCCCTTACTGGCCCAGAGGGGTGCGGTCTACTCACTCAGTCCTTCTCCAATGCTGCTGAGTCAGTGGCTGCTCTAAGGCCTTCTGCTGGGTCACTCCTTCCCTGATGCATACGCGGTCTTCTGTCGGAGGGCCAGTGAAGTCCGAAGCTTTCCTCCTTCCAAGATCTTCTGCCTGTAGGTGAGCCCCTCTCCATCTGGGCCACCTCCCAGGCTCATGATCTCCAGCCTTTCACTTCCTCTCCATTTCCACCCAAACGCTCCCCCTTGCTGAGCAGGCTCAAACACTCTTAAGGGCTGTTCTTGCCCCTTGCCAAGCCTCCTGTTGGGGATTGGCCAGGATCTCACTAGAGTTCAGATAAGCCACTCCTTACCTCCGCCCACTGCTACTAACATTTTCTCCAAAGTCCTAGAGCAGGGTGAAGTCTCAGATAGCTGGTCTGCAGAGCCTCTCAGCTCCTGACCAAAATTTGACCCCTTGACTTTTACACCTGGGCTGCTACTCATCCCTTCTAACTGAGAGTTAGAATCTAGCTCTCCTTAGCTACCTAGGAGGGTGCTACATATAGATTATTTCAAGGCACTGAGGACTATGCAGACAGCACTTAAACTTGCTGAATGTGAATTTACTGAAACATTTTGACATGTTGAAAGGTGGAACATTAAACATACTTTTTAACTCCCCTGTGCCTTTGCATGCTTCCTTGCCTCTTACTAAAAATGTTTAATGTTACTGTAATTTCCTGGGGGAGTACTAGCTGGTACTACATCAGCACTTTTTCAGCCTTCAAAGAAAAGATTTCACATCCTCTGGTCTGCAGACAGAGAAGACAAAGAAGTGAAAGGAGTGTTGAATGAAAACCCTTATTCACACACTGACAAAAATCAGGTGACAACTGATCATTTTAGTCACTAGACTTCAAGGTACATGTAAACCCAATCAATAAAATCTCATATAAGCTTAAACATGTTAATGTAATTTCGAAAGTAATTTTCATTCTTTTAGTTCTGAAGCTTTAATTAAAAATTTATCTGGTGATCCTGCAAGGAAGGTCCTTGGTTAGGCACTTTCTATTATAGTATGACAATGCTCAATCCCTGTCTTTAAAATATTCTCTTGCATTGTCACTCTGTCACATGGACATGGTCAGTGGGACTAAGTTGTAGCAAAGATGAAAAAGAAAAACAAATATTGTAGTAAACAAAATAGCAAATGCTAATAATACAGAGTTTTGCTTAGCAAACTAAATGTCATCTACTTTAACTGCCCTACTGCCCCTCTAACTGAATGTGATGACCAAAATGAAAGTAACAATTCTTTCCCTTCTCAACCTTTTACTGTATACATTTAATGTAAATAATGATAGTATTTAGTATTGTGTTTCCTATTTTTCCAATTTTCAGGCAGACCATCCTGCACAGCAAAAGTGACAATGATTTGGGACAAGCTATAACAGAACTGTGCCCTGTCACTCTTACTTTTTCTGGTCAGCTTGGTCTACTTTCAAAATAAAAATAAAGGAAATAAATACATAAAAAATAATAATAATATTAATAAATGTATACTATCATTACTAGTGCTTAAATACATTTTGAAATAGCAAGGTAACCTGAAAGCAAGCAATTAAATATTTGCTTAGAGTAGTGATATGGAGGACTGTGAGATGAAATAATGAATGCTGTGTGGGAAGGGGACAGTATATTGACACTTCCCAAAGATTTCAGTCAATACGTTCTGCACAAAAGAGTGGTAATTATGAGAGTGCTATGTTTCTTTTACCAAAGATTTTATTAAGCATGTTGAAAGAAACATACAAACCATGACAAATCGTGTGATGCAAAGTGACAGCAAACAATAGAGGATAGGGAAACATCATATAAAAAAACACAGAAATACACATATAAGACTCATGCTGGGGTTTAGATAACACTGTGTAAGACAGAGGGCCGCAAGGACCACAATCACATTCAGAAATATAGAAGCTGCTTTCAAGAAAGGCAGCAAAAAAATAACACAAAGAGAGCCTCGCCCTCTTAAGGAAATATTGTCCCTGAGAATCATAGATTTGTTAGATAACAATAGCAAATGATAGACAATTGGTATAATATAAACAAACCATATGAAAGAAGAGAGAAAGAGGAAAAAAGAGTTTAGTAGATACAGGGAGGGCCACGGGGTCAAAAAAAACCCCCAGACTCCCACAATCCATAGAAAACAGAAAAACAAAAGAGAAGGAAAAGAACAGAGAGAAGAAAGAGACAAGCCATCAAAGAAAATAAGTTACTCTGAGGGGGAGAGCCAGGAGACACGATCCCCATATAGGGGGATTGAAGAGGCAAAACCCAACACATCATAGATTAGTGAGCTTCGTGGTAAAATGAGAAACCAGATAGTAATCCATCCACTGTTGTCAAATGGAGAAACTTATCATGCTTATCCTCCAACACCGCTGTCAATTTTTCATTGATAAAGAAGCCTTGAATCCTGAACCTGACCTCCTCAAATTGTAAAGTGGGGGACTTACAAGAACCGGCAATAGTCTGCTTAGTAGCCATAAAAACAAATTGACCAGTGAGCGGGGTCTGCGAGGTAGGCCACGAAGTGGCTTAAAAAGTTAGGCCTCATTAGGATCTTTTTTAAGGTTAATGAACGGAACTGAATAAATAAGATTATAAGCCCTAGTCCACAAGCGGCGAGCCACTGGACGGGTCCACCAAATGTGGAGCATCGTACCCTCTAGAGAGCAGCCCTGAAAACACAGAGAGTCATAATCTGGTATAAATTTAGCTAATCGAGATGTGGTAAAATACCATCTCAAAATTACTTTATAGAAGTTCCTCAATGCCAGCATGTTATGAGAGCATTGGGAAACCCCTTTCCACATAGACCCCCAATCCTCAGCAGAAATATCCGTCTGAAGCTCCATATTCCATTGCAGACAGTAAGCAGGTAGAGGTTAAGCCATATGATTCAGGATTGATAAATACATTTGATATAGGGCACCTTTAGTGGAATCGACGCCTTAAAAGTGATTCAAAACCAGAAAAGGTGCGGGGGGAATCACATCTATGACTTAAAGGTGCAACAAAATTATGTAATTGCAATTAACAAAATAACTCCAAGGGAGGAATAGCATGACTCTTTCAAAGCTGTGCAAATATACACATGCCCCGACCTGTGATTAACGAGTGAACTGACGTAAAACAATGACTTATCCACCAACGAAAGGCCATCTTGTCAGAGTCCCCTGGGAGAAAAAGCTGACAGTCAAATAATTGTAAAAGAGGTAAATGTGGGGAAAGTAGACTCACCAAATACTTACACTTGTCCCATATTTTCAAAGAGTGAGCCAGGACAGGATTCAGCAGTTTAGGCCGCGAGGATGGAGGAAGCCAGGGCAAAGCTGAAGGCAAAAGGGGATGTGTGTCCAAAATATCTATCAAAACCCACAATTTTATGTCCTTGAGAGAAAAAAGCTGAATAAGAGGAGTAACCGGGGTTGCAATATAGTAGTGATGAACGTTCGGGAGACCAAGAACACCCCGAATACGTGGTCAGTAAAGCAACTGTTTAGACAAACAAAGATGTCCCGAAGCCCATACAAACTGCAAAATTTGGCGTTTTTTTTTTTAAGAGAAATTTTTATTGAGTTTTTACAGGGTATACATAACAGAGATGAAGCAAATATGACACCAATGTAACATTGAAGTATCATCAAAATTGGCCAGTAGAGTAATGAGAGATGGACGTAAAGAAAATGATGAGAAAATAGCATGTTTGTAAAGAGAAGAGCTAATAAGCTAGAGAGTAGAATTGAATGATTGGGATGTACACAGGTGTCATTGGTAACAAACCAAAAAAAAAAGGAGGGGGGTGGCAAGAGAAGAGACAATCATAGTTATAGAAACTGGGGCTTGATAAGGGGGTGGGGGGGGGGGGGGATGAAGCAGAACAATTAAGAAATTTGGAGTTGTAAGATATGGAGTATATGGGGTGGAAGCCAAACGGAGCACTCGAAAAGGATAAAGTAGCTTGGGAAGGTAAATAATTTTAATCGCTTGAGCCCTACCAAACCAGGATAAGTTTGTGGACTGTGGACTGCCAAAAAGAGACCAACTAGGTTAACTGGGAAAGCAGAGGAGGAATATTTGCCTCATACAACAAATCATGAGAAGGTGTAAGTTTAACTCCCAAATAAGGAAGAGAGGAGGTCCATTGAAACGGAAATTGGGATTGAAGGTGTGTCACAAGCGGTTGGGGAAGGGAAACGTTCATAGCCACTGACTTAGTAGGATTTACATGTAAACTCGAGAAATGAGCGAAATCAGTCAGAAGCGACAAGAGATTGGGGAGAGAAACAAGTGAAGATGAGAGATACATCAGAATATTGTCCGCAAAAAGGGCAAACTTATGATGCAATCCCACCAACTCGAGACCCGAAATGTCTGGATGAAGTTGAATGCGAACAGCGAGGGGTTCACAACCCTGACATTTACCACCCTTAATTGGAAGCCAAGAGGATTCAACCCTATGATAACAGACTGTAGAGGATGGAATACTATTAAGTCTATAAATTAACACATCTCTTCTAACATTCTGCTGAAACGTTGTGATTTGTACAGTACTGCTTGGACTTTGAAGAAGGGGACATACCCCGAAAGCTTGTTCTCAAAATTGTATGTTAGTGCAAATAAAAAAAGTATCACGGACAGTACTCAATTGTTTCTGAAAGATGATGAGAAAACTCATCTACTATATGCCTGGGATTAGAGGTTCTCAGACATTCCTAGTTTTCCGAGTATAATGATGTAATCGAGGGGCAAACGATCGTAACTTATTAGCTAAGATAGTCCCTATCTTGTTTCCATTTACATAAATATTCTGACAAGGCAATCACAAATGGTGCTCTGCCTCATCAATCAGACAAAGATTGAGATCTGTGTGAAGACAATCTACCTTCCATCAGAGCTCAGCCATTGGAGACTGCTTAAACAGTGCCATAACCCTTTCAAGCTCATGTTCCAAAACCTGCCGATGATGATCCCATTCCTTATGCTGCCTGGAAGCCAATTGTATGATATGGCTTCTAATAACGGCTTTATACGTTTCCCAAAAAGTAACAGATGAAGAGACCGTACCCAAATTATTCTGAAAGTAATCCAAGGAATAGATCCAAACACCCTCAACTACAGAGGAAAAAGAGAGAAGGGAATCATTAAGATACCAGGAGGGAGCTGGTGGACACTGAGAGGGAACTGCACACTGCGTGATAACGGGATCATGGTCAGACCAAGGAATCCTTATCGAGAATCCTTATCGAGAGTAAATGCGGGAGAAAAGAAGGGGCCACAAAAACATGATCAATATGAGAATAACTAGAATGAGGGTTGTAGAAAAAGGTATAATCTTTAGAAGTGGGATGTAATTCCCGCCAGGCATCGACCAGATTATGGGACCTGAGAATATGCTCAAACTCTAGTTTAGGATTAAGGACTAAATTAGAATCACCTGAAAGTATAAGATGGCCTTTCTGATGAGTCTGAAGAACAGACAAAAGATGCACAAAAAAATAATAATACGTACAGATTGTGACCTCCACATCCTGTAGAATTCTTACAACTATCAAGTAACTGTCCTGGGGGTCCGCAACTACTTTGTGCTCTTGGAAAGGCAAGGAGTTGCGAATCGCCAAGAGGACCCCTCACTTCTTGACCGGGGCTGAGGCAAAAAAGACCTGGGCACAACGACCATCTAAAAAACGCAAGGTATAAGAGGAAGTCAGGTGAGCCTCCTGCAGGCAAGCTATATCAACTTTGGAGGAAGAAAAATACTTCAAAACTTTAGTCCATGTCTACGGTGAGTTCAAACCTTGAATATTAAGTGGCAACCAAGTGAGTGTCATGTCAACAGACAAAAATCACTCGACCATGGGGATGCCCCAAAAGTGCATCCCCCACCCCTCAAGGCGACCAGAAAAAAGAGAAAAAAAGAAAGCTAGAAAAAGGGCTACCACCAAGACAGAGGGAACCAGAGAAGAAGAGAGAGAACTTCATACACTAATAGGAGTGCCACAAAGGAAAAACGGAAACACAAATAGAATGCCACAAAGAGCAAGAGCGATGCACAACATGCATCCAATAAAACCCACAGGGCACAAAAAACCATACCCCACATCAGGGAACAAGAAAGGGTGGCATGTAGAACTCCAGACACCTCCCCTGCACATATCAAACCATATACAGAATAATCAACGGAAGAGGAAGACAGCCACATACAGGGAAACCAGGCACATGAGGATAAAATAAAAAGACACAATAACATAATAATGATGGCAACATCTTTTCAAGGGAGAAATAAAGTTAACAGGGGGTCAGATAATATCACCCAGTCACCCAGTCACAAACACACATGGCAAACAGTGTGCAAATGAATGGGTGGAACAACACTGCATATCTCAGTAATGATCAGGAGGGGTCGCCCGCCCCCATGAGTTGGACTCACATAACAACAGAGACAGAGAACCAACTATGCTTCCAGCCCTCCATCCCACCCAGAGCAGGACACAGTCAGGAGGCCAAAAGTCAACTGATGCATACCCAATTGAGCTCAATGCAACCATCAACTTGGGGGCCCCCCAAACAAATAAACCGATATAACATCACCTGAACCAACCCAATTGATGGTTTTGACCTGAGTAGGGAGAAAACAAATTTCAAAAAGCCACCACTCCCTCCCCCACCTTCCTAGCACCTGCACAAAATCCAAGGGGAAAGCCCACCCAGCTGCTAAACTTCCAAAAAGAGGCCACTGGGAAGGCAAAAAGAGAAACAAACCAACAACAAAAGGTCATGCAGGTCAGCCCATTTCAAGAGGTTGGAATGTCTGAGAGTGAAGCTGGGCTTGTGATCTTCTGTCAGCCTCTCGATTGGAAGATTTTCTTGGGCTGTGAAGTAATCTAGGTAGATGTGCTGATGAATTCATTGAAGAAGGGGGATTAAGCTCCAACAGGCAGTGTTTAAGATCAAGCAGATTAAAAATCTATTTATTCACCTTTGAATTTACAGTATAAAGGTTTATGAATGAGCAACTATTCTGGAGTACATACTAATCAGAATAATAAGGGACAATTACAAGAACTTGATTAAATGTTGAGTCATGTAACTGACCAAAAGATTTATATTTGCAGGGATTGCAACAAAGACAGTTACCCTACTTAATAATGAAACACCAATTAAGAGTTGTTGCACGGACACTTGTCTTATTTTTAAGCTTGTACTGCTTTATACTTTTAAAATAAATATTTTCTCCTTAGAAAAATTTTAAAGCTTTTGAATTTCATTTAGTTACAGAACTTGTTCACGATCTTCACAGCTAACTAGGAAGATGTTACAGCTAGCAAAGAGCAATAAACATGATTGATGCCAATTCCTGATAATGCAGCTAGTCATTAATTTTGGTAAATTCTGTCGTTGGGAGTTTTATAAGGGTTTTATATTTTGGGAGTGAAACACTGGCATTTCTCATCATTTGTATAATTAATAAGGCATCAATATTGGATTCAGCCTCATATGCAAGATCAATTGAAGAAAAAGGTAGGAATCAATCAAATAATACTGGATGACTTTAATCATTTTAGATCAGTAATCCAATATCATATTTGCTAGTTACAAAAATAACATTGTATTTGATGTGTGTGCGAGTATGTGTGTGTTTGCGTGTGAAGAAATACTGCAAAGTAAGAATACTTTTAAAAATATATTTTTTTAATTGCTTATTTTTATCAATTTACAAAATGCAAAGAGAGAAAACAGAAGAAAAATCTAAATAAAATTAATATTTAGTGTCAGGGGCAGACTGACAACTCATGGGGCCCCCGGGCAATAGGGGATCATGGGGCCCCTGTGTCCTTGCCCAAACTCACATAAGCCTATGAAAAAGGTACCAGAGGCATCTCATAGGGTCCCCTACTGACCCCGGGCCCTCGGGCAGTGCCCGAGTTTCCAAATGGTCAGTCCGCCCCTGTTTGGTGTGACTCCCTTTGGATTCAAACCAGCATCAGTTTGTACACTTGCACATAGTCAAGGATTTTGTGTGATTAGAGTCAGGTATATGATTAACCAGTTATATGAAGCAGGTGCTATAATCATCAATTTTGTATGTAGGTTTAAACATGGTCATTAATTGAAACAGAAAAGGACTGTGTTGGAGGCTTAAAATTGGAAGAGGAACAGCTAAACTCTGCTACAAAGTTGAGGTTGATGAAGCAGGAGGCAGTTTGTTTGCCACAGACAAAACTCAATAATGGGTGTCTATAGGCAAAAGTAAAGCATGATTGAGGTTCCTTGCAAGTTTGGGGCTGCATTTCTTCAAATAGAGTTGGAGATTTAGTCAGGATCAATGGTTTTGTCATGACCTTGATCACCAGGAGACACCAGCAGATGTCTCTCAGCAGCCAGCAGGTTCCAGCAATCAGCTCCACTTGGCCACACCTGCTGGGAGGGTATTTAAGTCCCACCTCTGCTATTGCTCCTTGTGTCAGTGATTGCCTTTCTTGATGCCAGATCTTTATTCATGTTTATCTTTTTCCTGAGCTAGCCTTGCATCCTGTACCATGATGCTTTATTTCTACTCCCTTTGTTCCTATACTCAGTCCTTATATCATCTTTCACCTATAGAACCACTTTATTAGAGTGCAGTATAAATTCTTGTTTCAAGGCCTTCCTATCTGCACTTTGAGTTTTCCACCTGCATATGCATTGATTTCCATGGTGTCATTTGTTGTTCTGTATGCACAGCCTATAGTAAAGTAAATCTTCATATTCCTGCATAGGTTAATGCATGATCTCCTATGAAGAAACTTCATATTGCATAATCCCTGGATCTCTTCCTCCAGTGGGTGTGCATGGAAAACATGAGATATGTCAAAACTTGAGGTGTGTTGGATTTATGAACTCAAAACATACGCTCCCCTCCACAGTCTCAATGTTGACTGGGACATACATTGTTTTTCACTATTTATTTTTACTCTTTTTTAATATTTGTATTTATTTTTAGGCAAATTCATGTATGTTTTTTATTTTTTTTGTGATATGTAGTCAGCCCAGATTTCAGTTTGCTTTAAGGTTTGCCACCAATAGTTTTTATAATCTATTTTTATATAATCTTTTTTACTGATGTGGCAATTTAGGTATATAAATTTGCATTAGGAAATAAATTATATTTATTTAGAATTGATTTGTTTGGTAATCCACCACAATATAGCAGCCTGTAAAATCTTTAGTTGCGCTTCTGTAATATGGCATCCATATTGGAGTGGCAGCTGCTGATGTAAGTACTGAGCATTTTTATTTTGTTTGCACCGGCTGATTTAAGGTACAATTCTGTAGTTTTATTTAGTTTTGGTGAGCATTTAACTGAGAAATAAATAGCAACTGTTTTTACTGTAACTACTGTATGCTACACTGTGGTCCCTTTGTATTGCTCCATTATGTGAGCTTTATTTTGGTGAGGTGAGGAAGCTGGAGTTGCCTTTAGGGGACATTATATGTATTCAACTGGCGTGATATGCTGATTATTACTGGACAGTAATATCTCTGGCAAGTTTGTAGTCTGTCTGGTGATCGGTGGAACACATTTTCTGGGTGGATAACGTTTGATCATGGTGGAAGAAAAAAACTGGTCTGGGAGACTTGCAAGAGACCTACAGCAACATTAAAGTAGCTGCAGGAATATATAGCAAGTATTGGCTGTGTGGTACATGTGACAAAAATCTCCCGTATTCTTCATATGCCTGGGCTATGGGGTAGAGCGGCAAGACGGAAGCCTTTTCTTACGAAGAAAATCATCCAAGCCCGGCTAAATTTTGCAAAAACCCATCTGAAGTCTCCCAAAAGCATATTGGAAAATGTGTTATGGTCTGAAGAAACCAAGGTTGAACTTTTTGGCCATAATTCCAAAAGATATGTTTGGCGCAAAAACAGCACTGCACATCACCAAAAGAATACCATACCCACAGTGAAGCATGGTGGTGGCAGCATCATGCTTTGGGGCTGTTTTTCTTTAGCTAGAACTGGGGCCTTAGTCAAGGTAGAGGGAATTATGAACAGATCCAAATACCAGTCAATATTGGTACAAAACCTTTCAGCATGACAACGACCCAAAGCATACATCCAAATCAACAAAGGAATGGCTTCACCAGAAGAAGATTCAAGTTTTGGAATGGCTCAGCAAGAGCCAAGATCTGAATACAATGGAGAATCTGTGGGGTGATTTGAAGAGGGTTGTGCACAGGAGATGCTCTGTGCACAGGGATCTGACAGATTTGGAGTGTTTTTGCAAGAAAGAGTGGGCAAATGTTACCAAGTCAAGATGTGCCATGCTGATGGACTCATACCCAAAAAGAGTGCTGTAATAAAATCCAAAGGCTCTTCAACAAAGTATTAGTTTAAGGGTGTGCACACTTATGCAACCATATTATTTTAGTTTTTTATTTTTACTTCCCTCCACCTAAAAGATTTCTGTGTGTTGTTCAACTGTTTTGTACAGTTTATAGGTTATATTAAAGGTGGAAAAAGTTCTGAAATTATTTATCTTTGTCTCATTTTTTTTACATCACTGAAACCTGACATTTTAACAGAGGTGTGTAGACTTTTTATACCCACTGTATATGTCTGCACTATAATTGGCCAATGATCTCCTGATTTGGTGCTTGGACACAAAGTCAAGTAACAACCCATCCCAAAGACACTCATGACCAAATTTAGGACTCAGTTTAGATTTAAGGAACTGTTCTGAAGGAATAAAGACTGTTCATTTTTCAATGTGAATGTCCCTGAACATAGTGGGGTTGATTTAAGGCAAATAGCCTGTGCACTTTGCAAGGTGAAGTTGCTCCAGATCTTAGTAAATGAGGTAAAGTTCACTTTGCAAAGAATACTCAATCATGTGCAAGTTCAACACAATTTTTAAAAAAATGCATTTTTGCTTGCACATGATTGGATGATGAAAGTCAGCAGAGCTTCCCCTCCTTTACTAAGTTCTGGAGCAACTACACTTGCAGATTGCAACTACAAAGTGCACAGTCTATTTGCCTTTAGTAAACCAACCCCAGTAAATTGGATAAATCAGTGCTCACATCAATTACCTAAACATGTCTTATTAAAAAAATCTGATTTTTTTAATGTCACCTACAGTATGTACACATACATTTACTTTATTTACCAATATTTACATTGCAAAGTGAACACACATTTTTTAAGGAAAACAAATAGACAAATTAACTGTCTATTTTTCCATAGTGATCAACTACATTGTGTTAATGTATTATTTGCAATATATATCAATATTAAGTGCAGCTTAACTGGGCTAGCAGGAATTCCCAAAGGAAAAGTATACTACGACTAACAGTTATCAAGGTAGACCTAACTGTAAATGGTCAGTCCACAGTAGTAGATGATAAACACTGACCATAGTTGACTTTCAAGCTTGTGATAGAGCCAGTCATCATGCCAAGCAGTTATTACCAGGGAATCAAGAAAATGTCCAGAAGAATATGAAATAAAAGCATCAAAGAAGTCACAGCAGGGTCAGAGCAAGTGGAGTTCAAGCAAAGTCAAGAGAAGCAGAGTTGGTAATTATGTCAATCCAAAAGACCAAATAGAATTTACCAATACACCATAAATACTACACCTAGACTGTGGAATGATCAGTACTATTATATAAGCATGAGCCTGTCATGGTTGCTGACATGTGGGCGTACCTAGCCATTTCTCCATGTATGCAACATGTCTAAGAGCATAAAATAAGTGCTGCTGCATGTGACAATACAGAAGTACTCAGAGAAGACTAAGAAGAAAACATTAACAAATACAAATCAACAGGTAGAAAGGAGAATCCAAGCAGTACACCGTTTGGACAGAAAACCCCAGGGGAAGCAGCAGCAGCATAGTGCAGTGTTCTTTATAGCATTCCTAGTGTGACTTGGTGTCTTGCAGTCTCTGACAGACTCTCTGTAATGTGCAATTTCTGGCAGCCTCTTTCTACAACTCAGTATATAGCAGTCAACAGGGGCGGACTGACCATTCGAGCACTCGGGCAATGCCCGAGGGCCCGGGGTCATTAGGGGGCCCCATGAAATGCCCCTGGTACCTTTTATAGGCTTTTTTGGGTGTGCTTTGAGTGTGGGCATGGATACAGGGGCCCCATGATCCTCTATTGCCCGGGGGCCCCATGAGTTGTCAGTCCGCCCCTGGCAGTCAATGTTGCCCAGTCTCTTGTAATCTCTTTGTACTGCTCTGTGCCTTTTTCTGGCACAGTTTCTGTGTACAATGCATTCTCTGCATGTATAACCACAGTGTTTATACACTTTTGTAAAATGAAAACCTTTCATCCTATGGCAGTGCTCTTTATCGACTACCTGAACTGAAAGTAATATGGAGGGTCACCTCTTTCTGAAAATACTGGTTACCTGGTCAACATTGTCTTCAATGCACTCTGAGTTTAGTTGTTTTTATTGCACATTGTGACTATGTTTGCATACATTCTAGAGAACTGTAACTATGGGGTTTATTTACTAAAGCTGGTTCGCTCAGAATCTGATGCAACTGTGTATGGTAGCCAATCAGCTTGTTCAATTAAGCTTTAGCAATAAAATGTGTAAGCTGATTGTTTTCTATGCAGAGCTGCAGGAGATGCTGAGTGAACCAGCTTTAGTAAACAAACCACTGTATGTGGAAATTAATACCACATAAATGCATTGTAAAATATTGTAAGACCTTGATAAAAGTAACAGTCCCATAATGGGGAGTTCATTGATGTGACAGTTACATTTAGGTATGTTTTTGTGATTCAGCCACATTATATTCCACTTTGGTCCTAAGTAACCCAATGCACAATAGAAGATTTAATGGCACTATTGTGATTTATTATTTGAGTTGGTAAACAATGTGAAAAATCAGCAGAGAAACCCAGCAAGAGGTTGATAAAAAGATGAGGTAACGAGGAGATGGAGAAAAACATTGTTTTTGTGATCTCTGCTAAACTCTCAGTGGAGCAAAATAGAAAACACAGTGCTGAATAGTTTATATCAAATGCATAAATAGAATAATTCAGCAGTAACAACTAAGTTTTAGAATGTGTTAGATCACATATTGGAAAGGATTAGTTAAAGAGAATATAGACTACAAGGGAAATCATTCAGTAGCAGCTTTATGCTATCTAGGAAACATTGCCACTGCAAATATTACAATACACAACCAAGGCGATGCTAGCCTAGACTGTGTTCAAAGTGTACCAAGCTTGTATCATTAAGAGTAGGGGGAAACCCTTTTTTAATTAAAAAAAAATCTATATAATAATAATATTATTATTATTAATAATAAAAACAATAAAATGGATCAAAATAATCTCACCAGGAAAAAAAATGGTATCAAGCAAATTACTGAGTAGATTTTAAGGTGTGTGCCTATCTCATAGTGCTACATTTTACATACTTTTTATAGCTTTTGAGGTGATTGTAGCCGTATTTGTGCACTTGCGACAGAAACAATTGAGTACTGTCCATGATACTTTTTTTATTTGCACTAACATACAATTTTCAGGACAAGCTTTTGGGGTATGTCCCCTTCTTCAAGGTCCAAGCAGTACTACTTCACAACGTTTTAGCAGAATGCTAAAAGAAACAATCTCTGAGGTAAAAAAAAAGAAAACAGATAAAAAACACACACAAACAAATGTACACAGCAATGGTTATAAAAAAGCAGTGACCAAGAGGTCAAAAGATCCTCCAGGGGACTTTAAAGGTAGAAGATATAAGACATGAAATATGTTAAAAAACAAATAGTCAGTCATTATTATTAATTACAAAAGGTTGCCTAATAGCCAGTAGGACATAGATAAAATACAATGTGATACGCCAAATATTAGAGCCAACATATACCCAGATGTATTTAGCAATACAACAATATAGATACAATCTTCCCTTGATTCCCAACATGTTTCGGAATGGAGTTCCTTCTTCAGGGAAAATTACTGGTATAAGGGAGAATTGTTAGGTGTGTCTATATAACTTGATTCAAAAATAGACATCCACAACGCAGAAGCAGTTGGGCCAGGATCAGCATAAGATCTTTAAATTCACATCTCCAGCTCTGAAAGGGTCACTGCAAGGATCCCAGTGGGGCACCACCCGGGAGAGAGGCCAATCTGGTCACAGCAGTATAAAAGTTGCAGCATAGGCATACTCAGAAAAGGAGCCATAACCTTACAATTCTCCCTTATACCTGTATTTCCCTGAAAAAGGAACTCCATTCTGAAACATGTTGGGAATCATGAGAAGACTGTATTATTGCCAAGCAAGACATGTATCTATATTGTTGTATTTCTAAATACACCTGGGTATATGTTGGCTCTAATATTTGGTGTATCACATTGTATTTTATCTTTGTCCTACTGGCCATTTGGACATCTTTTGGAATTAATAATACAGATTGACTATTTGTTTTTTAACATATTTCATGTCTTATATCTTCTGCCTTTAAAGTCCCCTGGGGAATCTTTTGACCTCTTGGTCGCTGCTTTTTTGTACTATATATAGGGATGTTGTCAGTATTATAACTTCGGTGGGGGGGTTGGGACAACAGTCACAGAGGGGATCGTAAAACTGTTGGATAATGAGTGAGGAAAACCCATTTCCAAATGAAGGCCTTTATCTTTGTATCAAATAGAAAGATCATTCTTGGTTCAAACGTTTTCCTTTCCTGGATAGTTTTGAAATTCCCTTTAAGAACTAAGATATTAGGGCCTTCAATAGTGTGAAATGGTGTCCTACAGGTGTGCAAAAGTAATTTTCTTTATGTTCCTTGATGGCATTTGTGTGGAAATTCATCCTTGTTTGCAACTTCTGTCCTGTTTCGCTAACTTAAGATCCTTTGCTACATTTTTTGCACTGGATATGGTACACAATATTACTAGAGGTGCAGCTGTATGATCTGGTGATAATGAAGATCGCTTTTGAGTGTGTGACACTTTTTGATGGATTAATTTGGTTGCACAGTTTGAAGCGTTTTTTATTGCAGGGTTTGCTTCCATTATTTGTGACATCATAATCAGAAGGAAGTTTCCTACTGATTAGTTTATGTCTGAGGTTGGGGGATTGTCTGAATGCACATATTGCGGGTTGCTGGAATATTTCGTTGAGAGTTCCATCCTCTGTTATGATGGGTTGTAAATATTTTATTATTTTTCTTATTCCTTCTAGTGCTGGGTTGTATGTGGTTACTAGAGGTACACGGTTGTTTGTTTTTTCTCTTTGTATTGGAGTACATTTTCTCTTTGGGCTTTCAAGGCTGTGTTTATGCTGGTGTTAATAGTTTTGTTCCTATAACCTCTTATGGAAGGAATCTGTTAGTGTCACGAGATGTTTATCTCTGTCTTTCGGGTCTGAACATATTCGGTGGTATCTGATGGCCTGACTGTGTATGATGGCCTATTTAGTGTATTGGGGGTGAAAGCTAGAACTGTGGAGGTAAATGCATCTGTCAGTGGGTTTCCTGTATATTGAGGTGTAAAGCTTGTCATCCGCGATGTATACTGTGGTGTCTAGGAAGTTGGCATGTGTGTTTGAGTATTCCATTTTCAGTTTGATTGACGGGTGAAAAGTGTTGCTTAATAAATAAAATTGTTTTAGATTTTCTTCACCTTCTGTCCATACGATGAAAATTAGAGATGAGCGAATTATTCAAAAATTCGATTCGGCTGATTCGACGAATTTGAGGAAGAAATTTGATTCGATGCGAATTTATTCGCTACGAATTTAACTTATAAAAAGGGTTTCTAGGCTTCAGAGAGCCTTTAAATTAGTGCAGAACACTGTACCTTTAATTTAAATGCCCTTGGAGATGAGGAAGGAGAAGGAGAAGGAGAAGGAGAAGGATGAGAAGAAGGAGAAGGATGAGAAGAAGGAGAAGGAGAAGGATGAGAAGAAGGAGAAGGATGAGAAGAAGGAGAAGGATGAGAAGAAGGAGAAGGAGAAGGAGAAGGATGAGAAGAAGGAGAAGGATGAGAAGAAGGAGAAGGAGAAGGATGAGAAGAAGGAGAAGGAGAAGGATGAGAAGAAGGAGAAGGAGAAGGATGAGAAGAAGGAGAAGGATGAGAAGAAGGAGAAGGAGAAGGATGAGAAGAAGGAGAAGGATGAGAAGAAGAAGGATGAGAAGAAGGAGAAGGATGAGAAGAAGGATGAGAAGAAGGAGAAGGATGAGAAGAAGAAGGATGAGAAGAAGAAGAAGGATGAGAAGAAGGAGAAGGATGAGAAGAAGAAGAAGGATGAGAAGAAGAAGAAGGATGAGAAGAAGAAGAAGGATGAGAAGAAGGAGAAGGATGAGAAGAAGAAGAAGGATGAGAAGAAGGAGAAGGATGAGAAGAAGAAGAAGGATGAGAAGAAGAAGAAGGATGAGAAGAAGGAGAAGGATGAGAAGAAGAAGAAGGATGAGAAGAAGAAGAAGGATGAGAAGAAGGAGAATTCCAAGCCGGCAAAAAGTGTATCTGCAGAGCTCCGCTATTTCTTAGCGGAGCTCTGCAGATACACTTAGCGGAGCTCTGCAGATACACTTTTTGCCGGCTTGGAATTCTTCTTATTTTCATCCTACTTCTTCTTCTTCTTCTTCATCCTCATCCTCTTCTTCTTCTTCTGAGGATGAGGATGAGGATGAAGAAGAAGAAGAAGAAGAAGAAGTAGGATGAAAATAAGAAGAATTCCAAACCGGCAAAAAGTGTATCTGCAGAGCTCCGCTAAGTGTATCTGCAGAGCTCCTCTATTTCTGACAGTTCTCTGACATTCACATTTACAGCGGTTGAAACATTGTATCTATTTGTTTCCATAAATGGAAACAAATAGATACAATGTTTCAACCGCTGAGCTCTGCAGATACACTTAGCGGAGCTCTGCAGATACACTTAGCGGAGCTCTGCAGATACACTTAGCGGAGCTCTGCAGATACACTTTTTGCCGGCTTGGAATTCTTCTTATTTTCATCCTACTTCTTCTTCTTCTTCTTCTTCATCCTCATCCTCATCCTCAGAAGAAGAGGATGACGATGAGGATGAAGAGGAAGAAGAAGAAGAAGAAGAAGTAGGATGAAAATAAGAAGAATTCCAAGCCGGCAAAAAGTGTATCTGCAGAGCTCCTCTATTCTGCAGATACACTTAGAGGAGCTCTGCAGATACACTTTTTGCCGGCTTGGAATTCTTCTTATTTTCATCCTACTTCTTCTTCTTCTTCTTCATCCTCATCCTCATCCTCAGAAGAAGAGGATGAGGATGAGGATGAAGAGGAAGAAGAAGAAGAAGTAGGATGAAAATAAGAAGAATTCCAAGCCGGCAAAAAGTGTATCTGCAGAGCTCCTCTATTCTGCAGATACACTTAGAGGAGCTCTGCAGATACACTTTTTGCCGGCTTGGAATTCTTCTTATTTTCATCCTACTTCTTCTTCTTCTTCTTCTTCTTCTTCATCCTCATCCTCATCCTCAGAAGAAGAAGAAGAGGATGAGGATGAAGAAGAAGAAGAAGAAGAAGTAGGATGAAAATAAGAAGAATTCCAAGCCGGCAAACAGTGTATCTAAAGAGCTCCGCTAAGTGTATCTGCAGAGCTCCGCTATTTCTGACAGTTCTCTGACATTCACTCCATACTGCGGTTGAAACATTGTATCTATTTGTTTCCATAAATTGAAACAAATAGATACAATGTTTCAACCGCTGTATGGAGTGAATGTCAGAGAACTGTCAGAAATAGCCTATTTCTGACAGTTCTGGGACATTCACTCCATACAGCGGTTGAAACATTGTATCTATTTGTTTCCATAAATGGAAACAAATAGATACAATGTTTCAACCGCTGTATGGAGTGAATGTCAGAGAACTGTCAGAAATAGCGGAGCTCTGCAGATACACTTAGCGGAGCTCTGCAGATACACTTTTTGCCGGCTTGGAATTCTTCTTATTTTCATCCTACTTCTTCTTCTTCTTCTTCTTCTTCTTCATCCTCATCCTCATCTTCTTCTTCTTCTGAGGATGAGGATGAGGATGAAGAAGAAGAAGAAGAAGAAGAAGTAGGATGAAAATAAGAAGAATTCCAAACCGGCAAAAAGTGTATCTGCAGAGCTCCGCTAAGTGTATCTGCAGAGCTCCGCTAAGAAATATCATCCTCATCCTCATCCTCAGAAGAAGAAGAAGAATGAAAAGAAGAAGAAGAAGAATGAAAAGAAGAATGAAAAGAAGAAGAAGAATGAAAAGAAGAAGAATGAAAAGAAGAATGAGAAGAATGAAAAGATTCTTCTTCTTCTTCTTCTTCTTTTCATTCTTCTTTTCATTCTTCTTCTTCTTTTCATTCTTCTTCTTTTCATTCTTCTTTTCATTCTTCTCATTCTTCTTTTCATTCTTCTCATTCTTCTTCTCATTCTTCTTCTCATTCTTCTTTTCATTCTTCTTCTTCTTTTCATTCTTTTCATTCTTCTTTTCATTCTTCTTTTCATTCTTCTTCTCATTCTTCTTTTCATTCTTCTTCTTCTTTTCATTCTTCTTTTCATTCTTCTTCTTCTTCTTTTCATTCTTCTTCTTCTTCTTTTCATTCTTCTTTTCATTCTTCTCATTCTTCTCCTCATTCTTCTTTTCATTCTTCTTCTCATTCTTCTTTTCATTCTTCTTCTTCTTTTCATTCTTCTTTTCATTCTTCTCATTCTTCTTTTCATTCTTCTTTTTATTCTTCTTCTCATTCTTCTTTTCATTCTTCTTCTTCTTTTCATTCTTCTTTTCATTCTTCTTCTCATTCTTCTTTTCATGAAGAAGAAAAGAAGAATGAGAAGAATGAAAAGAAGAATGAAAAGAAGAAGAAGAAGAATGAAAAGAAGAATGAGAAGAAGAATGAAAAGAAGAATGAAAAGAAGAATGAGAAGAATGAAAAGAAGAATGAAAACAAGAAGAATGAAAAGAAGAAAAAGAATGAAAAGAAGAATGAAAAGAAGAAGAAGAAGAATGAAAAGAAGAAGAAGAAGAATGAAAAGAAGAATGAAAAGAAGAAGAAGAATGAAAAGAAGAAGAATGAAAAGAAGAATGAAAAGAAGAATGAGAAGAATGAAAAGATTCTTCTTCTTCTTCTTTTCATTCTTCTTTTCATTCTTCTTCTTCTTTTCATTCTTCTTCTTCTTCTTTTCATTCTTCTTTTCATTCTTCTCATTCTTCTTTTCATTCTTCTCATTCTTCTTCTCATTCTTCTTTTCATTCTTCTTCTCATTCTTCTTTTCATTCTTCTTCTTCTTTTCATTCTTCTTTTCATTCTTCTCATTCTTCTTTTCATTCTTCTTTTCATTCTTCTTCTCATTCTTCTTTTCATTCTTCTTCTTCTTTTCATTCTTCTTTTCATTCTTCTTCTCATTCTTCTTTTCATGAAGAAGAAAAGAAGAATGAGAAGAATGAAAAGAAGAATGAAAAGAAGAAGAATGAAAAGAAGAATGAGAAGAAGAATGAAAAGAAGAATGAGAAGAATGAAAAGAAGAATGAGAAGAATGAAAAGAAGAATGAAAAGAAGAAGAAGAAGAATGAAAATAAGAAGAAGAAGAATGAAAAGAAGAATGAAAATAAGAAGAAGAATGAAAAGAAGAAGAAGAAGAATGAAAAGAAGAAGAATGAAAAGAAGAATAAAAAGAAGAAGAAGAATGAAAAGAAGAAGAAGAAGAAGAATGTAAAGATGAATGAAAAGAAGAAGAAGAATGAAAAGAAGAAGAAGAAGAATGAAAAGAAGAATGAAAAGAAGAATGAGAAGAATGAAAAGATTCTTCTTCTTCTTCTTCTTTTCATTCTTCTTTTCATTCTTCTTCTTCTTTTCATTCTTCTTCTTCTTCTTTTCATTCTTCTTTTCATTCTTCTCATTCTTCTTTTCATTCTTCTCATTCTTCTTCTCATTCTTCTTTTCATTCTTCTTCTCATTCTTCTCATTCTTCTTTTCATTCTTCTTTTCATTCTTCTTCTCATTCTTCTTTTCATGAAGAAGAAAAGAAGAATGAGAAGAATGAAAAGAAGAATGAAAAGAAGAAGAAGAATGAGAAGAAGAATGAGAAGAAGAATGAAAAGAAGAATGAAAAGAAGAATGAGAAGAAGAATGAAAAGAAGAAGTATTCCAGTACAGCAAAAAGTGTATCTGCAGAGAGCTCCGCTATTTCTGACAGTTCTCTGACAGTTCCTTCACATTTACAGCGGTTGAAACATTGTATCTGTTTCCGAATAAAAACATCTGTATCCTAAATGGAAACAAATAGATACAATGTTTCAACCGCTGTACATGTGAAGGAACTGTCAGAGAACTGTCAGAAATAGCGGAGCTCTCTGCAGGGACACTTTTGCCGGCTGATCGGGAAAAATCCGATTCGCGCACCCGAAGTATGCTAATATTCGGATTCGACGCGAATCGAATTTTTCCTGAAATTCGAAACGAATTCCACTTCGCCTGGTTCGATTCGCTCATCTCTAATGAAAATATCATCAATATAGAGATAGTATCTATGTGGTTTTTGTTGCATGATGTTAAGGAATTTTTCCTCCAGGTCAGCCATAAATAAATTGGCATATTGGGATGCCATTTTACTTCACATAGCAGTACCCATACATTGAAGATAGATGTCATTATTGAAAGCGAAGCAGTTGTGTGTAAATATGAATTCAATGAGCTGTGTAACATCCTCAGTGGTGTATTTATGGTTTGGTGAGGATAAGGTTCTGTGACATGCAGCTAGTCCATCAAAAAACCATTCAAGCTACCCTCAAGTAACTCTTACAGTATCTATCTAAGTACATGACATCAATTATTATTTAGTGTCTTAAGGCTGAGCCCATAGTAGATATTAAAAAATACCAATTAATGCAATTATGCAATTAAAAAATGCTAAGTGTGTTTTACAGTATTACTGCTATAAGCACTTGACTTTGACTTGATATCGGTCTTTAGACCTTGCTCACACGGGTTATGAGGTCCTAATAACATGTGAAGGCTATTTTTTCTGTATGTCTAGACTCCAGGTGCTGCATGCAGGTGGCCCATTAAAGTCTTTTAAGATGCAATAGATAATGTGACCAATATCCTCAAACATAAGCCCAGCACCAATATAGTAATACAAGTGCATCAGAAACATACAATGTGCAAATTTAGTGTGTCATATAAAAATAAACTATCAATATCCAAGCAATCTTTGTAAACTGAAACTATTACTTTGTTACATAAGTGTCCATATTTAAACACCCACTAAAAGCTTATAATCAGTGTCCAAATCACATGCAGAAAAATAAAACAAATGTGGGTGAATCAGTTTCCCCACATACTAGTGTCCTCATAAGTGTAATTAAATTTAGCTCCTCCTCGTGTCAGTCCATGAAAGCTTAAAAAAATCCACTGGTTGACAAACTATGGTACAAAAAATTATCCATAGGAGACACTTTAAAAGCCTTTACAGGTTACCAGTCTAGAGTTAAATAGAAGGTCTGTTGCTTGAATTATTTCTCTCACTCTGACATTCGTGTCAAAAGCTCAGATATGTGGTGCATATGGTTTGTATACGTGTATGGGACCTACAAGTGCATTAGCATTTGCACATGGGCACTTGGGAGATAGGGGTGCATACATTTTTTTTTAGTGTATTATTTATTTATTATTTTATTTAACCTCTTCATGCCGGCGTCTCCCAGCTCTTTAAGGGGTTTCAGACGCCGGGAGGTGGGGCGGGGTTTTAGGGTCATGTGACCGTTGTGATTCACTGTCATGGCGGTCACATGATCGGAAAAGGTCCCGATCGCAAGGGGAGATTGAGACTTTTCCGTGAGATACCAACATGTGTGCTGGGAGAATGCAGGGTGCGCGCTCTCAGCACATATGTGTTTTCAAATGGTAAGCAAATATGCGGCTGCTCGGCGTCAAGTCCCAGCCACCTAGAGGCCACATATTTGCATAAAGTTGGCATCAAGGGGTTCATTAAATCACATTAGATGGAAGGGAACAGATACTTCTTCTCCTCCTCTATACACAACTGGCCTGACTGAGAATGGCGACGGGCAGTGATCGGAGGGGGGCTTATTAGGCACCCTGTAAAAGTTAACAGTTAAAAGTAAACAGCTGTCTTTAAAAATGATAACAGGATCATGGCTGCATCTGCAGCCATGATCCTGGTATAATTACTTGGTCTTTAGGATGAATGGGTGCATCCTAGGGACACGCAAGGATTAGAACATCCACTTAACACAGCTGCTTTGTGGCCACCATGAGTACACAATAATCTTAATTTATGGAAATAGCAGGATTACTATTTATAAAAGTAGAGGTAGATTATTTATCAGCTAGAGAAAAAGGGAATGCCCCCAAAATGTTTTTCTGAAAACAGAAGTAGCTGTTGCTAGTAGAGTCATGCAACACATTTCTGAGTCAAGTTTTTATAGATTCACAAACAAACAAAATTTCCAAGCACACTTACCAGCAATCCTGCAAACACATTAAATTGTTTAACAATTTACATTAAAAACAGAGGGTTTCATTGCACACATTTGAAAATATATGTGGAAGCCACAGTGCCCATGACAAGGCTCTTCTGTATGCTCTGATCTTAAGTCTGACTTTTGAGAATCTCAAAGTTGGAACATATATATGAGGGGGTCTTCAAAATGTTTCTGCACGTTTATATATACACTTAGGTCCATATATATTTGGACACAGGAAAAATGTTTTTTTCAGGTATTTTCCAAAACATATTCAAGCTATAATTGTATAATGGATATGGGCTGAAAGTGCACACTCTCGGGTTTAATTTGAGGGTATGTACATCCAAATTGGAGGAAGGGTTTAGGAGTTCCAGTTTTAAGAATAACCAACCCCCTTTTTTAAGGGACCAAAAGTAATTGGACAATTGAATCAAAAGCTGTTTCATGGGCAGATGTGGGCTACTCCTTCATTATTTCTTCATCGATTAAGCAGGTAAAAGGACTGGAGTTGATTCTAAGTGTGGTATTTGCATCTGGAATCTATTGCTGTGAACCTACATCATGTGTTCAAAGGAGTTATCCATGCAAGTGAAACAGGCCATTGTAAGGCTTCAAAAACAAATCAAATCAATCCATCAGATAGATAGCAGCAACATTAGGAGTGGCCAAATCAACAGTTTGGTACATTCTGAGGAAAGAAGAACACACTGGTGAGATCAGCAATTTAAAAAGGCATGGATGTCCATGGAAGACAACAGTAGTGGATGATCGCAGGATCCTCTCTATGGCAAAGAAAAACCCATTCACAACATCCAGACAAGTGAAGGACACTCTCCAGGAGGTGGGCGTATCACTGTCAAAGTCTATAATCAAGAAAAGACTTCACGAGAGCAAATACAGAGGGTTCACCACAAGCTGCAAACCATTCAAAAGCCTGAAGAATAGAAAAGCCAGATTAGACTTTGCCAAAAAACATCTAAAAAAGCCAGACCAGTTCTGGAAAAGCATTCTTTGGACGGATGAAACTAAGATTAATCTGTACCAGAATGACGGGAAACAAAATGTGTGGAGAAGGCTTGGAACAGCTCATGCTCCAAAGCACACAACGTCACCTGTAAAACATAGTAGATGCAGTGTGATGGCATGGGCATGCATGGCTTCCAGTGGCACTGGGTGTTTATTGATGATGTGACAGAAGACAGAAGCAGTCGGATGAATTCTACAGTGTTTAGAGATATACTGTCAGCCCAGATTCATCCAAATGCAGCAAAGTTGATTGGACGGCGCTTCACAGCACAAATGGACAATGATCCAAAACACACAGTAAAAGCAACCCAGGAGCATTTGAAGGAGAAAAAGTGGAATATCCTGCAATGGCTGGGTCAATCACCTGATCTCAACCCAATTGAGCATGCATTTCACTTGCTGAAGGCAAAAAGACCCAAAAACAAAGAACAACAGAAGACAGCTGCAGTTAGAGCCTTGCAAAGCATCAGAAAGCAGGAAACCCAGTCTTTGGTAATGTCCATGGGTTCCAGACTTCAGGCAGTCATTACCAGTAAAGCATTCTTAACAAAATATTAAAAATGAACATTTTATTTATGATTATATTAATTTGTCCAAATACATTTGAGCCCCTGAAAATGGAGGGACTGTGTATAAAAATAGTTGCAGTTCCTAAAATATGTACTTGATATTTATGTTCAACCCCTTGAATTAAAGCTGAAAGTCTGCACTTCAAATTCATTTGGATTGTTTCATTTTAATTTATTCTGGTGGCATACAGAGCCAAAAGTCTGAAAATTGTTACTGTGTCAAAATATATATGGACCTAACTGTATATAATAGATAAATATTAAAGAAGTGCAGAAACTTTTTGAAGAACACTCATAGCAGTACATAAATTATGGGCAGGTTTGTCTGGAGGGAAACCACGCATCTAATGTGTCCCCACACCAAATCAGCAAACAAACTATGCAAAAAAATGACACCCACCCCAATTTATAGCTAGCCTTTGCAGTAAGGTGCAATGAGGTGCACATGGAATGGTAATATGTTATAGATTCCATATTGCATTGAGCTACAGTACTAAAGAACACTGATCCATCAGAAAAAGAACTGGACAGTGTTTACGAACAGAGTACTCATGGCCACCAGATAGTATTTTTCTATGTATTTTTTTGCCACCAGTGTCTGATGAAAAATGAAATTGCTAACAAAATAGGCTTTATCTGGTGTTCATTTAGCAAAAAAATGCCTTTTCCTTTAAATATAATTTTCATCTTTTTATAAAGACATTTACAGGTCAAAAGGGGTGCAGGATGAGGATAGCTGAATTCCCCTGGATGAGTAAATTTTATGTTGTTTGCTGATCACTAGGCAGGACTATTTGGTTAGTTTGGCCATAAAGTGTGACTCTTCCACGCTTGGTTGGTGTTGTGCTGATCCTGAAGAAAAAACAATATAAGAAAACATGTTCCTTTTTATCTCACAAGAACAAACCCTTACTACTGTTCTTCCAAAACATTAATCTGCATTCTTTCAGAATCTGTCTGTAACCCGAGGTAATAGTGTAGGCTCGATATTTAATTTCTGTCTGTATCAATACTGAATTTGAGGTAAAAGCAATTTCTTTAAAAACAGCATAATAATTTGAAGAAATATCATTGTTAGGAAGCAGTCAGCTAATGGTGATAAACCTATATTTTCATAGTATTTCCCAGCATGTTTTTTACCTTTGCAAATACATTTATTTTCCTTTCCTAATGTCTGATCCTTAGATGTAATTGATTGACATTTTAATGATGAAACACTGCATTGGAGGTTGCCATGGCAATGAGATTTGTGGCTCTGAGAGCCTTTGCTGTGAATTAAATGCTCACAAACGGAATTGCTCTGGAAATTTGCAAGGATGCCATTTATTGTACTCAAATTCATATCTGGGAAACATTATTTAAAAATTGCATGGAAGAGTTTAAAAATGTTCAGAATATCAATGTGAACATAAACACCTTGTTTTTCTTTGAAGAAATATTCTGCATGGAAATAGACAATATTAAATGTGCTTACATATAGGACATTTATAGAAGCTTTGCGCTGATGCAGATGCATAGGGCTTAAAATGGAATAAAAACATTTTAGATTGGGAAATCATGAGTGTACTGAACAGGAACAAAATTAGCACAAAAGAATAAATAAACAGGAAAATGCTGTAGAAAATGAGGTATAAAATCTATCTATCTATTTATCTATCTATCTATCTCTCTCTCTCTCTCTCTCTCTCTCTCTCTCTCTCTCTCTCTCTCTCTCTCTCTCTCTTTCTTTCTTTCTTTCTTTCTTTCTTTCTTTCTTTCTTTCTTTTTATCTATCTATCTATCTATCTATCTATCTATCTATTACATTATGGTGACCCGTAAACTTATGGAGGACCTCTTTATTAGATTAAATAAGCTGCATCATATCCAGAACTACCTTGCCAAGGAGGACACAATTTCCTACCTAACATTTCCTGGAAGAAAGGTGTTGAACGAGAGGGCAGGGAATCCTTGGTTTCTCATAATACATTTCCTGCATTTTCATTTTGAGCCAGTTCCCATCATAACACGAATCATATTCATGTCATGACCTACATTATAATTCACATTACGCAAAAAATGGTAACACACTGTATATATGTGTGTGGCAGTACATTAATTTTGAATGGGCTGCCTATGTGCATCTCATTGCATGAAAATGAGTGCACTACAGCACACAACTGTATTGCAATGTGATCTGGCCTTTAAAACATCCTTCCATCAAAAAATGAACAGAGAGGAAATAGGAAACCCTCCAGCATATGGGAAAGCAGGCTTCAGAGACAGTTTATGAGAACTGTTGGAAGAGAAAAAAACAAAACACTGCTCCACAATAGATAAAGTATAGTGAGTTAGCATTGTCATCTTATGACAGGAAGTGTGTTACTGGCAGGGTCACTGAGTGAAAATAAAGGGAAAAAGAGAACAAAAAAGAAAACTAATCTAGTCACCACATCTAAGGACTGGCAATCTGCAAATAGCATTCCCCTCTCTTGGTGGCAATAAGATTTGCTTTATGAAACAATCCATGGTATCTTGCTAGAACCTGTTCTTGTGGAAGATTAACCACTTCAGCTGCAGAGGGTTTTACCCCCTTCATGACCAGGGCCATTTCTTGCTATTTAGCACTGCACTACTTTAACTGGTACTTGCAATGTCATACTGTATAAAAGATTTAATCCTGATGAAGTAATTTATAATGAAAGACACTGGGTGGAGCCAGAGGTCATGACATCATCATACACGAATGCGTAACTTCTGAAAAAATTTGGGATGTGCAGTTGCTTACATGCTTTTATGCACAGGATCTATGTAAGTGTTTCTAACAGATTTTGAGCTAAATATATGCCAGATTTACACTATTAGAACTACCTTTTTGCCTTTAAATATAATGCATTGCTCTGGTTTATGCAAATGAGGGATGAGCTCTTAGGAAGGTGTCAAGCCTTTGGTGACCGATGTTAGGAGTAATACACAGGAGCTGTCTAACTTCTCATGTGAGTGTCACAGTCTTTCTGGTAAGTCTCAGAGTGGTTGGTGTTTTGGGTACACATAACACTGAATTCAAGAGGATCCCCCTTTTTTTGGCACTATATTTCATTCATTTTTGGTGGGAGTCACTTATATATGAAACTTTGGACTTTAATTTTTGGTTAATTTGATGAGCTTGTTTTCTGTAATTTCTATGTTATTTAGTGCTGCACTATCTGGTTCTTTAATTGCAGTCATGCAAAGCTGTACACAAACAAAATTTATATTTTTTTTCACACAAATAGAGCTTTCATTTGGTGTTATGTGATCACCAATGGGTGATAAAAAAAAAGAAAACTGAACATTTTGGGAAAAAATATTTTTTAATTCCTGCTATAAAACATATTGTCAGGACCTGGTTCACCTGCTGGTGTCACTGTGATTCTCTGGGCTGATAGCTGTAGTTCCAGTGACCACCATCGGGTGTCTTTCAGCAGCCAACAGGTTCCTGTAATCAGCACCACCTAGTCCCAGATGCTGGGAGGGTCCTTTTTTTTTAAAATCAGAAATAACGTTTATTAAAGGTGAAGTCATACATTTCCAAAATGACATAGCATGTACAGAATGGTAGCAAAACTTAATCATTAACAAACCAAACCAAACTATATAATAAAGAAAACCTTCCAGTGCCATCAATAATACAGGAATTCAAGAATCTGTGCAAAATTATAGAGAAAACCCATTACAATACAATCATATGATAAGGCAATTTTGGTTATATGGAGTATACCCAGAACGGTGGACCCACTGGAGACAGAGAGCACTCCCCCATCAGGGAATACTGGAAAGACATAAAGTGGTCTTGAGAAAGTGATAATCAAAGTACAATCAGAGGCAACTATAGCAGTCTGTGCATTATTAAATCAAAAGGGGCCAGACCTGGATTAGCCAACCAAGCATCCCAAAGTTTCTCAAATTTACCCAAACATCCTCTATGCTGGTAAACTAAACTGTCATACCGTAAAATAATACCCATATTTTGCTTCAAATCGGCAACAGTGGGGGGAGTATCAGAGGTCCAACGCACCAGAATCGCCTTGCGTGCCTGGAACAAGGCCTTAGAAAGGGCCTCTAGTATAAATGTATCTTGTGTTACTGAGTCTAAAATACCCAAAAGGCACTGCTTAGAATCCAGAGTAGGAGGGTACTTAAATCGAGCCTTCCCTGTACCTGAGCACCACAAACCAAAAATGCTGTTTAAATAATTTTTAATCTTTAAAGCAAATTCCCCCATCCAGCCATGTCTCCATTCTTTCTTTGCTGAGAAATCACTTTGAAAAACATCCCCCTAACATTTCTGGCTGTGACCATCTTGAGTAAGGGCAGATGATGCATGCAGCATTTACTTCTTTGAATCCATCTGTCCTTAGCTCAGGGAAGCAGACAGGAGGATGTGCTTAGCTAAGAAAACCCCTCCTCGCCTCCTGAAGACTCCTGAGATGTATGACATCATTTTGGCCTAAGCATGGAAACCAGGAAGTAACTGAAGAAATGTTAAAAAACTTTTGTTTTAAAACAAGTAAATAAGATATACTTTCCTATCTATTTACTAATTCTGCAGCATAACAACTAAATATAGTCAATGTTGATTGAGAGAGTGAAGTTTCACTTTAAGTCTCCACTGTGCTAGCTTGCCCTGAATCCGTGTTTTGGTTTCTCCTGCCCTGTATGCTTTTTGCCTTGCTGCTGCCAGATACTGTTGCCATATGTTGTTCCTACCCCCTGTATGCTGTTCTCTGGATCCTGTTCCCTTCTCCTCCAGTTTTCCCATGCCTTGTGTTTATCTCATTTGTATATATTGTATATAGTTAGCTGCTAGGTTTTCTGTTTGTTAGGTTAATTAGTACCTTGTCACTAGGGTTTTGCTCATGTTGCTTTATGTTTACTGCTTGCTGGTATGTACTTGCCTTTTGTTCACTGTAAATACATCTCACTTTAAATATATACATGGCTTGGTCCCAGTTCCTTGTGTAGCTACATATATCTTGTCATCGCAGCCTCAAACTCCTGACACATATCCAATAAAAAACAAAAATGAAATTTCTTCATAAATTTAGGCCAAAATGTATTCTGCTACGTCTTCAGTAAAAAAATCCCAATAATTGTATATTGATTGGTTTACATGAAAGTCATAGTGTCTGAAACTATGGTTTACAGTATATACTGGAATTCTTTTTAAATTTCACTGCTAATGGTGGTGACCAGCAACTTATAATGGTTGAGTAATCTAGCACTCACTGACACTGGGTGGGAACTGCCTACATTGACATCACCAGTGATACTAATACAGTGATCAGTGAAAACACTATACACTATCACTGTACTAATGACACTGGCTGGGAAGGGTTTAACATCTCAGGATAATCAAGGGGTTAAGTGTGTGTCTAACAAATGTTAATGTGTGTATTATGTGTGGCTTTTTACTAAAAATCTTTGTTCCTTCTCCCTGTTTGCATTTGTCAATTAACTGAGCAATCAGAAGCCAAACTCACACCATAACTGCCTTTGCAGTTTAACTCTCATCCATGGATAAATGTCGCTATACATTTGTGTAGTTACTATCATACAAATCAATCATGGCATTATTAATAATTGATTACAGATATTGTTGGATTAAAAAAAAGATATATATATCCAGACACAGTTTAAACCATATTTTCAGTTTTCCAGTAATAATCTGAAAACATGTGACTACTATCATAGAGTGTAAAAGGTAAGTATCAAAAATAGTAGCAATTTAAGAGGTCATCTAAAAGCTTTTTTCAGTTTTTCTCTTCTTCTGTCACATGGATGTTAATACACAACTATTAATTATCTGCAACAAACAAGATAAAAGCAAACAGGGCGCAGGAATATGTTATAAAGGAGTAATTGTAATGTAGAAATAAAACAATATCTCACTAACATCCAGATAAATATCTTAGGACATCAACGTGTCCAGGCGTGACATATGGATGGGGCTCTGAAATGTATCACTTCTACTGCACAGGATTCCCTACTTTCCATGAGGTTTCACAGCAGTTGCAGATGCTAAATATGTCAGCATTAGACCTGGCCCAGAGTGCCAGTACTGGTTTAATATTTGACAGCCAGAAGGTGATCTTCAAACTTTGGGGCTACTTAGCACATTGATCTGTGGACACCTACTGTGCCCTAAGATACTTACCTTGATATGAGTGAAATATTGTTTTATTATTCCATTTAACTTACTCATTTTTAACATATACCTGTGCCTTATTTTGTCCTATTTTGTTTGCACCAGATGGATCACCCCTGATCACCAAAGGAGTGTCAGCAATCTTTGCTTGCTTTCGTCCTGTGGCTATTATAACTTGAAAGCATCTAGGAGGTTATGCGGGTCATATTATATGTGCTACTTTCAATATTTCTATGATTGATTATCTGCAGATTTTTGAAATTCCTACTATTTACAGTATTTTTTTCTAGAAATGTTTTGTGTACTTTATACAAGCAACACTTTGTTCATATGTAATCAAAAAAGTGCATATATCTTTGAAAATTTGCTGAAATGTTATAGATTTTTTTTAAACTTGACCTCTTTTCAATCGAATTCATTTATATTTATATTTCTGAACCCTCAAGTAGTAAAATGTATGTATTTCCTGTGATTTCTAAGAGTATATTTGAAGCACTTGGCGCTATTGTGAAGAGTTATTACATCTATATGAGGCTGGTTATATCTGGTGTGATCTAGCAACACAAAATGCAAGTAGTATTTTATCGGTCTTTTGAATACAATAAAAAACATTTTTTAAGGATAAATCATTATATTCAGTGTTTTGTTTGCATGGCGGTGAGTGGAAGCAGCAAGAGAAGAGGATTTTTTATCTCGGATGGTGTAGACATTGACCAAAAGGAGATTGCAGTCTGCTTGGCAGGACAAAAGGGCTTTCTGACCAAACACTGATGTGGGAGGTCATAACAAAAGGATGAGAGTTCACTGAGAGCTATGGTGTGGCGCACAAAGGGTGAAATTTGATGCTTATTAATTCTACAATCTGAAGAATTTATTACTGCCTACAATTCTTTATCAACAGATGGACATCCCTTCATGGAATTTACTTTGCACATATTTATGCATGTTTTTGGTGTTGTATTTATTCACCAAATTAGACTTTTTCCATATGGGAGAACAGAGATATGGTAGTTTGTTTATCACTAGCGTAGCACTGTTTTGGTTTTATGTATGGGTATCAGAGGATACAGACCTGTATTTTTTAAAAATTTACTTACCTTTTTGCAGATTTTTAAAATAGTTACTTTAAGTACATTTTATCTTTTTTTTGACAGCACAATCCTAAAATACAATGTTATTAAGACTCAGAAATAGAGGCAAAACAAGAAAAATATGAGTTGCCAACTCAGTCTTTTTTTTTTACAGTAGAAAGGAATAAGAGGGACTACCTGCTTCAAAACACCAAATACATTTGAGTAAGCAAAACTGTCAGTTACTATTGAATGTCAAAAAAGGCCAGAAAGATCAAGAAACATCTAAGTTAATGATAGGCATGGACCATAGGAAGTTACAGTACATAGCAATTTCTACTGAAATAAAATAGTTTCTTCTTGTCTATGGGAAGATGCTATTTTTGACTTCAGCATGCTAGACTTTACAGCAAAAGTATTAGTATGCACAGTAACCTTTTGCCAAATGATTTATTTTTGTTTTTATTGTTCTGGTTTTTTATTAGGTCTTTTCTTCAGCTCAAGAATATCAAAAAATCCTTATATGTAAAGTTTGGTAAGGTGGTCCTTTCTCAATCTTAGTAGCTTCTAAATGGCTGAGCAATATGAAAATAAAGGAATAAATTCACATACAATTAGAGGCCTGGACAATGCACATCTTTCACAGGCAGCTTGCTGTAAGAATGTGTGTAGAGATGCCCTGTATCTTCATTTATTTGGATTCCCCATTCTTAAGGGGGGGATGCCATATATTCAGTCCACCTCTCCTTACCTACTCCTTCCCGCTCCTCAAACAGACCTGTCTTCACTGCTGCTATTATCTTTGTGCTGACTAAAGGCAGTGACGCCAATGTTTATGTTCTCAGTCAGCTAATGGAAAACCAGTGATTAGAGCTGTGCTCCCAGAGACCCAGGCCCCCCACATGAAAACATTGCGGTGTAGCTTTCCCCCCTCCTAGCTAATGCGATCTCATGGGTTACATCAGATCTTATTAGATCTAGCAGATCCCAAAGGAAATGTTTATTGGCTAAGTTGGATATTTTTTTTTTTCTGCAGAGCAGGCCGTACACATACATACTAGGGCCAATTTAGATAGGATCCGATTACCCTGTCAGCATCTCTTTGGAGTGTGGGAGGAAACCAAAGTACCCAGAGGAAACCCAGCGCAGGCACAGGGAGAACATGCAAACTCCAGGCAGGTGGTGCCATGGTTGGCATTTGAACCAACGGTCCTAGTACTGCCAAGCAGAAGTGCTAACCATTTAGCCACTGTGCTGTATGTCTTTGTGCATCTTGTCTGAAAAAAAGACTGCGCAGTACATGGATCATAAATAACTATCCATAAACAGCTAAAGGCTTTCCAGATAAAGGATATAGTTGAAAAAAAACAAATGCCAGTATCTGAAGTCATATTTTTATTATGTTGAATAAAAACAAAGCTTAATTTTTGAACTGTAACAATAAATACACAGAAAAACAATTGTATGTTATAATAAAAATTTGAATAATTATTAATATGCTATAAATAATTTCTTTATTCCTTTAATGGATAATAATTTTTATTTTTCCTTTTTATTACATACAGACATGAACAAGTGTGATTTTATTATAGTAAACTCAAATGACAGCATTTGAACAGGCTTATACATTTTATCTTGCAGTCATTGTGATTGTCTTTGACATATTAAGATTCAACAGCTGGACTTCTATTTGACTTGATGCATTTTCTAACCATGGGCCCTTTACCCTGGGATTTGAATTAGTCAACCACATTTGCTTTAGAAATTCTGTTTAAAAAAAAATAAAAACCAAAAAGAAGCCTCTCCTGATGTGTTACTAAAAGTTTTCTCCAGCACAATCACAGGATATGGCCTTAAAATGCTATATTTTCTTGTTATCATGCTGTTTTTTTTTATTGTGACTCATACTGAGTAAGAATAAATCATACAGTTTTCTTAGGTCACAAATTACAACAGCAGAACTAAACTAATGACCTGGAAAGGGGAAGGCGTAGCACTTACAGTTTATCAGCTGTAGAATTTTAATATGAGTGAGTTCTTGCTGTGCACTGTAAAAAGCCTGGTACAGTTTATAGAAAGCATTAAGATTGATGATTTACTAAAAGGTGTGCAGCTGATGGTACACAAGGGTATTTTGTTAGCCTTTGGGGAACAAGCAAACCCTACTGTTATAGTTTTATTTTCCCAGCACACAGGTACATTTCTCAGCTTGTTTTACAGAAGCTGTATTTAGGGAAAGTAGATACAAATTTACTGCTTCATTTTCTTAGAGCTTGTTAGTAGGTACCTTAAATGGAATCCATAATTTTAGATTTTTTTATTCTTTTAAAAAGCTTAGATTTTAATAAAAATTAATTCATTAATAGCTAAGTTAACTATACAGGGTCCCAGAAGGATGTTATCTGAACACTTTAAAAACTGTTTTGGAGTCTCAAATTGTCAAAGGAGAACCATTGTACAACACATCTTTGTTGACTGTCTTGTAATATCAATGGGCATTTTTATACAGTGTTATTTATTATTATTAACTCACAAGTTCTAATCTGAAGAACTATGAGATCTGTTAACATTTACTACTCAGTTAAAGGGCATTTGAAAAAAATCATAATTTTAAAGTCCTTATGGTAGCCCTACCTAATGCTCGTGACATTCCTGCTAAATGCCTAAATAATGCTACAGGCAGAATTATTTAATTTACCACTTGTATTCAGCACCCTCATGCTGGAGCTGAATGGTGCTTTAAGTGCCTCAGAAAAGCTGATTGATGCATTAGCAATTATTTTAACTTGGTGAAAGCTTTCTGAGCATGATACTCTTCAGATCAGTATTCATAAACTAAAATTAAAAAATTACCCTGTGCACATAGCTAAGGTATATAGTACATTTAAGAAATGTGATCTTACTCCTTATATTCAGATTTGTTTTTCACACAAAAAAATGGCAAACACAGGTTCTAGCCCCCCCCCCCCAAGAAAAAAACACTTTAATATCTAGATTTGCACTTATTTAATGTCTGAAACTATTCAACTCTACTAGAAGATTTTTTTTCTTCCTAAGCCACCCCTTGACCCAAAGTAACTTGCTGTCTCAGTGGTTCAACTGAGCTCAATTGACTTGTATGAAGCCTTTTCCCTTTCTGTAGTAACACAAACTGGAATAGTTGGCTTCCCTTTTAATATTATTGCTTCGTAGTGAAGTTTTTGATAGGCTGAATATATTATAATACCTCTTAATACTTATTACTGACTTGTATTTAGTGCTAACTTTCCAAATGTTTTTATTCATATCTTTCAAATTTGGCCAACATTTACACTGATACGTTGTTGACATTAAGCCTTAATCATCATCCACCTTTCCCAAAGTTATTATTAAAGGATTGAAATTGTCCTTCACCATTTGAAGTATACAACTTGCTGTCTTTAATGTTCAATTATCCAAGCTGTTTATAGAGAAAGAGCAAATAACCATTTTTTCCCAAGTATGCATTGCACTACATTATGTTTTACCCTGATGACTGTTATGATTTTTTTTTTGTCCTTGATTCGTGATAGAGAACAAAGCAGAATGCTAAATAGAGTGGGAGGGAGTTTAAACAATAAAGATAATATAAGATAATATAGCTCTACCTATTGTTTTATTACAGCTTAACGTGGCAACATTTATACATTATCACTTCAAAGAAATAAATTGAAAATACTTCATGAATAAAGTTCTCCTTATCCCTAGTGTATGTATTAACAGTCACTAATAGGTAAAAATTGATGAGGTTTAGCCTTTATTAAAGTGGTAGTAAACCACAAAAAAATAAAAACAAAAAAATATTCTCCCTGCAAGTTAAGAGCATAATGTGCTAGTATGCATTGCATACTAGCACAACATGAAAGACTTACCTGAAAATTAAGCCCTCCAGTGGAGTGCTGTCACAGCTCCCTAGGGCTTCTATCTTCACCCAGTCTTCCTTCCGGCTTCAAGGGCTGTGGCCTGTGAAGTGAGCAAGTCACAATGACGTAACTCTCATGCATGCGCATTGGAGTATGGGCTGCGGCAAGACTCTCTCAATGGATGGCAGGCCGTCCATTGAGAGTGCAGTGCACATGCACCGGTGACAACACCAGTTCTGCTAATGTAAATATCTCCTAAATGGTGCACCTTTAGGAGATATTTACTGCACCGATAGGTAAGCCATCTTATAAGCTTACCTGTAGGTATAAAATAAAAAAGGGACTTTACTACAACTTTAAGTATGTGGTGGTTGTACACAGGGAGAGAGACAGTCCAGGAAATCCAGGAGCATACCTGAGATCGCATGGAGACACAGGTTTCACAAAGGTGCTCAGTATGCACCAGATAACACAGGATACTCTGGGATCACTGGGCAAAGCAGGAGTTTTTGATGATGCAGGGGTGGCTGGAGACAGTTTGGCTGCATTGCCAATACCCAGAAGGAATCCATAAGCACACACACCATAGAAGACCCAGCACTAGATCGGTGATGAAGTGAGTGTGACATTGCAGGGCAGCCCTACCTAATGAGGTACTAGTTTTAATAAAAAATGGAGATGTTGACTTTTTACCAGATGAGAGCAGACACATCTGATTTAAGAACCCAGGATGTTTCCTTGGTTGGCCCTTACAGTCAATCAACTACTGAAGCTTTCCATGAGAAATCTTAGAGTCCAGAACTGTATTAACAATTTATTCTTGAGATGTGTTGCCTGAGGGAGTAGCTAGAGACAAGAGAATCTATTAAAAATTTAGTGGTTTGAGAAGCATCGACGTCAGACTGTCTGTAATAATATTAGCAGTGATAACAAAAGGCCCAATATAAATAGGGCAAAGTAATGGAGGGAACTTTGAGGCAAATGTTCTTGCGGACTAGCCAAACTTGTACTCAAGAACAGTTGAAGAAACAGTGCCTTTCAGTGGTGATAATCATAACTTTTATTGAGTCAGAAAGAAGAATCCTGAAATTGGTTTTGAACCTGGGGCCACATTTGGCTAAAGTCTTTCCGCATTATATAGAGTTTGGGAATCTCTAGGGAAGAAGGTATTTACAAAAGAAGTTCTGAATGTCTGCCTTAAACAATGAAGAATGAGGATCATCTTGCTGCTGACGTTATGATGAGTATTCTGCTCAAATTCTGCCTAAGGCAAGAGGGAAACCCAACTATCTTGATGCATCAATACTATTTCATGATGATATTGTGATAGGGATTACATTATCCACTCTGCTTATATGTTGGTCTGTAGTTGGTAAAACTGTAAGGACTCACATAGTGAGAGGTAAATTTGACCCTACAGTTGAAGATGAATGTGGGTTGATATGCCATTAAGCCTGAAGTTATACTGGATAAATATGGGTACCTGGGCTGCTGCTAAAGACAGTGAGTGAAAGTGTACAAAATGTGCCATTTTTTGAAAAGCGGTCTACCACTACCCAAACAAACATACTGTAAGTCCAGGTGGCATTAAGGTTCTCTGGGAATTGGTAGGGGAAGAAGTATTCTAGCTGGTTCATGAGTAGAATGCTTGGTTTGGGTATAAATCACACAAGCTTTTTTGTAGTCTTTTACATTCCCTCAGAGACTCTGCCACCAGTACTTATTAGAAACAGTAGTGGGAGTTCTATGGATACCAGGATGTCTGGAAATAATGGATTTATGGGCCCAGCATATTTGTTTCTTAGCTATGAAGGTGCTAAATCTGTGTGGTAGTGGTAGGATTGGTGGGAATATTAAACTCTGACTCAGCTTGAGCTTTAGAATATTGGGGTGTGAGAGTATGTTAGCTCTGAAGTTGACAGCCTTGGGCTTCTAAGTAAAACCAGATGAAAAACAAGAATAGGCTAGCCTGGGATTTAAGTGATTGACTATATGTAAGTATTTGTAATTTATACCTTTTTTTATGGTCCATGTAAATGGTGATTTGATGAGGCAGCCCTTCCAAGAGATATCCTCACTCATCTAAAGCCAGGTTTACAGTGTGCAGCTCTGGATCTTTGATTGAATAATTCTTCTCTGCTGGAGAGAATATTTTTGAGAATAAGGCACAAGAGCCCCTAATCCCAGTGGGGTACTGGAAAAGGCTAGCAATGATTCCCACAGATAAGGCATTACCTTGCTGGAGAAAGGTTTAACAGTATCTGGTCTTGTTAGGGCAGGGACAAACAGAAAGGATCAAAATAAGGCTTCAACTACCTATGGAGGCCATTTCTTTGGGTTGGAATCTATCTGGGCGAGAGAAGAAATGGGATTAACAAGGAAAAGTAGTTGTGGATAAACTGTTGGTAGTAGTTAGAAAAGCAGTGTGTATCTCCATGATGTCTGGACAGGGGCCAAAAAAAAAGCTGCTTTCTAAGGGTCCATCTTTACAGACAATGTACACAAGAAAAGATATATGTGGAAGCTTGCAGGGACTTTTTTGGCTTTAGCATAGATCCAGTGTCACAGAACTGTCGCAAGATGGAGTTGATATGAGGTCTGTGATTGAGAAAATCTGGAGGGAAAAATTATTATATCATTCAGGTGGTTGAATTCTCTGGGAGAATGCAAAGATGTACTGATCTTCCAAGGGGAGTGAGGCCTGTAATTAGATATCATCTTCTGGTCCCTGTTGACACGATATAAGGAAAGGGGTAGGATTTCCAGATTACATCATTGGCCATAAGTGAATGTGATCATATATTTGGTCAATTATGTCATGATGTACTATGTGGGGATCATGTACGTGATTTCAGACTTCCGGGTAGGCGGAACATGTTGGCCCAGCTGTGCTGTCACTGGCTCCAACACATGACGATCACCGAGTCCCAGCCAATGAGTTATAGCCAGGACCCACTGATCAGTGGAGTGAATGACAGGAACCAGCTCTGTCTACTGATAGTGGTTACGTGCTATTTTATTTCTTCGTGCAAAACAGGGAATAAAAACTGGCACATTGCTTAGTTGAAACAGTACACAGTAAACACATTAACTCTTGTTAGGTACACAGTTAACCCTTTGATTGCCCCAGATGTTAACCCCTTCCCAGCCGGTGTCATTAGTACAGTGTCAGTGTATATTATTAGCACTGATCACTGTATTGGTGTCACTGGTGATGTCAGAGTCAGTTAATCAGTTACAAAAAAGTGTCAGTTAGTGTCAGATTGCCCATCATACTATCATAGTGTTGCTATATGTCGTTGATCGCTGCCATCACTAGTATTATAAATAAATAAATAAAAATTCCAGTATATATACCATCATTTGTAGACGCTATAACTTTTACACGAACCAATTAATATATGTATATTAGGATTTTGTTTTACCAAAGACATGTAGCAGAATACATTTTGGCTTAAATGTATGAAGAAATTTGGTTTTTTAAAATTTTTATTGGATATGTTTTATAGCATAAACATTTTTTTTTCAAAATGTTTTTTTTTCCAGGCACTTGTATAGTGCCGTCAATTTACGCAGCGCTTTACATATATATTATACATTCACATCAGTCCCTAACCCTCAAGGGGCTTACAATCTAAGGTCCCTAACTCACATTCATACATACACATACTAGGGACAATTTAGACAGGCTCTAATAAACCAATAAACCTACCAGCATGTCTTTGGAGCATGGGAGGAAACCGGAGTACCTGGAGGAAACCCACACAGGCACAGGGAGAACATGCAAACTCCAAGCAGGAGGTGCCAAGGCTGGGATTCGAACCAACAACCCTAGTACTGCCAGGTGGAAGTGCTAACCATTTAGCCACTGTGTTTTCATTTATATAGTAAAAAATAAAAAAAACAGTGACATAGACACACTCATAAACATTGTGGACAGCCTCCTCAGAAGAGTTGAAGCTGTTATAGCTGCAAAGGGTGGGCCAGCTCGGCATTGAACTCTGCAGACTAAGACTGCGATGCCATTAAAGTACGTGTGCGTTCAAAGGCAGGCGTCCCAGTACTTTTGTCAATATAGTGTATATCACAACAAATAACAATATACACTCACCCAGCCACATTATTAGGTACACCTTGCTAGTACAGGGTTGGCCCCCCTTTTGCCTTCAGAATTGCCTTTATTTGTGGCATAGATTCAACAAGGTGTTGGAAACATTCTTTAGAGATTTTGGTCCATATTGACATGATAGCATAATGCAGTTGCTGCAGATTTGTCCACTGTACATCCATGATGCAAATCTCCTGTTCCACCATATCCCAAAGGTGCTCTATTGGATTGAGATCTGGTGACTGTGGAGGCCATTTGAGTACAGTGAACTCATTGTCATGTTCAAGAAACCAGTTTGAGATGATTTGAGCTTTGTGACATGGTACATTAACCTGCTGGAGGTAACCATCAGGGGATGGGTACACAGTAGTCATAAAGGGATGGACATTGTCAGCAACAAGACTTACGTAGGCATTTAAACAATGCTCAATTGGTACTAAGGTGCCCAAAGTGTGCCAAGAAAATATCCCCAATACCATTACACCACCACCACCAGCCTTAGACATTGTTACAATGCAGGATGGATCCATGCTTTCATGTTTTTTATGCTATATTCTGACCCTACCATCTGAATGTCACAGCTGAAATCGAGATTTGTCAGACCAGGAAACATTTTTCCAATCTTCTATTGTCCGATTTTGGTGAGCCTGTGCAAATTTTAGCCTTCGTTTCCTGTTCTTAGTGGCACCTGGTGTGGTCTGAAGCTACTGTAGCCCATTTGCTTCAAGGTTTGATGTGTTGTGCATTCAGAGATGGTATTCTGCATACCTTGGATGTAACAAGTGGTTATTTGAGTTACTGTTGCCTTGCTATCATCTCAAACCAGTTTGCTCATTCTCCTCCAACGTCTGACATCAACAGGGCATATTTGTCCACAAAACTGCCACTCAATAGATATTTTCTCTTTTTTGGACCATTCTCTGTAAACTGTATAGATGGTTGTGCATGAAAATTCCAGTAGATCAGCATTTTTTGAAATACTAAGACCAGGCCCTTTGGTACCAACAACCATGTCACGTTCAAAGTCACTTAAGTCCCTTTCATCTCCATTCTGATGCTCAGGTTGAACTTCAGCAAATCGTCTTTACCACATCTAGATGCCTAAATGCATTGAGTTGCTGCCATGTGATTGGCTGATTAGCAATTTGTGTTACCAACCAATTGAACAGATTTTCCTAATAAAGAGGCCAGTGAGTGTAAGCAAAGGGACAGGGTTTCCGGGTGATTTAATTGATTGTATATGAGCATGACCATATTTTGTGCATGACATCACTAGGCAGTATGGAAACTATTACACGCATATTATAAGCATTACAAACATTATTTGTTACACTTGCACAAATGTAGGGACAATTGCAAAGTGAGTTTTTGTAAGTATACCCTTTTGTGTATAGTTTGGAGATAAATCCACTCACATACAAAAACATTTACTGATCTCCCCTTTAAAAAAGTAGGTTTCCTATTTTGGAAGAAATGAAAAATTTTAATTTTCAAATCTTCAAATACACAATATGTATAACTCACCTAAAAATTAAAAAACAAAACAAAAAACCCCACTTTTCTTGTTATGCAGATACAATAAATATTTTCAATCATCATTCAGCTCCAGAGAAATGCCACTCTTTTTGTATGCAATTTAAGGAAGACATACAGATTTAACTATCAACAGGGATAACAGGTATTGCATCTAACTGTTATGGCTTCTCTAGCTATTGTACAGCTATACTCTGTGCACCCAGAGTAGTTATTACCCTAATAATTTTCCATTCTATGTAACTCCAAATAGTACTTTTCCTAATTTTTTTCACTGAAAAGTGTTACATGAGGCTGCTAAGATAGTGTCACATACTCTGTTCTACAGGGGCAGACTGACCATTTGGAAAACTCAGGCACTGACCGAGGGCCAGGGGTCAGTAGGGGGCCCCATGAGATGCCCCTGGTACCTTTTTCGTAGGCTTTTTTGAGTTTGGGCAAGGACACGGGGGCCACATGATCCCCTATTTCCTGGGGACCCCATGAGTAGTCAGTCCACCCCTGCTGTTCTATCATCTTTCCTAAAGCTCTATTAGGATAATATTTACTGATTGTGATGTAGTCAGAATCATAATATATGCTAGGCTATATGTATACATGTTGCCTCATACAGCTTGTTCACCCTGCTGCCTCTCATCTGCAAACCTAAAATTGTATAGTATGATCACTGGAAGAAGGGGTTTGCAGAGGATTATTTCTCCAAGGCTGCATCTTGGAGCCTATGCAAACTGGTCAGTAGCTCAGCAGATTTTTTTAAAAGATGGATTCCATGCAAACAGCTACATACACAGTTAAAATGCATATTGATACACTTCATTATCTGCCATAGGATTTGTAGTCCTGTCTAGCCCCTTTTTAAAGCTGACGTTTAGGTTTTTTTTGGCTATCAGAACCAGTAACATAATTTACCTCTAATGAAGTGTATCTCATGCCTGGCTGGTGCACAAATCTTCTCTCCACCGCTGCATGGTCCTCCCTACAGTATCAATCTTCTGGTGGAGCTGCAGTTAATGTGAGTGAGTGTGAAAGAGCTGGGCTGCTTTCACACCCCTTCTTGCCTTCCTCCTCCATTCAGATAACTCCTGTATACTTATGTACTTTCCTGAAATGCAAAGAATTCTGTGAATGGAGGATAGCCAGATAAATGACAGGATTCTTCTCCTACAATCTCAGGACACTTTGCATGCTTGGTAAAAAGTTGTACGAATGGAGGGAGTGGGCTGAAGGTGAGAGCACACTCACAGTGGCTGAAGTTAACCCTAGTAGTGCTGGAAGATCAGTGCTGTGGGAAGGACCTGGCAGCAGTGAAGAGAATATCTCTATGCAGCAGCCAGCCAAACATAGGACATACTTCATTAGTGTAAAGTTATGCCCCAGGTGTTCCGTAAGAAAAAGAACATTTAACGCCATTTCAGCTTTATGTAATGGAGCAGTGTCACTTCCCCACACCAAAGCCTGAGAAATCAAGGCATACCAACACACAAAATGTTTTGCAAGTGTTCTGGAAATTTTATAGATAGGAAACTCCTATCCTCATATTGATTAGTGGTTCCAAATTAATAATAGCTACTGCAGTAGGAAACAGACATAAGAAAGTACACTCAGCACCTTTCCAAATAACTGTTCTGATTATTTGACAAACTTGAAAGTCTTTTATATGCGTGCTTACGTATGTATCACATTAATATTACAATTATACTTTTATAGTAACAAGGGGCGTTACATAGGCAGGCTAATTTCTAATCACGACTTGAAAGAATGAAAACATTATTAGTTCTGCATACACAATGAGTGCAGTGTGCAATACATGGGAAAAGTATACAAAATAGAATGCAGTTTAATACAGAATTTACAAATTGCTTTTACAATGTCCTCTCTTTTGATCAGAATTTTACATTTTGATCACTGACCTGTACTGTATAGTCATTTACATGTGTATTGCAACAAGTGTAATGGTGCTTGCTTCAAGTTGGGCTTTAAATGATGTAATAATTTGCATTATTAAGACATTACAGTTAATGTATTTATATAAAAAAAATGCCTGTTAAAGCACAAAATAAAATATTATAGTATAATAATTAAGTATAATAGTGGCTGCAAAAATGGCTAGTGAGAAAGTTTCTCCCAATGTAATATCTACCTTCAGATATCTTATACATTCCTAAAATATAAATATATTCACCATACAAGTTATGATGTTCATGTTCAAATCTGCATCCAATAAATGTGCCTGCAAATACTTAGCCAATAAACTGATTTTGAAATATTATATATATATTTCTTTTTGACTTTGTACATAGAATACATCTGTTTGCAGTTTCACATTTATAATTTTGCAACAAAGTTTTCAGTATACCAATTAGGGTAAAGTCACCTGTGATCCTGTTGTGCATATCATTTTTTAAATTGAAAATCACAGCTTGCAAATGACTCACTGAGCTAAGTCTGCTACATCACCTTATTGTAGAAGCCAGTGGGAAATGTTATTTTCTATGGGAAAAGACCCTTTTGTCTGACAGGATTGGAAATATAAAAAAGGCCTCATGTGACTGCAGCCTTAGTTGAAGGTTAATGATATGTCAGGTGTGTATGACTGTTACAAGTGTTATGGAAACCATACAGTATATGCATAAGACATCTGTTATTAGAGCTTAACTGCTTGAGCACTATTTAGTGTGATGCAGGGCTGTACCCATTAGAGCAGCTTCATAGTAACATCGCAAAACCTTTGACAAACCTGGTACTTGTATATGGTATTGTATCATAAATTCTTTATATAGAGTTGCATTTCAGTCTGCAGTAGAGAAGTATTTATCCTGTGATTACAGATGTATTTTTAAAATTGATATGCATCGCACATATCAACAGGTTAAATAGTATTTGTATATATAACAGTAATAATTATAATAATTATTATTTTTTCTCCTAATGGTTACTGCACTTCGCACATTAGTGTATTTTGATGTATTTTTCTATTCAGTCAAGCCAGATTAATATACTCACAATACCATATGGTAACTTGTGTTGACACTCAAGGTGCTCAAGTACAACAGGTCCGGTGTCACAGTGGAAGGTGAGGGTTCAGGTTGTCAGATGCTTGATCCAGAGAACTGTATCACATGAGAGATTGAAGGATACCTCACTCTGTTAGCTCAACAGGTGAAGAGGAATGTAAGCGACCTCAGGCTTAGGCTAAGACTATGACTATGTCCCTGGTGGGCATGACGAAACATGCCAGGGGTGTGGCTTAGAAGGAGTCTAAGGCCAAGGCCATTTACATTCCTGTTTACCTGTTGAGCAAGTGGAGTGTCCTTCAATTTCTGAAGCCTGACTGATAGTTGTTTAAAGGTAATATGTATTATATTTGCTGTTTTTCTTTGGCTTTTGAAATACTCTGTCTTCTATGTAAAATCAAGCTTGTTATCTATTTAGTTAAAGGATAGGTTCAGCTTTTGAACATGTTACATGATACATCTGTATCTAGTGTGTAACATGTTCAAGAAAATCCCCCTCCCCCTTAGTCCCCCTTCCCTGTGACAGTGAGTGGGGATTCCTCCCCCCTGCAGCCACTGTCATACTTGAAATCAGTGTAGTTTTGCAGGGCTGTGCGATCAGTGACTGAATACTGCTGATCAGCATGCTCGTAGAACATTATCACTTCCTACAACTCTGAAGCTGACAGTCCGTATAGAGGTAGGGACATCAAGCTGCAGACAGAAGCTTTACATTGCACCTGTGATCCACTGATCACCACCATTACTAGTATACAAAAAAAAATTCCAGTATATATACACCATTGTTTGTACATGCTTTAATTTTCCCATAAACCAATCAATATATACTTTTTGGGATTTTATTTTTACTAAAGACATGTAGCAGAATGTATATTTGGCCTAAATGTATGAAGACTTTAGATTTTTTTACATTTTTATTGGATATTCTTTTCATAGCAAAATGTAAAAAACATTGTTTTTTTCCAACATTTTTGGTGTTTTTTCATTTAATATAATAAACAATAAAAAATGCAGTGGTGATCAATACCACCAAAAGAAATGTCTATTTGTGAAAAATGATATAAATTTAGTTTGGGAACAGTGTTGCATGACCACGCAATTGCCAGTTAAAGTAGCACAGTGCTAAATAGCAAAAAATGCCCTGCTCCTGAAGGGGGTAAATTCTTCTACAGCTTAAGTGGGTAGTATAGCCATACATCATACCTGGTACATTATGCTTAAATGGCATTTTATTTTTAGGTAATTTTGATGTTAAACAAAATACTTTCCCTTTATACAAAATAAGTCCTCTTTAAGAGTGCCCAGAGTTTTCTAACAAACTCTCTCAAGTTTTTAATCATGTTAGGTATGGATTTAATTGTCTATTTTTCCTTTTTTTGCATAAATAACAATTTATAAATAAATTGCTAATATGTAGCTGAATACAGTTTTTCAGTTTATTATTCTTTCATCTGCCAGCCTGTAATGATTATGTGTACAATTATTACCTACACAAAAATTAACAGCAGATGTTTAATTAAGTCTGGTGAAGCAAATAAAAGCCTTCAGGAGTTTTCAATCCTGTTATATAAGAGTTATTGCTCGAGAAACCTTCAATGACTTTGTAATACAGTAATGATTCAGCTATTGTGGCCTTAGGTTACTCATATGAATAAAAATAAGGGATAAGCCAAACTGTGCCATAATCCGACTGTTTGTATTATTTGATAAGCAGAACTGTTAAATTCATAGGAGCAGTAGCTCTTTAAGGTACGACAAAATACTTTGTGATAACTTGGCTTGAGCACAGCTAATTCAGTCATACTCTCTCTTTCTAATTAATCTGTATTCAAGCATGTATATCCTAAAATTGGATTAAAATAATATATTAGTTACTAGGAACAATCTTTTCTCCATTTTAAATTCTGGGCTGTTTTTTTTTTTAACACCAGCTACAGACTAATGGCTGTAAACAACTCATCAAATTGTCAGTATTTCTATCTCTATGAGGAATTAGTATAATAGACTTTGTCATAAATGTCTCCATTTGTGCAAATACAGGGGTTCTTGAAAAATAAAAGCATATCATTTAAAAGAAATATATTAAGAAACTAAACTGCTCTTCTGAAAATACCAGCTGTCTGAGTGCCTTGGCAGGCAGAAGTTTTGAGTCCTTGGCACAAAACAAATATTAAAACAAGGCATTAGTTTGCATTTTACAAAATACATAATGTAAATGAAGGCAGCTTTATATTCATTACTATACTATAAAATGTGTTTTTAAATGCAAGCAGTATACGTACCTTAATTTTATTTTAGTTTTGTGCAGTCCATGTACAGCAAACCTCAAACTGGGATTAGAAAAAGCAGCACAATTTACTGGTCAGTTGTGCTTTAGTGCTCATGTGCTAATAAGGTGCATACTGATGGGAGTAGAGAGGAGAGTGACAGAAGAGATAGGCTCATCAGCCTGCTGCTTGCATTTTTACTAACCAGATACATCCTGGAGTAAAATTTGCAAATGTTAATTTGCTTCCGAAGAAAGTAATTAGGTCTTCTACTCCGTAATATAGGGCTGTGCTATGTGGCAGAGCTTTAGAAATCACAGGACTGGGTGGATAGATCTCATTTGGCAAGTAAAACAATAACTGTATATGTTTTTCAGCTGTGTATTTAGCTGTTTGCCATCATAGCTTTTTAAGGTAAAGCATGATACATATTTAGTTTGAGGCATATGTTAGTTCAACCACTTGTGCCCTGGACACCATTTTAAAATGGCATAAAAATAGTGGTTATTCATCCCAGAGCCTTTCAAGTACTGTTTTAAAATGGTGACTAGTCTCAGTGGTCTCTGCAGTCTGATCAGTTTTGGGCCCTTTCACGCAGGCTAGTGTGAAAGGGCTCTTAGTGCTGAAATCACTAGCTGTTTGTGATAGCTGGAACCCAGCATTAATCCCAGGAGTTAAAAACTCTTGGGCATCCAATCATGCTGCACAGCACACCAATAGCAGCATCTATGACAGATCACTGTGAACACAATCCTTCTGCATTGTGATTACATTGGAAGGGATGTGTCAACATGAGTAATGCCTCATCACTTCCTCTTAGTACAGTGGCTAGGATAGAGCTATTTCACCTCTCTCCAGCATCTCCCAGCAGCAATAGATCACTGCTACAGTGACCTATTGCTTGCTGGTTGCAGCAAGCAGTAGATCACTATTAGAAAGTATGTGTTTCTACACAGCAAATTAATAAACATCTAGCTGTCTATTTATAAAACACATTATTGTTGGATTGTCTTAACATTTGTACAGCCAGCATAAATAATCCTCATATGGGGGTTTATTTACTAAAGCTGGAGAGTGCAAAATCAGGCTAACTTCTACATAGAAACCGATCAGCTTCCAGGTTTTATTGCCAAAGCTTATTTTAACAAGCTGAGGTTAGAAGATGATTGGTTTCTATGCAGAAGTGAGCCTGTTTTGCACTCTCCAGTTTTAGTAAATAAACCCCAATGTGTCTAGTATGGGTGCAATGTCATTTTCTATGTATTTCCAATGACCATCAGCTCCATCTAATTGCAAGAATACAGCATTGTTAAAATTTTGTTATATAAAAAATATGACTTGACACAGCTGATGATAAAAAAGAAATAACCAGAAAATTGCATTTCACACATAGTAATCACATTGAGGTCACTATATCCTGACACCCCCCCCCAAAGTGAATCTGTAGTTCCCAAAAATTATTGCTTTGGATAGATGATCTAGATTATAATTCCATTCAATACCTAAGCATCCAATACTCGCTAGTCATAAACTGAATGCAATTTTTTTTGCACTCACAAACCTATGCTAATAAGTGCCCTCATCAACCCAACTATATCTTATTTTATTGTTGCCCTAACAAGTTATGAAATTCATTTTTTATTTCTACTGTGTACATCCCAATGTAATTCCAAAGTAGAATAATGCTCTCCAAAAGTTATAGATGTATTTTAGTTTTGAGTTTTACTATTCCACTAATGTTACGCTAATGTGGAAAACTTTTAATCAGCAGTCTTTGTTAGTTACATTTTAGTGTAAATATATGAAAGTGATCAAATTACAAAAATGTTGCATTGGGAAAAAATTTATGGAAAATATATTTTTTATTTTTTACAATTTATTTCTACAAAACCCAAGCAAAAAAATATATATGCATTCAAATGTGCTACTATATTATGTTGTTACTCCCTATGTGTCCTAAGAAAAACTATAACATGTTGGGGTAGATTGCAAATGTTAAAAGGTATGTGTTAAACTGAGACATTGCCAAAAAAGAATGCTTTGGTGCTCAAAGGGGTTAAAGCAATTCTAACAATTTTTTTTAAAATAACAAACTTTTCATACTTACTTGCCCTGTGCAATTGTTTTGAATAGAGCATCCCCAAACCTGTTCTTTTTTGGGTTCCCATCCAGAAGTCCTGACTCCTGTCCCCTGCCGAGTGCCCCCAATAGCAAGCCTCTTGCTATGGGGGCACTCGGGCAGGCCTACTGCCAAGCCATGCTCTGTGTGTCTGGCTTGGCCCTATCTCTGCTCTCCCCTTATTGGCCCACTGGCTGTGATTGACAGCAGCAGGAGTCAATGGCTCCCACTGCTGTTTGAGGCAATAAGGCAAGAGAGACCCAGGAGAGCCTCTGCTCTCATGCACATTTCTGGATCAAGATGGGGCTCAGGTAAGTATAAGGGAAGGCTGGTAGGAGTGGCTGTATCCAGAAGGTTTTTCACTGTAATGCATAGAATGCATTAAGGTAAAAAACCTCGAACCATTTTAACCATTTCAATACCGTGCAATTTTACACCTTCCTGCCCAGGCCATTTTTCACGTTTCAGCGCTCTCACACTTTGAATGACAATTGCGCAGTCATACAACACTGTACCCAAACTAAAATTTTATCATTTTCTTCACACAACTAGAGCTTTCTTTTGGTGGTATTTAATCACCGCTGGGGTTTTTATTTTTTGCTAAATTAACAAAAAAAGGCCAAAAATGTTGAAAAAAATACACGTTTTTCTTTGTTTCCGTTATAAAAATTTACAAATAAATAATTGTTCTTCATAAATTTAGGCCGAGATGTATTCTGCTACATGTCTTTGGTGAAAATAACCCAAATTAGGATGTATTATTTAGTTTGTAGGAAAGTTATAGAGTTGGTATAGATCTGATTATTGATCAATCCTGAAGTACTGACGGCCAATCTAATTTCTTGAGGTCTAAGAATGTCAGAATAGTACAGATGTCCCCCAAATGACCCCTTTTTGCAGAGTAGACAGTCCGACGTACTTCATAAGAGGCATGGCGAGTTTTTTGAAGTTGTATTTTTTTTGTCCTAATTTTTTTGGAAAATGAAAAAATTTAAAAAATAATTTTCACTATTTTTTTTTACATACTGTCACCAGTGCAGTACAGCATCATCATATAACTGGCATGGTGGTGAACAGGGACACTGACTGGTGACAGTATGAAAAAAAATATATATATATATTTTTTTTTATTTTTTTTTAATTTTTTTTATTATTTTTAATTTTTTATTACTTTTTTTTACTTTTTTTAACATTTTTTTTTCATATTTTACTATGACCAAAGTAGTACAATGTTACCATAGTAACATTGTACTACTTTGGGGAAGTGATCAGTATTTTTTTTTTTTTTTTTTTACACAATGTGCTTATAGCAAAGAAATACTTTGCTATAAGCAAGCATTTACCTGAATGAAATGGATTCATTCAGCTTTTTTTTTTTTTTGTGCTTAGCTGTGATTTGGTCACAGCTAATCACATGACATGTGCATGTGATTAGCTGTGACCATTCACAGCTAGGCACTAGTATACAATGGATGGTATCATGAATGAAGCCATCCATTGTATACAACTGTCATGTGACCTGCTGTGACTGGTCACAGCAGGTCACATGGTACCTGCAACGGAGCCGGTACTCGGATCTGTCATCGGCCGTGTCCGAGGTACACGCCCGGTGACAGATCGAGCCGCTGCGCCGCTCTGCATTAGCGCAAACGGCGCATGTGCGGGAGCACGCCAAATGGCGTGCACCCGGAGTGGAGAAGCAACTTTCAAGCCGCCAAACGGCCATTGGCCAGGCGGCAAATGGTTAAGGAAGTAAAATGCCTGGGACTCAAGTGGTTAAAAAACTAAAATGTAACCCTTACTAACTTACATATGGAACAGATATACTGGGACCACCTTATGATAAAGTGGGCTTTGAGATTCCAATATGCCCTCATGGCTATTGTTCCCCTATGTGATAGCAATTAAATTATGTGAACATCGTGTTTATAAAAAACTAAATATATACAGTGTATACAAAATACAAAAATTTTTTTAAAGTACCCAGCCTCGCATACACACACATACTTGCAAAATTGCAGGTGTGGGGTGCTTCTACATATGAAAGCAGGGATTGTACTTCACATGTTATATATAGCACTGAACACCCTGCAGAGAGAGAAATCATTATTGGGCAATTATTCATGTTTAACGGTAAACTGATTACCTATGAGGGCTTCTAAAGAACATCTATGGATAATTTTAGGTACCAAAGTTTATTGCCATTTTACAGGTGTGTACAAGTTTACGTCTTGACATTTTGGGTGTCTATTTACTTGACACAACCTAATCTTTTATATTTTACTCAAACAATAAGTAACATATTGGGTTTGTGTGCGCTGAAATTAACTTTAGTGTATATTTAATTGAATATATGTATCTGATATTGTGCTAATATCACTTTTGCTTTCAGAAAATATATAATGTTTGAGGGTTTTAATTAGGATTCAGGTATAAATTCTACATTTTAAGGTATATATAAAAACTTTAAACACAGAATTATTTAATCAGACATATGTTTCATTTGGTACTTACTCCTTGAAGTGCCCAGAAGCTTGCAAATTGGTCTTAAAAAAGGCCAGGGAAAAAAAAATTTGGCACCTTAGATGTCAAAGGAGTTTAAGTTCTATGTTGCAAATGTTTTCAATTGCTCAGTAAATGTCCAGCGAACTGAACTTTGCTCAGTTTGCTCAACACTACTTCTCAGTAAATCAGGGCCATGGACTTTCAAAAGACATTATTCCAGACTCCTTTTGCAAACTCTTCTTATATTTTCTGGCTTGGTATACCCTAAATAAAGAAACATCCAACACAGCATAGTTCTGTCTAAAAACCAGTATAAAAGCAGAATACTTACATTGCACTGTGCACAGTCAGTGTACTGGACATAAATACTTACAAGAGAGAGAAGATGTTTGCTCTATTGTGTGTGTAAGTGTAGCTGTCTACTGACATCATTGCCCCTGCCCTACTAGCCTACAGTCTCCTGATGAAGTCATAATGAAAAAAACACATTGATAAGGTACAAATGGCTACTCACACATGAGAGAGCAATCTTTGTGTGGGGAGTCAAAAGAGAAGAGATACTGTTTTGTTATTCCATAAGTCTGGCATGCTTACGAGGACTTGCATTTAAACATATTTTTATATTGTGCTACATAAGTTATAACATTTATATTTTAGTCTACAGAGCCTAAAATTTTAGAAAATATATGATTTTCTTAAATATATCTAGTATGCATGAGAAAAAGCACAACTGGTTACACTATCTGAGATGAAAATAGGAAGTAGTGCTCAACTGAGAAAAGACTGATTTTTTTGGCTTGATATACTCTGTGGTATAACCAGCATGTTTCGGATAATACAGTTCACTTCTTTTATTTTATGTAAGCAAGGTGTCTGAATGGATAACTGCTCAAGCTGAAGAGAAAGTAAGTCAATGTTGCCTGTGAAATACTGAATCTAAGCTATTCATACAAATACCCGGTGATCGAACTTTATATTTCAAAAAGAGGACCTCGCTGTGAAAGCATACCGCCTTTCTTTGACAATTGTTAATTCAGATCATCTATGGAAAATGCTCTAAATGCACTATACTTTATCTGACATGAACTGTAGCTATTATGTGCTATTGGACTACTTCACCTTAACATTATATGGCTTCCATCTGATCAGTTCTGTCTTACTCCTACTGATGATTTTAGATATTAAGCAAACTATCAGTAAACTATATAGCTATACTTTCTATAGTGGTAGTAAAGCCGCATTGTTTACTTGTACCACAGGTAAGCCTAAAATAAGGTACAGTAAATAAACATGCACAGTTTAGGGGATATTTACTATAGTAGCTGCTGGTGACCTCACCGGCACATGTGCACTGTGCTCTCAATGGAATGAGAGAGCTGTGGCACGGGAGTGATGTCATTGTGGCTCAGCCTAACAGCTGAAGCCCCAGAATCCAGATGGAAGACCTGGTGAAGATGGAAGCGCCTACAGCGGTGACAGCGCACCACTGGAGGGCTTAATTTTCAATTAAGTCTTATATAATTGTGCTAGTATGTGATCTATACTAGCACATTATACTATAATTTTGCAGGGAAAATTTGGGGGGGATTTTTTTTGCGGTATACTACCACTTTAAAGAGAATGTATAGCGCCCTGCATATATTTATTTATTATGGTCAGGATTGGAAAGCAATATTTTACATTTTAAATCAGGCAAATATGAAACAATGCATATGAAAATTTTATATTTCAGTTTAAACGGGCTGTTTATTGCAACATGCATCAATGTACAATATGGATTGCGTTGCAGCTCACAGTGATTGATGTAAATTAATCCAAACTGTTTGCTTGAAAAACTTGATGGTGCAAGTGCAGCTTATGCCCAAAAGTGAATAAATAACAAGAGTGACTCATCCCCATTCCCTCCCTGTTCTGTACATCTTAGACACTCTTATAGGATGCAATGACTACATTTCATTTAAAAAACCTGTAGGCAAGTACAAACCCTGTGCCCAACCCCTACATTCTTCATAACCATGATGCAAGCATGCCCTTGCAGTTCTCAAGGGACACTCTGGCAGGGCAGGAGGGGATGAAGCCACAGAAAGTAGTGGGGAGATACAGGCATCTAATATACTAAAGAATCTGGCACCAGCTCCAGCTCTGGAGGACAACAAATATTGGATTCAAAGAAGACACTAATGGTCTCTAATATAAATGTATTTTCTATAGCTATAATGAAAAAAGAAATCTACAATGCTTAATAGACTGACCTTAAACCATTACAGTTTCCTTTTAAAGTTGACCTACTATCACATGATTATCTCATAAAATAATCACATGAATTGGGATTGATTTACTAAAACTGGAGAGGGCAAAATCTGGCATAACTCAGCATAGAGGTCAATCAGCTTTCAGGTTTTTCTGTAAAAGCTTAATTAAACAAGCTGAAGTTAGAAGCTGATTGGCTACTATGCATAGCTGCACCAGATTTTAAACTCTCCAGTTTTAGAAAATCTTCCGTATTGCCTTTTTATGATTTACTTGTGTGCATTATTACTTATTTGCTCTTTTACATTGTGTTATATAGGTTATTAGTGCCAACAAAATACCTGTCGATCCTGTCAGAAATACATTGGGTCATAGGTCGCTATACACTCTGCTTGTGCTCCTGCAAAATCTTGACCATTTTGTAGCTGGGTTCAGATATACATATAACGTATATTATATCTTACATGTCCTCAGGCGCAGTGGCCATATTAGTTTTCATTTTTCAACTAAAGAACATTTTTAGCAAGTACATAAAAAATGACTAATTGTTTCCTGAACTGGAGCAAAACAAATATCTTTCTTTTGTGATCTACTAATGCTATAACCCCATGTAATAAAGATGAACAAATGGATATAATGTGACAGCGTGAAGCCCTGCCACAGTGAAAAATGGATATAGGAATGACACAGGGTTCCCACTAATGCAGTGTTCAGAGCTCCAGAGCGTTTATTGTGAGCAGAGCAAATTCTTTTTACAGTTATCTTCAGGTTTTGCAATTCTGAATCAGAGCTTGAAGGCTTCAAAGTGTATTAGGTGGGATAGAGCCTTCAATTCTGCATCCAATTCTTTCTGGAGACCTGCAGGATGTGTGGGTGAACACGTGTTATAACTATATATTTGTCCTATACCAAGAGCAGGCCTTAGCTCTGGGCCCTTGCTTGGAGAGACCCGCTGAAATAGGAGAGTTGGGACAGCTGAGACAGTCTGCAGGACTGAGAGAGCTGAGGCAACTGGGGACGTGAGGATATCTTGGGAGAGTGATAGCACCAATTCAGGAGAACCCCTAGAGGCCATGAGTGGGCATGTGCATCGAGGTGCTGCATCGAAGGCTGAGTGAACCAGGAGAGCTAGAGAGCTTAGTCTTAGGGTCCTGTGCCAAGAGCAGTGGTGCTGTTGACAAGAGAGCCATGTGGCTTAACATTTTCTGTTTGCTATTCAACTGTATGAAGTTGAAATCCCTGCATGAGAAACCATTGTTTTGGACTTTTATTTTCATTTGTTTTAATACAATTGGACCAGAAAAACCTTTAACCAGAGTTCATACTGGGATGACTCATTAAAAAGCCCATCACCACTAAGCTAAATATGCCAATGTTTGAAGTCCAGTTTGGGTTGTAACAATGGCTCCTTCTATAGATACAATGAAGGAGTGAGTGTAGGCATCCTAAGGCAGGAAGTGTGTTATTAAGAGGATTATAATGTGAAAATAGTAGGGGGAAAAGCCTAAAAAAAACCTATTGCAAATGCCCTATCTGTGGATTGGTAAGATGCTGTATATTAATTTTCCCTTTTTAGTTCAGATATGTTTGAAATATTTAATACCCAATGTGGTCAGTGAATTATTAATGAAAAAACAAAAATATAAAAAATACTGTCTTTTTAATTGTTCCCACTTCATATGGACCTCAAGAGGTTAAGGATAAAGGCTTCAAAAAGACAAGATACATTGTGTTTTGGATATAAAATAATTGGAAAACTGACTGAATAGTTCTCCATTCAGTTGTTTATGACATATACAGTAAGCCCCACACTAATCTGGTCATTGCATTTATTATACTATCAGGGACTGAATTATGTTAACTGAAAAAAAGGAAATAAAAATGTGTCTTTATATGAAAGCATGCTGCAAAATGGAATGATTTGTAATAACCTATAGTAACCAATAAACGTTTAGATTATAGTAACTTACTAGCTACACAGGGGTAATATCAGTTCTGGCTTCTGCCTCTAGGTCTCTGTTCTGTGCCCTTTGACCTTGACTGGAATAAATAAAGGCAACTTTTGTGTAGACATGTTTATCAATAATGACAAATATGTATCAGCATTTGTAATTACAGATCAAGGGTAAAAAAACACATTTCTACAGAAATGTGAAGGCATGTCAAGGTTCATATTCCATTGGCAATAAACTATTTGACCTAGGGGATAATGCAAGGTGAATAGGGAACCCATGACAATTATTCAGCTCTTCTAAAATATTGTTATAAATAATTTGTGTGCTGGTTCTCAAATTCATGTACTTTTATATGCCCTTCACATGTCTTTACTGCAGTGTCTACATATCCTGAATGTACATGACACAGCCTGAGGCCTTTCAGTGTCACAGGTCCCCATTATGATCTTCAATTGAGAAGGATTCTGTCACTTCAACATTACTGCTTAGCAGTATATTTAGGTTCCTGGGAGTAGCTGTTTAAGTTGGAGGTTTCATTTTTAAATTTAGCTCTAAATTGCATAAAAAACATATTCAATTCGTAAGTATATGTGCTTGGACTGTTTAAATGAAATCAGATTCCTAGTACTTTGAACCAGAATTGTATATTTACTAATTGCACTTATATTTTCAATCTGATAGAAATGCTTAACTTTACTTAACGTATATCTAGAGCAATATTTTTTTCTTAGATAGAATAGAGAGGATTAAAACCCATGGAAGTTTTTTCTCCCAACCATGTACCAATGGGTAAATTTCCCTTCACTGCCTGGCCTATAGTCACGTCAGGAAATAAGAGGAAATCTTTCCAAAGTGTGGGAAATCCTTAGAAATCCTCTCTCACACAGGGGATTATGGTGTCCGTTTATGACATAGAGAATAGCTGCGATTCAACGGATCTCAGCTATTCTCTGGTCATTCACAGTTTATGACACTCAGGAGATCATGTCAGCCCTTCGCTGGAGATCTGTGTTCTCCCTGCAGATTCTCCAGCCCAGAGCTGGAGAATCAGAGGGACCGCAAACTAAGCAGAGATAATTTACCTCTGGTTAGTAAACTGATCTTTTACTGTAATCTCGCAAGATTATAGTAAAATCAGCCGTCTTCCAGAGTTTGTAGACCGTTCTCCAGCGTTTGGAGACCGTTCTCCCTTCGTTCAGAGAACTGCTTCATAAACTGCATTCACAGGAGAACTGTGTTCTCCGAGAATGCCGGAGAACTGAGCAGCGATCTATTACCGCTGGTTCATAAACGGACACCTATATACTAAAACTAGAGAGTGAAAAATCTGGTGCAAATCTGCATAGAAATCAGTTAGCTTCCATTGCCAAAGCTTAATTGAACAAGCTGAAGTTAGAAGCTGATTGGCTACCATGTACAGCTGTGCCAGATTCCAGTTGTCATCGCAGCAAGTGTTTCCATTGGAAGACATCCCCTCTACTTGCTGCAACTCAGAGTTTTGGATTTTCCTTTACTCACAAATATTCATCTAAGCAGGGACACATAAATCATAAACAAATAAACTAAATAAATAAAAAAGGGTTTGCTTTATATACGCTTTAACTTTTCTTCCAGCGTCTTCTGAAAAGGTTATATAGATTAGAAATAACTGATCTTTTGTACAAAGTCTGTGAAAAAAAGAACAATTCTTAAACAAAAACTGTTATGATTTTGAACAATGTTATTTTATGCAAAGTTTAAAGTTAAAATTTTGTTTTTAACTCATTTGACTTGAACTAAAAAATATTATTTTTAAATCCGGAGTAGTAATAATAATAATGAAAATATACTGTTTGCAAAAACACTAAATATCCCAATATATCTATAGAATTTTAGACTATGTACCCTACTATGTAAGCATAGACGGTGCAGCTAATCAGTATTAAAACCACATTTCAAATCATCATAAAAATTTTTCTCATGTGTGTTATTTACTGAAAAACAAAAGCAATATCTGTTGCTTCATATAAAAGAAGGCAAGAACTATACAAGAATCATTAATTAGATAAAAAATGTAAGTGTTTTCTTACAGGAATTACAAGTCACTCTAGTGACATTATGTAAACTGGTGTATAACAATTCTTAAACCATAATTTTACAAAACTTCAAAGCAGGACTGCAATATTAGAACAGATGACTGTAACTGATAATAATGCCAGTAAAGACACAAAGGAAAACAGAATAATATGTGCATGGTGTACAAAACTGAGCAAAGTCAAAAATACTTAAAAATTGATAAGCCCCATCTGTTATACCACTTTTAGAAAGGTATCATATTAAAGTATTTTCCCAAAGGAGATTTGTATGCTTCTTTATTTTCAAAAATAATGTCATATTAAAATACTTCCAACCAATTTATAATGCTTTTGTATATTGTGCTGTCTTGTGCAGTTTTGTATTGATACCTTAGTATGATTTGATTTATTAGGTCAACTAGCCATACATACATTGCAGTGCAGTGCTAATTAGCAAATAACCAGTAATCATTTGATATTGTTTTGAATATATAATTCTGAGGAACAGTAAAATCTGACTGGTTACTGCAGTTTTGACATGGAAACCATGGAAAATGTGATTTGTTGTTGTGTAGACACTACCATAGGTCATATTTCCTGCCTTATTAATTAGGGGTAAATATTAACCTATAATAACCTACCTGGGGTTACACATGCAAAGCAAAGCCAGACTTTTTTTTTAAATAACCTTCCACAGGATTGTATATTCAAAGTGATGTGCCTTCACTTTATTCACTAAGCTAAATAAACATATACTTTTATAAATTAACATTCTCTGTTCCTCTAATAAATGAACCTCCATGTGTATCTAAAAGTTTTAATTTGCAGATAAAAAGAACAGTTAGATTCAGATATAACTTGATACACCTGAAATGCATTTTTTTATTTCCTTACTTTCTGTTCTTCCTAAGGTATCATATGCAAGTAACTTTCCAGACAGAATGACCTTCATATGTAACGTGTAAACTTGTTTTCAATCTGTCACTGAATGCAAATCCCCTTGTTAATATTCTCTGGAGTTCTAGTGCTATCATTTCTCTTCTTTTTTTCTCATTATCTCTAGCACTTTGTCCTGTACTAAGAAGAAATTAGCTTCTAATGAGTTTTGTCCTAGTTTTATGTTACTTGTTGTTTGAACACTCTGCTTACAGAGCGCAGGTGAAAACCTGTGACAAGCTGTATTTGTTATAAGAAATAAGTGAGGGAGCATTCTCCATTGTACTAGATCATATGATGCTACCACATTGTATGTCAACAAAACTAAAAAGAGCAAGGCAATGCTATTGTCTTAGTAAAGACTGTGGAGTTAAATGTGTTCTCAGTGCTTAAAAAATAACTTAATAAATGATTTGACATGCCTTGTGTCCTGAATAAATATAGTTATTTATTTCTTAAATTATTGACTGATGTACTGCTTGTATTATGATTACAGGATTGGAAATTTTGGTAACATGAATACACAAGCAGACACACATTTACCCAAAGAGAGAGATAAAGACTAAGCATATTTTTTTTAGTTAAGATAAATGGTCAAAGATATTTTTTTCTAAAATCAAAACTGATGAGTATCTAAGCTTCCTTACATATGAACTCCATACAAATGTTGAAAAAGAAGATACTGTTTAATTTAGCAACACATAAAAAAGATAATAACAGATAATAAAAAGAGCATTACCTATATTTCTAGAAATAGTGATAGAGCCTTGTACAGTCTTAACCATCAATTAATGTCAAACTTTTGCTGTTTAAATGACACTTTTATTGGCTAACTTAAAGAATAATTCCAGACATGCAGTTACATTGGGCCAATCAAACCTGGCAGATGCCCCTGAAAGCTGGAAATCACAGAAGAAGACACAGCTGCTCAAGTGTTCTCCACTTTCTTCTGGGACCTTTGCTGAGTGGTCAGCCTGATTCATTCTGAATACATGAGGTCAGCCACTCACCACATGTGCCATTTAGACAATGATTTGCATCTTCTGAATGAATGAAAAGCATTCTCTGAGACTTGGGAGAAACTATCTCGGAAGAGGACTGGAAGGATATTTTGTTGCCCATGGCCACTTGCTCGCGAAATGTGATTGCACTTGAGAACTCATATAAAGTGATTATGTGCTAGTACCTTACAATGGTTTGTATCTCCAGATTTTTACCTGGTCATTCTCACCTCTGTTTTAGGGTACCTGTAAATGCGTGTTTCAGCCACTCCTATTGTACGCTATGTAACCCTGTTCTGTTTTTACTGTGGACTTTCTCTTTGTAAACCTGTAAACTTCAATAAAAATGTATTGAACCAGGTAAGCATTCTCTAATTGGACAAGGTGGAAAGGTAGGGTGGTCACATCAAGCTTTTCACCACATCCAATCAGAGAATGCTTTGCAATGGAACCAATTGTTTTCAGAATACTACAGTTGTAGTGGGATAGCCCTTTTAGAACTCTCTTTAGAACTGTTTTACTAAAGTAGTAATTCTCAGCTAAGACCCTCTTTGTTGTTATAGAGTCTTATAGAGTCTATGCTGTGCAGTCACATGTTACACTGATTAAGCCACAGAGATATTGTTGTGTAAAGCCCATTCCTGTATATCTTTTATGATCTTATCTGATCTTATCTGATCTGATCTGCAGTGCATGTATGTTCTTTGCTATCCTGAAGCTGGATTGCTTTTTCTGTTAAACTAGCACAAGGATCTAATCAGTCCATGTGCTGACAAATAACATGCTGATAGGAGGAGAAAGCAGAGTAAAAGAAACACATCTGTTCTCCCTATCCATTACTGTCCAGTCACAAGCTGTGGGTGGGTTCATGACAGCCTGAGCTCAGAAGAAATATTTAATGATGCTTTGCATCATTCAAGCCAGCAGACTGATGATACATAGTGGTGGAAAAAGTACTTCAGGGGGCAGCTTCTGATTATGGGTGAATATTGCAACAAAATGAGCACTTGTCTTTTATAGCATAAGGTAGTAGAATGGATGTTTAAACATGATATGCTACAATGGAAATAATTAATTGACCACCTTAATTTAACTTTACATTAATTATCCAATAACTTATTTATAATACAAATATTTATTAAAAGCATATTTGCTGTGTCTATTCTAAATTTGCTGGCCCCTTTCTGAAAGATTTACTTTTAACACCATAAAATTCAGTGAGCTAAATATTAAACTAGAAGCATTGTATTATTGTTACACAAATGTCACTAGTCTGTTTGAGGCTACATCTATTGCTCATTGATGCTGAAGACCCTAAAGAAAATGGATACACACTTGACATTTTAGGTAGAAAGTACACCTTTCTTGTTTGTAAAGCTCAACGTGTCTTTTTCCTTAAACAAGTCTTAACTACATCAGGATGGATATGTAAAAACTTTTTATGCCTGAACCTATTTTTACAACTTTGGCATGTGGTAGTAAAACTGTACATACTGTATCATTGAAACTATTTAGGGGTCTACTTCTAATAACAATTGTAAATGTCTCAACATTTGTGCAAGCATAGGGAGTAATACATGTAATGTTCATTACAAAAACAGTATGAAGAAGCCCTGAGCTCCATACTGGACCCGTCTAGTTTGGTGTGGATTTTAAGGGGCAACCCCACTCAAAAGACAGGAGAATCTTGAGGTCCCCTTTAAAAATTAGGGAATCTCAAAATATCACCCCTACTGGAGTGAGTAAAATGTACATAGTACCTCTACTCATTCACAGGAAAAAGTCAATAGAAAATAAGCACTCAATTTTTGTCAAGTCTTTCAAAAAATATGTCCCACAATGGAGTCATCCAGCAATGCAGATCCATGTCAGTCACAATGCTCAATGCCTACTGATTCTCCAAAAAAATGAAAAAAAACTGCTGGTTGCCAACACATTGAAACCTGTAGCAGGGACAGACTGACTATTTGGAATCTCGGGCACTGCCCGAGGGACCGGGGTCAGTAGGGGGCCCCATGAAATGCCCTTGGTGCCTTTTTCTTAGGCTTTTTTGAGTTTGGGCAAGGACACAGGGGCCCCATGATCCCCTATTGCCTGGGGGCCCCATGAGCTGTCAGTCCACCCCTGACCTGTAGCTTGATTCCCATCATTCCTCATCTCTTGCTGCCAATGCTTCTGCATTCTGCTTACTTTTGCTATTAAATCACACTCATATTGATTGATTTGGAAATGTATTGGAATGCCACAATCTGATCATTTCAACCCCTGAGCTTAGTGATGGATACCAGCTGCCCCAGACAGCTGACAGTTCTAGTCTGGACCTCCACTGGGACTTGCAGAAGCTGTTGAGACTGGATGCAGTTTTAAAACAGCACTAGGTCAAATATCTAAATTACAATGAATTTTGAAATGGTACTGGGGACTCATGTAGCTAATTATACAAGCTGTCAAGGACTTATGGTTATCATGGACAATTAGTGGAAACGTGGTTGCTAAAAAATAAATAATAATAAAACTATTTAAAATACAGATCTCATTTCATTCACCAAGTAAAATATAGTATCAGGAGCTGGATCACCTGCTGGTGACACTGTGGTTTCTGGACCTGAAGCTTATAGTCCCGATGTCCACCACTGGGTGTCTACCAGCAGCCTGCAGATCCCAGCAATCAGTCATCAAATGATGATGGCTGCTGGGAGGCTATTTAGCTCCCTGTGACTCAATTCCTGATCCTGTTTTTGCCTGCATGTACCTGTGAGCCTTCTCCCCATTTTGGCTTATTCCTTGCTGCTCATCCTGATCATGCTCTGCCCTATTTATCCTGCCATCTGTACATAGTCTTGTTTAGTTTAGTTAGTGTAGGTAGGTTTTCTTAGTTGTTCTCACATGCACTTATTAGGTTCATTCTAATTAGGTTCAATGGCTTTTGTAATATTTGGTGTTTGTATTTATATTGTATTTATACTTTGTTTTGTTTCTCTAATAAACCACATTTACTTTCATTCAGCTGGAATTCTCTGTGCAGAGCTATACATATCTGGTTGTGTCTGTTTCACAGGATACCAACATTTGGTATCTTAACATATTGCTGAAATCTATGTATAATTAAACTTTAGATTTTCTTTAAAATAGCCTAATAGTTTAAAGCTCAAGTTTATTTATTTATTTTATTCAGCAAAAGGCATGGTACCTATTTTCAGTGAGAAGTGTCCCTTGTGCTAGTGGCTCTGAGCTTTATTGAAATCCATAGTCCTTTGCAACCTCATATCGTATCATATAGTGCTACACTTCTAGTGCTTTGGAGGTTAATTCAGCCACTGGACATGTCATAGACACTTGTGGATGGACTGTGCTCACCCGTTCCCACTCTTCCATTCATGGAAGCTGTACTATAGCTTCCATCACTGAAAAGCTCTCTAAAGCTTTAAAACTATGTCTGCCCTCTATACACAATTGAATTGAGAAAAGCATAAAGAAAGCAATTAGCTTCACTACATGGCAGCATCACCATGAAATGTATGTATATGTCTTGTCCAAAATGATATAGAAGGTTGGGGGCTGAAGTATGTGCAAGGATTTTTAAGGTGCTTCTTGAGCAGAAATGTGCTTTGATAAACAGCCCTGCCTTGTCCTAGCTATATAATGCTTCTGTGTTGTGTAAAGAAAACAGACGTCTGAAATTGACAGATGGCTATGTGCTTGAAAATTGGGAATTTCATGTCATATATTTCAAGCAATAGCACATATGCAGCTGCATGAAAAACATAAAAATAAAAGAAATAAAAATGCAGTCACATTCAATACTGAAGACCAAACACATAACCATGCAACAAAAAGTGACTTTTTCCCAAAGATCTTGCTTTCATTGCCTGAAAACTGCATTTTATATGACAAATGGTGTAGTTACACTGTATGTCAATATAATGACAAAATGTCAGCATAGACGTATGTTAATTGCACATATATTGACAGGGTGTTTCTGACTTGCCCATCTTGCAAATGATCACTTTAAGTATCAGTATATAGTTTTTATTGTTTATTTGATATTTCTATGTTATTGTTTTACAAAGGATTTATCTTATTTGAATTCATGGGTATTTACAACCACTGTAAATAATACTGCTTTTGATTCCAACCACTGGCAATGTATTAAATAAAGTAAGACCTGCATTTTTTTTTTTTCAGCAAATCGACACCAAAACAATGCAATAAAAACACACAGAGGTCAATTCACTAAGGGATAATGTCATCTTTTTAACTTAATATAATGCATACGGTATTTATTTCAAAGTAGCTAATTTAATAAAAACATGCATTATTTAACAAATGCTTTAATTATTTATGTTTTAAGTTATTTGGCACTTAAATGATATAGAGTGAAACTATGAAAACATTCTTAAGTGACTACATTCACAGAATGATCTCCCTCTAGTTTACACCCCGATCACATCATACCCTACTTTAAAATTGTGCAACTAACAGTGAAGTCGCACGATTTCAAAGTCAGATGTCAGGTGCAATTTGTAAGACATCTGATACAGATGTCAATGCAAATCGCACCAAAAGTAGTGCATGTACTACTTTAGAAATCAGTGTGGCTCTGACCAAGTCGGAACTGCACCGATATGACCGTTCTAATTGAGGACAATAGGCTGAGATTTGGCATGTGAATTGCAAGTCGCATTACATGCAAATCGCATGTATTTTGTATCCAGTGTGACCGGGGTCTTAATGTCACAAATTATTTACATTCCACAATCATACATTGTATTATTTTACCTTACTGGCCAATGAGGTCTCCTCATTGTTATTTTGTATATTCCTAAAATATTGATTGTATTGACTTTAACCCTTTTTGCTGCCAGAGCAATTTTTGCTTGTTTATGCACATGTTTGAAAATCAGTTTAGGCTTAAATGTTAGTTAAAATCCCCCCAAATGATACATTTTCTGAAAGCAGACACCCTGAAAAATAAAGTAGTGATAGGTCCATTTTTTTCTGTCATACAATGTTTGTGCAAGGGTTTATCAACTTTTCAGTAAAATTACATTTAAGTTCATTTTAGGTCAAACAAATGCAATAAATTACACATTTTTGGTAAAACATAAAAATGTAAGTTGTGCCAAGTAAACAAGTATCCAGCATGTCAAGCTTTAAAATTGTACACACCCACAAAATGACAAAGAACATTTTTCCCCTATATTTTCCTTAGACAATGCTTTAAAAGCCCCTACAGGCCATCACTTTAGAGTTAACTGTGAATATTGATCCTGAAAGTATTGCTCTGACCAGCAACATATTATATGTGTAGTTCAAGCAACATTTTCGTACAACAGGTGTGTTTATGTTCATGTACAGTATATGTACACATGGAGGCAAGATGGACTCAACATTTTGTGGGAGTGTTTTTAAGTGAATGGTTATAAATGTATTTTTTTACTTTTGTGATAGGGTTTCTTTGATGAGACAACAAGGTTATTTTTAGACCACTGAGATCTTCCTCCTGTCCATCATACATCACTTGCCATGTGACTCCAATGCCCACAGCCTGGAAAGCATGGCAGGAACACAATTCTGGTGGTCACAGAGAGTGATCAGGTGACTATACAGCTGTCCAATTGCTTTAATCAGAAAGCCAACAGATGCCTTGTGGTGTTTAACTACTTGCCTACAGGGCACTTTTACCCCCTTTGTGCCCACTCCAATTTTTAGCTTTCAGCACTGTCAAACTTTGAATAACAATTGTGAAGCCATGCAACATTGTACCCATATGAAATTTTTATCCTTTTTTAAAAAACAAATAGAGCTTTATTTTGGTGGTATTTAACTGGGGTTTTTATTTTTTGCACTATAAACAAAAAAAATCAAGCAATTTGTAAAAAAAAAGTTTTTCTTTGTTTCTATTATAACATTTTGCAAACAGGTACTTTTTCTCCTGATGAGGCTGCACTGATAGGCAGCACTGTTGGGCACTAATGAGGTGGCACGGATAGGCAACACTGATGGGAACTTATAGGCTGCACTGGTGAGGCAGCAGTGGTGAGCATTGATGAGGAGGCACTGATGATGCTGCACTGATATGCAGCAATGATGGGCACTGATAGGCGGCACTGATGGGCACTGATAGGCGGCACTGATGGGTGACACTGATGGATGGTGCTGACTGACGGCACTGACTGGTGGCACTGACTGATGACACTGACTGACAGCCTTGACTGGTGGCACTGACTGATGGCACTGCTGGGTGCAACTGCTGGGCAGCACTGATGGGTGGCATTGCTGGGCACTGGTGGGTGGTACTACTAGGCACTGCTGGGCACTGATCAATAGGGCACTGATGATCAGTGCCAAGCTGCACTGTGAAGCTGCTGGTTATTGGCAGTACTTTCCTCTTGCTGTGACAGTGTGAAGAAAGTGCAGCCAATAACCAGCAACTGTATTTACTCCATGATCTGCTGTGTCATTGGACACAGCTGATCACATGGTAAAAGGCTGCTGTGATTGGCCTTTTACCTCATCACGTGATCACATAAATTGCGGGGTACGCTCCTCTGGGGGCGTGCGGAAGAGCACGTTCTGGAAGGACGTCATATGACAGCTTCCCAGAACTGGACATTCACGCTGTAGCCATCATTTGTCTATAGCATGGTTAGCAACTGGTTAAACACACTTCTAGCTGCTGTAGCATTTAGGAGTGTGTGGAAAACCCCTCACTGCCACTGATAAACAACATATGTCATTGGCAGTTAAAGGGTTAATGATTTATCTCAATCTTGTGGCACTATTTATCACAAATATTTATTTATCTTGCAGAATTGATCTCAAATTGAACTATTCTATTATTAGAATCAATATTTCCCCCCAAAAAACACAAATATGCATGCAATTACTTTTATCAAGTTACTAAACAAAAATGAAAAATCAATAAAACCTCAGAAAACAATGCACACTGGATAATTAGAGATTAGCAAATAATAACAGTTCTGTTTTAATGATGAGGGTGAGAATTACTTCCAGTTTTCTAGGCTAATAATGAAGACATTATAGAATGCTGATACCAGCCTATGTACACTTTTGTATACCTATAGTTAGTGGGCTCTAAAGCCCTTCATCAAGTGGCCCTTCCTCTCCATGTGAAAGTAGTGGTATTTCTGCATAGGTTCAACAGAACACCTGCTGAGCCATACATAAAACTCTCCAATAAGTAGGGAGCATGACATTTGCTATAGATTGAGCTATAGGCCTAACTCAGCAGGTGAATGTTTGCTTTCTGCAGAGGGACCCCAACTTCCACATAGTGAGCTAGGATCCATACACTACAGCATGCTAGTAGGGGACAGGCTTTTCTACTTATGTTATAGCTGCTCTCTAAAGAAAACAAACTTCAAGAATTTACACATCTTTTGTTTTGATGCACTTTGAGGCCTGGTTAACACCTGTGCAGATTTGAGGCTTGTGTTTCCATGGGCACAGCGGCCCATTCATTGGAAAGAGCTGCTGTGCCTGCATTTCCTGCAAAAAAAAGGTGCATGCACTTTTTTCAAGACATGCCCGCTGTGGGTTGAAATGTGTAAGGATGCCATTAACCACTTGCCCTCCTGAGGATTTACCCCCCTTAATGAACAGGCCTCTTTTTGCTACTCGGCGCTGCACTCATTCAACTGATAATTGCGCTGTCATGCAATGCTGCACCCTTTCAATGGTATTTGATCACCTATGCGCTTTTTATTTTTCACGCTATAAACAAAGACCAAAAATTTTGAAGAAAACAATATTTTTTACTTTCAGCTATAAAAAATATATAGTAAACTCAAAGTTAGTTATAAATTTAGGCCAAAATGTATTCTGCTACATGTTTTTGGTAAATAAAATCCCAATAAGCGTATATTGATTGCTTTGTGTGAAAGTTATAACGTCTACAAACTATGGTATAAACTATGATACTGCAATTTACACCTTTTTTTGCTATACAGCGCTATGCTAGTTTAAAGGACAATTGCAAGGTCATGCAATACGGTACATTAATAAAATTTACATCCTTTTTTTCCCCACAAATTGAGCTTTCTTTCGGTGGTATTTGATCGCCTGTGCGGTTTTTATTTTTTGCGCTATAAAAAAAAAGGCTGACAATTTTTAGGAAAAAAAACAATATTTTGGACTTTTTGCTATAAAACATGTCCAGGAAAAAAAAAATTAAAAATCAAATTTAGTCATAAATTTCGGCCAAAATGCATTCTGCGACATGTCTTTGCTAAAAAAAAAAAACAATACGTGTAAATTAATTGGTTTACGTGAAATTATAGCATTAACAAATGGCAGGGAAGATACTGGGATTTTAAATTTTTTTTTATACTAATAATGGCGGCAAACAGCGACTTATGGCGGCGATCAGTGACTTATGGTAGCTATCAGCAACTTATGGCGGGACTGTGAGACTACGGCGGACATTCTGACACTGGGGGGGAACTGACTTGGGGTCACTGACATCCCCAGTGACACCAATACAGCGATCAGTGCAAAAAAAAACACTGACACTGTACTAATGGCACTGGGGAGGAAGGGGGTAACTTTATTATGCAGTGAAAGGGTTAACTGTGTGAGGGGAGTGTTTTACTAGGGGGTGGGGGTGTGTACTGCAGAGGGAAATACTGATCGGGATCTCCCGATCAGCCTGTCAGGAGCTGTCAGGGAACTGACAGAGAGCAGAGCTACTGCAGCCCTGCTCTCTGTCAGTGATTGCCACTAATCGCCGGGACACAGCTGGAAATGAACGGCTGTGACCCAGTGACTGACATCCGCGGCCGTGATCAGCGGGACAGGTAAGGCAGTGGCACACCTCACGCGCACCCCCTACCTGTTTTGAAAACATACGTTTTAAAACGTGGTTTTGCCCAGCTGTGCCGTCCTGCCAACATATTTCTACAGTGGCTGGGCGGCATGTGGTTAAGAATGAAGCCCCACGTATCTCTGCAGAGCATTGCAATTTGGCTGCGGATGGTTGCGGATGTGGGAACCACTGCGATTCCTACACCCGCAACCACCTGCACAGGTGTGAACTAGGCCTGAGTATATTAAGCTGTATACTAAAAGTTCAAGAAGACTTGTGTGTGTATTAGAATATAGCTCTCCCCTGTCATCTTATAAAGAAATTTCATGTAACTCAATTCAGTCCATGAATTGCTAATGATAGCCAGAAATACAATAAGTACATCTGTGTTAAATACAGAAGTTTCCATAGGCTGCATTCACAAACCTTAAACACAAACATAAAATTCTCTATTTTAGCCATGTAGGTGTTATTTCAAATGTCAGTGGACTCAGCTGAAAATATCTGTTACTTTAACCACTTGCCCTCCAGAGGATTTACCCCCCTTCCTGACCAGGCCATTTTTTGTGTTACGGTGCTGCGTTACTTTAACTGACAATTGCGTGGTCATGCAACACTCCGCCCAAATTCAATTACGTCCTTTTTTTCCCCACAAATAGAGCTTTATTTTGGTGGTATTTGATCGCCTGTGCATTTTTTATTTTTTGTGCTATAAAAAAAAATATTTTTGAGAAAAAAACAATATTTCTGACTTTTTGCTTTTAAACATGCCCAGTAAAAAAATTAAAAAATGAAATTTCATCATAAATTTAGGCCAAAATGTATTCTGCTACATGTCTTTGCTAAAAAAAATCCCAATATGTGTAAATTAATTGGTTTACATGAAAGTTATAGCGTTTACAAATGGTGGTATATATACTGGAATTCTTCTTAATTTTTTTTTTCTACTAGTAACAATGATGATCAGTGACTTATAGCGGGACTGTTCAAGAAATCACCGGCTGGGACCCGGTGATTGACAGTCGAGGACACAAATGACAGCATGGGTAAGGCGTATGTGGCTCACATGCGCCCCCTACCCAGAACTGCAAAGTCACATATATACACGTGATTTTGCGCACCCGTGCCGCCCTGTAGCAGTACTTCTGCTATAGGGAGGATGGGAAGCGGCAAAAAAAAAAGCATTCTAATTTTGTTGTGTTAGCTTTGTGAATTGAGCCTAATGTATCTTAAATAAACTGTATTGCTAAAATCAAAGTGCCAATAAAAGATGTCCTTGCAAAGAAGACAGCAAATACCTCCGCCACTTGGTGATTATATGCAGAGTTTTGGAGGTGGCATCAAGTCCACTACAAATGCTGTATTAATTCACAAGCTCATGTGACACTTTTTATAAATAGGGTCCATTTGTTCTGGTAAGAGTCCTCTATATCTCAGGTGGTGGTACACTTTGGTTTTGGAAGTTTTTGGACATGAAGGATTTTCTTGTTTATTACACCTTTTACAGATTAGGACTTATTTGGGTCTTTATTTGCATCTTTTCTTTTTACTTGAGATTTATATATATATATATATATATATATATATATATATATATATATATATATATCTATAGATAGATAGATATACAATATTTGTTTTGATGATTCCTACTTGTCACAAGAAGCGCGGCAACATAAATGTATATTTTTGTACACAATCTATCTAATTGTTTTTGCCAGCTGCTATTTGATCTGTTAGTGAGGTTTCAGTTTGTTTAGAATACCTTTGCCACTGCCTGCACCATTGAATGCTGCTGTAATGAAGAGACATCGCCAAGCAAAATATCTTCAAATAATGAAACTTCTAGGATCTTTTGGTTCCCTGCTGTTATCATTGGTATTTCCTGACACTCCTATATTGCTACAAGACAAACTAGTGATGTGAGGATCAGTGGGGGAACCACTGAGTGCAGCAGGTAGACCAATAATTCAACACTCCAAGAAATGTTGGTTTCTGAAGAGACTTTAAACAATGATTTCTCTTTTTTATAGTGGTATTCATAAGTGCAAGAAACAGGAGAGGTAAGCATTTACTGTCTTCTTTGCAGGGAAGTCTTTTATAGACATTGTTAGTGAAAGACTTGTTTTAATCGAAGTTCTGTGTGATCCACTGATGTCAGATACCAGAGAATGCCTCATGTAGTATGAACAAGTGTGCTCCTCCCTATGTGTTGTGAATTTGGGATACAACAGCTCTGCTAGAGGTAGAAATGACCCACTGACAAATCTGTAGGAATCAGTAGGCAATACCATTCCTGCACTACAAGCATGTAAGAAAAAGAGTTACCAGAATACTTACAAAAGGGAATCTATTCTACTGCAGTTATGTCTATATGAAAAGTTTAAATTATAATCAGATATCCATTATTCCTGTATATATTGAAATACCTTCTTTTTCATTTTAAATAGAAGGAACCTTCAATCCGTTATTATCAGTGCTACAGTATGCCTAATGCTATGTATAACATAAATGTAGTTGCACATTAGCTGAATAAAGTAAGGAAATGCCAAGACTAATATCATATAATGGTAATACTTTTTGAATGCATCCCAAATAAGGATTAAAATGTATTTTTCCAGCATTCATAATTGCTGCAAATAGCAAAAAAAACCATACACGGTATAACCACAGCAATACACGTAAAGAAATGTTTGGGGTTTTTTTTCATAATACATTTATTGTGTCTCATACTAGAAAAGATTTCAGGGTCAAGCCAGAAACCAGGAAACTTTGTTTTTGATTTCATAAATTGTTGAACAGCTGAACTCCATACACACACAGACATATATAGTTACATAATTAATCTGGCTGAAAATAGACAAATGTCCATTCAGTTAAACCATTAAAAAAAAAAAAGTTATAATACTGCACCCACAGTTGATGCAGAGGAAGGCAAAAAAAAACAAAAAGCAAAGCAAGATCCAATTTGCTCCTGCAGGGGAAAAACTCCTTCCTGATCCCCCGAGAGGCAATTGCATATTCCCCGGATCAACCTTATGTATAAATGTTGGTATCCAGTTATATTCTGTGTATCTAAGAAAGAGTCCAGGCCTTTTTTGAAGCAATCCACTGAGCTGGCCAGAACCAACTCTTGAGGAAGTCTATTTCACATTTTCACAGCTCTCACTGTGAAGAAACTTTTCTGTGTTTGGAGATTAAATTTCTTTTCCTCCAGACATAAAGAGTGCCCCCTTGTCCTCTGTGATGACCTCAGGGTGTGGTAGATAATGAGCTTATGTGAAATCTCCATTAATGAATGTAAATAATGTTATAATTACAAGTATATTTTAGTTAGATGGAAATATACAATATTTAAACCATTGAGTGTTTTGCAGCATCAAACTATTCCTAGCTTCTATACTGGTGTAAATGTATATAGTTTTACACTATATAAGTTCTGGTCTTTTGTTGTCCCCTTAGCACATCTCACATGAGTGGTAAACAGCAGCCTTCTTTGAACTTCTAATCAGGCTGTGCCCAGTATACATTTGCTAGGTACAGTAACCAGTTAGGGAGCATTATATTAGCCACATTACAGAAAGGAGGGGGGATTTAAGGCCTGGTCACCAAGCTGTGGGTCTCTTTGTGTTGGGACACACAGCAGGCAGTATGACCAGACCTGAAGTTGAGAGGTAAACTAACTTCATACTTGTATTGTACATTGTATTGTAAACATGGTTTTGTGGGTAAATTGTAAATATCGTATAAGTCAAGAGACTTAAACTGTACATTGTGTTGTAAATACTGCTTAGCATGTAATTTGTATATATTATGTAACTCTATCAATAAATGTACAGTATATTGCAGATGGAACTACCTCTTTTGTGTAGGAATTCTCAGATCTAGCTGTGTACATGTAAATACTCCTACAAGGATTGGGGTATATTCACAAATACACATAACCTAGTCAACAGGGTGAAAAACGCTACACCAAGTTCACTATATGAACCACTGATGTATTTATACATGTTGATCATATCCCCTCTTAATCTCCTCTTTTCAAGAGAGAATAAATTCAGCTCCTCTAATCTGTCCTCATAGCTGAGCTCCTCCATGCCTCTTATCAGTTTGGTTGCCCTTCTCTGTACTTTCTCCAGTTCCCCAGTGTTCTTTTTGTGAATTGGTGCCTAAAACTGAACTGCATATTCCAGATGAGGCATTACTAATGATTTGTGCAGGGGTAAAATTATATCTGTCTCTCTGGAGTCTATACCTCTCCTAATACAAGAGAGGATTTTGCTCACTTTAGAAACCGCAGCTTTGCATTGCATGCCATTATTAAGCATATATAAATATATATATATATATATATATATATATATATACGGATGCAGTTATGTATTCATTTGAAAACAAATCAATATACAGTAGCTTTAAATGCAGCTAGTGTAAAGACTAGACTTGATTTCACCCTTTTGTAATCTTCTGTACTGGAACACTCACAGATTAAGAGATAGGGATGCACTAGGGTTCAATCAAACATACTGTATTCACATGGGCTTAAAAGAAACATGCTGACAAGAAGACAGAGAAGTATGAAGATGCTAGCAGTTTGTCCATGCTTCTTCATTGTCAAATAACCATTTGGGGACATAGGTGATCAGCTTGTGTTGCTTAACTGCAGCAAAGAAATGTTGTCGACAGGCTGTATATGCTGTCTAACTGGGCTATGCATATCTCAAAACAGGATAGAAATTCAAATCCCTTAGCAGGCAAATAATTCACATATATACATGTCCATGGCGTATATACTGTATCTGTTTGCCTAGAGTTCAGCTTTAATATATAAGAAATGTGATATTTACTATATAACCACTATTCTTTGTTTTCCTTTGCTAGGGCCAAGACTTACCTTTACATGAAATACTAAATGCTTCATGTGAGAACAGCGGCATGCAGGTATGTCTACCTTTCTGAGTATGAAGTGGTGTGCATTATACAGATAAATGTATTTATGTTAATATTTACTAGCATTTACTTGCTCTAATGTCCTCAAGTTGCAGAGATTACCTCTATTATAAAATGTGTGTGAAATTTGAATATGTATAGAACAAAGAAATGTGGGTCAGTTAGGTCATGTTTTATCTCTTTTGCTATAAAAGATAACCATAGCTAATATTTTCTAAGTGGGATACAGTAGGTTTAGTAGTAAGTATTTTTAGCATGCATTAATCCTCAGAAATTCTGCCCGATTTACTTGTTTGTTTCTGAATTCTAGCAGAGTGGTTTACAAAATGCTCTAGGGCAGAATCTATGTGATGTACATGTTATGTACTTTCATTATTTCATCTCATCGTTAAATAATTGTTCACAATAGTTCTGTATTTCATTTAAACTTTTTTAATACCTTTGAATTCCTTGAAGTCCTGCCTGTTTGAAAACATGTGCCTGTTATGATAAGTTGATTATTAGAGTTTAACAAGCTGATCAGCAGTCTTGCACATTCTCTCTTTCTGTACTTAAATTGATATGAACCTGCTGGAAATGAGGCAGTTTAACATAGAGGGCACTGCCAGGAGGAACAGAAGAAAGGGTTGGCACTTTCAGATGGAGACATTATTTTGAGCTGAACTGTAAAATAAGTCTAAAGCTGAAGAACATTGCTATAGTATCTATCATTTATGTGATGCAAATATTAGAATTTTAGATTTCAGCTTGACCTTTAATATTTTATTTTACATCCTCAACCAGCTTTTGAAAAATAGATGTTGCTAGAGCTAGAATGAGTTTCTTGCTCGCATTGCAGAGAATTACTGTGATGACTTCATAAAATTATAACACCATTGAAATATCATTCCTAGCAGCATTGATAAGTACATTTTCACACAGTATCTATGTACACTATTGTAACTGCTACAAATGTAACAGAGCTTGAACTGGACTTGCAGTAAAAGAGCAGATAAAGTACCGTATTCTAAGTTTGAGAATAATAATAGCCTATTCTGTCACAAAATAAGGAAAATCAGACACCAGTTCATGGTAAGTTGTACTCCAAGGTAAATGAAAATTCACTATTTTCATTCTTCTGGTATTATTTGCACCAAGAGTATTTTCTTGTACTATTGTAACATCCCATTTGTATGGTTTTGTTTGCAGAAAAGAAAGTTTCAGATATTTGCTTAGCAAAATACAACATATCCCTTTAGCGTGTTTGCAAGGCTTTGTGTAAAAATGCAGCATGTCATTTTCTGCTGCAACTGAAATGCATTTTTTCCCACAGGAAAATAATTGTAGATGCAAACAAAATCATCTCAAAAAGCACCTCAAACAATTCTAAAATACAAACCATTATTCTATAAAAGCACCTTGATGCATGTTGAGTCTGACATCAGTCCCTGCCCCATTCAAGTTTTTTATTCAGTTTCTCTAATGCATACACTGATACTCTCTTTTTCCTCCATCCATAGGCCTTGTTTATTTAGAATGCAGATGACCCTTTAAAAAGTTCTTTGGTGCTTAAAACAGGAAATTTTACTGACCATGTTTGCAAATCAGAGCAGTATTTACCGTGGTGCCACTTCTGGCCTTTGCCTAGAGCCTTTTCCCACATTTGGAGTAAATGAAAAAGAAAATGAACCATGGGTGTCACTAGCACCAGGGACATATGCCCCACATCTTCTGTTGGGTGCCCTTGGTATTTTCTACTTTTGGAGTGCCATGAGCAGACTGAACAGGGTTGCATGTGTCCGTAGGCTGGTACCTCCCAGCCAAGTGCCTGAACCTTGTGACATTTTCATTTGTTAGGGCAGTATACTGTACTTGCATGCAGAAGGTACGAAACAGAGATCTGGATACAAGCTAGATATGCATGCTAAGAATGTGAATCTGGCTAACAAAATATACATTCATGTGATGATGAATGATGGGCTAACCTTAAAGTGGAAATAAACTCATATTTAAGTTGTGAGCAGGTAAACTTTTTCTTGTAGAAGAGACTATGCGTGTTCCATGTTCTATGCACTCATTCTCTATGTTGAGCTGCATATTGCCTATTCCACACCACCTCATTCTGTATCCTGTGCTGTTCAACACGGACCTTTTCTGCATGCTGCTAAGTAGTCCCAATTATTTAATTGATGGTCTTTACATTCCTTTTTCCATGCCACCTCATCCTGTGAGCACTGTAATTTCCCCAGTCCATACCCCTCATTCTGAACACTGTGCTGTACAATCACTATTCCAAGTCACATCATTCTGTATGCTGTGCTGTACAATCCTCATTCCTATAGTAAAAAGAGATATAAACGAGCGCACCTATAAAGAATAAATAGCAGCTGAACATAAGGTAACCAAACACCCTAAAGAACCAATATATCATAAACATGCAGCGCTATGGGTAGATGAGGAACTGATACATATATCAATACAATAAATAGAGGAATTAGTCCATGTAGCAGTTAAAAATGATATAAATATAAAGTGACTTCAAGTGCTCTCCTTTAATTCGTATTCAAGCGTTGTGCGGAATGGTGCAGAAGAAATGCACACTCACCAGAACGCACAGATAAATGAGCGTTTTTAAAACATATGTTCCCCTCTGGATCGTTAGGAAAAGGTCTGTGATGCGATAACCTCCCTCCAGGACTCCTGGGTGCTCCTGTCTGTTCCCTCACAAGGTGGCTTGCGGACTTCTCCTTACAGCACGCCCCTTGTCCAGTAAATGGATGAGTGGCTGAAAATTGATACTCCCCAGGGGAGTCAAGACAAGGACATACCCATAGTGTAGTAAGTGGTAAAAGAATTTATTCGCATTAATCCTCATTCCTAGGCTTGACACTCTGGAAATAATCTGATACCCAGAGGGGTTGCTGGCAATCATTGAGTGAAGTGAATATTGCTAGCATAGGGTAAAAGCCCAGAACACTGACCACAAAGATAAGTGGACATTTATTCCTTACCACTTTAATCTGCAAGCTGTGCTGCACCACACTGTGAGTAATGCACTGATTCATATTGAAAAATCCAGATACCTGCACTTTATACACTGTTGTAAAATACAGTCCTGATTCTGCTGTTTTCTATGTGTGATATTGCATGTTAGACAATGAAGAGGGTATACTGATCACATGACTACTACACTCCATTAGTTACATAGACCTGACTGCTGCACTCAATATGCTATGTTGTATTTAACACAGGCCTGACCTCTGCATCCTATCAAGGGAATTAAAAAAAGTGTCCAAAAAATTCTTTAAAATTTTGATGTGCCTCCACATGCCAAATGTCCAAATGTTGATGCAGGTGAAAAATTCATGTACCTTTTGTAAACAGGTGAATGAATCTAAGACATGCATTGATTGTGGAGGTGTGCTGAGGCTGGCGTGTCCATACAGGCAATCCACTCTCAGTGTAGCTGAGTTTTCTCCCCACCACTGCACCGGTCAGATGCAGTGGTGGGGAGTCTTATACCTAGGGGGAGGAGCCTGATTGTGATTCACAGACATTAGTTCCCCAACAGGTCTACTGCCCTTATGATTAGCAGCAGCAGTGAGGGGATCCTTAGTATGCTAATGGCTATAGAATCCACCCACTGCCTGCTGTCATTAACATGGTAAGAGCAGACCTGAGAACTAGTCTCTTGGCGTTCCCATCAGTTTCCCCCCACTGCAGCACCACTGACCGTCGGGAGGCTGTGATACCTGTGAAGTTGACAGCTTTCTTAACAACCAGAGACAGGGAGAGGGTAGTGGTGGCAAATATGTCTCTCTGCTACACTGCATATAGGGACAGGCACTCTTCCTGTCTCTTTATGCAGAGTTTGGATTCACCTCTATTACCTCCAGTTTTAGTGACTACAAACTGAAGGAAATAATTTTTGAATGTCTGCAATAATAGTGCCAATTTGTAAACTTGGTGCCATTATGAAGTACCTGAAGATGCCATGTGTTGATAAAGTTACTAAACAAGCAGTAGGGATTTTTGAACTAGGCACAGACCATTCTGGTCATAGCACCAGAAAACTGCCGATAGTGCTCTGTTGAATCTCCTAATATGTGTTATTATATGAATTGAATGCTCCTGTACGCCATGTATAGCACTTTGTACGCCATAATTTACATTACACAACACCTACCAAGGTGTTTATTGTCTCAGTTGCTGTTTGATAAGTAGTCACCAGTTATTCAAAATGTTTTTTTCTCACCGTAAAATCAAATCAAATTAGTGAGTACAAAGAATATAGCATAGTGTCATTATGATTTTGCAATATCCACAGTTTGCTTCAGTGTGCTAAGTGTACCTGAATATTATTTTCCTTAGTGTACTTCAACAATTACTCCCATTTCTTGTTTAATATTCTGTATGGTTAGGGAGTATGTCCAGACATTACCTAAATGATCCTCTTAAAGTGATACTAAAGGCTTAATTAAATAATAAAAAAAAGTGTTATACTTACCTGCTCTGTGCAATGGTATTGCACAGAACATCCCTGATCCTCCTTATCTGGCTTGGGTAAGTATTAGGAAGGGGCTGCGGGGGGAGCTGCCTACCGAAGGTTTTTTACCTTCATGCATACACTCCACTGTGCACAGTGGATTGTGTATCATGGTACTCAGGGCCCAGTGACCATGTGATTGCAATTACATGATCACAGTATTAACAAAGCTGTTATGAATGTATTCATTCATAACAGCTGTGTTTTCTATGCTGTGATTGGCCCACAGCTATCACATGGCCAATCACAGCATCCTGTACCATGTGATTAGCTGTAGCCAATCACAAATCAGTAGTGATCACAGCTGTCATGAATGTAACACCTCAAAAAAAATCCGTGATCCCCCCCTCAGAATAGTGTTACTGTGGTGACACTGAACTACTCTAACAAAAGTATGTTTAAAAATAGTAAAAAATTAAAAAAAAGTTTAACAAATTGAATAAAAATTATACTGGTGACAGTATTTTAAAAAAAATTGTGAAGAAAAATTATTCAATTTCTTTATTTTTAAAAAAAAATGACAAAGGATTACAACTTCAAAAAACTCACCATGCTTCTTACTAAATACCTCAGCCTGTCTGGGTCATTTGGGGGGGGGAATGTGTACTGTCCTGGCATTTTAGGGCCTCATGAAATGAGATAGGCCATCAGCACATCAGAATTGCCAAGTGCACTCACACACTTGTTCTGAGGGCAATCATATGTGCTTGCTTCCGTAAGACTAACAGAATGGGGCTCATTCCCACCAGAATTGATCCAAATTTCAAATTGGAAATATATATATAGCCCGACCACTGCACCACCTGTCTGGAGTTTGTATGTTCTCCCTGGGCCTGCGTGGGTTTTCTCTGGGTACTCCGGTTTCCTCCCACACTCCAAAGACATGCTGGTAGGTGAATTGGCTCCTGTCTAAATTTGCCCTAGTATGTGTATGTATGAATGTGAGTTAGGGACCTTAGATTGTACGCCCCTTCAGGGTTAGGGACTGATGTGAATGTACAACATACAATATATGTAAAGTGCTGCGTAAATTGATGGCACTATATAAGTACATGTAATAAATAAATAAATAGATGGTATATATATATACACATACCATACTTTGTAGATGCTATACTTTCACATATTCACTTATTGGGATTTTTTTTTTGTACAAAAGCTATGAAGCAGAATACATTTTGTCCTACATTTATGATCAAATTTGATTTGATTAGATATGTTTTATGACAGAAAGTAGAAAATATTGGGTTTTTTTTTCATTTTCATTCTTTTTTCATTTTTATCACAAAAAAAACAGTGATGAAAAACAACGGCGATCAAGTACCACCAAATGAAAGCTCTATTTGTGTGAAAACAATGATAAAAATTTAATTTGTGTAAAGTATTGCATGACTGCGCAATTGCCAGTTAAAGTAGTGCAATGATGAATAGCAAAAGATGCTCTGGTTTGAAGGGGGTAAAACCTTCCGGAGCTCAAGTGGTTAATATATTAAAAGTGGTACTGGATTTTATTAATTAGGTTTACATATATTTAAAAAGTAAGTGTGAAAATAAAACAGGTGGTGTGCTTTCTTCAGTAACAAATGCCTACAATAGTTGTTACCCAAACAATTTAATATCTACGCAGTAGAGTAGCAGACCTCGTACAAAAGGATGTCATCTTTGAGTATGTTCTCAGAGCCAGATAATGTCTTTTCTTCCTGGTTGTCCTTTCTAGATAATTGGATTCTATTATCTACATTGGGGAAACATGGAAATGAATATGTTATGCTTTATCTGTTTGATATAGAGATGTAAAATGCTGGAACTTTTGAAGCCATGAGAAACAAAAAATTCCTGTTTCTTACTGGAAAAAAATGTACATTTTCAGAAAAATTGGAAAAAAACCAGTGTACAAATTGAAAGTCATTTTGGGAACATGAAATGCAAGGTATTATGCTTGAAATAAAACTACACCTTATTCAGTAAATCAACTAAGTTTGCTTTTTAAAATTTGTGATGATCCAAAAGCAGCAAAAAAGAGTGTTTCTGGAATGAGAACTATGGAGGGAAAAGTTACTTTCACTTTCATTATAGTCCTCATCATTTAATTCCATAAAGTATTTTTTAATGTTTTTAGGGCACTTCTGGCATACCAGGATGTGTTTTGTAACCCTTGTAGCATTTGGAAAATAATATTTATTTATAAATAAATATAATTACAATATTTGAATATTGCAGCTTTGCTTTCAGCAGAATCTGCACTGTGGAAATGTTTCCAAACTATAGATGTTGGTGTCACATTTTACTGAAAGGAGGAAAAGAAAAAGATTGTGCCCACAAGCAAACTAATTGAAACTTTTCCCCTGCAGTGTCCTATAGTGGCATAAATGAATATTTTTGGTGTTTGAGAACTGCATTGTGAAGTACAGTGTTACTTGTATTGTATTCCATGATTTGCTTGTCTTCAGCTAAGAAAACGTGCAAAAATGTAAGACTTTACATAAACTCTAAAATCTTTCATTAATATCTTCATGTATACAGTTTGAATACCATGCTTTAGATATACTATTTATCATTAAAAAAAACAAATTCCACACTAATTTTTTTCCAGGAAAGAAAAAAAACTGATTATGAAAAAGCAGAGAAAAATTCCCAATTTTTCATTTTTTTAAGGCCTTCCTATCTTTAGTAATCCTGCAAGAAATCTTTGAGCTGGTAGCTTCCTGTGCTTTCTGTTTATGCAGCTCTCCTAAAAGTTAGCATTGTTCCTAGTACTCATTGTGGTCTAAATATCACCTCCCCCTTATGTTATGGAGATGGAGGTGTCCCACAGTCCTGTTCTACAGAGACAGCACTGCTCCTCCAGAGATACAGTGGAGTGAGTGTTGTCACCCTAGGATATAATGTATTAATGGCTGGATCAACAGATGAAAATAAAGGGGGGAAAAATTAAATTAAAAAAATAATGAAGTCACTACATCTAAAGACTGAGAAGCTGCAATATATTTCATTTTTCTTTTGTCAGTTGTTGGTTTGGATAAGCTTTCATCGTTAACGGTTAAAAGTGGAGCAAAAAGAACATTTGGATTGGTTATGTTTTCTGAGTCGATTTATATGAGTAGCCTTATTTTAAGAATGTAGAGTATAACTAGCCAAACATAATATTAGAAGTTTACCATTGGCTGATCAGGAATCACCGTAAACTATTATGTATTCTCGCTCTTGATTTTCTTAAAGCTAATGCCTTCATGATAGGTAATTTGGATGTCGCTAAATAATGATGGTTCTTTTATTGTACTTTGCGTGAATAATGGGAATAATATACCCACTGCTATAAAATATACACACATAAGAGGACACAGTGGAGCTCTTTGACCTTATAAAAATGCCATACAACAGACAGTGTGATTGTTACAAGCCACAAACTCCTAGAAGGATCTTAATATTCTTTTTCTTTCACAGCAAGTGTTATGTTATCATTATAGTTTCTCAAAAAATGCAAAACACCCAAAAATAGTTTCTTATATGCTTGGGATGTTTACTTTTTTCTGACATTTATGACTTCCAAAATCTTAAAAAAAAAAAAGACGTGACACATATAACCAAAATACAAAGAGTACAGAAAGAGCACAAGTGCAAGTTATGTCATTGTGGATTATAGGTGTGTGGGCTGTTCATTACTGCTCTGGTTTGCTTTTTAATGATAACTATGGTGGACAATACAAGTGCAATGAGAATTGGCACAGTAGCTTGTAGTCTCCACAAGGAATGAGCTTAAGATTCAGTCCAAACACAAGATTCAGAACCGAACATCATGTATATGAGCAATATTACTACCTCTATTATGCATGAACATTTCCCACTGTTGAAGGTTGTAAAAGTTGTCAGTGGGTGCAGGCACTTACCAACCATTAACATAAAAAACAGTGTAGCGCTGAAGATAGTAGTAATAAAACAGAAATAAGTCCACTGCAAGTCCAGTTCATAGAAACATGTCAGGTGACAAGTGGAAATTCAATGTTGATGATCCGTGAGGAAGTGGCTGAAATACACACTCACCAGAAAGAAGATATATATAAGCAGTATATATCAAAAGCCCATGGATCCTCAATCCAGAAGGAACAAAGCTGGTCTGGTCACAGAAAGTGGGTCCCTCCTTTTTAAAGGAGGAGCCTGGACGTCGAGACGCTACGCCGCCGGAGCCACGTGGAGGCCCGGCGGCCATCATTCATAGTGTCAGGGTTAGTTGTCTTGCTGACACATCTTGATGATACCTGCCAAATTTTGAAATAGATGCTTTTTATTTTTCTAATAAAGCTGTTTAATTCATAACTTACTACACTATGGGCATCCTTCCCTGACTCCCTTTGAGGAGCACTTTGTTTGCAGAACCCTGACTTTGGAATCCAATACCAAACTGGGAGGAGGAAGATCTTTTGCTGCATCCTTAAAGGAGGGACCCACTTTCTGTGACCAGACCAGCTTTGTTCCTTCTGGATTGAGGATCCATGGGCTTTTGATATATACTGCTTATATATATCTTCTTTCTGGTGAGTGCGTATTTCAGCCACTTCCTCACGGATCACCAACATTGAATTTCCACTTATCACTTGACATGTTTCTATGAACTGGACTTGCAGTGGACTTATTTCTGTTTTATTACTACTATCTTCAGCGCTGCACTGTTTTTTATGTTATTCTGTATAAGTATATATCAGTTGCTTAGAGTGCTCAGCTGCTGTTTAGGACCAGCGCTCACTGTTCTTTCCTTTTAGATTGTAACTTACCAACCATTGATGTCAGTGGCCCCATTCATGTACATGGCCGTGAATCTCCTGCCATGTAAGCAAAGGGTTAGGAATTGTTTAAAAATTTATGTTGGCATTCTCCCTAATTCTTACCAGACCCTTCAGGTATGCATTAGTTTTGCCAGTGTGCATGCTCAGATAAGAATATGGCATGGATTTTGGGGGTGACCGCATGCTTTTTTTAGGGAAACCCAATGCCTTTTTTTTGTATGGGGTCCCACATCAACATCTATATTAGACCCTCATCTAGGATAAGTGTCTGGTATACATGAAGATAATCCCGGCAACTTTGTTTACAGACCTACAGTAAGTGGCTAAAGCTGTCATTTGTTGGCAAATGAAATAGCATTTTTTCTTCTTAAATGTTGGTTTTGCTGTGGTCGGCTGTATACATTGTACTGATGTCCCCTACACAGCAAGGATCAAGGCAAGGCATGTTATTTAGAAAAATGTTAACTTTTTTAATGTTTCCATCAAAGTATTATGAAATCTTGCCCCAAGCAAAATGTTTTTATTTTAAATGACCTTTACTGTTTTTTAACTTTTAGCTGCCATTGGATTTAATGAGGTTTGGATTCAGCACCAGAACATTAGTAATGTTCAATGACCTCACACTGAACTCTGGTACATTTGGCTCATCCCTAGTAATAAACTATAACAATTCCAATCCATAACAAAAGATAGTTTGTTTCAGTGTGCTCCTAATTTAATATGCAATACTTGTTATGAATCTACATTCCAGGATACCTAACATCCACAAGATATGATTAAGATAAAATATCAAAATAAACTTCACATAAGTGAAAGTGAAATGTTTAATTAGTTTAATTACTGTCAATCTTGGCTACAATTTCTTAATAGAGTGTCTCTGTTGGATTATGAGATCTCTTTTATGTGTTTTTATTTAATCTTTGTCAGGTAAAAACATTTGCAGGGACATACCAACAAATATGGCATATTACAAAGGAGGAATGGAGAATGTAATGGTTCCCAGAGCTTCCCAGAGTGAAAGCAGCACCACACTATCTTACACACCCAGCTGAAAGGGATATATTTATTGTGTGTGTGTGTCTATATATATATATATATATATATATATATATATATATATATATAAACCCTTTCAATATATATACAGTATACATACAGAAACCAGAGAAATGGAAATGGCAACAACCACTCAAACAAATACATAAAATAGCAGAAAATAGGCTATACAGTTGTAAAAAAACCAACACTATATATATATATGTTATTTTGCATGTTTTCAACATTAACAAGAGGACTAAATTATTGCATCATGTCACCCAAGTAATAGCAATAATTACAAATGAATTAATTGCTTTCATTATAATTTATTTCATTGAAATTTGTTATTATTGTGATTCGGAGATTTGGATACATCTAAATCTCAGAATAACCAAAATTTTGTCCAAATTTTGATTCATAATGAAACGAATCATACATGTCTACAAAATATAGCTTCCTACTATGTAAGTAAAACTGTGATGTGATTTGCCACTCTATTGTATTGTCACAGCAAACTCATTTATTACCTACCACATGTACTCTTTGCACTTAATTAATCCTCCTTTTAATTTACAAGTCACCTCTGCTAACCTCTGCTTCTCTAAGAGCATCACTGACTATAGTTACCATCCTGAAAATTTGGCTTCTAGAAATCATTTGAAACTTATGCAGCAGGTGGATACTATTAAATGATAAAAGCTGGTTCTTATCTTTGGCTTAGGATAGCTTTCAGTCCTTCCTCATACACTAATATATCTAGGAATGCCACTTGCTGCTTCATAATATCCATAGTCATGTTGAATTGTATGTCTGGGTAATGTTCATTCAGTTTTTCATGAAATAAGGTGACAGAGCCAAAGTAATCCCACCAAAACATGAAGACATATTCAATTAAATCCCACAATACAGTGCTGGGGGGAAAGGTAATTGAAAGTTGCTGAATCACATGTGATGTATCACATGAAAGTTGCTGAATCACATGATGTATCGCATGAAAGTTGCTGTATCATATGTGATGTATCACATGAAAGTTGCTGTATCACATGTGATGTATTGCATGAAAGTTGCTGAATCACATGTGATGTATCACATGAAAGTTACTGTATCACATGTGATGTATCACATGAAAGTTACTGTATCACATGTGATGTATCACATGAAAGTTGCTGTATCACATGTAATGTATTACATGAAAGTTGCTGTATCACATGTGATGTATCACATGCTCAGGGGCGTACTGACCATTCAGGCACTTGGGCACTGCCCGAGGGCCCGGGGTCAGTAGGGGGCCCCATGAGATGCCCCTGGTATCTTTTATAGGCTTTTTTGGGTATGGTTTGAGTGTGGGTGAGGACACAGGGGCCCCATGATCCCCTATTGCCCGGAGGCCCCATGAGTTGTCAGTCTGCCCCTGCACATGCTGTTTGAGTTTGGATGGATACAATGATTCATTCAAGTTTTCTGATTTGCTGTCTTTTGGATGTTTACTTAAAAGTGGTAACCCAAAAACAAAAACGTAATTGCAGTCTACCAATTCCTAAAAGCATTTTTTTTTAGTATTGGATAGGTTGAAGAGGGATTAGAACAGCTGTGAGTTTGTATTGCTGTCTGTGCCACCATTGAGGATTTCATCCTCACTATTTTTCCTAGTTACTGTTATCATTCAAAGTGTAAGTAAAATGAATTCCCAAATATTGGGTTGACATCAGAACACTAATAGTGGGGAAATCTTCCAATGAGGACGCTAGTTCTGATGACCCTGGTGCCACATTAATATTCTCTAATTTTGTAGGGATTTTCTCTCACTTTGTGCTTTGGCTACTGGACAGAATGTGAAGGGAAATTGCCCCAATGGGACACATATTGCAAAAAAAAAAAGAAAAAAAGTCAGGTGTTATAACACTCCCTTACTCTGTCCAAAATAAAAAAAAAAAAGTTCCACCTTCAGTTACATGCTAAAATTGGCAGCTGAATTAGTTTTCTGTTTTTAGACTTTTTTTTACTTTAATTTCATCTGGTAATCCAGCCAGTAATACAAATTCTGTTTAAGGGTGTCTGGATGGAGGAGCAATGGGGACACTCTTTGCCAACAGCAATGTTAATCTGTGGAGAGGGTAGTGTTAGAAGCACTAGTAGATTTAGATGAATTTGACTAATAAATTAAGGGTACATGCACACTGAGCTTAACTGGGCTTAAAAAATGTTGCTTCTACAGGAGTTTTGCATTTTGCCTGTAGAAGCAGCGCAATGGTATGCTGTGTGTCCATACATATTAGGATGTTTAGAAAAATGTTTTAAACTGAGCATTTAGAGGAAGAAAAAAACCTTTTCCAGATTGCGTTTTTGAGTTTTCTGACAGAAAACAAAATGCTATATGAACCTAAATACTTCTAAATGTGCCTAAATGCGTGTACAAAAATGCTCTATATGAGTGTTTTTTTCTGTCAAGGGAACTGGCATTTGTTTAGCCCAGTGTGCATGGACCCTAAAGCTGAACTCCAAGTAACACATTTTAAGAAGTCTCAACAACATTTTTTTTTCTTTTTGGGATAACAGTCTTTCAAAAATATATAAAAGCTGACCATTGTAAGCGTCCAAGTGTTGAGCTTATATGGTTTATCTCAACCCTCTAACTTATTTTTGATGGGCAGCTTGGCCTGTTAAAGTAAATTGGAAAATAACATACATACTGTTGAATTGTCAGGTGAAAATAAAGTAAAAAAAGGCTTAAAAAAATTAAAATTAATGCAGCCACCACATTTAAGATTGTATATCTGCAATATATAAATTTTTTGTTAAAGTCTAACTTCACATTTAAGGAAAAAATAATAAATGCATACATTAAATGCATAAATGAAATAATGCGCATTTATTATTTTTTCCTACAGGAGCCTGCAAAGCATTGCACCCGTGATCAGTGGATTGTGGGTGCAATGTCAGGCTCCTCCGCACTCTCCCTCCAGATTTCTGCCTTCATCTCTGTATGGGCATTCAGTTAAAAAGATGGAGGAGTAAATAGAGCATGCTAATCAGTGCACTTCTAGTCCATTGATAATAACAAGCTGTCTGCCATGGTAGTTTATTCATTCACAGATTGCCTATTTTAAATTTGACAGTGGCTGCAGAGGAGAAAAAAAACCCTCCCGCTGTCATGGGGAAGGTGGGGGGGGGGCTTAGGAGATGAAGGGGATTGCTGGAACATGTTACATGCTACACACTAAATATGAGTGTAACATGTTCTAAAGGTGAGCTTAGCATTCTAAAGGCGAACTTACAGTAGCCTTTAATACTGCGATACAGTCCATTCACTATAATGTTTTGTGAATGGGTAACATCAAATGTTGCTTTGATACTGTGACATAGATAATTCACTAAAATATTCTTTGAATGTAGAATGTTGAGGAGCTAATTTACTAAAGAAGTATTATTTCTGCAGTGTTTAATTTGAACACTCAGGAAATAAATAAATTGTTGACTGTTCCAGTATTTAAATTTTTTAGCTAATACATTCTGATCTCTTTTTTTAAACTCTGTTCTTAAAAGAAAATATGAAACACTATTGTAAAAGTCCATGTAAGAAATAACTTTGCTATAAAGCATTTCTGTTCTGCCCAACATGTAGCTAGATACAGTAGGTGGGGTGACAGAGCATGTAGAGGATCAATAAAAGAAAATGTATTAAAGTCCCATCACTGTAGCATGCTGGGTCCTTAATACATTTTTCTTGCTTGCACCTGATGGCTTCTCTATACTGTAACAGCTTATATTATTTATGTGTGTTCTGATGGTTACTAAGTCTGCAGATATTTCTATCATTATTTTTTCAAGCAATCCTAAGGAGAAAAGAACACCTTAGGATTGCAATTACACCTTTGCATGTCTTCTATTGCCACATGTCAGACAATGATTAAACTGCACAGCTGTCACTACACAGGATGTTCAGTGAGGTGACATGCATATGAGGACATAGTGTGCCTTGCTTTATTTTTATTCTCTGTGATCTGAGGAAATTAGACATATATTTTTCTGCTATGTTGCAGTTTCTGTAGAAAGAAAAGAATACCCCCAATTAAAAGTGATGCCCAGATTCACATTAGGCCGTGATCTATGAAACCTTGCACAGGTCTTTATAAAGATAGCCATATAGGGTTACTGTTGACACATTTCAGAAATGCTCATTTTGTAGCACTGCTCCTCGATTTTCATTAAAATTCAAGCCATACAAATAAACCTGCGCTGGTTGACGTAAACAATGTTCCCAAGACTTTGAAATATGTCACTGTCTCCTTCCTAATCCATTATACTGCTGACGATCATACATTTTTTGTTCAACTATCTAACTGGCACAACTTCTTTCCATAGTATCAATATATTTAAATATTATTCTCTTGGTATTATATTGTAGGAATTGTTCAAAGAAAGTAGATATAATGACCACCACCTTTCCTTTTTATCATGGGATTGTCCTTGCTTCTTCTAGAGCCCTTATGTGATATGGTTAGTTTAACCTGTATTACTCTTCTGAGGATAAAAGTATTTCTCAAAGCAATTTCTTTAGAAATTTCAGCTTGAAAAAGTGACCTTTTCCCCTTTTACTAAATTTCACATCAACATGGAGCTGTGCATGCTGATGTAAAGTCATCTAATAGTCATTTATTTGAAAAAAGATTATTTCTTTTACTTACCTTTGTGTGTTCCCCTGGATTGAGGATCTGTCTTTTGTACCAATAGTGTGAAGCCTTGCAAAGCACCTTGTCCCCATGTTGAAGGAACAAGTACCATGTGCCTATATTCTGTTTCCCAACAGGGATATGGAGGTTTGTGGGGGGAGGGGGTGACATTAAAATATAGAATCCCATTTCTGATAAGGAGATGAGGAGATGCTCGGATATCCTTTCCCTCTAGGGGAGTGAGTACAGGGTATGCAGTACAGGCTACGTAGGTATGCATTGTTACTTATTTTCCCAAAATGTAGAAAAAATATATAATAAAAACACCCACACTGTGAACAATTCTTATATTTAAAAAAACCCTATTATAAATCCAATGTAAACCATATTGCTATGGATTTTCATCAATCACAATGTGCTGCTTTCACAATGACACATACTCGAGGAAGCTGTCCCATTGCTATTCCTGTTGCATTCCTGTTCAAAAAGACAAACTTTGCATGCTTCTCTAATTTCTACTCACTTTTTTTTAACCTCCCTTGGTAAAAACCTCTAATGATCATACCCTTTTCTTAAACACGTTGCTTATGTATTTTTCCTACGTAATCTCAGGAATTGACTTTATGGGGTGGATTCCATAACATGTGGAAGATGAAACCAATAAATGTTTTACTATTAATAAAGATGTAAAAAAAGAATGACATTGCCAGCAAAAAACCCAGAAAACTTAATATTTATGAACTTTTTACTGAGATTGTCAAGAAATGCTTGAAATATAATTCTAAACGAGACTATATATTGTGCATGGCATTCATGTGCCTTAACCGCATCCTGATATACTGAATACTTGAAATATTGTCTCTTTTATTTACCCTACATTGGCAGTAGGCTTTGTCCTCCAGAACCTTCCTCATGGTGGAGGTATGATACCTCCTTTTCCTAGCACCTTGGTAGTCCATTGATCCTTCCTGTCAATTTATCTGCTTGCCCGTACATCCCGTACGGGCAAGCAGATACACTATATTGCCAAAAGTATTGGGAAACCCCTACAAATCATTGGATTCAGGTGTTCTAATCACCTCCAAGGCCACAGATGTATAAAATCAAGCACCTAGGCATACTTCTACAACCATTTGTGAAAGAATGGGTTGCTCTCAGGAGCCCAGTGAATTCAAGTGTGGTACTGTGATAGGTTGCCACCTGTGCAATAAGTCCATCCATTAAATTTCCTTGCTACTAAATATTCTACAGTCAACTGTTAGTGGTATTATAACAAGGTGGAAGCAACTGGGAGCAACAGTAACTCAGCCACAAAGTGGTAGTCCACGTAAAATGACAGAGCAGGATTGACACTTGCTGAAGCGCGCAGTGCACAGAAGTCGCCAACTGTCTGCAGAGCCAATAGCTAAAGATCTCTAAACTTCAAGTACCTTCAGATCAGCACAACAACAGTGCATAGAGAGCTTCATGGAATGGGTTTTCATGGCCGAGAAGCTGCATCTAAGCCTTAGATCAACAAGTGTAACGCAAAGCGACAGATGCAGTGGTGTAAAGCACGGCACCACTGGACTCTAGAGCAGTGAAGACGTGTTCTCTGGAGTGACAAATCACGCTTCTCTGTCTGGTGATCTGATGGACATGTCTGAGTTTGGCAGTTGCCAAGAGAACAGTACTTGCCTGACTGCATTGTGCCAAGTGTAAAGTTTGATGGAGGGGAGATTATGGTGTGGGGTTGTTTTTCAGGGGTTGGGCTTGGCTCCTTAGTTCCAGTGAAGGGAACTCTTACGGTGTCAGCATACCAAGACATTTTGGACAATTTCATGTCTCCAACTTTGTGGGAACAGTTTGGGGATGGCCCCTTCCTGTTCCAACCTGACTGCGCACCAGTGCACAAAGCAAGGTCCAGAAAGACATGGATGAGCGAGTTTGGTGTGGAGGAACTTGACTGGCTTGCACAGAGTCCTGACCTCAACCCGATAGAACACCTTTGGTATGAGTTACAGCGGTGACTGTGACCCAGGCCTTCTCATCCGACATCAGTTCCGGACCTCACAAATGCGCTTATGGAAGAATGTTCAAACATTCCCATAAACACACTCCTAAACCTTGTGGACAGTCTTCTCAGAAGAGTTGAAGCTATTGTAACTGCAAAGGGTGAGCCAAATCAATATTGAACTCTATAGACTAAGACTGGGATGCCATTAAAGTTCATGTGTGTGTAAAGGCAGGCATCCCAATATTTTTGCCAATATAGTGTATACTGACAGGTCTGCAGGAGACCTGCATGGCATCAACGATCTGTTGATCACTGGTGTAATGCTTTACAGGCTCCTGCAACAAAAAATAATAAATTCCCATTTTTTACCTGAAAAAGTACATTTATTATTTTTTTAGCAAAAGGTGAACTTATTCTTTAACCCTTATGTTTTTTTCTGACTGAGTCATCATTGCACTTGTTCCATAAATATAATTACTATTGGTTCCATTTGGACGATAAGACCTATAACTGATATTATGTTATACCCTATACATGTTGTAAATGGTTCATTTACTATACCATGGTTTACATGCAAATGTTATAAACTATTATTTTCACGTCATAAAATATTGTTGAAACAAAAAAGAATGATTGCCACTGTAAATAAACTTTGATCTAAAATAGAGATGGGACCACAGAGGTTCTCATAGCTGAACCTGATCACTGCATCAAAAACATGCACACACTTTGCAGACTCTTTTTATGTGGTATTCTGTTGTACAAGTTAACTTCATCTTCCATGGGTACATAGAACCCAGTAAGGTAGGATACTATGTCCTGAAAAAGACACAGGGAGTAGAAATTCCATAGCTTCATTTTTTCATTAAATGAAGGATCTCATCATAGTCCTTCAGGTCAGTATGTTGGTGAGGTGCTTTTGCTTCCTCTTGACAATAGAGCTTTTTTCAACCTTCTAAATTGACAGTGAATTGATACAGTATGTGGTCCCCAAGACCACTTTGATACGTCTGCTGAGCAAATTTTTGTGACCCTCTTCTTGCTTTAAATTTCAGTGGTTGTTATTACTGTTCCAGAACAATTTGGCTTGATAGCTTGAAGTGGCAAAGTATCTGGTCCTTGTGGTTGTATGTTTTCATTTGTGGCTATATTTTAATAATAGTTCTGTATTAAATGCTATGTAATATTCACTTCCTAACATCCTCTTTAATGATAGTTTGATTAAATAAAACTTAAAACATCAGTGGACCTCGCTAAAAGGGATCTATCTGTCAAAACATATGAAATATTACAAGAAAAAATAAACACTGGCAAGATTTAATTTTTTTATGATCGGTTGTTAACACAACTCACTGTATTTTATGGATTTTTGAAGACTTTGGATATTGAACGCTTTAGATTAATATTTTCCACTCCGACATGCTTTAGTGCTTTGTGTAACATACACACTGGCTTAAATTGATTAATGTCTATTTTCATTAAATATTCTGGCTATGCAGGAGAACCTTGGTATAGAGACAAGTAAAGACTTCATAAGAAAATTTTATTGTTTCAAGTGAAATAAATTACCTAGGCTCCCAAAGGAAGTAAACACCCTAATTGTCAGCAAACTAACTAAGTTGCTTTAGGGATTGGAGCTTCAGAAAATTATCTTCCATACTGAAATATTAATAATGATCCAGTATATTTTTTCTAGATTCTGTGTAGCTGTTGGTAAAAATATATTGATATGTATACTGGTCAGGTACAGCTAGTTACTGCATGTCAGAGTGCACAGGATTCAACACTGGGTGACAGGCTATTTCTGTACAGTGAGGATTTCTCTTGGGGTAAATTATAATTAAAGAGAAACTGTCACTTTTTTTTATTTAACAGTGTCTTTGCATGGTGACTTGTAGTGCACTATGCATCTGATAACAAAGCCTATGCTTTCTATGCTCCTCTGCCCAGAAGGAAATTTAGAAAATAAGGATGCACTACGCAACATGTAAGCAGAAGGAGGAAAACTGACAGATTGAATCCTAAAGAATGTTCATTCAGCAGCCTTACAATAGGGCACACGTATTGCATGGTGATCTCAAAGTGAGCAAATATGGAAATGTTTAAAACTTTATATGTTACATTTCACTAATGATAGATAAAATATGTATTAAATAAATTATTTATATAATATAAAATAAGCTTGGCAACTATTGTCATATGTCATTCAGAACCACATGGATGTGGTCCTCATTAAACTAAATAGAATAAGTTCAGTTGTTTAACACAAATGTCACTTATGGACCCTCTGATTCTTACTGTACTAAATTGTATTGTAATTGTACCAACTGCCCTTATGTTGTAAAGCACTGCATAAACTGTCAGCGCTATATAAATCCTGTGTATTATTATTATTATTAGACAGGATTTATATAGTGCCTGCAGTTTCCTCAGCGCTTTACAATATAAAGGGAGACAATACAGAAACAATACAGTTCAATACAAGAGGGATAAAAGGACCCTGCCCCTTGGAGCTTACAATCTAAGAGAGAGGTGCTGGTGGTACAAAAGGTAATAACTGTGGGGAATGAACTGATAGAAGAAATAGAAGATTCCGTTATTAGCTGAAGGCAAGATAGGCTTCCCTGAAGAGATAGGTTTTCATAGATCATCTAAAATTGGGCAGAGTAGGCGATAGTTGGATAGATTGGGGTAGAGAGTTCCAGAGGATGGGGGAGGCTCTTGAGATGAGTATGGGAGGAGGAGACGAGGGATCTAGAGAGCAGGAGGTCATGTAGTGATGTAATTTGGAGCAGAGTTGTAAATGGCTTCATATGTTATTGTTAATATTTTTAATTTTATTACAGCAATAATTATACAGGTAGTGCTTTTTAAAGCCCAGTTCACACTAGTGTAGGCCAATCAGCAGGCCATTCATTTGAATGGGATGCAGTGCCCGCGTCTCACGCACATTTTCCAGAACGCATCTGTGTGGTTCCCACACCCCTTATGATCATGCCACAATCACGCTGTGGGATGGGATGCCTGGTGGTGCCATTCAGAATGAATGGCACCTCCCTGCATCTTACAAGATAAAGGCAATGTGGCTGCGGATGGTTGCGGGTACAGGAACAAATGCGAATCCTGCTCCCGCAACCAGTGCACAGCCGCTGTTCTAGTGTGAACCAGGGGTTACTATTGAAAGATTAAGTTAATTGTTCAGCAGTGCAGGTGTGAGATTGGTTTCCAAGTGCATGTTGACTCAGAAAACAGAATCAGTATAGCCACACACCACACAGGGCCCTCCCTACCACACGAAATGTGAGTGTTGCAGGAAACAGCAAGTATGTGAACAGACACAGAGGGAGCATGTGTTCGGGACTTAGAGACCAGTTGTCTGACAAAAAGTGAGCAGGTGCACAATGAGATTATGTGTGAACAATCTGGAAGCCTGTATAGCCCAGGCTGGGTAACTCTATAGGTAGCGACCTTAAAAGCATGTTTGTGTTTTCTGCAGTGGTGAGAACCCCATGCATGGAAAAGAAGTTATCTTTTAGAAGAAAATGAGCAAAAAAAATTTGCTGAAATGCAACTTGGTGAGCTCTAAATCCACTATATGATAGAGGTATATACTAAGCATAAATTAAGTACCCAGTTGATAAGTAAATGCTGTTATTTGCCTGAATCAGCATGTCATGCGAGGCAGGTGAAGAAAGCTTATATGGAAGAGCAAAGGCTCCTAAAGAGACAGGGCTCTTGTAGAAGCCCTACGTGTATTCAAAAAAACGATTCCAGTTAGGGAGTCTGCAAGCAAGAGTTAAACTCTGCCGGCAGTGGTGTCCCCAGTTTTCACAATTGCAGTTGCTGAGGGGGATCGTCTATTGTTCCTGGCTGCAGGCTATCTATTTTACTACTTTCTTGTTATCATTGGCAAATCCCATACAAACTACATAACACCACAAAATGATACTTGGTATTGTATTCTCAATAAGGAGCGGTGCTGGAAGGTAGGTAGGGGGTGGAACCAAGGGACAGTGCTTGGAGGTGGGTAAGGGGTTGAAACAAGGGGTGACTCAGAAGGGGAGAGTTCCTGCACCTATTCACTGAAAAAAAAAGCCCTGGGTATACCTACTAAAAAGCTTTACCCAAAACAATCCTTTTATTGAAGAAAAATGAGTATTTTCATCCTGAAGCATAAATATATATAAACTCACTTATAATGAATGTGTTGGGCATATATGGCATTAGCAAAAACAGCAAGGATGTAATAATCACATAGGAATGGCAGCGGTGCTCTAAGTTACAGAAGTTCCTTGAATGTTTGTATAAGGAAAATGATTGGTCTTGGAGTGATTTGAAATAACTGTAGTGATAAATCATAATTATAATGGGTCATCCACTTCATCCATAGAAGAACTACAATTATAGATCCTCGAGATTATGCTCAGGAAGGGCTCATCAATGCCTTCATATATTACTGGAAAGATAGAACATTCCTCAAAGGTAAACATGTGGAAGAGAAGCCCTTAGCTGGTAAAATCATGCTTAGTGATTGTATCCATAGAATAGAGAAGTCTCTGAGGAATTTGGGATACCAATGAAACCAGTGAAATGGAAACCATTAAATCAGTCAAATGCTAGTCTCTTTCCCATTGATCCTAAGATGGTTCTCCATCTCTTTCTGATGGGTGGACCTTTGTTATGACACTTTGAGTAAAGTTCCTTCACTTTGGAGCCTCATGTTCTTTTTTATCATCATCTACTTAATGGGCTCCTAGCAGTATGAGTGACATCCAAGCAGGCATATATGGTCTCAGTGGTCCTAGTAGAAATGTATGTGTGGACACCTCTCTGTGTTATAGATTACAGGCTAAATCGGCCTGGGGGCCTGAGGATACTGTGTAAGCCATATATATGCAATCCCGTTGGTCCCTTGAGACTTCTTCCATATCTGGAGTGCCCAAGTACCCAGGATAACATTTACACAGTGCTTACAGATTGATTACATCACCCCATCATGCTGACTCCAGTATATGGATACAGCCACTATGTTTGGAAGATTTTACCAGCTAAGGGCTTTTCTTGTGATTATACATGCTTACCTTTAAAGATTGTTCTATCAAATAATATATGAAGCCATTGATGAGACTCTCTTGAGCATGATCTGGAGGATCTATAATTATAGTGCTTCTATGGATGAAGTCGAGGGCCCAATATATTATTGATTTTTCACTCTAAAGTTATTTCCATTCACTCCAAGAACAACCATTTCCTGATATAAACATTCATGGAGCTGCTGATACTTAAAGAGAACACCACTACCATTCCTATGTGATTATTACATCCTTGCTGTTTTTTCCTAATACTATATACACGTTCATTATGTGTGAGTTTTTATACACATTTATGTTTAAGGATGTATTTATTTGCCTCTCACAGCTGATTGCTCACAATGTGATCACATAACACCTTCCATGACCTGAAATCAGCTCATCTTTAGTTGTAAGACTAAAGGCTGTAAAGTGGGAGAGACCCCAATGTTGAGATACACTATGGGGATTTTAAAAAGATTTGCCTCTATACAGTTTACAGTATACTGGGGAGGCAGGAGTTAAAGATGAGTATGCAAATGTGATGGTTACCATTCATGTAAATCCCTTTGTGTATGCAATGGTGTCATTTAGGCATAATTTTGGTTTAAATGTGGTAGTGGTGACTACTAAGGAGAATATGCTAATTCCACTAACAACCACATCAAGTGCAGCAGCAATGTCCATAGAAGCCTCTGAGGAGATAAGCATGTCAAAGCCTTAGGTTAGCCAGGACAAATATGTTTAAAACCAATGGAAAACACACATGCAGACACACATACAAATAGAAAACCTCCATATACACAAACCTATACCCACAGCTGATCCAGAAGAAAGCAAAAAAAAAGCATGATCCAATTTGCTCCAGACGGGGAAAAAAATCCTCCCTGATGTTAATCGGCAATTGGATATTCCCTGGATCAACTACTCCTGGCGTTATTACCTATAAATATTAGTATCCAGTTATATTTTGTGCATTTAGGAAAGAATCCAGGCCTTTTTTTAACAATCTACTAAGCTGGCCAGAACTAGTTTTTGAGGAAGTCTATTCCACATTTTCACAGCTCTTACTGTGAAGAAGCCTTCCTGTATTTGGAGATTAAGTCATTTTTCTTCCAGATGTAAAGTGCGCCACCTTTAATGACCGTAAAGTGAATAACTCTACACTAAATTAACTATATGGACCACTTTTATACATGGTATTTATACATGGTGATCATATCCTCCGTTAACCACCTCTTCTCAAGAGAGAATAATTTTAGGTCAGCTAATATTTCCTTATAGCTGAGCTCCTGCATTCCTCTTATCAGTTTGGTTGCCCTTCTTTGGACTTTCTTCAATTTCCCTATATCCTTTTTGTGAACCAGTGCTCAAAGCTATGCCTCTTTTAATACAAGAAGTATTTTGCTTGCTTTATAAACTACAGCTTGGCATTTCATGTTATTATTAACCAATTCAATACCGGGCAATTTTACACCTTCCTGCCCAGGCCATTTTTCAGGTTTCAGCGCTCTCACACTTTGAATGACAATTGCGCAGTCATACAACATTGTATCCAAACTAAAATTTTATCATTTTCTTCACACTAGAGCTTTCTTTTGGTGGTATTTAATCATCACCGGGGTTTTTATTTTTTGCTAAATTAACAAAAAAAGACCAAAAATTTTGAAAAAGACACACATTTTTCTTTGTTTCTGTTATAAAAGTTTGAAAATAAATAATTGTTCTTCATAAATTGGTGAAAATAACCCAAATTAGGATGTATTATTTAGTTTGTAGGAAAGTTATAGAGTTCACAAACTATGGTATAGATCTGAATATTGATCAATCCTGAAGTACTGACAGCCAATCTGATTTGTTGAGGTCCAAGAATGTCAGAACAGTACAGATGTCCCCCAAATGACCCCTTTTTGCAAAGTAGACAGTCCGATGTACTTCATAAGAGGCATGGCGAGTTTTTTGAAGTTGTATTTTTTTTGTCATAATTTTTCGGAAAATGAAAAAATTTAAAAAATTTGTTTCACAATTTTTATTTACATACTGTCATCAGTGCAGTACAGCATCATCATATAACTGGCATGGCGATGATCAGGACACTGACTGGTGACAGTATGAAAAAAAAAATATATATATATTTTTTTTATTATTTTTTTTTTTTTATTAAATTTTTTTCTTTTTTTTAAGATTTTTTTTTCATATTTTACTATGACCAAAGTAGTACAATGTTACCATAGTAACATTGTACAACTTTGGGGAAGTGATCAGTATTTTTTTTTTTACACAATTTGCTGATAGCAAAGAATTACTTTGCTATAAGCAAGCATTTACCTGAATGACATCGATTCATTCAGGGTTTTTTTTTTTTGTGCTTAGCTGTGATTTGGCCACAGCTAATCACATGACATGTGCATGTGATTAGCTGTGACCATTCACAGCTAGACACTAGTATACAATGGATGGCATGAATGAAGCCATCCATTGTATACAACTGTCATATGACCTGCTGTGATTGGTCACAGCAGGTCACATGGTACCGGCAACGGGGGCCGATACTCGGATCTGTCATCGGCCGTGTCCGAGGTACATGGCCGGTGACAGATTGCACGCTGCGTGGCTCTGCAGGAGCGCAATCTGCGCATGTGCGGGAGGACGCCATATGGCGTCCACCCAGAACGCTGATGACATTTGCTGGCCACCATTCGGCCATAGGGCGGGCAGCAAATGATTAATTCCATGATCCTTCTCCACCATTGATTCCCAGTCATACTCATTCTAGAAGGTATGATGCATGTAGGTTTTTAGCCCCCCAAATGCATACATTTACATTTATCAACATTAAACCTCACTTGACACATAGTTGCATAATGAACAGAACACTGAGGTCTGCTTGTAAGTTGAAGACATCCTGTATGGATGCTATACCACTTCATAGCCTGGTGTCATCCGCAAATACTGAAATAGTACTTTTAATTTACAAACTATATCATTTATAAATATATTAAAAATTAAGGGTCCCAACACTGAACCTTAGGGTACACCACAAAGAACCTTGGACCATTCTGAGTATGAATTATTAATCACTACTCTCTGAATACGGTCTTTTATCCAATTTTCTATCAAGCAAACTGAATTTTCCAAGCCTGTAGACTTTGACTTATACATTAGCCACATGTGGGGAACTGTACCAAATGCTTTTGCAAAAAAGTATACTGTATCCACAGCCACTCCTTTGTCCTAGTTTTTGCTTAATTCCTCATAAAAAGAAATATGATTTGTTTGACAGCTTCTATCTTTCATGAATCCATGCTGTCTGTGGATTAAAACATTTTTTTTCTAGCAAAAATTCATCCATGTAAGGTGGAGTCAGCTTGGGGTTGGATCAATAAGGGGTTAATTGTACAGGGCAGCTTAACAGAGAGTGTGGCTGCTGTCGGTTTTGCTGTCTACAGAAAGAAGGCATGCATGCAGCCTAGAAAGACTTGATTATCTTTAGTGGGACTTTGAATACAGTGTGTGCTGAAGCTAAGAATTCTTTGACTTATGTATTAGGACTGTATATTGCACTAATGGGAAGCTGCAACTGTTTTGTATGAGCTAAATCTGAAGACAAAGTCTGTTTTTTTTCTGTTTGCTAACAAATGAAGTGGACTTTAAGTTTCCAGATATGTTTGACAAGAGCCTGTTTTTTCCCTCAGTTCCTGACAATGGTTCTTTTATTAGACTTTCCAGTATTTTTCCATCTATAAACTATAGCATGTACACTTGGTATTGCTGTGCTGTTTTATGAGTATATGCTTCATAATATGAGCATATTATGAGTTTAATTATATACTGACCAAATGGGGCAAGAGTGCGTTTATATTACTGTGGTAGTGTTTTTATGTTCCTGTGAAATAATGACTAAAGAAAAGTGTTCTCTGTATTCTGTAAAGTATTGTGTAATCTATCATAGTTAAATAAATGCAGGTAAATAGTCATCATATCATCACATAAATATGTACATATATAAAGATCATGTTCTGCCTGACTGATGAACCTAGATGTCAGGTTAATGTCTAACACTAGATCATACAGATACAGTATAAGAAAATCCAGATCTGACAATCTAGATCTATGTGCTGTTCAATTTGCATGATCATGAATAGAAAATGTTTACAGTCTATTACAATGGCTGTTACTTTTAGAAAATACAACTTGAAATTAGATTTCCTGAGATTTTTGATGCATTGAGCTACTGGTGGGAAGGCATATATATTGATGCAAAATTCAAGCAATGGCATGAGGCAGAAATGCATGCAACTTTGGCTAAGATGTAATATAAAAAGTCCACGCTTGTTGTGCTTTGCAAACGTGTAAATCAGGATGGCCCAGGTGAAATCTAACTCACATACTTCTGGTTTTTATACACATAAAGTAAAATTTCAGTAAATAATGTCACAATTCATGGGATTGTAGACATAAAACAGTATATAAGGAACACATAATTATACACAGTAATAATTGCAATTGTATATTTGGCTTGGTTAGTCTTTGTAAATTCAACATTTATCAGATTTAAAAATTACTTTATCTGTATGTATACAGTATGTTAGAATTGAATAAAAGGTCAAGAAATGAAAATTATATTTGCTTGGATGCCAAGCTGATGTTTTGTTTTTATAGGCATGAGGTTTGGGTTGAGCATGAGTTTTACCCAAACCCTGCTTTTTTGCTTTTCATCGACAGGGTAAACTAAATAGCCAGATTTGACCAGTTCACCCACTTGTCTGAACTTTAGGCGGTTGCATCTGTTTTAATTAATTTAGTGGCAGTATCACTGCCGCTGTTAAATTACAGTTTCATTCTGGCTTGTTTTACATTGTAAATTAGCCAGTGGGGATCCCAGGTGACACCACTGATCAAATATGGTAATTACCATATTAGGTTTATCATGTCACTCAGGTTTCTTGGTGCTGTTTTGACATTCCTGCCATTTCCAATTGAAGTAGCTATACTAGAGGATTGATAGATCAGAGGGATGTCACTCATTGTGATTGAAGAATATTCTAATAAAGGATTTGTTTGGAAAATGTGGGTTTTTTATTTACTATTTAGTATGTATCCTCATACTCATATGCAGAAGGCCCAGATATCTGGAGAACCCTTATTTTCATGGGGACTTCTGATAAGTCCCTTTTTATCAACTTTACTGCATGCCAAGTTAAGGGCCTGGTATGGATTTAGGGGAGCCTCATATTCTTTTTTGCCTAGGGTCCTCATCAAACACCACACCAGACCTATATCCAGGATAAGAGTCTGGTTTGAGGGGGCCCTGTGCTTTCTTTAAGGCATGCAACCCCATTGACCTCACTGCAGCACACTCTCCTGGGTATCCAGGCAGTAGGGTCTGGTAGGACTTGGAGTCTTTACTTCAAACCCTTATCCTGGATAAGAATCTTCTGGAGCCCCTAGAATCCAGGGAAAAACAATAAAGGGTAAGGGTGCCCCTAAAATCCATACCAGACACTTATCCCAAAATGCAGCCTGAGAGTGAGCCCCTCCCCCCCCCACACACACACTGAATTATATCAGGCTACGTGCCCTCAAAACTGAGAGGGCACAAAGCCTACCCTCTGCAAGGCACCTTGTCCCTTCTACATGAATGAGTGACGTGTACATAGCACCTCTTGTTCTTATACACAAAAAAAGTAAGATAGAAAACAAAGCCAAAGACACCATTAGAAAAAGTCCTTTATTTTAAAAAAATACAAAATAAACAATACCCCAGAATATAAAGCCAACATGAATCAAGTTATCCAGAGATCTTGATCCAACATCAGTCAGAATGAGTGACACCCTAATGATTCACTGACGTGATGATCCATCACAAATTGCACTTCCCAATGTGCCTGCTGAATTTAAAAAAATGGATCAGAGATGCTGAAAAACATCATTGATCAAATTACAATCATGACTATTTTGGTCAATGACATCCCCCCAGATCCCTGGATGGTTTTTTAACATGCAGCAGTCAGTCAAGAAGTTCTTATTTTAATGGGAGGGGCAGCAGGAGAAGATCATTGTTACATGGGTCACAGTGTTGGAGGGTCAACGGGGCATCATTCACTGGGTTAGACATTGGATCTACAGTGATGCACAAAGTGACTGATTTTGGATATGAATTGTGAGACCTGCAGGATCCATTGGTTAGGGATGTGACAACGGGACCCTTGTCAACATCATCATTAACCTTGGGGGGGGGGGCTTTTTGCCCTCTTGCAAGGTACCTTCCCATTGTTAAGAGCATATGTACTGGTATTGTGCAGTAGTGGTTGCCCCTCCCTTTCCTGGCAAGCCAGGCTGCATGCCTTGATGAAGGTCTGGAATGGATTTTGAGAAGGACACCTCACCAGCAAAAAGAGATCTGCTGGGAACTCTCATTTAGCTGCAATATTTATTTTTCTAAATGACACATTTGCAGGAGTATATCATACTGATCTTCAAGTTTATGTGTGTGCAAGACTCCCTCCCTGCTGTTCTGTATTTTGATTTCTTTTTTCTTGTTTGCAAAGTGTTCTTGAAAAAGGACAGAGAAAAACAGGATTCTGCACCTATTAGCTTCATTTGAGTTTGGACATTATATTTTGCGTTTTCATGATTTCTGTCTAGGTTTGCTGAATGTCCAACAAACCAAACGTTGTTTGGCTTGCTAATCCCTAGTTGTTTTCATTCATTTTAAAATCACTGACTTTTATGGCTTTTCTCCAACTTTCATTAATGATTTGCTTACTCTGTGTCACAAATTCAGAATTAAAGCAGCTAGACATTAGCAATTTTAAAGGAGGCCAGGAAGTTGGAACAGCAGCTACCATATTTCTCTCATGACAGGTATTTTAATGTGATGAGGAATATGGTAAATCAGCTATTTCATGTAGGTTAAAATTCTAATCACACGACTCAAATTTAGATTTTACAGCACAAGATGACACAAATAATGTTGAACAGACATACGAGGTACAGTTTAAATTTCCCTACCAAAATCCCCCAGTTAATGGTAAAATTGTCACTGGGAAATTTAACTTTTAACAGCTTTTAAAAACTCAGAACCATTCATATAGTAAATGTAAACATTTTTATATTCCATGACCTTATCATATAATGTGGTCATCCTATTATCCATTTTAAAAAGGCAATTTGCAAACATTTATTGGCAAGCTGTTCCGTCCTTTTTATTTCCTCTAGCTGGCAAATAGCAGGTTTTCAGTTTTAAAACATTTCAATATACCTATGCACCTTTTACTATATACATTTTGAGATTGTGTTCAATTCCCTTGTGTCATTCTCTATTTCTGTGCTGCCCCTCCAATCACACATTATCTAAGCAGACATTATTTCATTTTGTTTTACATTTAGCTCACCTCTACTGCTTGACATTTTTTTTTTATGAATAGTATCTCCTTTAGCATTTCCTTCATTTAACCACTTGCCCTCCAGAAGGTCTTACCCCCTTCATGACGAGGACATTTTTTGCTATTCACCATTGCACTACTGTCAATTGCTTGGTTATGCAATGCTATACCCAAATGAAATGTATATAATTTGTTTCCCACAAATAGAGCTTTCTTTTAGTGGTATTTCATCACCACTGTTTTTTTTTATTAAGTAAATGAAAAAAGACTGACAATTTTGTAAAAAAATATATATATATTTTTACTTTCTGTTATAAAACATATCCAACAAAAAAATATAAAAAAATCGAATTTCTTTATAAATTCAGGCTAAGATGGATTCTGCTACATATCTTTGATAAAAAAAAATCCCAATAAGTGTAAATTAATTGGTTTGTGTGAAAGTTACAGCGTCTACAAACTATGGTATATATACTGGAATTTATGCAGTCCCATAGTGGGACTGTGATAGTATGGCAGACAATCTGACACTAACAGACCCTCGCTGGGAGATACATTAACTGACTAACTGACAGTGATGTTGCTAGTGACACTAATACAGTGATCATAAATACAATTGTACACTATCACTGTACTAATGACACTGGCTGGGAAGGGGTTAACATCAGGAGGTTAACTGTGTGCCTAACAAGTGTAATATGTGTAATGTGTGCTTCTTTTACCAACAGACCTGGCTGTTTTTTCTCCCTGCTCTTCAAGGAGAAGAAACAGCCAGATCACTGTTCTGTGCTAGGATTGGACACTGCCGGTCTGCAGGTTTCAGCCATAAATCATTGGCTGAAACCTGCTGACATAATCGCACTGTGTCCAATCATAGGGCAAGTGAGCAGGGGGTGCATATTCCCCAAAACTGGAAGCAGGTCCAAGCCTGCAGCTGCCACTTGCTCACAGTGAATCTACTGTGAGCAGGCAGTAAGTGGTTAATTGGAATCAGAAGTCACAATTTCAGATTTTGTCTGCAGTGCCACCTAAAGATAAACCATGATATTGCAGTCCTCTTTATTAGTTATAGCATTTATTAAAATGCAGTGTCATTATGGAATTGATTTACTAAAGGAATAGAGAATGGTTGCTATGCTTACTGAATAATGTGAAGCAGTGCTCAATTATGTGAAGGAGGATAAGACAGGAAGGCACTAAGTGCAGTATATCCAAATTCACTTTAATGACAACGGTTAGAAACACTTACAAGGTGGAAGTAAAAACAGGCTCTGTATGATATGTCATGATGCGGGGCTCTATTCACTGTGCGAGATCCCGCTGTCCCGGCCAGCAGCTGCAGAGGAAGCTGAGGATGGAATGTCAAAGATGGCCACCGCTCTTCCAGGGCTGCTGGAGCGCACTCTGTCCAGGAGATTGCAAACTGGAAGTGACGTGGGCGTGGACCGGTGACGCGTTTAACAGCATGTGCAAAGTGCCTTCTTCAAGACCAATACAAAAAACAGAGGAGAGCCGAATAAATAGGATGGAGGGGCAGGGATGGGGCAGCCTGGGGGGACGGAAGTGTTCAATTATGTGCAGGTGGAAGCATTGGAGATATTAAGTTTTTCCTGTGTGAAGTTTAAAACCCAAATTTGACACCCTGATTTTTATATTTTCAGCTGGCTCAATAATTTGGTATTTCTTCCCTTTAACTAAATGTAGGATTTTGTGAAATCTCTTATTATTGTTGCTTTATGCTCAGATCAAACCATAGAAGTACAGTCTGGCTGCGTTCCAGATTTGTTTCTGTATGCACGTTTTTGATGCATTCCGGTGCATTTTTGATGCTTTCCACTTCATTTTTCCCTCTATTTTCTTTAACCAAAATAAGGACATGTGTGTTCTGGTGCATTGTTGGTGCATTTAGGTGTGCTCCGGTGCACTTTGGTGCATTTTTATGTGTTTTACTGTGTTCCAGTACAGTTCAGTGCAGAAAAAACTCAGAATGCTCTACTTTTTTTCTGGAACTGGAATGCACTGGAGCTGCCTGCTCAGGTGTGAGCTATGCCTTTGGAAACCATGTAACTTACTATCAATGCATTTTTTATGCAGAGAAAAACTGCACTGGACTGCATGTGATGTGAACTGGCCCTGATACATAATGGAAGACTCTCAATACACCCTGTACTTGTAAAAAAGAAGGGGATGCTTATATTTCTCCTACAACCAACTCCATGAAGATGTATATCTAGTGCAGATTTCTATTTATTTTCTGTTCTGTCAAAAAGTGATGGGTAAATCTCCCCAGTAGGGACATACAGTGCTGTGGAAAAGTTTTAGGCAGGTGTGAAAGCTGTAAATTAAAAATGCTTTTAGAAGTAAAAGTGTTAATAGTATATTTTTATCAATTAACCAAATTAGTAAAAAACATAAATAAACAGAAAAGAAATGGAAATCAAATCAATATTTGGTGTGAAAACCCTTTGCCTTCAAAACATCATCAATTCTTCTAGGCACACAGTTTTTAGAACTCAGCAGTAGGTTGTTCCAAACATTTTGGGGAACTAACCACAGATCTTCTGTGGATGTAGGCTGCCTCATATCTTTTTGTCTCTGTATGTAATCCCAGACAGACTCCACGATGTTGAGATCGGTGCTCTGGGGGGGCCAGGACTTCTTATGTTCTTCTCAATGTCTTAATGACATTGGATGTATGTTTGGGGTCATTGTCCTGCTGCAGAATACATTTGGGGCCAATCACACAAGCACCTGATGGTATGGCATAATGGACAAGTATCTACTTGATAAATATATGAATTAAACAGTGCTTTTGTATTTTAAAAACAACAGCAAGGTTAGAAATATCTAAAAATCAAACTATAGGGAATTTGACTTTTTTTATATCTAATTTTTTTATTATTAACAGTAATTGAAAGAAAAATTCCAGTTAAAATGGATCCAGATTTCAATAGGTCTCATAAGCAAGCCATAGATGGATTGCATCTTGGCAGGTTCAGCAGGGACCAGCCAAGATTCAATCCGTTTATGGGCAGGCTCATTGTACCCACGTTGATCCATCAGCTGACGTGGGTACCACCAGCATATCAGATTTTTAGCGTGCAATTACTTCTAGAGGCCATAGCTGCTAGCAGTAATCATTGTACTCTACGGATAGGATGCCTCCATCAACATTGACTGTGTTGATGGGGAAATCAAGCGATTTTCTATCCTGAAACCCGTGGCTGCAGGAAGAATATTTCATAATCTATGGCCTGCCATAAACTAAACAGAAGGGATGCAAACTGGGTTAATTTTTCTGAGTTAAAGCAGATCTTTAGATTCAGGCATTTCTGAATTACTATTACTGAAGTGCGGTTTAATGGGTCGCTTTATACTCTTCTTATTTTATGGTCAAAGTTATATATTACGTGGACCTTACTGTGCAGCCATTAGGCAAGAAGTACTTTTCTTTTTCAAGTTCCACTTACTGAAAGATTGATTGTTTCTGGTAGAAAAAGAAAATAGCACCTCTCTTTCAACTGGGAAAGGTTCTTTTCCAGTAAGTTTTCCAATGTATTATTTTGCAGACTGTAGCTGAACATGCCTTCTAAGCTACTTGCAATTTATTGTGAAGTACTGTATATCTTAACTCTAACATGTTTCATAAGCATTTAATGTTTCTGGATTATACAGTATATGTACTTTGCATTGAAAAATATAAACAAGCCTTTCTATTTTTATAAAATATGTTACCCCTATAGCAAGAAACTGTTAATGTGTATAAATTTACTGATTATCGCAGCTATCCCTGCAAGCCCAGTTATACCTAAAGGACAGAATTAAACTGATGGCTGAGTGAAATAATATTTAATGCAAAGATCACAGAGAAAATGGCTTAGTTAGAGCATATGGTCACAACATTCAAAATAAAACCTTAAATAAAAATGTTTTGATTGGCTTCAGGTAGAAACCCTGTGCGAGCTTAGATCACCTCAGAATGAACTGTAATATATATATATATATATATATATATATATATATATATATATATATATTAGTTCTTGCTTAAAACAAATGTAATCAGTTGTTTTATTGTTACTTGTTTATAAATATGGTGCAAATGTCTCTAATATGCTCCTACAACCCCTTAAAAGTCAGATCCTACCAAACAATACCATGGCCCAACACTAATAATGCTCACTACTGCTATAATAGAAACTACTGCAATCATAGCAAAATTGAGTATGAATCAGTACTTTCAAAGAACTTTAACAAACAGAGGATCTTTATTGTATGGATTCCAGTGGCTGAAACTGGGAAATGTTAGGGAGGAGGTTGGATAGGTTAGTAGATTGTGATCAGACACACAGGACGGGGGAGTTTGTGGTGAGGAAAGGCAAGGTCAAGTGTAGCTTTACTTAAGAGTATCAGTTAGATACAACTTGTATGATCAAAGAACCATGTAAAAGACATATTTTAAGACAGCAGTTCTAAACAGGTCACTTGGGTTATGAAAGCCTGCCATAAGAATTTTATGTATCAATAGAGAAGAATGGCTAGATGGAAGCTCGGGACTGATCCAAGTAATGGCAGTCTCAAAACCCTTTGATTAATATCAACAAAAAGAGGACAAAGAACCAAGGATTAAATTGAATTTCAACTGGAAAAAAGATAGGGGAGGTGGCATATAAGATTAGTTATATGAAAAAAAATAATGTTCTGAAAAATATCAGTTCTATAAATACAAAAATATATTTGTATAGATAGCAATTATTATTATTTTAAATTCATAAAATTTACCATATGCAAAATATACAATGAATGTTCAAAATATTTAATCTAACCAAATTTATTACAGGGGGATAACCTGAGCACCATTTTGCATCCAAAGCCAAACATATAGAATTATTACAAAATCATCTATTACAATAGTAAATGAGCACTACATCAGGAATTCCACTACCTCCACAAGTAACTTTCCTGATTACATTCATATCTTTTAGGTTACATACACTAATAACAAGGGCAAATGTAAATTAAAAAGAGGAATTTTGCTTCATAAAGGTTTTTCTCCACTGATCACAATTTTTTTTTTGGTAAGGGGATTTTCCCTTTAAAACTGAAATGGTAAAAGGCCCTTTAAACCTTTTTAAGCTTCACCTTCAGTAGGTCTTTGTTGTTGAATAATAAGCAACTATTAAGGTTGTTTTTACTGAAAACAGAAGCACAGCCCCAAGGTCCTTAATCTTCCTGTCTCACTTGAGAAAAATGGAAGAGAGTAATGTTCACAGTTTTTAATGTGGAACCTGGTTTCAGATTTCCTGCTCCCATTATTGACATTACTTTCATGCCTCATGCCAGAAGTATTGTTGTAGCTGCCCTTCACCACTCCAAGCATTTTTAAGAGGTTTTTTTTCTTGTTTTCTGTCAGATGAAAATGCAGTTCTATTGTTTATAAATAAAAATAAATGCAAGTGTATCTTACGATGGAGATACGTGAGAAATATCCTGGAATAGAAGTTTGGCAGAACTGGTTTTATGGTTGCTAAAATTGCTATTTTAGATCAATAAATTGCAAGAAACAATCAACAGAGCAATTTTCTAAATAAAAACAGTTACATTTAGAAGTTCACGGGTTCAAAAATGTGTCCCTTAGCTTGACATCAGTTTGTTTATAGTTGACACAGGTGATAATTCAAAATACTCATATTCACTAGTATTGGTGGCATCCATACAAGACAACTAGAAATGTTTAGGTGACTTTTTCTCATACACAAGCCAATGAAATGAAGTGGTGAATCACTTTGTAGTGTTGAAGCATTTTTATACTATGTCTTTAGACACATACCCCAACCTTACTTAAAATGTAGGGTTATGTAATAACCTCAGGAGTCAATTATTTGTTGCCAACATCCCATGGTAGTATGTAGGTAGATTATCCCCCAAAAAAGTGTATGAGACTTTATAGGCAACTTCAACATGTGTACACAAAACCAGAAATTTATTGTTACAAATGTTAAAACATTACATTTTAAAGGGACAAAAGAAATTTAAAAGAGATTAAAAATTGATGCGGTGGCTGAATACATCTTACATATTGATCATATTGATACATATAAATATATCCTCCCTTGGACGATGAAGAAGCAATATAGATTCAGCAAAATCAGTGAAATACCCGATGCGTTTCAGAACATCTTTAATTATTTCATCGGGGTAACCTCAAGAAAAGTGATGACTAAATGACCCTTCTATAATAAAATGTACAATAAATGAAAAAACAAAATTTCATGCAGATATTGAAATCCTTACATTATGTAATTGCTATATTTTGATACCACTAGGTGAAGAAATCACTCTGGAAACTCCAGATGAAACAGGTCATGGAAAACTCACACTAGGGTCCCCCATAAGTGGCAAATCAAGCCACAGGTACCACCTCAAAATAAAAATTATATTTACGTGTATATATAGTTATTACAAGATTTAAAAAATATATATATATATTGCATCCTGCTAAAATAATACATTGCTAAGACATAATGTCATAAGTAGGTTGGTTATTGTATTACTCAATATTGTTTAAGAGAAAAAACTTTGAAAGCATAGACAAAGGACTTGGGAGGTGCAAATCGTTATATAAGTATACTGAGTGGTAGATGGCAGACTACTGTAAGCAACCACCATAGTCCCAATGCATCAAAGTAGATTGATAAATTATAAACAGTAAAGAATGAAAAACACACTGTACAGCATTTAAAATAAGAATTATCAAAAACAACAGTTCATGTAAACAGTTCATATAAATAAGTCAGCGTGGATATGGTCACAATAACTAATGTCTCCATAAAGATCTCACCTAGAATGCACAAAAGCCTTCTGTTCCTGGGGAGAAAATTTCCCCTGTCCATACAGATGATACCAATAGATAATTCACTGAACAATTGGCAGTGAAGGGTATAAATATGGATTGGATTGCTTGGGACCAGGAGTGCATGGCACAGCCCCCTCCAATTAGAGCGGAATGGTGTCATGCAAATAGCAGCCCATCAGCGCATAAACAGCACCACGGCCATGGTGACCAGAGGTTGGATAAAATCCACCCACAGGGGAGAACCAGGAGGAGGGGCCAATTGTGGGGAACCCTAGTGTGAGTTTTCCTTAACTTGTTCCATCTGGGGTTTGTAGCATGATCTCTTCACCTGGTGGTATCAGTAGATCACAATTCAGGCAATTTTATTCCTTATTGGCTGATATATATACTGCATATATACCCTGGATGATATGTAATGATTATATACACAATGTAAGGATTTCACTATCTGCATGGAATTTTGTTTTTTTCATTTATTGTTTTACATTGTATTCTAAAAGGGTGATTCAGTCATCACTTCTCTTCAGTTTACCCTGATGAAAGAATTAAAGATGTTCTGAAACACATCGAGTATCTCACTGATTTTGCTGAATCTACATTGCTTCCCCATCATCCAAGGGAGGATATATAAATATGTATCAATATGTTCAATCTGTAAAATGTATTCAGCCACCACATCAATTTTTAATCTATTTGAATTTCTTTTGTCCCTTTAAAATGTAATGTTTTAACATTTGTAACAATAAAATTCTGTTTTATACACATGTTGTTCCCAAACATCCCTATAGCGTTAGACAGGCTTTAGACAGGCATTTTACAAGCATTACAAACACTCCACAAATGCTCCACAAATGCCCACAAATGTGCGGTTTTGAGGCATTTTATAGGTGTTTTACAAGCATTAAAACCGCACAACAAATGCCTATAATGAACTTAATTGTATTAACGCCTCACAAAAGCCTGCTAGGTAGTTGAAGAGTGTCACAATAGACTTGAATGGGAGGCGTTGAAAGGCTTCAACTTCTCCTGACTAGACTTGAGATGTCAATTTTGACACAACGCCATGCTTCAGTGTGAACAGCACTGTGTGCTGCCATGTGTATCATTTTCATAGGTGCTTTAAGAGCGTTAATAACACCGCTCAAATACCTGCTTTCAATGCAAGTTTGAACTGAGCCATTTTTCATATTATTATTTTAACCAATTACTCAATAGGGTTCATTTTCCATAAAAGCAGAGCATTGCAAAGTGATATAATACTTTCAAGGTAACTTTCACTTAGAAACGCAGTAATGTGGTAAAAACTCAGTTCAGTTCAAAATACTCAATTACATGAACAGAAAAAGTATTTTTATTTGCACATGATTAGATGACATAGGTGTCCATTTATGAACCAGCGGTAATAGATCGCTGCTCAGTTCTCTGGCATTCTCGGAGAACACAGTTATCCTATGAATGCCTTTTATGAAGCAGTTCTCTGAACGAAGGGAGAACAGTCTCCAAACGCTGGAGAAGGGTCTACAAACGCTGGAAAATGGCTGATTTTACTATAATCTCATGAGATTACAGTAAAAGATCAGTTTACTAAGCAAAGGTAAATTATCGCTGCTTAGTTTGCGGTCCCTCCGATTCTCCAGCTCTGGGCTGGAGAATCTGGAGGGAGAACACAGATCTCCAGTGAAGGGCTGAACATGTTCTCCACTGATCTCCTGAGTGTTGTAAACTGTGAATGACCAGAGAATAGCTGCGATCCTCTGAATCACAGCTATTCTCTGTGTAATAAACGGACACCATAGTCAGCAGAGCTTCACTTTATTTACTAAGCTAAGGGGAAATTTACTTGTAAAGTGAAAATCCACTTTGCTAAATGGACAGCCTATATACTTTTAGTAAATCATCCCCAATGTCTATTACTAATCGTATTCTTTTGGAATAGACATGCAATACATTCATTAGATGTCTTAATTTGGAAAGGACAATAGTCCATTAATGTGTGAGAAGGGATTGTCAAGGGTATACAGCACATCTCCCAGATGTTTCCAGATAATGGAGGTATCCACAGTAGAAAGTATGCAACATGCATTCCAAAGATAAATTTCACTTTAATAATATTTCATATTATGAATCTTATTTTATGTTTACACAAGTTTTAGGCATTGTGTTATTATGCTCAATCAACCAGCAGTTTTTAAGATCACATAACTAAAGATTCATTCTTTTTGAGCTAAAGACATTTATAGTGTCTCTATATTCATATTTTTGCTCACTTACAACATTTTCTAATTTCCCTTATAAAGATTAAATATATCTGACAATTTACATAAAGTGATGTCTTTCGTTCCATGATGGCTATGAATTATTTAGCAGGCTCATTTGGGTTCTTTCAGCAACTGGCGTTGGCTTAATAAGATTCTTCTCTACACTCAATTTGCATTATTCTGTGGGACAATATTAGGCAGGACCTTGCAGATCTTGTATTGTTATTCTGCAAATGATGAAAGATAATATGCAAGGGTTCAGTTTTAGCAATCCTCAGTGCTCTCTTATGAGCAGCAGAAACTTTAAAGAGAATATCTAATAGCATACATGTCTTGCAGTGCAGGTGGTTTCTGATGCACTTGTCAAATAGCAAAACATCACTAGATCAAATAAAATAGTCTGAACATCTAGTAAACAGAAATGTATTATGCCAGTACCAGCCATTTGCACAACTTTAACATGTAAGGATTAGAGTTTAAGATGTGATCACAGTTATTTCTCACACTGCAGACTGCATGGTAGAGGGATAGGTTCATCCAATTTCAAGTGAACATTTTAGAATGGTTTTTGAAACAGATCATCACTTCTCACAAAAACATGACGAGAGATGTTGGCTAAAGAACTGAACTGGCTGCTCAGGAAGTTTGTTTTATTATTCTATATTTGTTTTTGCCATTGTAGCAAATTGGCTACAACATTTTGACATATGGTAAAATAAACAAGTACTGGAATTTGAGAATGGTCACAAATTAACTTTTATTGGCTCATTATAAGGCATACTTAATTATTTTTATGAATTTAACTGTCTGCCTTTGATATCAAGATAACTCTCGGGAAGGAATTTTTCTATTACAAAGCCAGAATGAGATGACACATGAATATTTTTCATCTTTTATTGCTAATCTTTTCAGACGGCATGCTTGAAATATCTAGTTGCAATGTTCGATAGTGGTAGACAACTGTATCATCTGTGGAGCCCATGAAATAGATCAAGAGACATTGCATTTCATTATCACTGCTTATCATGTGCTAAAATTGTAACTGAATCTTTGCTTGAAACCAGCATTCCCTTTGCATTACACATCAAGGTTATATTACTCTGGCTACTTCATATACAAGTTAAGAAAGATGGATTCCTGTCTATTTTTTTCTCTGACCAAACAACACATTATTAGCAGCCTGTTATACTATAACAAGCAGCACAAAATACACAGTGTCAAAAGTGTCAGTATTCTCAGTTAGAAGTACCATAAAGTATAAGCTTTGCAAAAGCCAAACGGGGCACTTTTCAGAGATATAATAGATTTAGTAGAAATACTGATGCCCGAAATGAACTATACAACAATACAGAGCACAAGACTACTAAATTTTTAATTGAAAACCTTGTAACATGCTGAAAATTATGTTTTCTTTTTCAGTATCATTCTATTCCATAGTGAGCAAAAGTTTAACTTTAAATATTTCAATATTTTTAAAAGAAAAGTTTGGCAACAGAGGCACCAGCTTTATGGAACAAATAACTTAAGGTATCAATGCAATTATGGATCCATTACTTGGTGTACTAGTGGCTTGCTCGTTAGCCAATATTGTTCTTTTGTTATGATTCAGAACATTAAAAATAAGATAGGAAAATTTTAAAAATACACCCAATCTATGTCACCAGGTATATAGTCATTGGTTTGTTGTTGCCCTATTTCAGTTACAAGAATGCACACTCGCACCCCTAACAAATATTAGCTCACTCACTAGGTATACAGGTTGATATCTTCCTTTAGTAAGAGGGCTGCAAGAGCACAGTTCCCCTATCATGTTGATACCAATTAATTTGGCCTTCAGCCCTCAAACTTTTTTTTTTCAGGGGGACTTAAAACAAAAATTGCACCAGTCTAGGACAAGTAGACATTCACTGGTCTTTCTTCTCTCTACCCAGTGACACCTACTGTACAGGTCCCTGGCCCTTAGGTGGGATTGTGGAACCCCATGTGGGTGGGCATGTGACAAGGGTCTGCAGAAGAAATCCAGCTGCTAAACAGCCACTGTATTGCTTCCATCTGAAATCTTTCAATCATCTTGTGTGATCTACAAGCACTGCCTGCTGCTGTAATAGCCATGAGTGTGTATGTAAACCCTCCTCTTGCTTCCAACACATAAGATACATTGGTTCCAGAGATAGGATTAAAAAGTATCTCTCCCAAGCATGTAATTTAAAAGGCTGGTGTTTTTCATATCCCCCTCTAAGTTGCATTGAAAGAAACCTCTCTCCACAGTACAGTATTAAATATTTGCATTGTGGCATGTGTATACAACTTTCAGCTGCAGCCGATGTCTGACACATATTGCTGGCAGGCTCAAGGGCCAATAGGAAAAAATGTTGTATTCTGGTAGCTGTATTTGATCAAAATAGTTATTACAGTATGTTCAGTATATGAATTCAGTATATGAACTTATTTACTCTGTATATTTACATTCAGACAAACCTGCCCATCAAACTTGGTAGTTACAGGGATTGATAAAACCAATTAATATTGCCTACAACAGTGCTTACCAGGGTCACATTTTAAAGTTAAAATAAATAAAAAATGATCTGCGCTAGGACAAATATAAAGAATAAAACTGCCACTGTGCAATTGTGATATTCAATAGTGTCAATAATAAAGTTACTGAAAGCAGCGCTAAATTCTCCTAAGATTAGGTAACAACATCTTAAGTGCAACCACAAATCAATTCATAACAGTTCTGCCAAGCAAATGGTGCAATAATTGGTGAAGATTCATATGCTGACTCGATGTGCATTCACACTTCTGTTTTCAAAGTGCCTCCACCACTGTGCACCACCATTTAAATTAATCTCTTACTAGTTAGTAAGGACTATTAGATTATAAAAGGTCCAACAGCTTTGTGCACATTTAATTAAATCTTTGGATGGGTAAGTAAAGTGAAGTTTGCAGGTTTTATTTGACTCGTTCATAAAGATCAAATTTTATTCATATGGTCTAATCCAAATGAAAAATTGCTGTTGGTGGTGGGGCATGACAAACATGCAGACAGCCTGGATGCTTGAGCCTACAGCTCCTGACACCAAGCAGGGATCTCAGGGTAAAGCATGGCACTGAGCCTCCTGAAATTTGCCCAGCTAGTGGGACAGTGGCACCCCTTCCTAATCACAATGTTCCCAAAAAGAAAAGCTGTTCACAAACCACAAAAACTCACAGCTTTCTTCTCACAGCCAATGGGGAGAAGCAGGCAAGATGATGCTGGCTCAGCTGCACAGCAAACACGCTCCTCTGCTGCAGAGCATGGCTCAGGGCAGAGTTCTCCCTCTGAATCCACTTCTGTCTATGACAGTACAGCAAAATCTAAAAAGTCCCTGGCAGATCCAGACCATCATGCTGCTGAGGTGATTCCTCTTAGCTTCTCCTATGATGATATCAGAGAGTTACAGGATTCCATTGCCTCCTTCTCAACACAAAATCAGCCAGTAATGGATTGACATTAAATTACATGCTTATCTCCCTTCACTCCTCACTGCACACTGACATTATGTATCTTATTCAGCCCTTTTCTACAGAATTGAATTCTGTAGGACGGGTGTCGGCAACCCGCGGCTCCAGAGCCGCATGCGGCTCTTTTTCACCTTTGCTGCGGCTCCGGAGCACACTGCCCACCAGGTGACAGGCAATAGGGTTGCCGTAGCTCAGTGGTCGGCAAGCCGCGGCTCTTTTAACCTCCCTGGCGGTTTTCCCGAGTGTAGCTCGTGGTAGAATTTCTATACCACGAGCTACACTCAGGCTTACCATGCGGCGCTGCTCTGGGGGTCCCTGCAGCACTTACCTTGTCCTTCGTTCCCGCGATGTGTCCCCTGCAGCGTCCCCGGCCATCTCCTCTGGCCGATGCCGGCATCCGGCTTCTGTGTTCCGGTCCCCGTGACGTCGGGACGTACGGGCGCCGCCGGCGGCGGGAAATTTAAAAAATTAAAAAAATGTCTTTTTTTTTTTTCAATTTTCAATAGTAAAACATTGCTGTTTCATCCCATTTCACATACATATTGTCCCTAGTGCTTTGTCCTGTGCCCTGCCTGCATTTTGTCTGTTCTTTCTGCCTGGAAACTTAGAAAAGTCCATGGCGTCCAAAAAGCGTCCCTTTAGGTCAAAAGCGGTTTTAGACCGGCTAGAGAACAGCGATAGTAAATCAGAACCACTTGCAGAATTGAGTGATAATGATTTGTGGGGAAATTTTCCTAAAAATTACAGCCTACAATAAAAAACTATTTCCATGCGAAAAAATGGTACCGCTTTCAGCACAAAAAATCGGAAGGAATCATACCGCCAGGGAGGTTAATGCAGCTCTTCTGTGTGCCGGGCGCCCGCTCCCCTCCCTCCTCTCGGGCGGCCGCCCCAAAAGTCAGGACTCTGCAGCTAGCCTAGCAATGGGCAAACTACGGCTCGGCGGACCTTATAATCCGGCCCGCGGAGCGTGGCAAACATTGGCTGTCAGGATGTAGGCGGGGCAGCGTGACGAACTCCTCTCCTCTCACAGTCTGCCCTGAAGACCAGAACTGCGCGGGAACACGGCAAGAGGAACGCGCGGAGTACAGGTAAGTGAATTGACACAATATGGGAATGAATTACTATAGGGGGGATGAATTACTATAGGGGGGATGAATTACTATATGGGGGATGAATTACTATATGGGGGATGAATTACTATATGGGGGATGAATTACTATAGGGGGGATGAACTACTATGGGGGATGAATTACTATATGGGGGATGAATTACTATAGGGGGGATGAATTACTATAGGGGGGATGAATTACTATGGGGGATGAATTACTATATGGGGGATGTATTTTCAGTTTTAAAAATGTGGCTCTCAAAATAAATTTTAATCGTGGTTTTGGCGAGATTTGGCTCAGTTGAAAAAAAAGGTTGCCCACCACTGACCTAAGGCTATGATTGTGATTATTATGATACACTGTGGCCCTGATTAACCCTTTGCTTACTGGGCCCTTAAACCCCCTTCATGACCAGAGCGCTTTTTGCAATATATGCAGTGTCGGATTTGTTTTAAATGTTGCAATGGTTTTGCGGCTCCCAGTCTTTTTTTCCCTCTCGGAAACGGGTCCAAGTGGCTCTTTATGTCTTAAAGGTTGCAGACCCCTGCTGTAGGAGAAAGGGAAAATCATGTTGAATATAAAAGGAGTTTGTGACCACAATAAGTGATCTAGTGGATGCGCATGATAAAAGGATGGAGGGTCATAAGTGGCTGAGAGCTAAATCGGCAGATTTGGAAAATCTGGCACACAGTAATAATGTGAAAATGAGGGGAATCTGGGAATCTGTCCAACCGTCACAATTTAAAGGATATGCCTATACTGTATACAAGCTCTACTGCCGGACCTAGATAAAATGGAGGTGACAATCGATTGAATCCATTGCATCCCCAAATCATCCCACATCCCTTAAAATCAATTTAGGGATGTATTAGAGTTCACTTTTTTCAAAGGAAATGCTGATAAAGCTAGATATCTGGGTAAACTTCCAACCCGATATACTTCCGTACAGCTGTTAACTGATCTATTGTAATATATGTTACAGAAACAGAAACAACTGAATCTGAACTATCACTAAAGCATTACAAAATTGCACTATCACTTATCACTGAAATTATCTCTCCAGACCCCTGCTAGAGTCAAGGCTGATTGTCAGGTAATTTCTCACAAGGGAAAGCACAATGCTCGGTGACTTTTGTTTTTCTACTCTATTCCTGAAGCAAATAATACACCTTGAAGTGTCTAAGGTGTCAAGTTTGACATACACTGTCTAAATTTGAACTTTGCCTCTTTACCACCTGATGCCACTTTTTGAATCTTTTTCCAATTCCTGTTAAATTAACTTGTTTTTATGTTTATTTTTTTACTTTCTACTAGTTTTGATATGGAGTCAGATCTTCTTATTTTGCAACACCTTTTTTGCATAAATGATGATCCACAGCTTTTCATATTTACTCACTTGAGGTATATTTTTTCATTATGGATGGGGCCACCTTTAGCACAATTTACTACCAATGATCTTTTAACATTTCTTTAATCTGTAAAGGGATTTAATCTTGTCCCTGAATGCCAAGGGTCTCAATCTTCTAGCTAAAAGACTATCACTGTGGATTGAAACATCTGATAAACACTGTGGCATATTATGTGTCCAGGAGACCCACTTTCCACATATCTATCAGGCAAACATGCCCACCAAAAAAAGGGGGTTATGGTGGCTATTAGAGACACAGTGGACTTTCATCTTTAGAATTCTGTTTTAGACCCTGCAGGCCATTATGTTATTCTAATATGCTACGTGAGTGGTACCAGATATACCCTAATGATTATCTATGCACCTAATTTGCATCAACATGCCTTTCTCCTACAGAAAAAAGTAATAAAATGTCAACAAGGCCCACTAATTTTATGTGGTGAATTTAACTTGGTTCTGGACTGCCATATGGATGCTATCACTGAGAAGACCTGTTGCCTCATCTGTCTGCAACCATTTTTACATTAGCACAATCTGTACGATGCCTGGAGATGTCATTTGAATGAAAAGGACTTTACTTTACTTTCCACTATACATAACATATACTCTAGGATTGATTTATTTTTAGTGGACAAGGAATTGCTCTTCTGTGTCTCTAAAGCTGAGATCCATGAAATTACCTGGTCAGATCACATGGCCATCAGTCTGGAATTAGAAGATGAGCCTTCCACTAATTCTACGGAGATGCAACCAGGCTTTGCTGCAAAGCCTGTTTTACTGTGATATTCTTTGGCAACACCTGAATTTTTTTCAAAATAACACCACATCTGTAAAGAATACGTTTAGCATGTGGAATGCCCTTCATATGTGAGATCTTTATACAGCTGGGCTCCCAAGCCAAAAAGAGTAAGATGTGGCAATTAGATGCTATCCTGGTAGATATAAATCACATGGAAGCACCTTATTACTTGACTCCTTTGAAAAGTCCATACGAAGATTAAAAATGACATTCTATATCTCTGGCAATAAGGCAGGGAACCTATTAACAAGGATGTTGAAAGGACATTATAGCAAGACCAAAATACCTTTCTTATACCATTCTGTCTCTAAAGTTCAACTGCATGATCCCCAAGATACCATAAACACATTTAGTGATCACTATGGCTTTTATTATAATTTAAAAGAAGATTCTTCAATTCCTCATTCCTCCCCTTATTCTATACAACAATTTTATACCTAGCCTTTCACAATCTTTCACAATCTCAAAAGCAAGATGTGCATGCCCCTTTTACACCCTCTGAAATAGCCAAAATCATTGCCCAACTTCCTAACAATAAATCGTCAGTGCCTGATAGCTTTTCCAGTGAATATTATAAACAGTTAACCATATAATATTTTCAAAATATTTTCGAAGAGTCTACATCATCTGAGAACTTCTGCATTATCTCGTTATTTAATTCAGATTAAAAAAACTATGCTAAATTAATAGCTAACTGCAGAGCAGATATCCTATTGTCTCTCATCCATCCTGACCAATGAGGTTTTATGAAGGAGCAGCAGTTCTCTGACATGACAAGGTGATTGCTCATTATTAATTAAGTGGAGCATTCTCAAACACCTTCCCTTCTTCTTGTGCCAGATGCCAAAAAGGCATTCAACAGGGTCCATTGGGAGTACCTGGAACAAGTATTAAGGAAATATGGATTCTGTGGTCAAATATATTCGGATATTCTGCCCTTCTGCTAGGTTCTATACCAAAGCTGTTTTGTCGAATCCATTTTTAATCACCAATGGTACTATACAGGGGTGTCCCTTGTTATATTTACTATGATGATGGAATATTTAGCTATATACATACAAGAACATATAGACATCAGTGTTTTTTTCTGTTGGGAACAAAGAACATAGAATTAGCCTTTTTGCTGTTAATGTCATCTTAATTTTGACCAACCCCAGACGATTTTTGGCAGCAGAGCATGATGCTCTTCATTTATTAAATTATTTAATTAACAGTATCCTACTATAAAGTGAATTATTCGAAGTCTGTGATTATAGATGTATGGATACCTGAATATACCAAACAACAATTGCGATCTCCATTCCTTTATTCTTGGGCTGAATCTTTAATAGGATACCTGGGGATAACTTTGACTAAATTTCAGTCCCTTTTTATTTAAAGGAAAATTACTGGATACCTTGATAAAAGAACTTAGTCTCTTAGCATCCCATAACCTCTTGTGATCCAGGAGGCTGGCATCATTCAAAATGGTAGCCCTCCCAAAAATTCTGTACATGTTCAGGTCTTTAATGATATGTCTTCCACAAGCATATCTTCACTCATTGCAATAATTAATACCTTTATCTGGCAGGATAAGAAGTGCATAGCGCACATAACAAACTTTTTAAGAATAAATTAGCTGGTTGACTGGGATTGATAGACATTTTTGATTACTATACAGCTACTGTAATAGCCCAATTGAAAGAGTGGTTTTGCCCTACTCCGACTACTTTATGGGGTTCTTTAGAAGCTCATGCTCTTCATGCCAGGAAAAACTTTATTTCTGTGATTGATTATCTTCTCATTTAGCAAGCAAAGGACAGATCACTTTTATGTACCTAAGCAAGCTTGGCGAGTGTTAATATCCTTGTCAGCAGGTAATAATTTAAAGATGATACTGTGTATCCCAGATCTAATATTACACACCTGGTCTACCTATGGAATTCATTGGCTTGATGATATTTATGACAAGGGGAACCTGAAATCATTCATGTCCTTTCAAGATTATTTTCATTTACCTATTTCAGAATATTTTAAATACATGCAAATCTCTACCTTCCTCAAATATCACTGGTACCCTCCACATTAGGCAATGGCTATATTTCTTGTCTGAACGCTCTGATATAAAAGGTATTTCTCACTTCTAAAATCTTACTGCTTATTAAATCCCTAACTATGGAACATTTGGAGAGGGACTTCAACTCATTTTATTCCCCATCACAGTTGTCCAGAGCTATCAAGGTGATTTATAGGGGTTTATTTACTAAAGCTGGAGAGGGCAAAATCAGGCTCACTTCTGCATGGAAACCAATCAGCTTCTAACTTCAGCTTGTTCAATTAAGCTTTAGCAATAAAACCTGGAAGCAGATTGGTTTCTATGCAGAAGTGAGCCTGATTTTGCCCTCTCCAGCTTTAGTAAATAAACCCCATAAAGTTACATCAATTTATGGGAAATATCTCAAAAAATGTTATTATGGTGGTATCTCAAACCTCCTTCACTTCTGAATTTGCTCCCTACTTGTCCCAGGAGTGTTTGAGGATGTGCCGTGATAAAGGTATATTGTGTCATACAGTATGGTCCTGCAAAGTAATTAAGGGTTTCTGGTCTCAGATCTCTTGAGTCATAACAGAAATTTCAGCTCTGCATATTCAACCCCTACCTGGATTAGTCTTATTAAACGTAGGCATAGAAGCCTTCTCTTACAACAATAAATCACATACTATGCTGAGTCAATAGCCAAAGACCTCCAAATTTGATGTGGCCTTCAGATAAGCACAACAACAGTGCATAGAGAGCTTCATGGAATGGGTTTTTATGGCAGCTGCATCTAAGCCTTACATCACCAAGTGCAATGCAAAAAGCTGGATGCATTGATGTAAAGCATGCCGCCACTGGACTCTAGAGCAGTGGAGACTTGCTCTCTGGAGTGATGAATAATGCTTCCCTGTCTAGAAATCCGATGGATGTGTCTAGGTTTTTCAGTTGCCAGGACTTGCCAGACTACATTGTGGTAAGTGTGAAGTTTGGTGAAGGAGCGGTTATGGTGTGGGGTTGTTTTTTCAGGAGTTGGGCTTGGCCCCTTAGTTCCAATGAACTGGTGTCAGCATATCAAGAAATTTTAAACAATTTCATGCTCCCAACTTTGTGGGAACAGTTTGGGGATGGCCTCTTCCTGTTCCAACATGACTGCTCACCAGTGCACAAAGCAAGGTCCTTAAAGACATGGATGAGCGAGTTTGGGGTGGAGGAACTTAACTAGACTGCACCTCAACCCAATAGCACACCTTTGGGATGAATTAGAGCAGAGACTATGAGAAAGGCCTTCTCTTATGACATCAGTGCCTGACCTCACGAATGCGCTTATGGAAGAATTTTCAAACATTCCCATAGACACACTCCTGAACCTTGTGGACAGCCTTCCCAGAAGAGTTGAAGCTGTTATAGCTGCAAAGGGTTGGCCAACGCAATATTGAACCCTATGGACTAAGACTGGGATGCCATTAAAGTTCATGTGCGTGTACAGGCAGGTGTCCCAATACTTTTGGTAATATAGTGTATGTTGATGATACTTTGATATTATGAGGCATAGTTGCAATTCTGAGGCTCTAGACCAGGGGTGGGCAAACTTTTTGACTTGAGGGCTGCAATGGGTTCATATATTGGACCCGGGGGCCGGACCAAGAGTAGATGAATGATGTGTATGTGTCATCCATAGTAAGTATAGTAATATTCCCCCATAGTAAGAATAGTAATTAATCCCCCATATAGTAATTCATCCCCCATAGTAATTCATCCCCCATAGTAATTCATCCCCCATATAGTAATTCATCCCCCATAGTAATTCATCCCCCATATAGTAATTCATCCCCCATAGTAATTCATCCCCCATATAGTAATTCATCCCCCATATAGTAATTCACCCCCCCATAGTAATTCATCCCCCATAGTAATTCATCCCCCATAGTAATTAATCCCCCATATAGTAATTCATCCCCCATAGTAATGCATCCCCCATAGTAATTCATCCCCCATAGTAATTCATCCCCCATATAGTAATTCATCCCCCATAGTAATTCATCCCCCATATAGTAATTCATCCCCCATAGTAATTCATCCCCCATAGTAATTCATCCCCCATATAGTAATTCATCCCCCATAGTAATTCATCCCCCATATAGTAATTCATCCCCCCTATAGTAGTTCAATTTACTTACCCTTGCTCCGCGCGTTCCTCTCGCCGTGTTCCCGCGCCGTTCCGGTCTTCAGGGCGGACTGTGAGAGGAGCCTAGCTCCCCTCACGTTCGTCACGCTGCCCCGCCTACACACATCCTGACAGCCATCCTGACAGTATCACGCTCCGCGGGCCGGATTAAAAGGTCCGCCGGGCCGTATACGGCCCGCGGGCCGTAGTTTGCCCATTGCTGCTCTAGACTCCACTTTTGTTTGGTCTGTATGTCATTTTTTTCTTTTCTCCTTTGACCATATTTACAAACTTATGGTTTATTTGAAACTTTTAATGCCTGCTTTGGTATCTGCAATATATGAATATTGTGCCTTATCTGGCGATTTTGTATTTTGACTACAAATGTTTTAGTTGTATTGTATTCTTGAAAACTCAGTAATAATTACTGAAATGAAAAATAGCTGTTGCTGCAACTACTTAAAAAGTATAAGTTGGAATTAGACTTTCATTTTTTTCTCTTATCTAAAGTTTATTTAAAACGTAATGTTCATTTAAGACATTCCTGTCCTTGAGAGGATAAGGCTTCAGTGTAATTTCAGTGCAGTAGGTACTTTTGTCCCCCTTTTAAAGGACATGAAAAGTACATCTACTGGCAGGATTACAATGTTATAATAGTATGTTATGGGGGACCAAGAAAACAGAAACTGCCATGGTAATGATAATGACAGACTGCATCACACCTTTACACGTGTATTTCTTTTGGCCTTTAGTTCCACTGTAAGGAAAAGGAGGTCCAGCGTGGGATGGGGGACAGAAGAAACCTGAGATTTTTTTTTTTAATAAAGTAGTAAAAAGGGATTAATTTTTTCTAAATTTTTTTTTGGAAGCTACTTTTTTTCTAGTAGTTACATTTTCACATCATTTTCAATTACATTTTGCAATGGTAAATATAATCCCAAAGTAGCAATTCTGTGGATCATCAACACTAACTTGCTGTTTTGAATGTATGGCAGACATTTGGGTGCCCCTTTTGTAGCATCAATGTATTTTTGAGGGTCATATGTGCCACACATGTTGTTGTATCTGGCAGCCCATTCAAGGAGTGGGTGCATACTTTTTATAGGTTAAAACCTAAACTGAAAAAGATACAGTTTGAAAGGGTCTATTGAAATAAATGATGAGCCAGGGACTATTCTGAATATCTGCCCTATCCTCTGTAAATTTGGAACCCAATAGAATTCCTATCTTTGAAGATGAAAAACGTTTTACCTTTGATCATTTTCATCAATTTATAGGAATTTGTTGAAATTATTTTACAATAACATTTTCCAATGGAGGTTCTACAGAGTCTGCAAAAATAAACTTTTAAAAGAATAATGGATGTGCTGTTGTCAGTGCTGGCTTTGCTCTTAAATCTAGGGCATGCTTGCACCTATTAAATGTATCTACTTTACTTTTACATCTTCTGATAGCCTGCAATCTGTAGAGATCTTTCATGGATAAATCTCTTTGTTAACACATTTTCTTTGATGTTAAAAAGATCAATCAACCCAAATAGGGTATGATTATATTTGAATTTGGCAAAGATTTTCCTGAAGTTTATTACTTCAATATATTTTGCCCATTGATCCCAGTTCTTTTTTGTACACATACAAAATATAACTCTTTAGTCTTTTCTATCAAAATATAATGTGCATTTTTACAATTCATCAGTATGTTCATTATTACAGTGCTTTAGGTTCAAAAGGACGTTTTACTAAATTTATTGTATGCAATAAAATTTTGAATTCGATGTTGAAGAAATTAACCCATAAAGTATGAGCGTGCACCTATGTCATTCAAGTGACTTTTTTTTTCTTGCCTAGGGATAATAAAAGAATAACATCATACAGATATGCCACTTCACAGGCAGGTTTAGGACCCCCAGCACTTTATTTAAATGAGTTTTGCATTTTTAATGTTGGCCTTAGAACATTGTTAAGCATTATTAAATTGTTGTAAAGATCTGAGATTAGGGGTGACTAAGTCACCGAATAGGGCTGATGATACTCAGTTCATAAAAAAAGCTCTGAGCTGTCAGCTCACAGCAGAGCTTGAGAGCATTATTGTCAGTTCAGCAAGTATTTTCTGTATATGCATGCTCTTAAAAGAGGTTAAAGGGGAGACATACTGTATGCATATATTGCAGAAATATGTATATGCATATGGTTTTTTTTTCATTATCTTGTCTGGACATACATTTTAATTATAATACAGGAATTTTTGCAGTGTATTATATGAACATAGGAGTAAAGTAATTGGTCATTCAGAGCATTAGAACTAAAGCATGACAATCTCCAAAAAAAAACCTCTTCTCCTGTATTTTAGCAAATCTCACATAAATTTATGGAGAAGTGTTGTTCCTATAAGAATTTTAATTAAGCAAAAACCTAGAGTATGTTTTTCTTTATTTCAAAAATTCCACAAAGTGAACAAAGGAAGTGTTTAAAATAACATTTATACTTAAAATGCCTTATTTTTCTCTAATCTTTTTTAGATGTTAAAATGAGCAGAGGATTAATACAGTAAGATTATTTGATAGAAAATTGCAACTTAAAGAAACCCTGTCACCCAAAGGTCCTTTTAAAATAAATACTATACCAAAACAATTCTTCCCTGAAAACACTGATCAAGCAGAATTTTATATATTCACAAATTATAACCTTAAGGCAAGAATATTTACAATACACTGAAAATAAACTTGCTTTAGGCCAGACCATGTTGCTTAAAAAAATGGAGGAGTAAAAATTGAAGAACCTTTAAATAGAGTGGGGAAGGGTTACAATTTATGTCAGACATCTGTTGATGTATGTGTTTACAGTGAGAAGATTTATTTGCACTATATGTACCAATAATAGGGTTTAAGGCAAAGCTTATTGCATGAGTATCATGTACCTGGTGATGGAGGCCAATGAAGAGAGGTCTTCCCTTGCGGCTAAGTTCCGGACTCCCCTGAGAGTGGGACAGCGGGAGTCAGGCCCAAAGTTGCACAGGTCGCCTGTAGGAGTGCTGGTTGGTGGTCCACTCAGAAGCACAGCTGGTGCACGGAGATAGGTCTGTAGACAGGAGGCGCCTGTGTGTGGTATGCAAGCCCTTCTGGGATTTAGGTGTTTACTGGGTAGCCTGTTAAAGCCAAGGTCAGGTACCAGGTGGGAATCAGAGCAGACGTAGTCAGATGGGAAAGCCAAGGTCATACACAGAGGAGCGAGAGAGAGCATCCGTAAGCCAAGCCGAGGTCAGATCAGGGGTAAATCAGAGTAGACAGGTCCAGGAGCAAGCCGAGTCGGTATCAGGAAATCACAGGTCACAATCACAGGAAACAGGAACAAGGCACGGGGAGCTAGAGATCATCCAGCAACTTGAGGAAGTGATGAGCCTCCTTATAAAGGCCGTCTGGCACCAAACTGAGGCTGATGCATGCTTCTGTAACCATGCAGGGTACTGGCAGAAATGCCAGATCTTCCAGAACTTCTGCCATGGAAAGGACCCTGACAGTGAGTTAAGTCAATCATGTGACCACGTATCGCATGCGATACTGAGAATGTCAATTGACTATTGCTAGTATGCGGTATTTACTGAAAATAGCAAAAGTACTTAGTAAATAACGCATAAAAAGACCATAACCACTTGCCCTCCTGAGGATTTACCCCCCTTAATTACTAGGCCTCTTTTTGCTACTCGGTGCTGCACTAATTCAACTGATAATTGCGCAGTCATGTAATGCTGCACCCAAACGAAATTTACGTCTTTTTTCACACAAATAGAGCTTTCTTTTGGTGGTATTTGATCACCTGTGCGCTTTTTATTTTTCACGCTATAAACAAAAAAAGACCAAAAATTTTGAAGAAAACGATATTTTTTACTTTCAGCTATAAAAAATATATAGTAAACTCAAAGATAGTTAAAAATTTAGGCCAAAATGTATTTTGCTACATGTTTTTGGTAAAAAATCCCAATAAGTGTATATTGATTGCTTTCTGTGAAAGTTATAGCGTCTACAAACTATGGTATAGATACTGCAATTTACGCCACTTTTTGCTATACAGTGCTGCGCTAGTTTAACGGACAATTGCGCGGTCATGCAATACGGTACATAAATTAAATGTATGTTCTTTTTTTCACACAAATAGAGCTTTCTTTCGGTGGTATTTGATCGCCTGTGCATTTTTTATTTTTTGCGTTAAAAAAAAAAAAGACTGACAATTTTGAAAAAAAAAACAATATTTTGGACTTTTTGCTATAAAACATGTCCAGTAAAAAAAATTAAAAAATCTAATTTCGTCATAAATTTCGGCCAAAATGCATTCTGTGACATGTCTTTGCTAAAAAAAACACCAATACGTGTAAATTAATTGGTTTCCGTGAAAGTTATAGCGTTTACAAATGGCGGGAAAGATACTCGGATTTAAAAAAATTTTTTATACTAATAATGGCGGCGATCAGCGACTTATGGCAGGACTGCGACGGACATTCTGACACGTGGGGGGAACTGACTTGGGGTCACTGACATCCCCAGTGACACCAATACAGTGATCAGTGCAAAAAACACTGACACTGTACTAATGGCACTGGGGAGGAAGGGGTTAACTTTTTTATTCACTGAAAGGGTTAACTGTGTGAAGGGAATGTTTTACTAGGGTCGGAGGTGTGTACTGCACAGGGACACGCTGATCGGGAGAGATAAACTCTTCTCTCCTGATCAGCGCGTCAGGAGTTATCAGGGAACTGACAGAAAGCAGAGCTACTGCAGCCCTGCTCTCTGTCAGTGATTGCCGCTAATCGGTGGGACACGGCCGGTAATAACCGGCCGTGACCTGCCGACTGACACCCACAGCCGTGATCGGCAGTGCAGGTAGGGCGGCAGTGCGCCTCCTGCCTGTTTTGCAAACGCACATTTTAAAATGTGCTTTTGCTCAGCCATGCCACCCTGCCACCGTATTTCTACAGTGGCTGGGCGGCAAGTGGTTAAAGTCAATTCATAAAAGTAAATAAATAATTAAATGCATGCGGTAATTAAGTAGTGTTCCAGGCATGCGGTATGTACTGGTAACTGTCAGTACTGTCATAGGTTGTTAAGAAATGGGCAGCCGTGGAGTCCTTAACAACCTGAGTCATCAGCTGTCAGCGGAGTTGCCCACTGAGAGCTGAATGTAAGAAAAAATTGCTGGCAATTTAAACAAAAAACGGCATGGGATCCTCCCTCCATCCATACCAACCCCTTTGGGTCTGGTATGGTTTTGAGGGGAAGACCATGCCAAAATTAAAAAAAAATGCAGTGGGGTCCCCCCAAAATTCATACCATACCCTTATCTGAGCACGCTGCCCAGCAGGTCAGGAAAGGGGGGGGGGGCGAGCGAGTGCCCCCCTCCTGAACCATACCATGCCACATGTCCTGGTATGGATTTTGGGGGGTCCTCACGCCATTTTTTTAATTTTGGCATGGGGGTTCCCCTCAAAATCCATACCAGACCGAGGGGCTTGGTATGGATTGAGGGGGGGACCCCACTCACTTTTTAAATTATTTTTTTATTTGCCGGTGATTCTTTCTTTTACATTCAGCTGTCAGTGGGGAACCCTGCTGATAGCTGAAATATTAACGCATGGTTTTCACTACTGAAATACCACATGACTTGATAAAATAACTAATGCGGTATTGTAGTAGCGTTTTTTAGTGAATTCAAACTTTAAATCCTATGCGGCATCCTACTGCATACTTGAATGCAGTAAGATACCACTTAGTGAATTATGCCCAGTAAGTTATGGAAATCGGCTTAACTGTGGCAGCAAAAACACTTTTTTAGTACTGTGGGGGATAGTTTTGTTTTAATTTCTACCTGTGCCTTCCTGCCCCAATGACATCCTTCATTTTTTGTTGTTGATTCACAGGGACAGAAAGTACAGACATATTCCCAAAGGCATTGATGACAGCAATAAAAACCCAACATACATTCCAGTCGTTTACCACTCACCTTAAGAAAACAGTTTGTAAACTTTTCACTGCTAAGAAATCTGAAATCGCACATAGTAACGCAGTTGTGAACTATTTTCAGCAATAATTGTCTGACATTGCAAAAAAAAAAAATCTGTCCCAGAATTTACTCTTTACTGTAAATATGCTTTTGTTAAGAGATCCTATAACCCGATGATAGAAATATTAGATACAAATAAGCCAGAGATACTTTTATAATACTTTTACTATATCACATGACTCATTATACTGATCTGTATTTTTAAGTGACTATTCAGAAGATTACATTAACAAATACAATTGAAGTTTCAAGTTATCAGCACTTACAAAGAAACACTAGAAATACGAGATGACACATTTTAGATTCTAGTTTCAAGGCTCTGAAAATTGGTAATTATTTTAACATGTACTGTATTTAGTAATGTGTTGTTTTGTGATTTTGCATTTCCAGTGACAGGTGAAGACCTGATGAATATTACTCTCTTTGCTGAAGTATATTGTCATTGCAGTTTAGTTTAAAATTAAAGCAGCCAATTGCTCTGCACTTATTTTTTTAACCATTTTAGTACTTCACTCCTATTTCACACCCTTCCTGCCCAGGCCAAGTTTCTGCTTTCAGCACTGTTACACTTTGAATGCCAATTGTTTAGGCATGCAACACTGTACCCAAAACAAATGTTTAACATTTTTTGAAACTGACAGAACTTTCTATTGGTGATATCTATTCACCATGTTTTTTTTTCTTTTTGCTTTCTTACTATATAAATAACAAAATACTGACAAAATTGTTTCTGTTGCAAAATAAAGTCTTTCTTTATAAATTTAGGCCAAAATGTATTTTGATACATCTCTTTTGTAAAATAACTCAAATCAGTGTATATTATTTAGTTTACAAAGCATTTTACATTTTTAAAATTCTTTGTAAAAAATACTTTTTTTGGATCTTTTCACATTTTTATGAATAGTCTATGTTCATAATAATAATAATAATAATAATTATATATATATATATATATGTATATATACACCGTGTTTTTTGCTCCACCATACGCACTTTTCCCCCCCAAAAAATGGGGGGAAATGTCTGTGCGTCTTATGGAGCGAATATGGAGTGGCCGGCCGGGTATTCCCCCCATTGCCGCCGCCGCCATGTTAGAACACTGGGCCAGCCACTCAGCTCTTCTGTGGCAGTGCCAGTCAGGGCCCAAAGCAGCAGCTCTTTAAAGCAGAGTTTCAGCTGAAAAAAAAAAAAGTCAGCAGCTACAGTTTTTGTAACTTCTAAAATACAGTCACTTACCTGTTCCTCGGTCCAGTGGTGTTACCACCACTGGTTTCACCGGCTGTCTTCTCTCCCTGGCATCTTTAGTGTGGGCACCCGGCTGTGACAGCCCACTGCTGCACTTTGTGAATGGCCCCATAGTCTTCTGGGACCTGTCACGCGTCCCAAAAGACTATGGGAGGGAGAACAACTTCAGCTTTTGAACTCCTAGGCGATCGCAGCAGACATGGGAGTGGGTACCTGTCAAATTCGGGTACCCGCTCCCCCCCTCGCTCCCCAAAGGTCTGCAGTCTTTGGTCATCTCCTGTACTATGTCTGCAGTCTTTGGTCATCTCTTGTAGTATGTCCACAGTCTCTGGTCATCTCATGTACTATGTTCGCAGTCTCTGGTCAACTCCTGTACTATGACCGCAATCTCTGGTCATCTCCTGTACTATGTCTGCAGTCTCTGGTCATCTCATGTACTATGTTCGCAGTCTCTGGTCAACTCCTGTACTATGCCCGCAGTCTCTGGTCATCTCCTGTACTATGTCCGCACTCTCTGGTCATCTCCTGTACTATGTCCGCAGTCTTTGGTCATCTCATGTACTATGTTTGCAGTCTCTGGTCATCTCCTGCAGTATGTCCACAGTCTCTGGTCATCTCCTATACTATGTCCGCAGTCTCTGGTCAACTCCTGTACTATGCCCGCACTCTCTGGTCATCTCCTGTACTATGTCCGCAGTCTCTGGTCATCTCCTGTACTATGTCCGCACTCTCTGCTCATCTCCTGTACTATGTCCGCAGTCTTTGGTCATCTCCTGTACTATGTCCGCAGTCTCTGGTCATCTCATGTACTATGTTCGCAGTCTCTGGTCATCTCCTGCAGTATGTCCACAGTCTCTGGTCATCTCCTGTACTATGTCCGCAGTCTCTGGTCATCTCCTGTACTATGTCCGCAGTCTCTGGTCATCTCCTGTACTATGTCTGCAGTCTCTGGTCATCTCCTGTACTATGTCCACAGTCTCTGGTCATCTCCTGTACTATGTCCGCACTCTCTGGTCATCTCCTGTACTATGTCCGCACTCTCTGGTCATCTCCTGTACTATGTCCGCACTCTCTGGTCATCTCCTGTAGTATGTCCGCAGTCTCTGGTCATCTCATGTACTATATTCGCAGTCTCTGGTCATCTCCTGTAGTATGTCCGCAGTCTCTGGTCATCTCTTGTACTATGTATGCAGTCTGTGGTCATCTCCTGTACTATGTCTGCAGTCTCAGGTCATCTCCTGTAGTATGTCCGCAGTCTCTGGTCATCTCCTGTACTATGCCTGCAGTCTTTGGTCATCTCCTGTAGTATGTCTGCAGTCTGTGGTCATCTCTTGTAGTTCATCCACAGTCTCTGGTCATCTCCTGTACTATGTCTGCAGTCCATTGGTTCAGAATATATATACACCCTGTTCCAAATTATTATGCAAATTAGATTGTTCTCGTTTACCTAAATAATTGATGTAAATAACAGTCAGCATAATTCTCATGTTATCAACTATTAAGAGTACAATTCAAAATTTATTGAACAAACCTCCTAATGATAACAGTATTTTTTTTTAAACATAAAAAACGTACAATGCACTGTTCCAAATTATTACGCACAGTAAGTTTCAAAGAACTGAAAATTGTCATTTGTTGTGTTTGCAGCATATTTACTGAAGACAAAAGCTATTTCAATCAAACTTTTAACAACATTTTAACTTTTTAAACATTTTAACAGGTCATGTTACATTTTAACATAGGACCCCTTATTTGATAGCAGCTTCACAAGTCTTGCATCCATTAAACTTGTGAGTTTTTGGACAATTTCTGCTTGAATTTGTTTGCAAGATGTCAGAATAGCCTCCCAGAGCTGCTGTTTGGATGTAAACTGCCTCCCACCCACATAGATCTTTTGCTTGAGAATGCTCCAAAGGTTCTCAATAGGATTGAGGTCAGGGGAGGATGGAGGCCACACCATGACTTTCTCTCCTTTTATCCCCATAGCAGCCTTTGATGCAGAGGTATTCTTTGCAGCATGAGATGGTGCATTGTCATGCATGAAGATGATTTTATTACGGAAAGCATAGTTCTTCCTTCTGTACCAGGGAAGAAAGTGGTCAGTCATAAACTCCACATACTTTGCAGAGGTCATCTTTACACCTTCGAGAACCCTAAAGGGGCTGACCAGCTCTGTTCCCATGATTCCAGCCCAAAACATGACTCCACCACCGCTTTGCTGACGTCGCAGCCTTGTTGGAATAGGGTGGCCATCCACCAACCATCCACGACTCCATACATCTGGACCATCCAGGGTTGCACGGCACTCATCAGTGAACAGGATTGTTTGAAAATTAGTCTTCATGTATTTTTCTGCCCAATGCAGCTGTTTCTGCTTGTGAGCATTGGTTAGTGGTGGTCGAATAGAAGGTTTATGCACAGTTGCAAGACTCTGGAGGACTCTACACCTTGATGTCTGTGGGACTCCAAAGGCACCAGCAGCTTCAAATATCTGTTTGCTGCTATGTAATGGTATTTTAGCAGCTGCTCTCTTGATCTGATGCATGGATCTGGCAGAAATCTTTATCTGCACAAACCCGTCTGTGCTCTGAATCAGCCACAAATCTCTTAATAGTGCGATGATCATGCTTAAGTTTTCGTGAAATATCTAATGTTTTCATACCTCATCCAAGGCATTGAACTATTTCACTCTTTTTGGCAGCACAGAGATCCTTTTTCTTCCCCATATTGCTTGAAAATGGTGCTCTGCTTAATAATGTGGAACACCATCCTTTAGTAGTTTTTCCTTAAATTGGGCTCACCTGCCAATCTAATTATCACAGGTGTCCGAGATTGTTTTCAGTGATCAAAAGAGCCCTGAGACACAATGCCATCCATGAGTTAAACTGAAAACCAAAATATTTAATCTTTGTGACACTTAAATAGAATTTTCATAATGATTTGGAACAGGGTGTGTGTATATATATATATATATTTATTCCCTTATGTTGTTCTTTAGTCCTTTTTTCTTACTCCATCCTTCATTTATTTTTTATTTCTATTTATGTAATTGGGTTTTTGTTATTTTGTATTCTATGCTGACATTGCAACATTTGCCATAATTTGCCATGCACATACTATTTGTTTATTTGTATACATAATGGGAGTTTATTTCTTTAAATTATATTCCATCGTGTGTGCAAGTTTGTTTTTGATGTGCATTTGTAAATAATTATTTTGTTTTTAACATGTTTTATTAGTATTGCTGTGATGGTTTGGGACCATCTTAATGCTTGAAAGCATAGCCTATTACTGACAAGTGTCAAAGGCTGTGCTTTGTCTGAGACAGGTTTTGCAATTAACACCTGTGTAAGACTTTCATGCATTGGCTATGATTAAGCGCCATGGTCAGCGTGACATGCGTTAGCCAGTTTTCTGGTTTCCGTACTGTATGTGGATTATATCTGGATAACTCAAAAAAGCTGGTTTTATTGTAAAGTGCAGCCACCAGCCTTACTTCTTTAGTATGCAGACATCAACTAGAAGGGCCAGCACCTGTTAGTGTGCATGGAAGTGGGAGACCAACCTGGAGCACTGTTTCTTGTTTTCATAGTAGTAAGAGGAATGGTGAGGTTTTAAGTTGTAATTTCTTCTCACAATTTTTTGAAAAATAAAGACATTAAATAAAATGTGTTTTTTTAATTTATTTTTTACAAACTGTGCTCCATTCACTTAAGCAGATCACATGCAGTATTTAGGTGTCCAGACACATTTTCCCTAAATATTGCATGCAATCCTGTAATTGTCAATTCACTGTGCCGTATTGTGGTATTTACAACAAAACTCAAATGCTTGGTAAATACCACATATAATAGCATTAAACTTAATTCACAAAAGGAAATAAATAAATGAATGCAGTAATTAAGTAGAGGTCCAGGCATGCGATAGTCAGGGAATGTTTATGATTTTAACAGGTTGTCAAAGAGCTGGCAGCCACCGGCATCCTTAACAATCAGTAACTGTCATGGTTGTTTAGGAGCAGGTGGTTGCCACATCCTTAACAGCAGGGTCTGAAAGCTGAATGCAAACAAAAGAATTGCCAGCATTTAAAAAAAAAAAAAAAAACTGCGTGGGGTCCCCCAAACCATACAAGCCACTTTGGGTATGGTATGGATTTTGGGGGAACCCCACACCAAAATTTAAAAGCAACCATGGCATTGGGTCCTCCCCAAAATCCATACCAGACCCTTATCTGAGAGTGCAGCCTGTCAGGCCAAGAAAGGGGGGACAAGTGAGTGCCCCCCTCCTGAACCATACCAGGCCAGCTGCTGGTCCAATCAAACAAATTATGTTGATGACCTCATACGTGGGTGTGATCACCAAATGTGAAATCCCTCTTAAGTTAAAGGCTATATATAGTCAGATAAAAAAAATCTTCCACCATTCAGTAGATCCTTGTATTGTAGCCAAAATGCCAAGTGCCACCACTTTAATCAAATGCACACTCACCAGGATATAGGCTTAATAAGTATAGAAGACACAGCATATTTCTCAGACACAAATTCTCACCATGCGTATGCACTTCCACTCAGGAATCACTTCTCTTATGCTGCAGCAAAAGGCGACTCTTTTGGCAGATCATCATTATTGACTAGGATCTGTATCGCTGAACAATGTTATTGTCATTGATTTTACCTCAAAGGGCATTATTTAATTATTTTATGTGTGTTACATTTTCACTAAATGACTTTTTTACTGTGTTTTTATTTACTTGTTATATTTTTAGGGGAATTAATATATTAAATAAATAATAAATTAATAAATAGGGATACTATTTTTTTAATCACTTTTAACCTCCAAAATTTTGAAAAAAAAATACAATATTTTTTAATTTATGCTATAAAACATATCCAATTACAAAAAAAATTCCTTATAAATGTCTTTGGTAAAAAAAAATCCAAACAAGTGTATATTGACTGGTTTGCATGAAAGTTACAGCATCTACAAACTATAATATATATACAGGAATTTTTTAAATACCACTAATGGCTAAAACCAGTGACTTATAGTGGGACTGTGATAGTGCAGCAGGCAAACTGACACTAACTGACACTGGTGGGAAGTGACTAACTGCCATTGACATCTCTAGTGACACTAATAGTACCACATTAATAGATCAGTGATAATACTATACTGTACACTGTCACTGTACTAAAGACACTGTCTGGGAAGGGGTTAACATCTTGGGTAATGAAGGGGTTAAGTGTGTATTATGTGCTGCTTTTTACTAAAGATGCTTTGCAGGGAGAAGAAACAGGGAGATTACTCCATCTGTACTGAGCCCTGTGTTAATTGTCAAAACAAGCCAATCAGCTGTTCCCGGCCATGAATTTGAATGAAATTGGCCAGGACCTGCTGACGAACTCCCGCTGTGTACAATCACAGTGGGAGTTGGTGGGCAGGGGCATTTCCCAGCACCCTGTATCTGGAAGAGGCCATTGCTTTGCCTGCACGGGACACTCATCCATAGTATATTGTGAGTGATCTACAAGAGGTTAAAGATTTACATTGTAATGCTATCTAACTGCACATGCATGTATTAGACATCTTCAAAGAATATTATTTAAAGGATTTATTTATATTTAATGCTGCCCCTTAATTCACTTAAAAAACTCTTCTGCACTGAACCATATTTTTTTTAAGAAGTTTTCAAATTAGCACTGAAACTTTACTACATTATTGAATCTCCCTTTTTTAGGGTTTCAAAAAAAGCCAGAAAGCAAATGAAATTTTTACTACATTTTTCTACATATTATTATTTTATTGTGTTATAATATTTTTACCCATTTGAATAATTATAACATATATAGCAATTTAAATTTCCATTTTCTCTTATTGCAACACAAGGGATCTCACATTCATTACATTATACATAGTGTAGGATGACTTACTAAGTGAGTTGAGAATCTTCACCTAATAAAATGTGTAAATTTTCAGGTAAACTATCCAATAATGTGAAACACAAATTCCTGTTCCATTTATGAATATCCAAACATGTGCAGCTGAAATTTTGAAAAACTGGCTTTCCCTCTATTTTGAGAAGTGAAAAAAGGGAAATTCAAGCTAAATCTGGGTCAACACAAGCCAAGAAAGCCAACACTGTGCATTTATTCCATGTATAGATTATTGGTTTGGTGCTGGGGAAAATCTAATTTGTAATGATGGTACTAGATGTTCTGGTTTTTTTGAGCATCCCTATGTTTACTACCATTAGGAGAAGCATACAAGACAATACAGTATATGGATTTGACACTTCCTTTCACAACAAATAGAATATTCTTTGACAGAATCTCTGCAGTAAGATAGGCCCCAGGTGTGTTTCTGAAATCCCAACTTTGGTATGTCTCTTTGAATTTAGAGTTTTGAAGCATGCACAATACACTGCTAAAATGCTTTAAGTCTTAATTTACATCCACGTCCTGTTGGTTTAATGAAGGTTACACAGGAGTATTAAAGATTTTTTTTTAATAAATAAAATTGACTGCTCAGTATAAAAAGAACGTACATGGTGATTGTAAAAAAAATATTCAATGTTTTAGACACCTGTAGGGAATAGTGATTAATCTTGGTGTGTGCTTCATAGCCAGAAGGTATGTAGTATGTGAATGTTGAGTAAATGAATCATTCTCTTTAGTTTACTCTTGGAAAATAGCAAGAATCCACTGGCATAGAGGTAGTGGGGTAATAATTCCAGTAGTAGTATTTATGTTTCACTTATTTTGTTTGAAGCAGCTTAGGAGAAAACACAACATTTATTGACAAATATGCCATTTGAATGGGTAATGCATGTAACAGCACTAGTGGATTTAATTTTACATTGTTTGTTGTGAAATTTGCTACTCAGTTTTGGGGAAGCAGCTACTAATGAAATATAACCACAATGAAATAATTTCAATGTGTTTTGCTGACACCAAATTGCCATTGCCTTAGACTTGGAAAACATATCAGGAGACGCAAGGAGAAGTAACCCTAAAAATAAAAGACATTCATTATTCAATTTTAAAAAAAGCATTTTTGGTATATTATGTTTGCATAAATTTACTGTTTTCAAAGGTAGCTCTGGGTGAAAAACAATTGGTCTGGATCTCAGCTGAGAATTGGACCTATGTATGCATTTAGAACACGCCTCTTGTATGATGCTTCTTTCTCCTTTGACAAGCACCTTACACATGATGCAACTGCTATTTCTTTTTTTAATAGAAAACACATGCACAGCATTTTTCTTTTTAGTTTTGGACACAGTAGTAGTTAAAACCCTCTGATTGTGTTTTGCTGTCACTGAGAGATTTCCCTTTAGAGACACAACATGAGGAAATATTTTTAAAGAGAGGTAAATATCTACCCAAACAAGTGTCCCATTGAAACATTTGAAACACGTGTCCCATTGAACTACCCTCCCATTCTGCAAACAGCTGTGCAGTTTTGGATTTTGGTTTTTCCAGTAACAAATGGCATCAAGACAATAGAGAGGAGAGCCCCCTTTAAAGATTGAAACACTGAAAGCAACACAAATTAACAGAGGTTCTAACCCTTACCCAGTCTTGCCAAAACTAAAAAAAGGGTTATAGAAACTGTTTATTTTGAAGATACTATATACATTTGTTTTACCCAATTGTTCACACATAATGTATATACATCTGTATATGTCAGAGTAGTGAATGCATTTTACAGTAATACTGTCATCTGCAACATGAGTTAAATGCCTTTGAAACAACTGTAAGAGCAGCCCATATGTTTTCGTTATAAAAGCCAAGTCTTAGCATAGCATTTGTCCATCTATAGCCCACTCATTAAAACTTTAGAGTAATTGTGTGCATTTTATGTGTGTGAATCTGAGTTCCATGTTTTCTTTAAATCTAGCTCTAGTAGTTACACATTCCATAATCTTTTTTGTCATTTTAAATGCTTGTGCTTGTTGAGCTGAGGAAGCGTTTAAAAAAATGGCACAATTTTATATACTAATATTAATGGGAGCCTGCTACAAAGCAAAATACCTGTTTCATACGCTTCAGATATGAAATTCACTATATGACTTTGCATTTGAATTTTTGCACTGATAGCAAATTGCACATATTCAGTGATGTTTGAAGAGTCATTTCTATATGCTTTGTACGTTTGGTGTATTAATATATGCTCTTAAAGGGGTAGCACAACACTTTTAAGTTATAATTATAATCTTCAACTGGTATTATTATCTCTAGAGAAATCCTACACAACCCAATAGTCACCTGATGTTGAATACAATACTTGAGCTGCATTTTGGCTTTAATCAACTACAGGAATATAAACCATTGATGGAACAAAGTGAAGGTTCACTAAGCTTAGAGAGTAAGATAACACTGTGTTCATTAAAAAAATCAGATTCAGTCAAAAACACTTTTTTTTATCATTTGGTTCCACATCATTGGGTGCTTTCTACTATTAACTTATAAAGTGCACATACATTTTGCTAAGTGATCTACCTCTACTCCTGTAGGATTTGTGTCAATGGCCAACTGCAGCTTCTAGATACATTTCACTTTTCTTTAAAACTGAGGCTATATTTTCAATCTTACACAGTTGTACAGGCATATCTCCTGCAGCAATTCAAAGCCTGCCTCATTTACTGGCTGAAGGATGTCCAGTAACATGTTGCCCTATCTTCACCAACATTTCTTACCTTGGTTCACCCCTTTCATTCATCAGACTTTAGTTTTATTTCTTGAAACTTTTTGTTTTATTAACCACTTGCCTACAGGGCACTTATACCCCCTTCCTTCCCAGGCTAATTTTCAGCTTTCAGTGATGTCACATTTTGAATGACAATTGTGCGTTCATGCAACACTGTACCCATATGACATTTTTATCATTTTTTTCACATAAATAGAGCTTTCTTTTGGTGGTATTTAATCACCTCTGGGTTTTTTTATTTTTTGCTAAACAAACCAAAAACAACAGAAAATATTGAAAAAAAAGTTTTTTCTTAGTTTCTGTTATAACATTTTGTATATAAGTGATTTTTTCCTTCCCTGATGTGTGCTAATGAGGCTGCAGTGATGGGCACTGATGGGCACTGATGAGAAGGCACTGGTAGGTGGCACTGATGGGCATTGACAGGCATCACTGATGGGCGCTGAAAGGCAGCACTGACTGGTGGCACTGATAGACAGAACTAACTGGTGGCACTGATAGGCAGCACTGACTGGCACTGATAGGTGGCACTGACTAATACTGATAGGTTGCACTGTTAGGCGACACTAATAGGCAGCACTGACTGGCACTGATAGGTGGCACTGATTGGCAGCACTGATAGGCGGCACTGACTGGCACTGATAGGTGGCACTGAAAGGCAACTCAGATGGGCGCTGATATGTGGCATTGATGCGCACTGATGGGCACTGACAGGTGGCATTGATAGACACTGACAGGTAGCATTTATGGACACTGACAGGTGGCACTGATGGGGCTACTGATGATCAGTGTGGCTATCTCTTCTGAGTAATGCCGATTATCGACTTTCCTCTCCTCATGAGCTGTCAGAATGACAGTTTGTGAGGAGAGAAATGCTGACAACCGGAGTTGTATTTCAATCATAGATTCCAGAATCACATGTGAGTCTTACCTAGGGTGGTCTGTATGCAAATTCAGCATGCTTAGGAATGCCCATTCCTCCAGACAAATATTTACCTATTAAATCATATTCTGCTCTCTGTACAGATTATGTGTAGCAAAATGATGATGTCTAATTAGAAATGTAAGCACATTTGCAAGCCCTAGGACATGTGTTTAATAACTACCAATATATAACCATAACTGAGTAGTGTTGCTTAGTGTCCATAAACTGAAACATTGCTTTGCTACAAAAGTATCTTTCTTGTTATCCTCTCTGTGCTCAAGAAACTCTTCATGTTGTGCCCCAAACCTGTGCTTTGATGAACTGAGCCCACCAGAGAGACTTTACTAAATATTCAGGTCAAAATCCACTTCTACATGATAATAATATTCCATCTGCTCCTTCCCAATGCTCAATTTCATTAACATATCCCCAGCAATGCAAGTAAACAAATCTCTACATAACATAATAAAGTTAATATAATCTAATTTTATTAAAATCCCAAAAATATGTAAAACATCGTACTCAAATTTCTTGGTGCTAAAACTTGCACCAGAAAATCAAGCAATCAAGCATATGATTATCAGTGGAGAAGGCCTAAGCACACAGAAGAGATCATAAATCACCAGGTGAGAAACTCTAGTAGCAGTGTGATTCCTCTCTGCCACAGGAGAAAAAAAAAACACAGCAATTCTTTCAAATAAATATGCCTTGCAGCACACAATCCCATGGCTAGCACAGATACAGGGGTGTTGTTTAAGTTCACTCAGAGGGACAGTTAGCCTAGGACAGTGGTCGGCAAGCTGCGGCTCACGAGCCACATGCGGCTCTTTACACACATTAATGCGGCTCTTCTGTGTTGCGGGCGCCCGCTCCCCTCCCTCCTCTCGGGCTGCCGCCCCAAAAGTCAGGACTCTGCAGCTAGCCCAGCAATGGGCAAACTACGGCCCGCATACGGCCCGGCGGACCTTTTAATCCGGCCCGCGGAGCGTGGCAAACATTGGCTGTCAGGATGTAGGCGGGGCAGCGTGACGAACTCCTCTCCTCTCACAGTCCGCCCTGAAGACCGGAACGGCGCGGGAACACGGCGAGAGGAACGCGCGGAGCAAAGGTAAGTGAATTGACACAATATGGGGAATGAATTACTATAGGGGGGATGAATTACTATATGGGGGATGAATTACTATGGGGGATGAATTACTATATGGGGGTTTAATTACTATGGGGGATGAATTACTATATGGGGGATGAATTACTATGGGGGATGAATTACTATATGGGGGATGAATTACTATGGGGGATGAATTACTATATGGGGGATTAATTACTATGGGGGACGAATTACTATATGGGGGATGAATTACTATGGGGGATGAATTACTATATGGGGGATGAATTACTATATGGGGGATGAATTACTATGGGGGATGAATTACTATATGGGGGATGAATTACTATGGGGGATGAATTACTATATGGGGGATGAATTACTATGGGGGATGAATTACTATGGGGGATGAATTACTATATGGGGGATGAATTACTATATGGGGGATGAATTACTATAGGGGGATGAATTACTATGGGGGATGAATTACTATATGGGGGATGAATTACTATGGGGGATAAATTACTATATGGGGGATGTATTTTCAGTTTTAAAAATGTGGCTCTCAAAATAAATTTTAATCGTGGTTTTGGCGAGATTTGGCTCAGTTGAAAAAAAAGGTTGCCCACCACTGGCCTAGGAAGTATAGAACAGAAGCTCTCAGGAATAAAAGTGAATGAATGGAGAACATTGTCTAGTGACTGTAGCAGTTTGTCTCTTTCCTTCACCTATCTAGACCTGTAAATATGAACAGAAGATCCTGACTGGTTTCTTAATCACTTCAATACCGGGCATTTTACCCCCTTCCTGGCCAGGCTAAGTTTCAGCTTTTAGCACTGTTGCCCTTTGAATGACAATTGTGCGGTCATGCAACACTGTACCCATATGACATTTTTAGCATTTGTTTCACACAAATAGAGCTTCCTTTTGGTGGTATTTAAAGCTGAGCTCCACCCAAAAGGGAAGTTCTGCTTTAATGTTTTATCTCCCACTCCCCATTAAGGATTGGCACCATTGGGGAGTGGGGGGGAGCAGGTACTCAAATTTGATAGGTACCCGCTCCCACTTCTGCTGCGATCGCCTAGGCAATCAAAAACGGACATTGTCCTCCTCTTCTCCCTCCCTGTAGTCTTGTGACAGTTGACAGGTCCCAAAAGACTACAGGGCCATTCACAAAACGCAGCACTTCTCGTGCATGCACAGTAGGCACCTGGCTGTGAAGCCACAAGCTGTCGCAGCTGGGTGCCCACACTAAAGATGCTGGCGCGGGGGAGAGAAGGCGGCCAGTGAAACCAGCCATGGTGAGGACACCGCTGCACCAAGGAACAGGTAAGTGGCTATATTTTAAAACTCAGCAGGTACAGTTTTTTTTTCAGCTGCAACTTTGCTTTATTCACCATTGAGTTTTTTTTATTTTTTGCTAAATAAAACAAAAACAAGCTGACACTTTTGAAAAAGAAAACATTTTTCTTAGTTTCCGTTAATAACATTTCTTCATAAATTTAGGCCAAGATGTATTCTGCTACATTTCTTTGGTGAAAATACCCCAAATTAGTGTATATTATTTAGTCTGTAGGAAAGTTATAGAGCCCACAAACCATGGTATATATATCTGACAATTGATTAATCCTTATGTACTGACAGCCCATCTCATTTATTGAGGCCTGAAAACAGCAGGATAGTACAAATACCCCCCACAGTTCAAGGTATTTAGTAAGTGGCATGGTGAGTTTTTTGGAGGTTGTAATTTTTTGTAACAATTTTTGGAAAATGTAGAAATTCATTTTTTTTTTTACATATTGTCACCAGTCCAGTACAGCGTTATTATATAACTGGTGTGGCGGTGATCAGAGACACTGACTAGTGATTCATTCAGTTTTTTGTTGTGATTAGCTGTGATTCGGCGAAGCTAATCACATGATACAGATGGGCTGTGATTGGCCCTGTCTGTATCACATGACTGCTTTGACCAGTCACAGCTAACATCATAATTGTATACAATGGATGGCATGACAGGAAGCCATCCATTGTATACAATTGACATGTGATCTGCTGTGATTGGTCACAGCGGTCACATGACACTAGCAATGGGTCGGTGTAGTGATATGTCATTGGCTGTGTCCGTGGACACAGCCGGTGACAGATCGCACCGCTGTGAGGCTCATTTTGACAGGAAGTCATATGAAGTCACAACAAGGAGTGTCCCACCTGGACATCAATCTGCTGTAGGTTGGGTGTGAAGGTGTGAACAACAAAAATGGCTCTTCCCTCAGACACTTTAATGTTTGAGGCCCAGTATGAGCTCCTAGTGAGGGTTAAAAAAAAAGCCTACCCAATCACAAGAACACATGTGGATGCTGCCAGCTTGTATAATGATAATCATGCTGTGAAATCATAGTGATCATTTAATTTTGCATGCTGGTCCTGCATGTTAAAAATACACTCGTGTTTAACAGGGATAACTACCTTAGATGGCTTGACTGTTGTCAGCCCATTTATGTGAATATAGTTTAGCAAGGACAAAAAATAATCATTCCGAAAACAAAACTTGACCTAAATTGAACAGCTTTGATTTATTTTTCTCTGGCAGTAAAAACTGGTATTTTGACACTGTGATCTATTTCATATACTTTTTTCTTATCTTCAGATACTGTAGTCATCATAGAATCGTTTAATTGTTTTACATAACCTAATGCAGATGGCTTTCATTTTGTATCTTTTAAAAGATACATCTTATCTTAAATGACTCTGAGATGAATAGATTAAAACAACATTGATGTTCTGGTTTTATAAAGTCTGTTTGTTCTGTTAGATTAAAAACGAACTCTTCTCAAACCCCTTATTGCCTCAAGACCCAGTAAAGTACACACTCCAGACCAGATTGTGTTAATGCTAGGATTTTTATAACAAGATATTGAACAATTATTTTTCAAGTGGTATTGCATTAGTATAAAATAATGGGGAATGACACAGGTCTTTTCGGGGACCTCTTGTATGTTTCTGTCTCATTATGTTAACAAAGTGTCAAGAGAACAGTGTCACATCTTAAGAAGAGTCATTGATTTACTTTAGAGGCCTTTTTACCCAACCTAATTATTGCATTACAAATGGCAATTCTTTCACCCCTGTGAAGGAGCACTTTGATTAGAGCTTGCAGTACAGGTGTCAGGGCCTGATAAGTGCATGTCAACTTGCTGCCTTCATCACATAGTCAAACTGCAGAAAACAGTCTTGTGCACAAAGAAAATGATGCTTCTTTGTACATAGACCTAAAACTGATAAAGTGATACTGCTTCAGTGAATAAAGCTGTTCTCTGGCACACCAATAAACAGCTATGGAACAAAAAGGTGTCTGTAATGGAAAATGAATAAGTAAAACTATGTAATTGATTACTTGCAACTTCTACATGAGTTTGAAAGGGATTCAATGGGAAATCATTTTACTCTAGGGCATGCATAATTTAAAAAAATGGAAGGTTCTTTGTTTGTACGGTATGCTTACTGAACAGGAATCTGTGCATCAGGAAATTATTGTTCAATAGGGAGCACCACATTAGAAAATATGTACTGATTATTCTGAAATACTGGGAAAACAAAGTGAAAATGTTAATTTTGTATTTCAGTTTTCTTTATCAGGAGGGAGAGGCATTCTTGAATTAAAATATCTTGACAGCCCTTTTCCATATTAATAAGAATCATATAAATAAAGTCAATCGTTGATTGCTTTAGTTTGACTGCTGTCTTTATTTTTTTTTCCGCAGATTTATGATAAATATAGCAGGTGTGGTGTCAAAAGCAGTACGTCATAGTTTGCATGTGCAGTATCCATCATTGTTTAATTGTTATATCTAGAGATGAGCGAAGAAATGAAAAATTCGATTCGACTGATTCGGCGAATTCGTGGACAATATTCGATTCGAGTCGAATAAATTCGCTGTGAATTTAACTTAAAAAAGGGTGTTTCTAGGCTTCAGAGAGACTTAATATTAGTGCAGAACACTGTACCTTTAATTTAAATGCCCTTGGAGTCTGCTGGGGAAGAGAAATAATACTGTCTGTCAGTATGACATGCAGATGAGTGCCGTCGATCTTAGAATCACTGCACACTTCACTCCTTTGGCCAGTCACGGGGCCAAAACCAGTGTTTGGAGCCACAGTGTGGCGGTGGAGGCAGCAGCAATGGGAGGCCATACAGCAACCTATGACAAAATGGAAACCAGCAGGAGCGTGAGGAGACCTGAAAGTGGCACATGGCAGAGTGGGAGCAATGGGAGGCGGTACAGGGACCCAGGTCACACTGTGGGCCCAGCAGCAGCGTGACCAGGCGGTACGGGGGCCCATGGCCGATATGGGGCTTGGTGGCACCTATGGAAGGCCTGTAATCTGCCAGCAACCTATGACAAAATGGACAACCGCAGGAGTGTGAGGAGATTTCAAAGTGGCACATGGCAGAGTGGAAGCAATGGGAGGCCGTACAGGGACCCAGGTCACACTGTGGGCTCAGCAGCAGCGTGACCAGGAGGTACGGGGGCCCATGGTCGATATGGGGCCTGGCGGCACCTATGGAAGGCCGCTAATCTGCCAGCAACCTATGACAAAATGGACAACCGCAGGAGTGTGAGGAGATTTCAAAGAGGTACATGGCAGAGTGGAAGCAATGGGAGGCCGTACAGGGACCCAGGTCACACTGTGGGACCAGCATCAGCGTGAACAGGCGGTACGGGGGCCCATGGCCGATTTGACCTCATTCATCCCATAGTCCTGCCGACTCACGAATAGCGTGGCCTCCTCAAAGGGCCTGAGCAAGCGCAGGTGTCACACATGAGCTGACAATGGCTGACATCTAAGTTACACAGGGAGTACCTTTATCCGCTTTTAACATCAGGAAATCTGTGATGGCCTTTAGCTGTTCGTAAAGGCGGTCTAACATATGTAGGGTTGAATTACACCTTGTTGCAACGTCACAGCATGAGGAGTCGGTACGGGGGCCCATGGCAGATTACATGTCTGGCAGCAGCAATGGGAGGCCCGTAATCTGCCAGCACCCTATGTCAAAAAATTTAACACACCAGCAGTGTGAAGAGACCTGAAAGTGGCACATGGCAGCAGAGTGTGGCGATGGAGACAGCAGCAATGGGAGGCCGTACAGGGACCCATGAGAGACTCTAGACTTGGCAGCAGCATGAGGAGGCGGTATATAGGGGCCCATGGCAGATTAGGGGCCTGGCAGCAGCTATGTGAGGCCCGTAATCTGCCAGCACCCTATGTCAAAAAATTTAACACACCAGCAGTGTGAAGAGACCTGAAAGTGGCACATGGCAGCAGAGTGTGGCGATGGAGACAGCAGCAATGGGAGGCCGTACAGGGACCCATGAGAGACTCTAGACTTGGCAGCAGCATGAGGAGGCGGTTTATAGGGGCCCATGGCAGATTAGGGGCCTGGCAGCAGCTATGTGAGGCCCGTAATCTGCCTGCACCCTATGTCAAAAAATTTAACACACCAGCAGTGTGAAGGAGACCTGAAAGTGGCACATGGCAGCAGAGTGTGGCGATGGAGACAGCAGCAATGGGAGGCCGTACAGGGACCCATGAGAGACTCTGGACTTGGCAGCAGCATGAGGAGGCGGTATATAGGGGCCCATGGCAGATTAGGGGCCTGGCAGCAGCTATGTGAGGCCCGTAATCTGCCTGCACCCTATGTCAAAAAATTTAACACACCAGCAGTGTGAAGAGACCTGAAAGTGGCACATGGCAGCAGAGTGTGGCGATGGAGACAGCAGCAATGGGAGGCCGTACAGGGACCCATGAGAGACTCTGGACTTGGCAGCAGCATGAGGAGGCGGTATATAGGGGCCCATGGCAGATTAGGGGCCTGGCAGCAGCTATGTGAGGCCCGTAATCTGCCTGCACCCTATGTCAAAAAATTAAACACACCAGCAGTGTGAAGAGACCTGAAAGTGGCACATGGCAGAGTGTGGCGATGGAGACAGCAGCAATGGGAGGCCGTACAGGGACCCATGACAGACTCTAGACTTGGCAGCAGCATGAGGAGGCGGTATATAGGGGCCCATGGCAGATTAGGGGCCTGGCAGCAGCTATGTGAGGCCCGTAATCTGCCTGCACCCTATGTCAAAAAATTTAACACACCAGCAGTGTGAAGAGACCTGAAAGTGGCACATGGCAGCAGAGTGTGGCGATGGAGACAGCAGCAATGGGAGGCCGTACAGGGACCCATGAGAGACTCTAGACTTGGCAGCAGCATGAGGAGGCGGTATATAGGGGCCCATGGCAGATTAGGGGCCTGGCAGCAGCTATGTGAGGCCCGTAATCTGCCTGCACCCTATGTCAAAAAATTTAACACACCAGCAGTGTGAAGAGACCTGAAAGTGGCACATGGCAGCAGAGTGTGGCGATGGAGACAGCAGCAATGGGAGGCCGTACAGGGACCCATGAGAGACTCTAGACTTGGCAGCAGCATGAGGAGGCGGTTTATAGGGGCCCATGGCAGATTAGGGGCCTGGCAGCAGCTATGTGAGGCCCGTAATCTGCCTGCACCCTATGTCAAAAAATTTAACACACCAGCAGTGTGAAGGAGACCTGAAAGTGGCACATGGCAGCAGAGTGTGGCGATGGAGACAGCAGCAATGGGAGGCCGTACAGGGACCCATGAGAGACTCTGGACTTGGCAGCAGCATGAGGAGGCGGTATATAGGGGCCCATGGCAGATTAGGGGCCTGGCAGCAGCTATGTGAGGCCCGTAATCTGCCTGCACCCTATGTCAAAAAATTTAACACACCAGCAGTGTGAAGAGACCTGAAAGTGGCACATGGTAGCAGAGTGTGGCGATGGAGACAGCAGCAATGGGAGGCCGTACAGGGACCCATGAGAGACTCTGGACTTGGCAGCAGCATGAGGAGGCGGTATATAGGGGCCCATGGCAGATTAGGGGCCTGGCAGCAGCTATGTGAGGCCCGTAATCTGCCTGCACCCTATGTCAAAAAATTAAACACACCAGCAGTGTGAAGAGACCTGAAAGTGGCACATGGCAGAGTGTGGCGATGGAGACAGCAGCAATGGGAGGCCGTACAGGGACCCATGACAGACTCTAGACTTGGCAGCAGCATGAGGAGGCGGTATATAGGGGCCCATGGCAGATTAGGGGCCTGGCAGCAGCTATGTGAGGCCCGTAATCTGCCTGCACCCTATGTCAAAAAATTTAACACACCAGCAGTGTGAAGAGACCTGAAAGTGGCACATGGCAGCAGAGTGTGGCGATGGAGACAGCAGCAATGGGAGGCCGTACAGGGACCCATGAGAGACTCTGGACTTGGCAGCAGCATGAGGAGGCGGTATATAGGGGCCCATGGCAGATTAGGGGCCTGGCAGCAGCTATGTGAGGCCCGTAATCTGCCTGCACCCTATGTCAAAAAATTTAACACACCAGCAGTGTGAAGAGACATGAAAGTGGCACATGGCAGCAGAGTGTGGCGATGGAGACAGCAGCAATGGGAGGCCGTACAGGGACCCATGAGAGACTCTGGACTTGGCAGCAGCATGAGGAGGCGGTATATAGGGGCCCATGGCAGATTAGGGGCCTGGCAGCAGCTATGTGAGGCCCGTAATCTGCCTGCACCCTATGTCAAAAAATTTAACACACCAGCAGTGTGAAGAGACCTGAAAGTGGCACATGGCAGCAGAGTGTGGCGATGGAGACAGCAGCAATGGGAGGCCGTACAGGGACCCATGAGAGACTCTAGACTTGGCAGCAGCATGAGGAGGCGGTTTATAGGGGCCCATGGCAGATTAGGGGCCTGGCAGCAGCTATGTGAGGCCCGTAATCTGCCTGCACCCTATGTCAAAAAATTTAACACACCAGCAGTGTGAAGAGACCTGAAAGTGGCACATGGCAGCAGAGTGTGGCGATGGAGACAGCAGCAATGGGAGGCCGTACAGGGACCCATGAGAGACTCTGGACTTGGCAGCAGCATGAGGAGGCGGTATATAGGGGCCCATGGCAGATTAGGGGCCTGGCAGCAGCTATGTGAGGCCCGTAATCTGCCTGCACCCTATGTCAAAAAATTTAACACACCAGCAGTGTGAAGAGACCTGAAAGTGGCACATGGCAGCAGAGTGTGGCGATGGAGACAGCAGCAATGGGAGGCCGTACAGGGACCCATGAGAGACTCTAGACTTGGCAGCAGCATGAGGAGGCGGTTTATAGGGGCCCATGGCAGATTAGGGGCCTGGCAGCAGCTATGTGAGGCCCGTAATCTGCCTGCACCCTATGACAAAAAATTTAACACACCAGCAGTGTGAAGAGACCTGAAAGTGGCACATGGCAGCAGAGTGTGGCGATGGAGACAGCAGCAATGGGAGGCCGTACAGGGACCCATGAGAGACTCTAGACTTGGCAGCAGCATGAGGAGGCGGTTTATAGGGGCCCATGGCAGATTAGGGGCCTGGCAGCAGCTATGTGAGGCCCGTAATCTGCCTGCACCCTATGTCAAAAAATTTAACACACCAGCAGTGTGAAGGAGACCTGAAAGTGGCACATGGCAGCAGAGTGTGGCGATGGAGACAGCAGCAATGGGAGGCCGTACAGGGACCCATGAGAGACTCTGGACTTGGCAGCAGCATGAGGAGGCGGTATATAGGGGCCCATGGCAGATTAGGGGCCTGGCAGCAGCTATGTGAGGCCCGTAATCTGCCTGCACCCTATGTCAAAAAATTTAACACACCAGCAGTGTGAAGAGACCTGAAAGTGGCACATGGCAGCAGAGTGTGGCGATGGAGACAGCAGCAATGGGAGGCCGTACAGGGACCCATGAGAGACTCTAGACTTGGCAGCAGCATGAGGAGGCGGTATATAGGGGCCCATGGCAGATTAGGGGCCTGGCAGCAGCTATGTGAGGCCCGTAATCTGCCTGCACCCTATGTCAAAAAATTTAACACACCAGCAGTGTGAAGAGACATGAAAGTGGCACATGGCAGCAGAGTGTGGCGATGGAGACAGCAGCAATGGGAGGCCGTACAGGGACCCATGAGAGACTCTGGACTTGGCAGCAGCATGAGGAGGCGGTATATAGGGGCCCATGGCAGATTAGGGGCCTGGCAGCAGCTATGTGAGGCCCGTAATCTGCCTGCACCCTATGTCAAAAAATTTAACACACCAGCAGTGTGAAGAGACCTGAAAGTGGCACATGGCAGCAGAGTGTGGCGATGGAGACAGCAGCAATGGGAGGCCGTACAGGGACCCATGAGAGACTCTGGACTTGGCAGCAGCATGAGGAGGCGGTATATAGGGGCCCATGGCAGATTAGGGGCCTGGCAGCAGCTATGTGAGGCCCGTTATCTTGCAGCACCCTATGTCAAAAAATTAAACACACCAGCAGTGTGAAGAGACCTGAAAGTGGCACATGGCAGCAGAGTGTGGCGATGGAGACAGCAGCAATGGGAGGCCGTACAGGGACCCATGAGAGACTCTGGACTTGGCAGCAGCATGAGGAGGCGGTATATAGGGGCCCATGGCAGATTAGGGGCCTGGCAGCAGCTATGTGAGGCCCGTTATCTTGCAGCACCCTATGTCAAAAAATTAAACACACCAGCAGTGTGAAGAGACCTGAAAGTGGCACATGGCAGCAGAGTGTGGCGATGGAGACAGCAGCAATGGGAGGCCGTACAGGGACCCATGAGAGACTCTAGACTTGGCAGCAGCATGAGGAGGCGGTTTATAGGGGCCCATGGCAGATTAGGGGCCTGGCAGCAGCTATGTGAGGCCCGTAATCTGCCTGCACCCTATGTCAAAAAATTTAACACACCAGCAGTGTGAAGAGACCTGAAAGTGGCACATGGCAGCAGAGTGTGGCGATGGAGACAGCAGCAATGGGAGGCCGTACAGGGACCCATGAGAGACTCTAGACTTGGCAGCAGCATGAGGAGGCGGTATATAGGGGCCCATGGCAGATTAGGGGCCTGGCAGCAGCTATGTGAGGCCCGTAATCTGCCTGCACCCTATGTCAAAAAATTTAACACACCAGCAGTGTGAAGAGACCTGAAAGTGGCACATGGCAGCAGAGTGTGGCGATGGAGACAGCAGCAATGGGAGGCCGTACAGGGACCCATCAGAGACTCTGGACTTGGCAGCAGCATGAGGAGGCGGTATATAGGGGCCCATGGCAGATTAGGGGCCTGGCAGCAGCTATGTGAGGCCCGTAATCTGCCTGCACCCTATGTCAAAAAATTTAACACACCAGCAGTGTGAAGAGACCTGAAAGTGGCACATGGCAGCAGAGTGTGGCGATGGAGACAGCAGCAATGGGAGGCCGTACAGGGACCCATGAGAGACTCTAGACTTGGCAGCAGCATGAGGAGGCGGTATATAGGGGCCCATGGCAGATTAGGGGCCTGGCAGCAGCTATGTGAGGCCCGTAATCTGCCTGCACCCTATGTCAAAAAATTTAACACACCAGCAGTGTGAAGAGACCTGAAAGTGGCACATGGCAGCAGAGTGTGGCGATGGAGACAGCAGCAATGGGAGGCCGTACAGGGACCCATGAGAGACTCTGGACTTGGCAGCAGCATGAGGAGGCGGTATATAGGGGCCCATGGCAGATTAGGGGCCTGGCAGCAGCTATGTGAGGCCCGTAATCTGCCTGCACCCTATGTCAAAAAATTTAACACACCAGCAGTGTGAAGGAGACCTGAAAGTGGCACATGGCAGCAGAGTGTGGCGATGGAGACAGCAGCAATGGGAGGCCGTACAGGGACCCATGAGAGACTCTGGACTTGGCAGCAGCATGAGGAGGCGGTATATAGGGGCCCATGGCAGATTAGGGGCCTGGCAGCAGCTATGTGAGGCCCGTAATCTGCCTGCACCCTATGTCAAAAAATTTAACACACCAGCAGTGTGAAGAGACCTGAAAGTGGCACATGGCAGCAGAGTGTGGCGATGGAGACAGCAGCAATGGGAGGCCGTACAGGGACCCATGAGAGACTCTAGACTTGGCAGCAGCATGAGGAGGCGGTTTATAGGGGCCCATGGCAGATTAGGGGCCTGGCAGCAGCTATGTGAGGCCCGTAATCTGCCTGCACCCTATGTCAAAAAATTTAACACACCAGCAGTGTGAAGGAGACCTGAAAGTGGCACATGGCAGCAGAGTGTGGCGATGGAGACAGCAGCAATGGGAGGCCGTACAGGGACCCATGAGAGACTCTGGACTTGGCAGCAGCATGAGGAGGCGGTATATAGGGGCCCATGGCAGATTAGGGGCCTGGCAGCAGCTATGTGAGGCCCGTAATCTGCCTGCACCCTATGTCAAAAAATTTAACACACCAGCAGTGTGAAGAGACCTGAAAGTGGCACATGGCAGCAGAGTGTGGCGATGGAGACAGCAGCAATGGGAGGCCGTACAGGGACCCATGAGAGACTCTAGACTTGGCAGCAGCATGAGGAGGCGGTTTATAGGGGCCCATGGCAGATTAGGGGCCTGGCAGCAGCTATGTGAGGCCCGTAATCTGCCTGCACACTATGTCAAAAAATTTAGCACACCAGCAGTGTGAAGAGACCTGAAAGTGGCACATGGCAGCAGAGTGTGGCGATGGAGACAGCAGCAATGGGAGGCCGTACAGGGACCCATGAGAGACTCTGGACCTAGCAGCAGCATGAGGAGGCGGTATATAGGGGCCTATGGCAGATTAGGGGCCTGGCAGCAGCTATAGGAGGCCCGTAATCTGCCAGCACCCTATGTCAAAAAATTAAACACACCAGCAGTGTGAGGAGACCTGAAAGTGGCACATGTTTGAGGCATGATTCATGGCGGATTTAGTCAGTTGTGTCAGGAACTGGTGGTTTGAAATCCAGACTAATCCACGCCTGATTCATTTTCACAAACGTGAGTCTCTCCACACTTTGGGTGGACAGTCGTGTCCTCCGCGGAGTTACAATACCTCCTGCCGCACTAAACACGCGCTCCGATGCCACGCTACTGGCCGGGCATGACAGCCTTTCAAGGGCAAATTCAGCTAGTTGGGGCCAAAGGTCAAGTTTCGTTGCCCAGTAGTCAAGGGGATTGTCTACCTCGGTTGGCAGGGTGCTGTCCAAGTAGGCCCAAGCCTGTTGTTTGAGCTCCTGCTCCAGGTCCACCTGATGCTGCTGCTGCTGCTGCGGCTGGTTAGTAGTTTCCTCACTGCGCTGGTGAAGAAAGCTACTCATCATCGACTGCAGACTGAGGCAGCCACTGCTGGTGGAGCTGCCACTGCTCCTACCACCCCACCCCTCCCCTGCTGCCATGCCAGCGGAACGCGAGCGCACAGGGCCCACAGTGTCTGAGGATGGACGTTGGCGCACAAAGGCAGAGACCAACTGACTACATAGGTGGTTTTTATAGTACGTAATTTTGGCCTCCCTCTCAGCAGGTGTGAAAAAGGCCACCATTTTGGACCGGTAGCGAGGGTCCAACAAGGTGGACAGCCAAAAGTCATCCCTCTGTCTGATGGTTATTATTCGGCTGTCGCTACGCAAGCAACCGAGCATGCTATGGGCCATTTGTGCCAAGGAATGCGAGGGACTCCCTGCCTCCATCTCCACAGCATACTGCCACGGTGCGTCTGGGTCCTCTGTCTCCTCCTCCTCCTCCTCTACCAGATGCTCCTGCTCCTCCACTCCTGTCCGCTGAGTGGAAAAACCACCCATTTCACTCAATAATGCACCGTCGGGTGCGTGCTCGCAAACTGTTGTCTCTTGGATACGGATTCCAAGAAAGACTGTTGACGGAATCCGAGAAGAGGAGTAGCAGGAGAAGGAGCATCTGAACGAGCGGAAGATGCCAACGAGCGACAACTCCCCTCAGCAGAGGTGTTGGAGCCTTGACTGGCTGATAGAGGGCGATTGACGACGTCGGGTGACGGAGCAAGTAACGGAGCGGGTGATGGAGCGGGGGCTGGGGCAGGCAGAACCGCCGTATGTTTATCACGGTTTTCCCAGGCCACCGAATGGTGACGCTGCATATGCTGACGCAACGCTGTAGTCCCAACATGGGCCCCCTGGCCACGCTTGCATTTCTGGCCACATAGTCGACATACGGCTACGTTTACTTCCTCGGGCGGCTTGAGGAAAAATTGCCACACCACCGAGTAGGAAACTTTGCCCCCGCTACTCTTCACTGGCTGACTGCTACTTCCTCCGTGCGCACCGGCACCACTACTGGCCGTGGTGGTAGGCTGCAGTGGAGCTGGTGCTCTACTCCGTGGACGTTTGGCTCCACTGACACTGATGCGACCCTGCTGCTGTCTCCTGGGCAACCCACCGACTGTTTTGCTCGCTGCCAAGCTGCCACCCTCTTCTCCTGATGATGCGGAAGAAATTGCCTGATGACGACGAGGCTGCCAAGTGCGATCAACCTCCTCATCATCAAGTAGGGTCTCCGCCTCACTACTAGCCCCCTCGGCTGCGTCTGGGTCAGGAGACAGACCTGTCTCTAGACCGGCTACCGAGCCACTCTCCTCGCCAGTACTTGTTCGCTTGGCTGCTGAAAAGGCCGATGTCTCCCCCCGTTCCTGACCGCCCTCTGTTAGCTCTTCCTCACTGTACAGTGGGGCTGAGCCCACAGCATGCGATACTTCGCTTGGTGAGGGAACAGCAAAGGACAGGGGCAGGTAGAGGACACGTGATTTCAGTGGGCTTGCTCCCGGGCCATGCCAACTAACGGTTGTGTCTGACGTACCCACCGACCGTTGGCTGTAGGTGTCAGAGGTGACCTGGGAAGAGGAAGACGACCGAGCCAACCAATCAATGACGGCAGGGTTGTCGGTGGAGACACGACCGCTGGATGACACCGGGAGCACTGGCCTCTGGCTGCGAATACTGCTGCCTCGACCCCTTCCTCTGCTGCCACGTCTGCTCGCTCCTAAAACATTGCCTCCTCTGCCACTCCTCTGCATGTTGTCTGACATACTATTTAATTCAACGATTAGGTGTCCCTGAGTAACAATTCTCTGGCACTCAGTAACAATTCTGTCTGTCCCTGAGTATGAATTCTGTGGCCCTGAGTAACAATTCTGTGTCTGTGCGAGTAACAATTCTGTGTCTGTGCGAGTAACAATTCTGTGTCTGTGCAAGTAACAATTTTGTGTCTGTGCGAGTAACAATTCTCTGGCACTCAGTAACAATTCTGTCTGTCCCTGAGTAACAATTCTCTGGCACTCAGTAACAATTCTGTCTGTCCCTGAGTAACAATTCTCTGGCACTCAGTAACAATTCTGTCTGTCCCTGAGTATGAATTCTGTGGCCCTGAGTAACAATTCTGTGTATGTGCGAGTAACAATTCTGTGTCTGTGCAAGTAACAATTTTGTGTCTGTGCGAGTAACAATTCTCTGGCACTCAGTAACAATTCTGTCTGTCCCTGAGTAACAATTCTCTGGCACTCAGTAACAATTCTGTCTGTCCCTGAGTAACAATTCTCTGGCACTCAGTAACAATTCTGTCTGTCCCTGAGTAACAATTCTCTGGCACTCAGTAACAATTCTGTGTCTGTGCGAGTAACAATTCTGTGTCTGTGCAAGTAACAATTTTGTGTCTGTGCGAGTAACAATTCTCTGGCACTCAGTAACAATTCTGTCTGTCCCTGAGTAACAATTCTCTGGCACTCAGTAACAATTCTGTCTGTCCCTGAGTAACAATTCTCTGGCACTCAGTAACAATTCTGTCTGTCCCTGAGTATGAATTCTGTGGCCCTGAGTAACAATTCTGTGTCTGTGCGAGTAACAATTCTGTGTCTGTGCAAGTAACAATTTTGTGTCTGTGCGAGTAACAATTCTCTGGCACTCAGTAACAATTCTGTCTGTCCCTGAGTAACAATTCTCTGGCACTCAGTAACAATTCTGTCTGTCCCTGAGTAACAATTCTCTGGCACTCAGTAACAATTCTGTCTGTCCCTGAGTAACAATTCTCTGGCACTCAGTAACAATTCTGTCTGTCCCTGAGTAACAATTCTCTGGCACTCAGTAACAATTCTGTGTCTGTGCGAGTAACAATTCTGTGTCTGTGCAAGTAACAATTTTGTGTCTGTGCGAGTAACAATTCTCTGGCACTCAGTAACAATTCTGTCTGTCCCTGAGTAACAATTCTCTGGCACTCAGTAACAATTCTGTCTGTCCCTGAGTAACAATTCTCTGGCACTCAGTAACAATTCTGTCTGTCCCTGAGTATGAATTCTGTGGCCCTGAGTAACAATTCTGTGTCTGTGCGAGTAACAATTCTGTGTCTGTGCAAGTAACAATTTTGTGTCTGTGCGAGTAACAATTCTCTGGCACTCAGTAACAATTCTGTCTGTCCCTGAGTAACAATTCTCTGGCACTCAGTAACAATTCTGTCTGTCCCTGAGTAACAATTCTCTGGCACTCAGTAACAATTCTGTCTGTCCCTGAGTAACAATTCTCTGGCACTCAGTAACAATTCTGTCTGTCCCTGAGTAACAATTCTCTGGCACTCAGTAACAATTCTGTCTGTCCCTGAGTATGAATTCTGTGGCCCTGAGTAACAATTCTGTGTCTGTGCGAGTAACAATTCTGTGTCTGTGCAAGTAACAATTTTGTGTCTGTGCGAGTAACAATTCTCTGGCACTCAGTAACAATTCTGTCTGTCCCTGAGTAACAATTCTCTGGCACTCAGTAACAATTCTGTCTGTCCCTGAGTAACAATTCTCTGGCACTCAGTAACAATTCTGTCTGTCCCTGAGTATGAATTCTGTGGCCCTGAGTAACAATTCTGTGTCTGTGCGAGTAACAATTCTGTGTCTGTGCAAGTAACAATTTTGTGTCTGTGCGAGTAACAATTCTCTGGCACTCAGTAACAATTCTGTCTGTCCCTGAGTAACAATTCTCTGGCACTCAGTAACAATTCTGTCTGTCCCTGAGTAACAATTCTCTGGCACTCAGTAACAATTCTGTCTGTCCCTGAGTAACAATTCTCTGGCACTCAGTAACAATTCTGTCTGTCCCTGAGTAACAATTCTCTGGCACTCAGTAACAATTCTGTGTCTGTGCGAGTAACAATTCTGTGTCTGTGCAAGTAACAATTTTGTGTCTGTGCGAGTAACAATTCTCTGGCACTCAGTAACAATTCTGTCTGTCCCTGAGTAACAATTCTCTGGCACTCAGTAACAATTCTGTCTGTCCCTGAGTAACAATTCTCTGGCACTCAGTAACAATTCTGTCTGTCCCTGAGTAACAATTCTGTCTGTCCCTGAGAATGAATTCTGTGGCCCTGAGTAAGAATTCTCTGGCACTCAGTAACAATTCTGTCTGTCCCTGAGTAACAATTCTCTGGCACTCAGTAACAATTCTGTCTGTCCCTGAGTAAAAATTCTGTGGCCCTAATAACGTTTCTGTGGCCCTAAGTAACAATTCTCTGGCACTGAGTGAAAATTCTGTCTGTCCCTGAGTATGAATTCTGTGGCCCTAACTAGCGTTTCTTTGTCCCTAAATAACGATTCTGTGGCCCTCATTAACAAGTCTGTGTCCCTGAGTAATGGTTCTCTGTCCCTAAGTAACTTCTCTCTGTCCCCAATTCTCGTTTCTGTGGCCCTAACTCTGTCCCTGTCCCTAGTACAGAGCGGTCTGCCTCTGTTCAATGACTGCAGGCAAATGAAGATTTCCAAAATGGCCGCTATATATACCTCGACCATTACACAGTGCTGGCTGGCTGGCTGCTGATTGGCTGATGCGATCACATGTCGTTGAGGAATGCATTATGGGGCAGCGCGCCTTGTCTGCGCGCCTTCCCCGACATCCCCGCTCCGTCGCCGCACATGTCAGCCGCCATTTTCGGAAAAATTTCGATTCGCGCGTCCGAATTAGGCTGTTTTTCGGATTCGGCACGAATCGAAATTTTTCCGATATTCGACTCGAATTCCACTTCGGATACTTCGATTCGCTCATCTCTAGTTATATCATTGGAAACCATTTAAAAAACATGTGTGTGACAAATTCTGTTATTTCTCTTGTTAACATGTGCAGCAGTCTTTGCCACCCCTCTGAAAATTGATCATACTGGGTCACTTTCAGAGGGTATTTGACAGATGTGACTTGACCAGGGGCGGACTGACAACTCATGGGGCCCCTGGGCAATAGGGGATCATGGGGCCCCGTGTCCTTGCCCAAACTCAAAAAAGCCTAAAGAAAAGATACCAGGGGCATCTCATGGGGCCCCCTACTGACCCCGGGCCCTTGGGCAGTGCTCGAGTTTACAAATGGTCAGTCCATCCCTGGACTTGACCCTTTGACTATAACCCTAAATGTTATAGAACTGCACTATGATTGCATGCATTGCACATAGATGCAGGGTGCCCCCATAGACTTGTATTAGTCATGATCAGCAGTGGTAATGCCTGCCAGATGGAGCATGCTGTTTCATTTCAATTGTGCTATGTACATGAAATACAGCAACATGTCCACTGCATTATACAGCCCTGCGCAGCCACATTCCCTGGTTCAAGCAGGAGGTTGGGGAGCTTATCTGCATGGTTTTACTGCTTCCTAGTCATACATATGAACAAGCTCAAATATTTGTAAGTAGCTTAAAATATGACGTATCCATCATATTGAAGGCCCTACTGAAAATGGCAGGCCTTTCAGTAAGTGTATGAGGACCAGGGGCGGACTGACCATTGGAGCACTCAAGGGCCCAGGATCAGTAGGGGGCCCCATGAAAATGCCCCTGGTACTTTTTTATAGGTTATTTTGGGTGTGCTTTGAGTGTGGGCAAGGACACAGGGGCCCCATGATCCCCTATTGCCCGGGGGCCCCATGAGTTGTCAGTCCGCCCCTGATGAGGACTGTTTTTACCATTGCCTATCTTTCATCTTTCATTGTGTTTTATAATAAGTAAAAATGTTATCAAGAAGAGTAGCTCAGTGCACATGAATGTCTGACAAAGAGAGAGACCATAGAAAGTACCTAAAAAAAAGGAGAGCTGTGCTGCTTTTGATGGCTTTATGAAATATCTCTTGACCAATTCCTTATGGTAGCAACAGTGGTAAAACCAATTCCTGATGGTAATGTGTTAAAACAACAACTTCAATCCTTCACAATGCAGAAATACAACTGACAAACAGAGCAGTGAAATCATTCAAATAAAGGGGGTGGCAAAACCAATGACATCATACTACAAAAGTTTAATCCACTGAGAGCAAACACAGACTTTCCAGCTGGAGGTCATGCTCCAAGAGTATGTATGTGCTGTAAGTGGATTAAACCTTTGGAGCATGATGTCATTGATGTTCCACCTCCTTCAATTGAATTCAGTGTGTACTGAAGAGAAAATAGACTCCTGGGCTTGAACACAGAGCTGATACACATGGGAACAGATTGCTGGTGAGTGGTGACATGGGCTGGGATCCAGGACCAGAACATCTACTACAGTAAGTGCCTGAACAAATAACTTCATGTCAGGATGGATTTCAAATGTTCAAAATTAATTTTCAAATTACATATACATGATGAAGTTTATATGAGATTTTAGTTTTGAGGTTGGCATGTATTGTAATGTCTGCTTGGTTTGAGCAGTTGGCACACATCAATGATGATATAATTTATACAAGCCCTACCACTGCCAGCCCAAATGGCTGGTGTCAAGTCAAACAGAGGCTAAGATAGCAGATTCCTTGGTTGAAAAGGATAGGAGGGTTTAGTTTCACTTTAGAGCAGAACTAAACCCATTGATTTAACAGTTTTGAAAAACAGTTACATTGCTGGAATACTGGAAATGCTAACTCACATTTGCTTGTGCTGTCAACCAAACTCTTATGCCATCAAATGGCTGGAGTCATAACTGATCACATGTGCCTCACCATGGCAGTTGCAGATCAAATGGAAGCCAAGATGGCAGCTTCCGTGGCTGAAAAAGATAGGAATGTTTAGTTCTGCCTTTAAACTGTAAATACTGAAACTAGAATGATCGGTATATTGTGTGTTTAATGATAATATACATTGTCTAATATCCATAGGCTGCAATTATAGAGGAGATACTCACATGGTACATGTGTACAGAGTCACATAGCACCTTTAGCAGCCCTAGAGGTCCTTTCATGCTATTTCTGGATTTTCTGCAGTATGATTCTTCTCTACAGAGTTAGACAACTTTAGCAGTGATAGACACGCCATACATCACTCATATGTAAATTATTTTCTGTGCAAATATTAAGAAAAAAGTTCATATTTAGCTTTGGCTGATCAAACTAACTGTCTGCTGAAGTATAGGATGCCCAGGCTGTAACTTATTCTTTAACATATTTCATCATCTTTATCTCTTATACCAGAAGAACCAAAAACAACGTATTAAAAATTGTCCTACTGCCACTAATAATTTATCTGTAAAATGACACTTGGATTAATTAACAATAACAATACTCTTGCTCAGCACAGCCTTACACCTGTTCCAGTGACCACAGATTTAAGGGAAATGTCTCCTTTGGGAGCAAAAACTACAATAACAACCTGTAAAAGTTTCTTACCCTTCCCAACTGTACTAAAAAAAAAGATAATAATTGTTGTTTATGTCTTTATGTTTTTCAACAATTCCTTTTATATGGACCTTATACCTGAGTTGCATATCAGGTACAACAGTTTTTAGTAATTTTTACTAAGAAACAACAAAATATTTTGCACTCAAAAGCATTATCTGTTATCCCCATGGCAATGTTTGACTGCCAACTTATATACATAGAATTATTCTTGCTAACTGATGATGTGACTGAATTTTATACATCAGCTGGCATAAGGGGTTTCAAGTGTATCTAAATGCAAAACAAAATGTAATGCATTGCAGCATCCTTAAATGTTGGAGCTGCAATAGTTTTCTTTTTTAGGCTCTTTTTCCTTTATTTTAACTTGGTGATCCATGCAGTGACATGCTTCCTGTTTTAGGGTGGCTCTATCAGTAGGCTGAATGAAGAAAAAACCGACAGATCCCCACAACAAGACAAAAATGTTTGACGCAGGGATCTGTCATTTTTTTGCTTTTTTTTTCGCTGGTTGAACAAAAAAAAAAAACTGAATATGTACACCCAGATAACACTTTTTAACTTTTTGTATCAACCCTCTAATTTTCATTTTTGGTGGACAACTTTGTCTAATAAAGGAAGATGAAACATGACAGACTTTCTGGCTGGAACATGAGATGAGAATAAAGGGAAAAAAGCCTAAAAATAAATCTAATGCACAGGGGCAGCTCCAGACAAAAATGTTGCGGGTTCTCTGCAGGTACTCAAGGCATGAGTAGGAGAGCTGATGTGGTGCACATAGAGGCTTCGGCCAAAATGGGCAGGGTGAAGTGAGTGCTTCCTGGTCTATAGCTGATTGTGTGCCACCTTTCCCCCTCTGTTTAGATTATTTACACGCTAACAGTGTGCATACTCACAAAGCCACTAAAGCATTCATTTTCTGTAGAGTGAAATATACCTGGTTGATCCTGCCTTCTACTGTCCCTCCCATCTTCTCTATTTCCCCACTGTAGCCTGAAATAATGTAGTTGACTAGTTGGTGTCTTCTACTGAGCATGCTCAACTTCAGCTTCCTTCTAAGCTATTAACTTCCTCATTTTTTATCTGTGCAGCTCATATGACTATAGAGTCACACATGTGGGCGTATACACAGTGGTTAATGACACTCCCCTCTTCCCTTCCTCCTTCTCCATATCCTCCTATAGTTAAACACTATAAGGGATATAGTATGATTGCTAACATTCACTAAAAGACTTACATTAAAGCTTAGTTTTAATATAAATTAGTATTAAATATAACAAATGTAACTACTAATATCTGTAAAGTAAAAAAAGAGCCTTGGATGCAGATTCTGTCTGAACAAAATGAAAGCTAGTGCTAATCATCTTTGACTGACACCATATTAATGCACAAAATATACACATTTGATATTCAATAAAGATTTAAAGGGAGCTATAAAACAGTTTTTTTTATACAGAATTTAATTTGAATTTCTCTTTTGAAACTGTTTTTTTTTAGTCTTGTAAATGGCACAGCACCAATCAGGGCTGTGCAGACAGATTCATACTGTACTAGTAATAGAAGCCCCTCCCAAGGATCTTTCCCTGAAGATGTTAAAGAACAGTGAGAGAGCATGTGACCACATAACAGTGCTTCAGGAATAAGGTATGTAGAGGGTTAAAAGAAAAAAAAACAGTAGAAAAAAACAAAATACAATGGCATGTGAATTAATGATGGCAGTGAATGCTTCTCTGTTTAGTATCATTTTAAATAATACTTAGGGCAAAAAAAAGCACTTAGTATTCCAAGGTGAGTGGTGGGCATGTAGCAATAGCATCCAACAGTGGGAGTGGCTTAAGAGGTTAAATAGAATCTGTGCCTACTGGCTATATACACTACACACATGTTGCAGTTTTATACCCACAAATATGCCTTAATTACTGTGCTAGTCTTACTGAGCCTTGGCACATGAGCCATCACACATATGCACAAGTGATCAAACATTACATCATATATGCTTTTCTGCAAAAAGAATATGAAGACCTAACACTTTGGGGTTGGTTTACTAAAACTGGAGTATGCAAAATCTGGTGCAGCTGTGCATGGTAGCCATGCAGCTTCTAACTTCAGTTTGTTCAATTAACCTTTGACAAAAAATCCTGGAAGCTGATTGGTTTCCATAAAGAGCAAACCCAGATTTTGCACTCTCCAGTTTTAGTAAATCAAACCCCTTAGCCTGATTCTACATAAAAAAGAACATTATACATTTTTTTGGAATTACAATACACTGTAAATAATGCAGTGGTCAGGACTATCTAACATACACAGCACAGCTGTTTGGACTATATAACAAACAAAATAGAATATGGAGTGATAAGCTCTATGTAATGTGCAACATAGTGTGTATAATGCAACTGTCAAAACATTCTAATGTACAAAATATCATATGTGGTGCAGTGGTCAGGACTATGTAGCATACAGTGCATCCAGGAAGTATTCACAGTGCTTAACTTTTGCCACATTTTGTTATTTTATAGCCTTATTCTAAAATTGATTAAATTAATTTTTTTCCTCAACATTCTACAAACAATACCCAGTTATATCAACATGAAAGAAGTTTGTTTTGAAATCTTTGCAATTTATTAAAAATAAAAAATGAAAATAACCACATGTACATAAGTATTCATAGTCTTTGCTCAATACTTTGTTGAAGCACCTTTAGCACCAATTACAGCCTCAAGTCATTTTGAGTATGATGCTATAAGCCTGGCACACCTATTTTTGGTTAATTTCATCCATTCTTCTTTGCAGTACCTCTCAAGCTCAATCAGGCTGGATAGGGAGAGTCGGTGCACAGCCATTTTTAGATCTCTCCAGAGATGTTCAATCGTGTTCAAGTCTGGGCTCTGGCTGGGCCACTCCAAGAAATTCACAGAGTTGGCCCATAGCCACTCCTTTGTTCTGTGCGCTGTGTGCTTAGGGTCATTGTTCTGTTCAAAGAAAAAACGTTGCCCCAGTCTAAGGTCCAGAGCACTCTTTACCATTGCGGCATTCATCTTTCCTTCAATCCTGACTAGTCTCCCAGTTCCTGCCACTGAAAAACATCCTGACAGCATGATGCTGTCACCAGCATGCTTCACTGTAGGGACGGTATTGGTCAGGTGGTGATGGGTGCCTAGTTTCCTCCAGACATCACGCTTGGCATTCAGGCCAAAGAGTTCAATGTTTGTTTCATCAGACCAGAGAGTTTTGTTTCTCATGGTCTGAGAGTCCCTCAGGTGCCTTTCGGCAAACTCCAGGCGGGCTGCCATTTTACTGAGGAGTGGCTTTCCTTCTGGCCACTCTACCATACAGGCCTGATTGGTGGAGTGTTGCAGAGATGGTTTTTCTTCTGGAGGTTCTCCTCTCTCCACAAGGAAACACTGGAGCTCTTTCAGAGTGACCATCGGGTGCTTGGTTACCTCCCAGGCTAAGGCCCTTCTCCCTCGATCGCTCATTTTGACCAGGCGGCGTACCCTAGGAAGACTCCTGGTGGTTCCAAACTTCTTACATTTACAGATGATGGAGGCCACTGTGCTCATTGGGACCTTCAATGCTGCAGACATGTTTCTGTACCCTTCCCCAGACCTGTGCCTTGATACAATCCTATCTTGTAGGTATACAGGCAATTCCTTGGACTTCATGGCTTGGTTTGTGCTCTAACATACACTGTTAACTGTGGGACCTTATATAGAAAGGTTTATGCCTTTCCTAATCATGTCCAATCAACTGAATTTCCCACAGGTGGACTTCAATGAAGTTGTGGAAACATCTCAAGGATGATTAGTGGGAACAGGATGCACCAGTGCTTGAACTGGAGCTTTGAATGTCATGGCAAAAGCTGTGAATACTTATGTACATGTTTTTTTTTATTTTTTTATTTTTAATAAATTGCAAAGATTTCAAAATGAACTTCTTTCACATTGTCATTATGGGGTATTGTTTGTAGAATGTTGAGGAAAAAAATTAATTTAATCCATTTTGGAATAAGGCTGTAACAACAAAATGTGGCAAAAGTTAAGCGCTGTGAATACTTTCTGGATGCACTGTGCAACAGAGCATATGGAGTATAGCATATGGAGTATAGCAATCAGGACTTTGGGGCCAATTCACTAAAGGATTTTGCATACGATATGAAGGACACGTGACCCATTTTTCAGAAATTTCACACAAGATAATAAGAGTCCATTTATCAAAGTAAAATATCGAATGTGTGGTAAATACTGCAAAAAAAAAAGAGATAAAACATTAAAGTCAATTCACTAAAGAGCAAACACATTCATTATTTATCATTTTTAGTTTACAGTCTGTTTATTGAGAATAATCGTATGCCAGATACAATTACAAAATATAAACATCTATCTTTACAAAAATAGTATAACGTTAGTAGGTATAAGAGCTGATACAAAGTATTTATAATATCTATATAGAAATCCCAAGTGAAGTGTCCTTTGGTATAACAGAAATCCCTCAGTGATACGGCTGTGATGACCAGCAATCATAAAAGAAGCGACATCCGTGTGAGAAAAATTATCCATAGCACAGCCATCCAGAGCAGTGTGCTTACAGTAAAGCACCAACACCCCTGCCCCCAGTAAACCACTCTGAGAACACAAGTAACCCTTTGATCACCCCTCATGTTAACCACTTGCTTTCCAGTGCCATTAGTACGGTATCAGTGCTTTTTTTTTAGCACTCATCACTGGGGATGTAAGTGACACCAAGTCAGTTTCCCCCAGTGGCAGAATGCCCGCCGCAGTACCGCTATAAGTCGCTGATCACCGCCAACACTAGTAAAAAAAAAAAGATGTCAATATATACCGCCATTTGTAAATACTACAAATTTACACATATTGGGATGTTTTTTAGCAAAGACATGTAGCAGAATACATTTTGGTCTAAATTTATGATGAAATTTGATTTTAAATTTTTTTTTACTGGACATGTTTAATAGCAAAAAGTAAAAAATATTGTTTTTTCTCAAGCGTATCAGTCTTTTTTTATAGCGCAAAAAATTATAAACACACAGGTGATAAAATACCACCAAAAGAAAGCTCAATTAGTGGGAAAAAAAGGATGTAAATTTCATTTGGGTGCAGCGTTGCATGACCGTGCAATTGTCAGTTAATGCAGCGTCGTAATGCAAAAAATGGCCTGCTCAGGAAGTGAGGGTAAATCCTCAGGAGGGCAAGTGGTTAAATAATATGCTCATCCAATAACAAACATAAAATAAAATGTAAATAAAATGTAAACATTCGTTATTTATCACCTGCCAATAGGCAGTCTGTATTTTAGCAATGTACAAAATAACAATGAGGAGAACTCTGCACTGACCAGTAAATTAAAAGTATATATGTTTCATATACGTACAAAATAATTACACTATTATAAGGATATACTGAAGATTAAAGCAATTTCATAGATAACTAAGGCAGCACTACTACTGACTTCTATAGTAGCACCAATACAGGCAGAATAGGTGAGTCGTACTTAATGTATATAATTGATGACTGCTATTGTATTCAAAGCCCCAGAGAACCAATGTTTCAGCATGGTAGTCATATTTGCATATGATGTCCTCCCAGAACGAACACCCCGCACGCCCCCCAGCGGCGCACACCCGGGGCTGTCAGTGATCGCTGTGTCCTATGGACACAGCTGATCACATGACTAGGTAAAAAGCCAATCACAGCGGCCTTTTACCACATAATCAGCTGTGTCCAATGACACAGCAGATCACAAAATAAATACAGTTGCCTGTTATTGGCAGCACTTTCCTCACAGCGTCACAGCATGAGGAAAGTACTGCCATTAACCAGCAAATGTCACAGAGCAGATCAACAGTGATAATCATGGCACTGATGATCAGCACCCAGCAGTGCTGCCCAGAAGTTCCACCAAGCAGTTCCCAGCAGTGCCACCCACCAGTGCCCATCAGGGCCACCAACCAGTGCCCATCAGTGCCACCCATCAGTACCCAGCAATGCCAAGCATCAGAGCTGCCCAGCAGTTGTGGCCATCAGTGCCCAGCAGTGCTGCCCATCAGTGCTGACCATCAGTGATGCCTATCAGTGTCCATCATTGCTTCATATCAGTGCAGCATCATCAGTACCTCCTCATCAATGCCCACCAGTGCCGCCTCATCAGTGCCCATCAGTGCCACCTATCAGTGACCATCAGTGCCGCCTATCAGTGACCATCAGTGCCCATCATTGCTGCATATCAGTGCATCATCAACAATGCCCACCAGCGCTGCCTCATCAGTGCCACCTCATCAGTGAAGCCTGTCAGTGCCCATCAGTGCTCCATATCCATGCCACCTAATCAGTGCCCATCAGTGTTGCCAATCAGTGCAGCCTCATCAACGCACATCAGTAAAGGATACAAATTACCTATTATAATAGAAACAAAGTTTTTTTTTCAAGTTTTTTTCCATTTTTTTATTGTACAAAAAATAAAAACCCCAGTGGTGATTAAATGCCATCAAAAGAAGGCTCTATATGTGTGAAAAAAATGATAAAAATGTCATATGGGTACAATGTTGCATGACCATGCAATTGGCATTTAGAGTGCAACAGCACTACAAGCTGAAAATTGGCATGGGCAGGAAGGGTGTAAAAGTGCCCTGTAGGCAACTGGTTAAGCCAGGGGCATATCTACCATGAGGCAAACAAAGCGTTTGCCTAGAGCAGCAATTTTTAGGGGGGTGTCCCCCCCCCCCCGAAGAAGGGACCTTTTGAGCAGCAGCGGACAGCAGGAAGATCGATGGTCGTGTATCTCTCCCTCCAGCAGCTGATGAGCCAAGACCAGGGGACAGCCTGGAGCAGGGATAGAAGCGGCAGAGAGGAAAGAGCCCAGAGGAGGTGAGCTATGTTGTCTTCTGTGGGCTCTCCCTCCTGTCATCCATTCAGCAGATTACACACTGACAGATCACATGGGACTGCACCCCCCTCCCCTTCCTACTGCATGGAGATCAGCAGCCCTTGGATGGGGGGATGGTCCCATACGATCTGAGGAAGAAGGGGAGAGAGAGAGGGAAGAGAAAGAAAGGGAAGAGAGAGAGAGAGGGGGGGAGAAAAACAGGGAAGAGAGGGAGAGGGAAGAGAAAGAAAGGGAAGAGAGATAGAGGGGAGGGGAGGGGAGAGAAAGAGAGAGAAGAAAGAGAGAGAGGGGGGAAAGAAAGAGAAGAGAGAGAGATGGGGGAGAGGAAGAGAGAGGGAGAGAGGAAGAGTGAGAGGGGGGGGGAAAGATAGAAAAGAGAGTAGGAAAAAAAGAGAGAGGGGAAAGAGAGTGGGAAGAGAGAAAGAGAGAGAGGGGGAAGAGAGAGATATGGAGAGGGGGGGAGCGGGCGGGAGAGGGAGAGAGAGAGAGGGGGGAGGGAAGAGAGAGATGAGCGAGAGGGAAGAGAGGGAGAAAGAAAGAGGGAGAAAGAGAGAGAGAGAGGGAAGAGAGAGGGGGAGAGAAAGAGAGGGAAAGAGAGTGGGAAGAAAGAGGGAGAGAGGGGGGGAGATAGAGAGAGAAGAAAGGGAAATAAAGAGGGAAGAGAGAGAGAACGAGAGAGGGAAGAGAGAGAGAAAGAGAGAGGGAGATAAAGAGAGAGGGAGAAAGAGAGAGGGAAGAGAGAGGGGGGCGAGAGAGAGGGGGGAGAGAGGGGGGGAGGGAAGAGAGAGAGGGGGGAGAGAGACAGAGGGAGAAAGAGAGAGGGAAGAGAGAAAGAAAGGGAGAAAGAGAGAATCATATATACATTCACACACTTCTTGAACTCTCTTGCTCTCTCATTGGGGAGGGGGGCACATTTTTTGTGTTGCCTAGGGCAGCACAAAATCTAAACACACTACTGGGTTAAGCCATTGCCTAATGATTATCAGCAGAGTTGTTAGCCTGCCATGTGCTCACATTACTGGTGCTAATTATAAAGCAGTGCTAACATTTTCAGCCTTCAACAAGAAGTGCTATTAGTTGCAATATCACAGTACAGTGAGATATGATAGAAAGCTTCCTGAAAAATAGATTTTTGATTTACTCACACCTCAAGATTTACTGTAGCCTATATGCCCTAAAGGCCTGCCTCAGTTGTGAACTTTTATAAACAACACTGCAGCATTCTTCTTAATTCTTTGTAGTGTGGCTAGAAAGATGTGACTTATATAACAGGGCTTCCTTTATGTTCAGTACAGACTACAGATGACCATGCCTGCTATTAGTGCATAACTATGTCTATTAATACTAACTTAATGCTTAACACGGATGCTTTTCACTTTGTCATACATTTTCATTGCTATATCTAATCAAGATATGGCTGTCCAAAAATTGTACCAACTTCCATATCAACTAAGGCCCCTTTCACACGGGGCAGATTCTGTGTGGATTCTATTACAATAAGCAGGGCATCAGCTCACAGATGCCCTGCTAATTGGAGTACATGGGTGGATGACACATCCATGTCCGCTCAGTTTATGCAGAGTGGACAACCGGACATAGACTGCTCTATGGGGGATCAGGACTAAATGGACTCCACTGCCAGTTTACATTTTACTAAACTCCGATCCACCTCAATGAAAGAAGGCAGATCCCGTTCTGTGTTTTTTTCTTTTTAGTGAACCAGATCAGCCCTGGAAGTAAACAGACACAAGTCTGCCTGTCCATAGGAATGCCTGGACCATCCGATCAGGTCCACCTGAAAAACTGATAGGCAGCCTGATCAAATGGCCTCTGTGAAAGAGACCTAATGCATAGCATTCTTACCTTTGTTGCTACCATGTCCAAACTTGCAGTAAGTGCCATAACTTTTGGTATCCTTCTAGAATTAGTTTACTTAAATCAGTGTAATATGACTATTTCGGCTATTATGCATTTCTGACTAATGTACTTTGTCTGTTGGAAGGAAAACTCATATTTTATTTATTTTATTAATAAGTAATATCACACATGTAATTTCCGGTTTTGTAATTTAACTGCCTCTCACTCACCATATAAGGAAATGACAGGAGGGCTGCTGTTCTCTTATGATGTCCTCCCACTCTAACTGCACATGAGAGCTCCCGGGGGCATGTGGCGAGCGGTGGTGTGCTGTGTCCCTCAGACACAGCGGATCACCGATCAGAGTAAAGAACCGATGATGTTGGCTCTGTCCTGTGATCAGCTGTGTCCAATCACAGCTGATCACATGTGAATAGGAAATGCTGGTTATTGACAGTCCTCTCCTCTGCTGAGAGCATGTGAGGAGAGCACGTGAGGAGAGGAGAGCCGGTAATCGGCATTCCTCAAAGGGGACATCTACACTGATCATCAGGGCACTGGTGAACAGTGCCCTGATGATCAGTGTAGCCCCATCAGTGCCAACTGTCAGTGCCTATCAATGCCACCTGTAATTGCCCATCATTTCACATCAATGCCACATATTAGTGCCTACCAATGCACCTCAATGCCACATATCAGTGCCCATCAGAGCTGCCTTTCAGTACCAACTATCAGTGCCAGTCAGTGCCACCTATCAGTACCAGTCAGTGTCACCTATCAATGCTGCCAATCAGTGCCACCTATGAGTGCCCATCAGTGCAATCTATCAGTGCCCATCAGTGCCGCCTAACAGTTCCAATCAGTGCTGTCTAACAGTTCCAATCAGTGCCGCCTATCAGTGCCACCTATCAGTGCCATCTATCAGTGCCACCTATCAGTACCCATCAGTGCCTCCTATCAGTGCCATATATGAGTGCTGCCTTTCAGTGCCAATCAGTGATGCCTAGTAATGCAAGATATAGTGAGCATTCTTAAGTAGGCAGCAGCTGGAACACTCAAGGTAACCACAGTGACCTCTGTAATAACATCCTCCCAAAAGTTCATAAAAATCCGATTAAACCACCAGGAAGACCCATCATAAGTGGGATAGGGTCGTTATGCTCTAGGATCGGTGAATATATCGATTTTTTTCTTCAACCCCTTGTCTCTTAAACACCTTCGTACCTGCGTGACACCAAACAGGTACTTAACGAAGTCAGCATTGTCAAGACGCTCCCCAACACATTTTTGGTGACGGCAGATGTCACATCCCTTTATACCAATATAAATCATAGCGATGGCATGGAAGCGGCTGATTTCTATCTTACACACTATAGTACCTTACCCAGTGCCCAGAAAAACTTAATTTTGAGCCTATTGGAATTTGCAATGTACAAAAACTATTTTTGGTTTAACAAGGCATATTATCTGCAGATCAAAGGCATTGCAATGGGGGCTATGTTTGCCCCCAGCCTTGCCAACTTATTCATGGTTCGCTGGGAGGAAGATTTAATATACGCTAGGGATTGGCCAGAACTGATGATGTACAAAAGATATACAGAGGATATCTTCCTTCTTTGGAATGGGGAAGAGGAATCACTCATCAACTTTTTTACTACACTTAATAACGATAGTCTCAATATTAATCTTTCTTACACATACAGCCAACAAGAGATCAACTTTTTAGACTTAACCTTTATCAATTTTAATGGGAAAATAACTACGAAATCATTTTTTAAAGCCACGGGCCGTAACAGCTACATCCCTCTTGGTAGCTGCTACCACCCCAGATGGTTGGCAAACATCCCAAAGGGTCAACTAATGAGGATTAGACGGAATTGCACAGATGATAATACTTACCGATTACAGGCAAACATCTTGAAAGAAAGATTCTTGGAGTAGGGTTATGATGAGACTACTTTAGAACATACCATCCAGGATGTTGCGCAAATGGATAGGAATAATATGCTACCCAATAGACCGAAAACGGCACAAGCTAAAACATGCCCTTTGTCACCACCTTCTTGGTTTAATACAAGCATATTAGCAGGATTATTAACAAAAACTGGGACAATTTAAACATTGGACCCAGTACTTTCCAAAATCCTACCTGAAATACCTGAAATCATTTATTGGAAAGCCACCGCCATAAGACATAGGATTGCACCTAATATTGTGGACCCACCCACAAAAATGTCCTTTTTTAATGAACTAAAGGGCTTCCACCCCTGTGGTAGATGTGTCATATGCAAGTGTAATAATACCAGGAAACACAGAATCGACACATTGGATTCATTCATTACCAATAATTCATATGATATAAAAAGTTTCATCTCATGTAATAGCAGATTTGTGGTGTATTTGCTACAATGCCCTTGCCAGAAACAATATGTGGGCAGGACAACTAGACGTTTACGTGATCGCCTAAGGGAACATGTATCCAATATTAAAAAAGGCTTTAAAGAGCATTCCTTGTCCAACTACTACCGGCTGCACCATAATAAGGACCCCTCATCCCTGAAATACGTGGGGATTGAAATTATTAATAACCATTGGAGAGGTATTAATAAGAAAAGGGCTGTTTCCCAGGCAGAGACCAAGTGGGTGTTTGAGTTAAATACATTACACCCCTTGGGACATAACATAGAAGTGAACGTCAACTGCTTCATTGCCAACAGCTGAAATTTGCTACCTTTCCCTTACTCTAATCCTATTATAAATGTTGGATATATAAACATTTATACATTCTCCCTTTGGCTATACAATTCGATGCTTCATTCCTATCCTATTCTGTATAATGATTTTATAAATTAGATTTAAAATATTTTAATACCCCTATATGTGATTTTATCTTGTAATAAGGGTTATCATCATCAGCATGCTGATTATTATACATATACTTATATTCATTTGGGGGATAATTACTCTTTTGTCCGTGAATCTTATCTTATATTATTTTATATTATTTTATATCCTTCTGAATGTTGGCTTAAGTTTTATCTAATTTTATACATCTTATTGATGGTCATTTTACTGATATTCATATAAACATATTAAGGTGTCATAGTCTTGGGGGTTGTTATACATAGAATCTTATATTTATTATTTCTATACATTACAAATGCTTTCTAGGGGTTGATTATTTCTTACCTATTTATTCCATTTTTATATATGTAAAATATTTTTGATGATTTGCTTTATTCCAATCCAATGCGATTATTATTTTCTATTTATCATATTTTATCATCTTTGTATTTTTACCGTAATATCCACCAATTAATTTATTTATGAATTATAAGAGCACCCTGATCCCATTTTATAAAGGTCTACATTTTATCTACAAAATGTTTTAAACAACTGTATGACTGTTTTATCAGAATCTGTAACACTGATATCTCTGAAAGATGTACATATGCACCTATTGTCAAGTTTCAGGTGCTTTGTATACTACATATCCATCTTATTAAGGTCTGACGAGACCATCCCATCTTTTAACATTATTATTCCCATATGAATTTATAATATCCCAGGGTTAATAATAGAACTTTGCTGGCATTTATTTTAACATGCCCACTTCCCTGGGGTCTATGGCATCTGTCACTGTTGCCTTCTGACAGAAAAGGTAGATTCACTCTCCCTTCGATCTGATATCCATATGAAAATGGAGCACTCGCGCATCTGGCACACTTCGGGAAAATGGCGGCGGTTTGACAAGCACACGCCATTTCCTGTGCTACTATGATACTTTCGCTCCTGCCCAAGCACAGTTGGCTATTTCCGGAAAACTGGCGATGGCTTACTGCGCGTGCGCCATTTCCTCTATTTTAACCGCAGACGACTGTCACGCCTCTGTCCAGAGCGTGACATCTTTTAGCCGCCGGAGCCACGAGGATGCACGGCGGCCATATTTTAAAGGGGTCAGTGTTGCTTTTTCAACCATATTTGCAACTTTACTCGTTTTTATACACTTACTGCCCTGAATATAACATAATAAAATTACTTTTGAGAAATACTACACCATTCTGGCACCTGTTTTTGGGGCTCCTTTGTGGAGCTATTACATCTACAGGACAAAATCTTATACCATCCAGTATCCAGAGGAGGGAGCCCTGTATGCAGACTGAGCGCCCATCCACCCTTAAAAGGGACCTCTGGACCTAGGAATATCCCATACCTAATCCAGGCTGAGTGACCAGACCTCAGAAGGATTCCCACCACCTGTTGACTACAGAATACCATCCAGGATTAATATACCTACATCGCATTATCCATGCGCTTCCGGTGACTGCGCACTTCTGTTATTCTAGTCTCAGTTCCGTTGGGATAATTACTTCATAAAAACTTTGATCAGTACAAACTGCTGGACTCTATTGAATAACTTACTTCACAAGATTTTTTTCCACTTCATCTATACATTGAGCGCTGCACTTTATTTGTTCTTCATCAGTGATGCCTGCCAAAGGCCAAAAGTGATACCTATCAATGCCCATCAGTGCCATCTATCAGTGCCTCCTAATCAGTGCCACCTATCAGTGCCCATCAGTGCAGCCTATCAGTGCCCATCATTGCAGCCTCATTAGCACACATCAGTGAAGGAGAAAAATTACTTATTTATAAAATATTGTAACGGAAACTAATTTTTTTGTACTTTTCAGTATTTTAAGTTTATTTAGCAAAAAATAAAAACCCAGTGGTGATTAAATACCACCAAAAGAAAGCTGTATCTGTCTCAAACAAATGATAGCACATTTTTTTGAGTACAGTGTTGCATGACAGTGCAACTGTCATTCAAAGTGCGACAGCACTGAAAGCTGAAAATTGGCCTTGGCAGGAAGGGGATAAAAGTGCGGTAAGCAAGTGGTTAATGTTACTAAAATCACTTTTCAATTCAACATTTAGCTATGATTTTCCAAATGTTGCATAAAGAAACACACACACAATGTCACTTGCTTGAAACTATGGCATGGGATTTGGGTTTCTCTACACTGTGTACAGCATCTAATTTCTGGCACGTGATTGACTGTTTTTCTCAGACTTGGCTAAGGTAAAATTTTAGGCAATATAATTTTCATCTTAGGTGATATACTCTACTTATAATAATTCTTGCACACATAAAGTTATGCTAAGCCTACAACTTTTTCTGATTAAAACATTGAGGCTGATCAAGTGTGTATAAGGAAAGCAGATCCTACAATTTAGCAGTTAACGGTTGTAAAAATCCTTTCAATCTATAAAAAATCTATCTTTAAAAATCTATAAAATTCACCTGAAGGGACTAACTTATACAGTATATTATGTTTTTTCTCAAACTGGATTTTCTCTTTGAATAGGTATTTATATGATACTGCATACACAATTGTGTAAAAAAAAAAGAAAATAGAAGAAAGACAGTCACCACAGTTTGTACCACTTTTCAATATATAATTAGTATATAACAAAATTCAGGGAGTTGATTCTTTGCATTTATTACATAAATAACAAAAATACAAAATTACTTTACTTTTCAAGTTATTTCAATTTGTAATGCAAATAATGTGTTATTTAAAGATTTCTCAGCACTATTCTGGACAGGCATTTTACCTTGAAAAAAAATACTTTTAAACACATTTTGTCTGCAGCAAGGAAAGGTTTTAATTAAGGAACATAATTATGGAAGTTTTACAGTTGAGCATAGATCTTTTTTCCTACATAACAAGAGTTATGCCAACTGTAACTACTTTCTAAAGAAATAAGTTAAAATGAATTAGCACTTGTCATTTTTCATGCCTTGGAATCAAGCATGACATATTCTCAAGTCAGCTGCTCCAATAAACACACAACAAATTAAGTTTTACTTGTGTAATTTTTTTTCTTTTTTTTACATTGTTTTACTTTACTGAAGAAAATTGATTTATACAATCATTTTATGAAGGTTGTTTCTGAGCTGTCAAGTACTTTGTACCATCTCCCCTGTGGTTTTAGTAAGAAGAATACTGCAGTGCTGTCTGACAAAGCTGCAATTATAGTTGTTTGAATAATAACATGTTTTCAATACTAGTATTGTCAGCATTGTCTCTGGTAGCAAGGAAACTAAATGGGATGCACAAAAAGTTTTTACAATTTCAGCCTTTGGTTTGGAAACACTAGAGGGCCGTATAACTCTTACATAATTTTACTATCTATATCAAGCTTTGTAAGTTTTTCATTAAAAAAATAGAATATCTTTCTGTATGACCTGCAGATTAACTGTGTTTAATTAATTCAGCCGAGAAGGAACTCTGACATGCACAGTTAATTCTGTTTTCAAACAGTTAAATGGGAGTTGTCACTTACTCAGTGATGAAAGTTAATTGGATATCTGAACAGCCAACCTATAAACAAATGTACATATTTTATATTATCTGCATTATAGATACATTAGATGTACCCTCCTCCCTCTCTTCCTCTCCACCTTTGATTAAACTCCTGATGTTTGTCCTGGTGACCATTGTTTCTGATACAGAAGAGGAGATCCTTAATTTTAGAGTTGTTTCCAGAACAAAAGGTGGCAATAAATCTTCCAATTAGGACATCAACTCAGATGACTTCTGTGTAAGAGGTAAATGTCCCCCCTTTGGGAAGAATTCTTTAGTTCACAACATTCACTTCTTACTTTATAGTTTTCTAAGATGCTTATTACCCCTGTTCTGCATGTCACCTTTGCTGCAACTCAGATGCCTAGAAAATCATTTATGTAGTTCCATAGAATAGATACTTCATGAAGCCTGGTAAATAGTGCTGTGATATAAATATTTAGAACTTAACATTTGAAGTTTAACATAGACTCACATGTAGGCAGGTGCAGTCTGTTTTCTCCACTGTTGGTGGCGTTGGACCACAGAGGCATGGCATTGGGAGAGGAAGTGGAGAGAAACAGGGTTTCTCTATGACTTCCTTGATCTCATAGAGCAGTGAACAGGTTGGATGCTCTGGCCTCATGTGACCCTGGTGGCCATCTTTGGTCAAGCAGAGTCTATTTAAGACTCTGACCCCAGGTTTTGGTGCGCTTTATGTGAGTAGCCAGTGTAGGGACTGGTCTGACAGTATTAGCTGCAGGGAACAGTTCCAGTGGAGTAGGGAACGAGCAGGGACTACATCTACCTTCTCAGGAAGCTCCCCGTTGTGTTGGACTGGCCAGGCTGCACCCCAATCCCTGTGACAGATGCTGTCTGCAACTCAGATTCTGCATCCCGTTATCTCCTCTATCTCCTCTCTGAACTGTTGTGAGTGTCAAAATTGGGTGAAGTTCCCCACTGGGTTGTTTGCACTGATTTGACTATCTGCAATACACCATTTCAAATTTGGACTCTGTGTGTTGTCTGCCTGCTGAACCATGCTGCACCTACCCAATACACTTGCATAGCTGCAGTGTTTCATAGGTATCATTACCACTGATTGTCTGATCTTGTTCTGTGTTTAACCTTTACATTCTACTAGAAAAACTTACCTAACCAAGACAGAATACAAACAATGGATTGAATGAGAACTGCAGGTTCTTGCAGATTTATTCAGTGTAAAATTAAAAAAAAAGTGTAACAGAGGGTAGATATTGCTATCTGCCCTACATTGGACACCATGGTATTTACTCAACACTAACTTTTAAGCTATTCATAAAATTCAGACCAAAATGTGAAGCCTTTGGCCTACAGAGCTCTCTCTGCATTACACAGGTCACAAACTCTATGATTCCCTAATTGAGAAGCCATGTGAATAAGCTCCCCTCTTACTGGCATTTTTTTATTCTTTTATTGTTTGGAATGAACTGCACATGCCTGCTTCAGTCTCAAGGCAAGAGTGGAACATAAAGTACTGTGTTTTTTGTTTAGGTAGCACTATGACCACACTATGGAAATACTGATGCTTTATAAATAAACCCCTAAAGCTAAATACACAAAAAATGCTGAATGCAAATGAGCAGTCATTTGCCATGATGGTTGAGCTATCACTGTTACTCTGAACATTGGGGGGGAAACTATTAACAATACAATGCTGCAATCGCAATTAATCCAAGTTTACAAATGAAACAAGCGCTTTGCTAATCACTCAAAGAGTCAAACACCCTTTTGGTTTAAATATCTGGGCAGTGCTTTTAGGATGGGAAAAAAGGGGGGGGGCAATAAGTTAACCTATATTTATACTGATGTCTGCTCACATCCACCCTTAACTTCTTCTACTCAAACAGTAGCTGTAGCTATTCTTAATATGTTTGTAAATGTAAAAAGAGACATATATTAACAATTTAGGCTCGGATTGTTTCAATTTTTTTCTATTATTAGTGTAAAAACATTTTGCAGGCAGAATTCAGAGATTTGTTTTGTTTTGTTTTGTTCCAAAACAACTCACATTATTGTTATATGTTAAACTTTATGTTCTTAGAATAGAAAAAGTAGGAAAAATTGTTAGAAAAATATATTTTCATATAATTATCACAATAAAACTAATTAAAGTAGCTACAATTAGTTTTGACATTGATACCACAGAGATAAAAGTATAATAGTTATACTATATTGTTATTTGATTACACTGTTTCCTTTGTTGAAAGTGACTTAAGCATAAATGTAATTTTTAATTGTTAGTAAATAGAATATAAAACAAATATGCATTTATTGTTATCTTACTAGCATAACATTAATGGCAAATGGTTTGCAGAATATGTATGTGTAAATAACTATTATACACAACACAGAACATGTATTTATGTCAGGCGATTATTTATTACCAAAAATTTACATTTGCATCATCCCTGCTCCCAAGAAGCCTGTAATCTAAGTTCCCCATTTCACATGCATCCACACACTAGGGCCAATTAACTTAACAGAATGTCTTTGGACTGTATGAAGAAATACATACAAGCACAGGGAGAACATGCAAATTCCACGCAGAGAGTATCCTGCAAGGGAATGAACCAAGGACTCCAATGCTGCAGGGCAGAAGTGTATAACAACTAAGTTACTGTGCTGCCTGGGATACTCTGCATCTTGTGTGAATGTAGCAAATTAGAGGTAATGAGGCAGACTTTTTTATTATGTATATGAAAAAAGCAAATACTATGCATTCATTTGATTAAGCTGGTTGGAGACAAAGGCGTAGTTCAGTATATGCATTGGGGATCTGAAGAACATCATTACAGTGCCCACTGATTCTGTGGACTTTATCTTAACGATGGACATTAGAGATGAGCGAATTTCTCAAAAATTCGATTCGGCTGATTCGGCGAATTCCAGTGTGAAATACGATTCGATGCGAATTTCTTCGCTACGAAGATGACTTATAAAAAGGGTTTCTAGGCTTCAGAGAGCCTTTAAATTAGTGCAGAACACTGTACCTTTAATTTAAATGCCCTTGGAGATGAGGAAAGAGAAGGAGAAGGAGAAGGATGAGAAGAAGGAGAAGGATGAGAAGAAGGAGAAGGAGAAGGAGAAGGATGAGAAGAAGGAGAAGGATGAGAAGAAGGAGAAGGAGAAGGATGAGAAGAAGGAGAAGGATGAGAAGAAGGAGAAGGAGAAGGATGAGAAGAAGGAGAAGGATGAGGAGAAGAAGGATGAGAAGAAGGAGAAGGAGAAGGATGAGAAGAAGGAGAAGGATGAGAAGAAAGAGAAGGATGAGAAGGAGAAGGATGAGAAGAAGGAGAAGGAGAAGGATGAGAAGAAGGAGAAGGAGAAGGATGAGAAGAAGGAGAAGGATGAGAAGAAGGATGAGAAGAAGGAGAAGGATGAGAAGAAGGAGAAGGAGAAGGATGAGAAGAAGGAGAAGGATGAGAAGAAGGATGAGAAGAAGGAGAAGGATGAGAAGAAGGAGAAGGAGAAGGATGAGAAGAAGGAGAAGGATGAGAAGAAGGAGAAGGATGAGAAGAAGGAGAAGGAAAAGGATGAGAAGAAGGAGAAGGAGAAGGATGAGAAGAAGGAGAAGGATGAGAAGAAGGATGAGAAGAAGGAGAAGGATGAGAAGAAGGAGAAGGAGAAGGATGAGAAGAAGGAGAAGGATGAGAAGAAGGAGAAGGATGAGAAGAAGGATGAGAAGAAGGAGAAGGATGAGAAGAAGGAGAAGGATGAGAAGGAGAAGGATGAGAAGACGGAGAAGGAGAAGGAGAAGCAGAAGGAGAAGGATGAGAAGAAGGAAAAGGAGAAGGATGAGAAGATGGAGAAGGAGAAGGATGAGAAGAAGGAGAAGGAGAAGGATGAGAAGAAGGAGAAGGAGAAGGATGAGAAGAAGGAGAAGGAGAAGGATGAGAAGAAGGAGAAGGATGAGAAGAAGGATGAGAAGAAGGAGAAGGATGAGAAGAAGGAGAAGGATGAGAAGAAGAAGGAGAAGGATGAGAAGAAGGAGAAGGATGAGAAGAAGGAGAAGGATGAGAAGAAGGAGAAGGAGAAGGATGAGAAGAAGGAGAAGGATGAGAAGAAGGAGAAGGAGAAGGATGAGAAGAAGGAGAAGGAGAAGGATGAGAAGAAGGAGAAGGATGAGGAGAAGGAGAAGGATGAGAAGAAGGAGAAGGATGAGAAGAAGGAGAAGGAGAAGGATGAGAAGAAGGAGAAGGAGAAGGAGAAGGATGAGGAGAAGGAGAAGAATGAGAAGAAGGAGAAGGATGAGAAGAAGGAGAAGGAGAAGGATGAGAAGAAGGAGAAGGATGAGAAGAAGGAGAAGGATGAGAAGATGGAGAAGGAGAAGGATGAGAAGAAGGAGAAGGAGAAGGATGAGAAGAAGGAGAAGGAGAAGGATGAGAAGAAGGAGAAGGATGAGGAGAAGGAGAAGGATGAGAAGAAGGAGAAGGATGAGAAGAAGGAGAAGGATGAGAAGAAGGAGAAGGATGAGAAGAAGGAGAAGGAGAAGGATGAGAAGAAGGAGAAGGATGAGAAGAAGGAGAAGGATGAGAAGAAGGAGAAGGAGAAGCAGAAGGAGAAGGATGAGAAGAAGGAAAAGGAGAAGGATGAGAAGATGGAGAAGGAGAAGGATGAGAAGAAGGAGAAGGAGAAGGATGAGAAGAAGGAGAAGGAGAAGGATGAGAAGATGGAGAAGGAGAAGGATGAGAAGAAGGAGAAGGAGAAGGATGAGAAGAAGGAGAAGGAGAAGGATGAGAAGAAGGAGAAGGAGAAGGATGAGAAGAAGGAGAAGGAGAAGGATGAGAAGAAGGAGAAGGATGAGAAGAAGGATGAGAAGAAGGAGAAGGATGAGAAGAAGGAGAAGGATGAGAAGAAGGAGAAGGATGAGAAGAAGGATGAGAAGAAGGATGAGAAGAAGGAGAAGGATGAGAAGAAGGACAGTTCTGTGACAGTTTCTGTCTATTTCTGACAGTTCTGGGACATTCACTCCATACAGCTGTTTCAACCGCTGTATGGAGGGAATGTCATGGAACTGTCAGAAATAGACTATTAATGACAGTTCTGGGACTGTCCTTCCATGCAGCGGTTGAAACATTGTATGTATTTGTTTCCATAAATGGATCCATTTATGGAAACAAATACATACAATGTTTCAACCGCTGTATGGAAGGACAGTCCCAGAACTGTCATTAATAGTCTATTTCTGACAGTTCTATGACATTCCCTCCATACAGCGGTTGAAACAGCTGTATGGAGTGAATGTCCCAGAACTGTCAGAAATAGACTATTTATGACAGTTCTGGGACTGTCCTTCCATACAGCGGTTGAAACATTGTATCTATTTGTTTCCATAAATGGATCCATTTATGGAAACAAATACATACAATGTTTCAACCGCTGTATGGAAGGACAGTCCCAGAACTGTCATTAATAGTCTATTTCTGACAGTTCCATGACATTCCCTCCATACAGCGGTTGAAACAGCTGTATGGAGTGATTGTCCCAGAACTGTCAGAAATAGTCTATTTCTGACAGTTCTGGGACATTCACTCCATACAGCTGTTTCAACCGCTGTATGGAGGGAATGTCATGGAACTGTCAGAGTCCCAGAACTGTCATTAATAGTCTATTTCTGACAGTTCCATGACATTCCCTCCATACAGCGGTTGAAACAGCTGTATGGAGTGAATGTCCCAGAACTGTCAGAAATAGACTATTTATGACAGTTCTGGGACATTCACTCCATACAGCGGTTGAAAGATTGTATCTATTTTTTTCCATAAATGACATTCTGCAGATACACTTAGAGGAGCGCTGCAGATACACTTTTTGCCGGCTTGGAATTATTCTTATTTTCATCCTACTTCTTCTTTTTCTTCTTATGAGGATGAGGATGAGGATGAAGAAGAAGAAGTAGGATGAAAATAAGATTAATTCCAAGCCGGCAAAAAGTGTATCTGCAGCGCTCCTCTAAGTGTATTTGCAGAATGTCATTTATGGAAAAAAATAGATACAATGTTTCAACCGCTGTATGGAGTGAATGTCCCAGAACTGCCATAAATAGTCTATTTCTGACAGTTCTGGGACATTCACTCCATACAGCTGTTTCAACCGCTGTATGGAGGGAATGTCATAGAACTGTCAGAAATAGACTATTAATGACAGTTCTGGGACTGTCCTTCCATACAGCGGTTGAAACATTGTATCTATTTGTTTCCATAAATGGATCCATTTATGGAAACAAATAGATACAATGTTTCAACCGCTGTATGGAAGGACAGTCCCAGAACTGTCATTAATAGTCTATTTCTGACAGTTCTATGACATTCCCTCCATACAGCGGTTGAAACAGCTGTATGGAGTGAATGTCCCAGAACTGTCAGAAATAGACTATTTATGACAGTTCTGGGACATTCCCTCCATACAGCGGTTTCCGGCAAAAAGTGTATGTGCAGAGTTCCTCTATTCTGCAGATACACTTAGAGGAGCTCTGCAGATACACTTAGAGGAGCTCTGCACATACACTTTTTGCCGGCTTGGAATTATTCTTATTTTCATCCTACTTCTTCTTCTTCTTCTTCTTCTTCATCCTCATCCTCATCCTCTTCTTCTTCTGAGGATGAGGATGAGGATGAAGAAGAAGAAGAAGAAGAAGAAGAAGAAGTAGGATGAAAATAAGATTAATTCCAAGCCGGCAAAAAGTGTATGTGCAGAGCTCCTCTAAGTGTATCTGCAGAGCTCCTCTAAGTGTATCTGCAGAATAGAGGAACTCTGCACATACACTTTTTGCCGGCTTGCAATTATTCTTATTTTCATCCTACTTCTTCTTCTTCTTCTTCTTCTTCATCCTCTTCTTCTTCTTCTGAGGATAAAGAAGAAGAAGAAGAAGAAGAAGAAGTAGGATGAAAATAAGATTAATTCCAAACAGGCAAAAAGTGTATGTGCAGAGCTCCTCTAAGTGTATCTGCAGAATAGAGGAACTCTGCACATACACTTTTTGCCGGCTTGGAATTATTCTTATTTTCATCCTACTGCTTCTTCTTCTTCTTCATCCTCATCCTCATCCTCAGAAGAAGAGGATGAGGATGAGGATGAAGAAGAAGAAGAAGAAGAAGAAGAAGAAGTAGGATGAAAAGAAGAATAATTCCAAGCCGGCAAAAAGTGTATGTGCAGAGTTCCTCTATTTCTGACAGTTCTCTCACAGCTTCTTCACATGTACAGCGGTTGAAACATCTGTATCCTAAATGGAAACTAATAGATACAAATTGTATCTATTAGTTTCCATTTAGGATACAGATGTTTCAACCGCTGTACATGTGAAGAAGCTGTGAGAGAACTGTCAGAAATAGAGGAACTCTGCACATACACTTTTTGCCGGCTTGGAATTATTCTTCTTTTCATCCTACTTCTTCTTCTTCATCCTCATCCTCATCCTCTTCTTCTGAGGATGAAGATGAAGAAGAAGAAGAAGTAGGATGAAAAGAAGAATAATTCCAAGCCGGCAAACAGTGTATGTGCAGAGTTCCTCTATTTCTGACAGTTCTCTCACAGCTTCTTCACATGTACAGTGGTTGAAACATCTGTATCCTAAATGTAAACTAATAGATACAATGTTTCAACCGCTAAACATGTGTTCCTTCTGTCAGAGAACTGTCAGAAATAGCGGAGCTCACTGCAGGGACACTTTTGCCGGCTGATCGGGAAATGTTCGATTCGCGCACCCGAAGTAGGCAAAATTTCGGTTTCGCCGCGAATCGAATATTTCCTGAAATTCGACTCGAATTCCGGTTCGCCTGGTTCGATTCGCTCATCTCTAATGGACATCATACAAGAATTCAAAATGCATTCAATATATATATATATATATATATATATATATATATTTATATACATACACATACATGGCTCAATAAAATTAAAGGAACACTTTGAAAACACATCAGATTTCAATGGGGAAACACATAATGCTGGAGATCTATACTAATATGTGATATGGACTGGGTAATGTGTTAGGAATGTAAGGATGCCCCATTGTTTGATGGAAATGAAAATGATCAACCTACAGAGGACTGAATTCAAAGACACCCTGAAAATCAAAGTGAAAAAATTATGTAGCAAGCTAGTCCATTTTGCTGAAATTTCATTGCACCTCAAAATGGTACTCAGTAGATTGTATTGCCCCCACGTGCTTGTCAGGGTATGCTCCTAATGAGACGAAAGTTGATTATAAAAGAGCGTTACTTAACAAAGAAAACCCCTTCCTATTTCATACTGTCAGCAATGGCGCCAAATGGAAGAGAAATGCCAGAAGGCATGAGAAAGAAAATAATTTCTTTACACAAGAAAGGTGAAGGCTACAAGAAGATCTGCAAATTTTTACTTATCAGTCAGAATACAGTAGCAAAAGTGATACAAACATGTAACAAAGATGGAACTGCAACCATCTCACAGATGTCCAGGCTGGCCACAGAAGTTAACACCTCGACAGGAGTATCTTCTAATGAGAAGTGTTGAAGAAAATCGCCATGCATGTTCACTGCAGTTAGCTAAAGAAAGAGAAAGCCAAATTGGGGTGATTGTTTCCCATGACACAATACGGTGTACACTGCAGAAGAATGGCATGCATGGGTGTCGTCAAAGAAAGGAAGCCTCTCCTAAATCCTATGCACAAAACGCCCTCCTAAATCTTGCCAGGGCCCATGCTGGAAAAGAAGAAGACTACTGGAACTCTGTACTCTGCAAAGTGAGACCAAGATAAATATTTTTGTAACTGATGGCTTCAAAACTGTATGATGTCGCAAAGGTGAGTACAAAGAAAAATGCATGGTGCCTACAGTGAAACATGGTGGTGACAGTGTCCTTCTGTGGGACTGCATGAGTGCTGCTGATGTTGGGGAGCTGAATTTCATTGCTGGCATCATGAATTCACAGATGTGCTGCTCTGTATTGAAAGAGAAGATGCTACCATCACTCTGTGCCATTAATTGTCATGCACTTTTTCAACATGACAATGATCCAAAACACACATCTAAGGCCACTGTTGCACTTCTGAAGAAGAACAGGGTGAAAGTGATTCAGTTCCCAAGTATGTCTCCTGATCTGAACCCAGTTGAACACCTATGGGGAATACTGAAGAGACACATTGAGCATCACTCTCCATCCAGCATCCAGGCTCTAAAAGAGGTCGTTCTTGAAGAATGGAAAAAGATGTTGCAATATGTCACCAACTTATTTGTTCCATGCCTAGACTTGGTACTGTCTCTTACAAATCATGGAGGTTATACAAAATACTAGAGAGAGTAGTTTTTGTTGTGGGGTGTATTCATTTTGCATCAACTAATTTGAGTAAAACTAAAGATTTTGTAATCGAAGTTATATTATTAACCTTACTTTCATGTAATGAGCTAAACAAATGTTACATAAAACTTAGTTTTGTCAAAACTTTGAACATTGTTCTTGTATTCATTGAGATATTGATTAAAATCTTACTTTTCAAAAGGGGTGTACTCATTTATGCTGAGCACTGTATATATAAATTCAGTTGCACAAATATTGGTACCTAGCAATCTCTGGCCTCAGGTGACGAAATCATGTACAAAAATTATTTAGTGGCTACACTGAGTGTGCATATTTGGGTACCTCTAAATTTGTCCCTCTATTTTATATTGACATATAAAATATGGGAAATATAACAGTTCTGAGTCGTCACCAGAGCAAAGGGTGAGCATAAATCATCCAATGGGGACACAAATTCAGGTGACAACTGTTTAAGATGGAAAATACTTTACACTTTGGTGAGGTTTCCCCAATTTCCTATAGTGTGTCAGGGCAAAAAAGAAATGCAAAACCTTTCCAGTTAGACAAGGCCAGAAAATATTCTAATAGGGTGTAATACAAATGCTGGGTGCAATAACTAAAAGCAAGTCATATACATGCACACAATCAACAGGTAGTCATACACAGGTACTTTTAATCAGAATTTATACCATTACATATTCTACGCATGTGAAAGATCCTCTACCCAATGAATATCTGCCCTGGCACATCATAGCATTCACCCGGCAATCCAAGAAATAACAGAATCCAACTGCAATATTCTTGCACTGTCAAAACCTCCACTTTTATTATCACACGACACACAGGAGGATACATCTTACTTTCATCACAATCTGCATAATAACACAAAGCAATAATAATGTGAGCGTTACAGCATGAAATAGACACATCATTTGACAGCGTCACAGCATAGAATATATACATTACCAAAGCTATGTTCGAAGCTGGGAGGAACAAATCCCATTGGAACCATACTGCCCAGGGGGTCACGAGGAAGCCATAGGCGCAACCAGTTGATGAGCCGATATAGGCTTGTCAAAAATCTCAGCTTCAGATCTTCCTCTAGCAACTAGGGGGAGGGGGGCATCATACTGGTCTTGCCTGGACCTCCAGCTTTTAAACCATTTTTCTGGAAGCTGTCCAATAGTGGGTGGGCACCACACCCATCATAGGAGGAGCTAGCATTAAGGTTCTTCGAGGATAACAGAGTCACATTCAACCACCATGGAGGTTCCCAGTTTTTTTGGTACTTCTGCTAAGAAAGCTCTAACTCTCTTCGGATCTATCTTATAGGACTTTTGAGGTCTCCGAGATCGTGCTGCTAGTACGGCATATTTCTCTGCTGCATTTTGATACCTTGACACTTGTTCATCTAACTGACAACAAGCAGCTTGCTGTTGCCGATAAGCCATGAACAACGACCACCCTTTTTCTCCCATTACTCTACCAGGATTCTTACTAGATGACGGGACAGCTTTCATAACTTCCAAAAGTATGGAAGGTTTCTTTAAATCCAGTGAAATATCTGGTAAGCTAGTATATCCTGTTGTATGTATACAGTGTTTCCCTAATTCAAAAAAAATTCCACTCCATTGGGTTACATTAGAAGCTGGTTTATAGAAAGCACACTTGCAAGGCTTCTTTTTAAACATTTTGTCTTAATAATTCAATTTTAAAACACAACTTTTAAACTATAAGACACAGTCTTTATTCTCTGAAAAACAACAACACCCTTGGCTCAACCGAAACCGAAAGTAACCTTATTTTCCCTCTGAAATTAACTTAACCCTCTATACAATATATTTACATTACAACTCTATCACTTTAATAGCACAAAATGTTACTATAAAAATAAAAATTGCTGACCTTGCCAAATGTAATACAAATGCTGGGTGCAATAACTAAAAGCAAGTCATATACATGCACACAATCAACAGGTAGTCACACACAGGTACTTTTAATCAGCATTTATACCATTACATATTCTATGCATGTGAAAGACCATCTACCAAATGAAAACCTGCCCTGGCACATCATAGCATTCACCCGGCACTCCAAGAAATAACAGAATCCAACTGCAATATTCTTGCACTGTCAAAACCTCCACTTTTATTATCACACGACACACAGGAGGATACATCTTATAGTCCAGACCTCCAGCTTTTAAACCATTGTTCTGGAATCTGTCCAATAGTGGGCGGGCGCCACACCCACCATAGGAGGAGCTAGCAGAAGGGTTCCGCGAGGATAACAGAGTCACGTTCAACCACCATATTCGTTATCTGAAAAGTCACACTTTTGATTCTTATCTAGCCTAAACTTCTACTCATCTACCCCAAACCTAAGGATTTCTAACTTCTCAAGAAAGTAGGCATCTTTAAACAAGTTTTTATCTTCTAATGTGACATACTAGATGTCATAAGCACATTCAATTTCCATAAACAAGTTTTTATGTTGCTCTCAGAAGAATATCTTGTGACTCTGTTCCTTTGGCCTAGAGAAATTACATCAAGTCACCTCTCATGCCCCTGGCATTTGGGCAACAATGCTTTATTGTAAAAATTACCCAAGAAACAAAGGGTCCAAGGCCAGCACATTTCATAAGCATTACATAGGGGTTTTACCCTTCCTTACATCAAAAACTTAAAAACGGTTTGGCAAGTCACTCACATTAATTAAGTTTTTCATATTTTTGTGACACATTTTGCTGAAAGACTTCTCTGGAAAAAGACATGACTGCATTCTTGGACTGCATTCTGGGTATGTTTAGTAACTCCTATCCAATCTGCTGACCCCAGACCCCAGTGTTGATATAATTATTGGAGATAAAGTAGCCCAGATGAGCTATCAATATCCTTTTCTATAAACTGCAATATAAGTGTAGTGTGTCTTCTTTAACCACTTGCCAACCACGCTATAGCCGAAAGACAGCTACAGCGCGGTTGTCCAGTTCTGGGAGGGCGTCATATGACATTATCCCAGAATGCGCCCTCCCACGTGCCCCCAGCGGCGTGCACGCGGCAATCTCCATGATCCACAGCTGATCACATGATGTGGTAAAAGGCCAATCACAGCAGCCTTTTACCACATGATCAGCTGGTAAATGCAGTTGCCGGTTATAGGCTGCACTTTCCTCACACTGTCACAGCATGAGGAAAGTACTGCCGATAACCGGCAATTTTCAGAAAACAGATCGGCACTGATGTGTGCCCAGCAGTGCCACCCACAAGTGCCACCCACCTGTGCCCATCAGTGCCTAGCAGTGCCTTCCACCTGTGCCTAGCAATGCCACCCACCTGTGCCCAGCAGTGCTACCCACCAGTGCTCATCAGTGCCCCCCATCGGTGCTGCCCTTTAGTGCCACCCATTCGTGCCCAGCAGTGCTGCCAGTCAGTGCCTAGCAGTGCAGCCAGTCAGTGCTGTCAGTCAGTGCCGTCTATCAGTGACCACCAGTGCCCATCATTGTTGCATATCAGTGCAGCATCATCAGTGCTGCCTCATCAGTGCTAGCTCATCAGTGCCACCTATCAGTGTTGCCCATCAGTGCTGCCTATCCGTGCTACCTCATCAGTGCTGCCTATCAGTGCCCATCAGTGCTGCCTATTAGTGCCCATCAGTGCTGTCTATCAGTGCCAATCAGTGCAGCCTCATCAGTGCCCATCAGTGAAGGAGAAAAATTACCTGTTTGCAAAATTTTATAATAGAAACAAAGAAAAACTTTTTTCCTAATTTTTTGCTCTTATTTTCTGTTTATAGCACAAAAAACAAAACACCCAGCAGCAAGCAAATACCACCAAATGAAAGCTCTATTTGTGTGAAACAAATGATAGAAATTTCATATGGGTACAATGTTGCATGACCGCTCAATTGTCATTTAAATTGCAACAGCGCTGAAAGCTGAAAATTGGCCTGGACAGGAAGGTGGTATAAGTGCCTGGTAGGCAAGTGGTTAAAGATTCCAGGCTACATAATGCACTAAGACAGTGAAATGCTATCATCTCTTCATAAGCCTGTGGAAAATGTTACACAATGGGCAAACTATAGACATTTCCACTAGCAAATGTTCCTCTATTGGCATGCAAGTTGGATTTGGCAAAATGATAATTGAAAATGGCCTGATCATTATTACTTAATTTCATGGAACCTTACACATCATTCCTATACTCACATTCTAAATTTGTTTTTGAAAAATCCCTCAAAACATATAGGCATGCAGAAAGTTCTACGTATTACCAGACAAAAGAGTATGCTCACACCTTAATACATCCTTCCTTCTGACTTGCTTGCAAAAGAAGTGTCACTAATTTCTACAAAGGTTGACATGTGAAGTTCCCATCTGCTGGAATCAATGCTGTGCATGTTTGCATACCTGTACAAAGGACAATCATTAGATAGTGGTTTCAAAGGTTTCTCAGTAACTAATTCCCAGTATTAATTATGAGCAAGTGTTTATAATTCTGAAGGCATGCCACATTTTGATTCCCTTTAAACAGGCAATACAATTGGTCATCAAGTAGAAAGCATCAGCAATGGTAATGTAATGTAATGTAATGCTCCTCAGTTTTATGCTAGAGGTTGAACTCAGTTTCTCATGCATATAGGTGAAGAAAGAAGCTGCCTCTAGCACCAAATTGCTGATCAGTTGCCAAGAATCGATATGCAGAGGAAGTTCTACAGCAGAAATCAAATGGGAGCAAGGAGGGCCATTATTATCATTTTTAGGAGGAAGGAGGTAGAGCAGGAGGGAGAGGGGGGTGCAGATCCAACATTTGAGGTGACATCTGCATCTATTGAATGTTCTGTGATGATGGTGAACATTTTTAGAAGAGGTGTAGAAAATATCTCAAGCTCAGATTGCCTGATTAACCTTGCAGAGTGCATGCTTTCTTATTTACAGCATGACAGGACTGATGACTACTGGGCATTCATGCTTTTGGCCTTCTGTTCTAAGAGCAAATTAGTTATGTATTAATACTGTTTTGGCGGTTTTGCCACCGCACTTATTCCCTTGATTCTAAGATTATAAATGCAATAAGTGATTACAACCTTTTGTATATACATGAATTTAGCCAATCCTAAAGATCTAATTTATTTGCACAGAAAAGAAGCTTGCTAATAATCAAATATAACAAAATATAATATAGCCGGTATAATTTTCAAAGTAGTAATATTATACAATGCAAATACAGAATGTTACCAATACAAAAGAGATGACTACAGGAAAGAAAGTTACAGAAAAGAAACATAGAATAATATGTTAAGCAGACATCCTGATGACTGGGTTTCCAAAGAGACAGAAATTGAGCAATGGCATACTTTTATACCCCCTCCCCCTCCATTACCAGTAAAGGTTCACCCTTCAATAAGTTCCAATATTTTGCCATTTCTGTTCAAAGGGGGGCTCTGTGACTTGTGAAAGATATTGGCCAATTGTATAGGCCAAGGTCCAGTGAAACATGCCTCCTTTGAAGCCAGTTCCTGCAGGAAAATCTGTGACAATACTCCCTAGGAGGTGTTAGAAATGACGACTCCAGGGCTTATTCAGCCAGGTAGCCATACTGCCATAAACCCCTACATGAAACCTTCTAAGGGGAGGTGTTGAGGTGATGCAACAGATGGTAAATAAGTTGCAGGAATTGAAACCCCAATCAGAAGTTCACAATAATGTTAAAAATTATTGTAGGCCCAAAATATCTATCACAATACTAGTGTGTAATCACCTTTCCTGATACCAGCGAACAGATTTCCCACTATAAATAAAATGTGTCCATTGGTTCTCTAAAGCTTTCTCATTGTTTATGCTCTACCACTTATCTAAAGCTGAATACTGGTCATTAAAAAAAACACCTGTTATGTGCCCTTCTAGACCTATAGTAAGGGTCTAATGTCCATTTAATCTAAGGAGATATAATAAAGAAAAAATATTTACCTTATTACTTGACCCTGAGAGCTGGGCTCTTCTCCAACCCCACTCTAGGCACAGAGTGTGGGAGGGCCCTAGATATCCTCACATACAATGCACTTGAGATTTATGGGACTGGTCATCCATCTTGAAAACAGTGTTGAAAAAAGTGAGTAATAAAGAAGTAAAGTAAGTATTCCTTTGTACTGCTCTAGCCTTTTTTATAAGCTGTCAGGAGTTAAATTAGAACTATAGGCAATTTATTTTTCATTTTAGATAGTGCAAGTGTCTAAAATGAAAATTAAGGGGGGTCCTTGGGGGCCCTCAGGACACCAGAAGAAGTGTCCAAATTGGAAGATTTCCCTTCTATTACTTTTCTGTGGACAACCCAAAATCTGGGATTTTCACATTCAATGGTAATGGTATATAAGACAAATAGAGAGGGTGAATCTCCAAAACTGATAGTTATACTCTAATTTTTAAGTCAATACTTCAACATGAAAATTACATTTTTATTTCACCCTTACCCTCACCTCTATGTATATTTTTTTTTTTTTTTCATAAACATTTTATTAAGGAAGAGAAGCCGTATACATTTTCATGATTGAGCATTTGATAATCAAAAAAGTACAGAAACAGCCAAAAAGAAAGCACACGTAAGAGAAGCAAAAAAGCCCATTGATAGACATAAAGTAAGCCTAGGTCTAACACGGACTTGATACAGTGCTAAATACAACCAGTGAAACGCAGCATATAGACCTCGGCCAACCAAAGGTCCCCTTTATATGTATCACAGTGTCAAATAAAGGTGCCCGTTAGGGCCCGCTCCAACTCAGCAAAGTGGCACTACCTAATTCCAGCCATCCCCATGTTCCTAGATGGAATTGAGAACAGAAGTTGCACCAAGATACCCAGATAAAAAGTGCTACAACCCAGTTTATAGTTGAGATGTGTATTCTGCAGATGTTTTGAAATCCAGCCAACAAGCCCAGATGGTGATGAAATGTGACATTTTATCTTAAGTAATGTGAATCAGTTTCTCCATCTCGTCGATTCTGTTGAACCATTCCCGCACTGTGGGGGTAGATGTGCTACGCCAATGACAAGGTATGCACAATTTCACCGCATTAACCATGTGCGTCGCTAGAGATCTATTCTAAAAATTTTGCTGGGGTAAACTCCAAAGTGTAAGTTGTTACCTTACTGATTATCGCCTGGACCTGGATCCAAAAAGGCTGTAGATGGGTACGTGTCCACCATATGTGCAGCATGGACCCCGAAGCCTCTCCACATCGCTAACACAAATTAGAGACCGAGAGGTAAAAATTGTGCAGTAAGGAAAGAGTACAATACCATTGAGTTAAGATTTTGTATCCATTTTCCTGAATAGCAATGTTGGACGAGCCTTGATAAATTTACATGCAGATGGCCTCCCAGTCCTCTTCCGAAAGGTCAAGATCCAGATCTCTAGACCAATGCACACAAGCTGAGTTTATAAAAGCCAAGAAGGTGTCCAGTAGGGAGAAATATAACGTTGAAATAAGGTGTCCTTGGGGTGAAGTGCACATGCAGAGAGATTCCAAGGTTTCAGGGGTCTAGTCCACATAGCCATAGTGCCCCTAGTAAGCAAGAAATGGTAAATTTGGAGGTAAGCCCAGTGTGGTAAAACAAATGGAGCTAATTTTGCATTAAGAGCCTTTCTGGAGAGAAGTTTTCCTCGGTGGAAAAAATGCATGGAAAAACATCTCTGTTTAGCCATCCCCGTTGGGGAAACAAAGTGGATATCCCTGGAGGAAAGGAGGATTAAAGTGTAGAGGTGTTAGGGGGCCAACATTAAACCATCCTCGATGAAAAAGTTTGAGAGGCGGACCAATGAGAGGGTGCTCTCTGGCTGCAGTAGGAGCCTGCGAAGGATGGATCCAAGGCAAAAGATTATTATTATTATTATTATTATTATTATTATACAGTATTTATAAAGCGCCAATAGTTCGCTCAGCGCTGTACAATATAAAGGGGGACAGAACATGTGACAGAACAATACCAATACAATGCAAAACATGAGGGGATCGAGGGCCCTGCTCTTTCAAGCTTACAATCTAGGAGATTGTAATTGAAAAGATGGAGCAGTACCGGGATCAAAGAGTCCTCCAAAGAGACCCAATTTTTTGCTGAAGTATGGACATTCCAGTTCACTAAATGAACTAGTAAACAAGCCTTATAATACCAAAGGAGATCAGGCAGACCAATGCCTCCTTTGTGTTTTGGGCACGTAAGCCGAGATTATTTGATTCACGGGGGTTTATTTCACCAAATAAAGAGGGTACAGTCCCTCCTATAGGCAGAAAAAAGGTGGAAGGGACCAGAATCGGGACCGTTTGCATAACATATAAGATACGGGGGAGAAGGAACATTTTTACTAAAGCTGCTCGACAAAACCAAGAGACATTCAAAGAATTCCAAGCCTGCATATCTCTACGTATGTCTTCCAAAATCATTTGATGGTCCTGGCAGAAGAGATGCAAAAGGTTGCTCAGTATGCATATACCTAGGTACTGCAGAGCATCAGAACACCAAGCAAAGGGGAAATTAGATCAGAAATGTTCCATCTTCTCACCAGATAGAATAATATTCAAAGCTTGAGATTCGGCATCATTAATCTTGAGGTTCGAGAGTGAGTGGTAATGCTCCAAATCCTGGAGTAGATTTGGTAGGGATACACGAGGCTCTGTTAAAAATAGAAGCATATCATCTGCGAAAGCAGCCACTTTGTACATGGTGCCATGAACTTCTATCCCACTTATACTAGGGTTTGACCTTATCCTATTCAAGAACGGTTCCAGGGATAGGACATACAAAATCGGAGATAGCAGACACCCCTGCTTCGTGCCATTTTCCAAACTAAAGATTTTAGAGAGGTGACCATTCACGTGCACCTTTGCTGAAGGGTTAAAGTAAAGAGCCTGGATATAATTAAGCATCTTTGGTAGGAGGCCAAGTGCCTCAAGAGTTGCTGCCAAGTAATCCCAGGCCACCCTGTCAAAGGCCTTTTCGGCATCCAATGACAGGAAGAAGCCCCTTTTCTGCTGCGAAGTCAGCCAGTGATGTAAATTCAGTGCCTTGATACTGTTGAAGCCAACTTGATCCCAGGTAATCCATCGAGTTAAGAATTACAATATCCGATTGGCAAGGATTTTTGCATAAATCTTCACATCCACATTAAGGAGGGAGATCGGACGACAATTTGAAACAAGTGTATCATCCTTCCCCTCCTTGGGTAGAACCACGATATGAGCTTCCAAAAGTTGGGGGGTCCATGGTGGAGAGGAAGCCAGAGTATTGAAGGCGGCTAGAAAGAGTGGTTTCAGAATATCCAGGAATGTCTTATAGTACTGGAGAGTTAAGTCATTTGGGCCAGGGCTTTTGCCGATTTTCTGACTGGGTGAGTTTGTGCATAGTTTCCAGCTTGCACAAGGGCTTGGTTTGTGCATTTAAGAGAGGCAGTGAGCCATAAAAGCTCACTCCTAATAGGGCATTTGTGGGCCTCCCATTGAATTAGAGAATCAACTCCGGGATTGTCATTAAGGTTAAAGTTATAGGGTGATGGTCCGACAGTACCACTGGTTCTATAGTCGCTGAACCAAGAAGAGGAAGATTATCTTGTGACAAAAAGAGATTCTAGAGTATTTAGCCTTGGGTGTCGAAATAAAGGTATAATCCTTATCTTTGGGATGTAGTAAACAGCAAGTGTTGTGAAGTCTGAGGTTCTGAAGCTGAAGGTTAATTTGGCGGAGAGCAGAAGTGCCTGTAGAGGAGTCCAAAAGTGGCTGAAGAGTCAGAAAAATGTGATTTGTCCACTCTTAGGACTATAAATGTTGGTGATGGTGAGGGGAAAGGAGCCAACGCTACCTTTTAAGAAAAGAAAACAGCCCTCATGTTCTATTTTAGTGTCAGAAATATGAAATGAGACATGTTTTGAGAGTAAAATCAAAACACCCTTTTTTTTGGCATCTGCACATGTAGCATGGAGCACAGTGGGATAGTGTTGGTTCATAATCTTAGGTATTTGATCGGTTTTAAGTTGTGTTTCCTGAATAAGGATAATATGAACCTGCAATCTGCAATCTGTGAAATGCTGACAAGAACTGAGAGTGTTTTTTGGGGATATTTAAGCCTTTAGCATTGACAGATGCAACTTTCAGTGAGGTGGGCAGGACTCGGGAAGCATGATGAGGAATGGTGCAGGTGGAGGTGCAACGAAAGAAGAAGAACAAAGAAAAAAAAGGAGGAGAGGGGGGTAAGGTAGCTGGAGAAGAGGAGAAAGAGTAGGAAAAATAAGGAGAAAGAGACGCATGAAAGAAGAAGAGAGTAGGATAAAAGAATACAAAAGGTAGCTCTGGAGGCGTGAACCTGAAGACTGTCTAGCCTTAAAGATAGAAAGGAAAAAGGGAGAAACCCCAATAGTCCAGCTAGACTATGGAAAGTCCGTTGTGTGGGTGCAAGGTTAAGGTGGTCAGAAAGGCATACTACTCCTGCATAAAAAGAGGCATAAGCACAACTATAAACAATGGGATATACACAACTTAGCAGACAAAATAGAAAAGCTGAAAAATGCAAACCATTAAAACTAACTGCAGGTAGACAGGGAGCATCTAGTGTTTGTTCAAGAACAGTATAGTGAGCTCCAACCTGAAATGTTTTCTGTCTCCCAGGCCTAGTAAGGATAGAAGTGCGGTTTGAGCAGAGTGGGAGAAGCCAGAGTACTAGCTCATCTAAGCCCTGTGCTCTCTATGCCACGAGAGAGCTTTAATGGCACTCCTCCTCTATTCCAGGACCCAAGAAAAAGAAGAGTATGCAATGATATAAATATTCCAATATAAGGCACAGTTGTTTGTGAAGGTGATGGCCAGGGGAGTCCGCCCCCCTAACATAGTAAAGAGAATCATCCCTATCCAGAGATGTCAAATTAGTATAAGGCAGACATCAAGTGATCAGCACCTCCCCAAGGAAGGTTGTCACTTCCATAGCTAGTATACCATCAACCCTGGGAACCGGACTCCCCCATCAACCCCTATGGCTCTGGTGCCACATAGGGTCATGAAACCCGAGCCATATACGCTGAGCAAACCTGTTAGAGACATAAGTAACAGCATGAAGAAATATAAGTTGGAACACTGAAGCAAACAGGTAATACTGGATAGGCACATCGTATTGCACCACTGTGACAAACTATTCTCAAAGGACAGGCCAATGGGTAATCCTGCTCACACAGCAGGACTGTGATTGCTTCAGTGAGCCAAGTAGGTCATAGTTATCTAAGGAGAACCCATAATCTGACAGTATGGATACAGGTACATCCAGGTGCTTCTGAGAAACTAAGGCAAATAAAGATTCATTCCGCCAAACATTCTCGGCATCTGGAGGGAGAGCTGCTGGGACTTCCCAGGTCAGATGCCCAGCGATGAGAGTGTTCCAGGGTGGAGATCGACATCTCCGATTGCGGTGTCATTGCGCTTTCGGGGTGTTATTGTTGGAGACCACCAGCCAGGGATCCAAAGAGTAGAATGTGCTATACCAAGTCTACAAGTGGGATGTCCAAGGTTTCACAAAAAGGTTTGATATCTTCTGGTACACACAGTGAAGCCAAGCAACCCCTTGATGAAGCCATTAAGCAAAATGGAAAACACCACCTATAGGTAATACCTTGGGAGCATAAAAGTTCCAGCAATGGCCTTAAGGCACGCCGGTGCTGCAGCCTAATATTAGACAAGTCCTGGAATAATTTTATTTCAGATCGTTAAAGAATATGTGATCCTTATCTCTCATCTCTCACCTTACGCATAATGTCTTCTTGAAGAGGGAAACTGACTATACAGCATATCACATCTCTGGGTGGATCATCGTCTCAACCCAATTGTCTGATGGCCCAGTGTACCCGTTAAACTTATTTGGGGTGTCAGCTGGCCTCTCCAGCAGATTATAAATAGCAGAAATAGCCAATTCCAACGTTTGGGATTCTACAGATTCAGGAAGAGCTTGAATCCTAATATTATGGCGTCTTCCTCTGTTATCTAAATCTTCCAAGTGTCTATGCGTCTCGATCATATGTGCCACATGGGAATCAGAGGATTGCTGCAGTTGTTTAATGGCTGCACTATATACAATAGTGGATTTTTCATTCTCTCCCAGCCTTGCTGCCATGGCCTGCACATTGGTGCGGAGCTCAGCAATAGCTGCAGACAGAGTGGACCTTATGTTCACTGCCACCATTTGTAGGTCAGATAGGCTTAGCGGGAGGGACCTCCCGCTCTCTCACTTACTCGTCCTGCCGGCTCCGGTTCACTGCTCGGGGAGCATGATGCAGAATAAATGGAGGCCGCGTGGCGATCTGCCTGCTGGGTCTGGAACAGGGCCGACAAATTGCTGCTCGGCTGGATACCGACCTTCTTTGGTGCCCGAGTCACAGAGCCACTCCTCCCCATCTTCACCATGCCGAAGGGTGTGCTGAGATCCCAGAAAAAGCTTAAGAAATAGCCTCATGAAGCAGGAACTCCTGGTTTAAGCGGCCATCTTGGATTGAAGCTTAAGCCACGCTTACTCTGTGTATGTTTTATTTATCCATTATTATTATTATACAGTATTTATATAGTGCCAAAACGTTCGCTCAGCACTGTACAATATAGAGTTTCCAAAATTAAACTTGGCCACAACAATAATGTTTAGCACACTTTTTTCACCTCTATCTGCAACCTTTTGTACAGACATCTCAAAGTTCAGAAGTGGTTCAAAGTTATGCAGGGTGTGTGGAAAAGGACTATTTCCCACCAGGGAAGCTTTAAAATCCCTTGATCCTAATTCTGGTGAAACTGGTCCTTCATAATCCTAAAACAAACAGATACCAAGTTTCAGCATTAGCCACAACATGGTGGATCAGCTTTTATGATAACATAAATAAAAAATTACCCTATAATGGATATGATGTAGCCATGGCACCTGACAATAATGCATTAGTTCATTCACATTATATTTAATCTTTGTGGCCAGATCCTTGAATCATTGATAATGTGATAGTTTATTTATTTAATTCTATGCATTGATTTGAACAAATACTATATAGCATGTTTCCCAGAATGTATTTATAAGTTCAGATAAAGCAGCATCAAGTGCCATATGATTAGATTACTACAACAAGGAAAGGAAGGAAAGTTTGAAAGTTAGATATATTAGAGGTTTTATTTCATGCTGTTCTTCCCCACTCACAAAACTCTTTGTCTACTGAAAATAACTACAATAACAATGTGCATATATTTCTGTGCTTTAAACTACCATATTCAGTGCTTCAATGCTTGGTGAACAGTAACTAATAGTCCTTACATATTCAGATCCCTAAAAATGAAATGGTAAATCTCAATAGCCATTTAAGGGTGTTTAAGTCAAATATATCAAATAGTAATAGTAGCCTACGAGCAATATTTAATTTAACGTTTATCCTCCACTCAAAACCAAAGCAGGATGGCGTGCACAAGGCTTTTAGCATAATGTAGCAGAGAATTCATTGCTATGTTCATCCTCCATGAAGCACTACTCTAGCATTGTAGATGAATGGCTCACAATCTCATCATTAAAAAAGATACTTGTATATGTTCAGTAGTGGTTTACCTCTTCATCTGTAGCTTTGAATGAGATTACACTTGGTTTACTCCAGATTTCTTTATTCTTAGAAATTATAGACCTAGAAATTCTTGATTTGAATTTTACTAATGCCCGATAAAAACACTAGAATAAGAATTCTAAGAATTTTTACAGAGATAATCTTTATTCTGATGTACAACTTTCCAAAATTACTTCACAGATGAAGATTACCCTATTTTAGTTTCTTGTACATAAATTAAACAAATATTTTATAGTTATGGTTCTTCAATTAATCTGTAATATCCATGATATGGATTAATAAAACTATTATAATCATAAACTAATTATTTAATTTGTGTAAAAGAAACCAAAAACAGGAAAATCCCCCCTTTCATGAATGTTTTGGAAAGCAAAATTGATTTAACCACTTCAAGTCCGGACACTTTCACCCCCTTCCTATCCAGGCAAATTTTCAGCTTTCAGCACTATCACATTTTGAATGACAATTGCGTGGTCATGCAACACTGTACCCATATTAATTTTTTTGCATTTTTTTGAGACAGATAGAACTTTATTTTGGTGGTATTTATTCACCACTGGGATTTTTATTTTTTTTGTTATATAAATGAAAAAGTCCAAAAATGTTGAAAAAAAGTGTTTTTCTTACAAAATTTTGCAAATAAATAATCTTTCTTCATAAATCTTGCACAAAATGTATTCAGTCATCTTTTTCTTTCAAATTATTTTTATTGGAATTTTTTTAAACAAATACAACGATGCAAGGTTCAGAATAGAAAATAGATACATCTTTTTCTTAACACCAGGGCTCAAATACGGTCTTAAAGTTGCAATAACAAACATAAGTTGGCCCCTTGGCCATGATAGAAATATGCATTAACTATACAATGCAATAGATATAGATATGGATTATGTTTCCAGTCAAAAATGGATACAAACAAAGCATATTGTATTTGCATAGTGCAGTTTGTAATCACATTAAACTCAGAAATACGGGCCCACCAAAACCTCCGGAGTGTACACATAATGGACAAGAAAACGAGAGAAAAAGTACAAGAGGGGAGCCAAAAGGAAATAAGGGGAGCCAGAAGGAAAGAAAAAAAAGAAAAAGAAAAAGTAAAGCAAAAGTAAACATACGAGTTAAGAGGAGAACAGAGCTTGCATGTTAATAAATGAAATCACCTCGCACTGAGTTCTATACAGTCATATTATGTGATGTAAACATTTCTTTCCAGCGGGACCATTTCTTATCAAATTTCTCCATAGACTGATGGTTAATTGCCAGGGCCTTCTCACAGACATAATGTATCTGTACTCTCTGAATTACTTGTGAAACTGAAGGAGTTTTTGTTGACTTCCAACCAGCAGTAATAGCCAGTCTAGCAGCAATAAGGATATTACCTATTATCATTCTATATTTGCCAGGGAAAATGTTAAAAGTAATATTAAGTAATGCCAGATGCGGTGTCGGATTAGTTATTGTACCTGACACCAGCAAAATAAATGCAAAAGTTTCTTGCCAAAACCTTTGCAGGCAAGGACACTTCCACATAATATGAAGTATGTTCCCCTCTCTACCACAGTTCCTCCAACATAATGAGGATACATTAGGGTACATTTTAGTTTGCATGGGGTAAGGTAGCTACGGTGCAGTATTTTCAGGGAATAATCCCAGTGGTTGGTACATTTAGTGATAGTCAAATTATTGTTCATGGCAGCCTCTCACTCATCTCGTGTGAAGGATCTTTGTAGATCCCTTTCCCACTTTCCCACACAATTTAACGTAGAGGAATCATTATCATAATGCAAGAGCTTATAGAACCAAGAGATTCCTTTTTTCATTCTGATAGGGTTATTTAAAGTGTGCCATAGTTTAGAGTCTATCTCTAAACATGTCCTCATATCCAAGCTGTGAAATCCCCTAATCTGCAAAAAAGGGTGCAAATCTTTACTCAGGACAGGTTTTCCTATATTGGCAAAGGTACTGTAGCCAAGATCCCTTAATGGTTTGGTATTGAGATTTGGGATTATGTGTTCATATGCAGAGAGTGGAATATTAATTTGGAGCTTGGGAGAGAAGTTAGGTAATTTATTCAAACCTACTATCAAAGCTTCCATTGTTGTGGTGATAGATGGTAGAAATGTAGTTAAAATCTTAGACGTAACCGATCTAGCCAAAAGTAGTGCCCGTAAGTCTTTATTAGGAACCACATTCTGTTCTATTTGTACCCACAATTTGTCTGATGGGACAAACCACGCCGGGAGTTGGTCTAAAAGAGTTGCATTATAATACATAGAAAGTACTGGGAGATGGCCAATCAGTGATCACATGATTGGGTCCTCACACAGGTCTTATATAACGATTGGTGTACCACTGTGTCCGGAGGACACAGTGGGCATCGGATCGTAGTGCTGCGCGGTCCCAGGGAGCGCACACAAGCAGGGGGCGGGGAGGCCATTTATAAACGGCCACCCAACCCTGTACTCCTCCCATCCGACTGTTTATACACATGGGCCAGTCGGGAAGTGGTTAAGCTTTAAATGATAGATTTTAAAGTTGGCCACTAGAAATTGGTTGTCCACTTTGAAATTGGTCAAATTTCCAACCTTTCCAACTGTAATGCAATGCTGAATACAATAGGCAAAAACAAGTCATATACACACAATACACAGGTAGTCACACACACAGGTACGTTTAACCAGCATTTACACCATTAATTCTTTTAGGTATGTGAGAAACCCACTACCGAATGAACACCTGCCCTGGCACATCATAACATTCACTCGGCACTCCAAGAAATAACAGAATCCAACCGCAGTATTCTTGTACTGTCAAAACCTCTACTTTTATTATCACACGACACACAGGAGGATATATCTTATAGTCATTACAATCTGCATAATAACACACACCAATAATAATGTGAGACTTACAGCATGAAATAGACACATCTTTTGACAGCATCACAGCATAGAATTAATACATTATCAAAGCTATGGGAAGATGGGAAGGAAACGACCCCATCAGAACCATAATGCACAGGGGGTAACGGAGAAGCCTTAAAGCAACGATGAACCCATATAGCCTTGGCAAGAGTCCCAGTGTCAGAGCGTCCCCTTTCGCATAGGAAGGCCCTACCTGACCACGTTCAGGCTCCTCGTTTTAAGCCCTGTTTCTGGTACTTTCCCGAACTGGGCGGGTGCTACGCTTACTCTAGAGGAGCTTGCAGAAAGGTTCCGTAAGGATAACAGAGTCACACCCAGCGACCACACTGAACAAACAACGTTATCTAGGAATATCACACTTTTGCCTCAAATCATTTTCTTATCTACTCTAAACTTAAAGATGTCTAACTTCTCAAACAAGTAGACATCTTTAAATGCACAAACAAGTTCTAATTTAAGCAGTCAAATGTAACATTTCTAGATGTCACAAACACGTTCAATCCCACAAACACTTCTTATCTGCTTTAAGCAGTCTAATGTCTTGTGACTCTGTTCCTTTAGCCTAGGGAAACTATATCAATGTAATTTCTCATGCTCCTGGAATTTGGGCAACGATGCTTTATTGTAAAAATTCCCCAAGAAGCAAAGGGTCCATGGCCAACACATTTCATAGGAATTACACCCACCTCCATCAGGAAAAAAATGTGGGTAAGCTCAATGTGAGGTTTACAGAAAGTTATATAGTACCTGTGGCATCTGTGAACAATTAACCACTCCCCTTAATTAGCAGCCTGAAGGAAGGCAAGAAAGGAAATGCTGTTTAAAAAGTGATAGAAAGGGTGTTTGAAAAGCTGCTATAAAAGATCACAAAGAAGAAAATAAAGCTATTTCAACCACAACCAATAACCAGCAGCAAAAAGCACAACTTCTGTTTTTTAATTGCCTTTCAAATTTTCAGCTTTTCAGCTTCCAGCCATCAAAATTTGATCACCATGTCAGTGTTAAAGGGGAACTTCACTCTCTCAGTCAACACTGACTATTTTTAATCCTTAGGATGCTGGCATTAGTAAATTATAGGATAGTTAATAATATTTAATTGTTTTAAACCTTTTCTTCAGTTACCTTCTGGTTTCCAGGCCTAGGAAAATGATGTCAGACATCCCAGCACTCTGCAGGAGGGGAGGGAGAGTTCTCAGCTCAGTCAATGTCTGAGCTAAGGGCAGATGGATTTGAGGAAGTAAATGCTGCATCTTCCCTTACTCAAAATGGTAACTGCCAGAAATGCCAGGGCTTTTTGTTACAAAATGATTTCTCAGCAAAATAAAGCATGGAAACATGGATGGATGGGGGAGTTTGCTTTGCATATTAACCATGAATTAAATTGCATTTTTGGTTTGTGGTGCTCAGATGCAGTGCACTTCCACTTTAAGTTAGAAAATTAAGTGCTGAGGTTAGTATAGGGGTTATTTCAGACAAGTGGTAATGCTTTCCACCCTCTAAAAAATAAGTGGATTGCTTTCTTGAGGGTGGTATAACAGTGACTGGCAGGTGTTCAGGAGGGGCTACTGCCACCTAACAATGTCTTTTTTTCTACTTTTTTTAATTTAATGGCACTTTTACATTATTAGGTAGTTCCACAGCTGCTAGCCAAGCATTTGGCTTGTGGTTGCAGTGCACTCCATTGAGCTCAATGGGTGAGTTTGACAGGCAGTGCCACCTGTTAAACTCTGCAGCCCAAATTACAATTGAAGCTGCCATGAAGCATGTGTACAGACCTGTCAGGCCGTAATGTTAAAATTCCAATGAGTGGCAGAGGGGAGGTAAAACTGTGGCTGAGCTGCCCAATGTTACTGCCCCCCCCCCCAAACCACCAGTGTAGGGATAACATTTATTAAACAAATCCATTGATCACTATATTGGCTCTGACATGTTGATCAAATAGCCTTGTTAGAAAGCCAAACCATATGATTATTTTTCCATTTATATTTGATGATATAATAAAATTTGAGGCTAAAGGAGCAAAATTAAAATGAGAAATTCTATTTAGCTGTAAAAACTATAAACATACAACAACTGTTTCATCCTCCATTTTTTTATCTAACCCATGCGACCACTGTATGTTTTTTTGAATCTCTTATTACCTAGTTGAAAAAGTGTTTCATTCCATTTGACAGACCCTTGAGTAAGAAAAACCTTGAAAAAGAAATGTTTAAGTTTTTTTAGGCCTTTTGGGATATTTACTTACATATTAGTGGGGACTTTTGTTTGTTTCTAATAATTTTACTGCCACTATAGATAGTAATGAAAGGTTCAAGCAATTCTTCCAGCTGCAAAGACAATCTAGAAAGCCGCAGTACGAAAATCTTCACCTTTATTTCACATATAATAAAACACCTCTCAATAGCTGTACAATCACTGTGGGAACTGAACAAGGTCAACGCGTTTCGCTCCATCTCAGCACTCAATCATGAGTCATGATTAAACACTGAGACTTGTTACGTTCCCACAGTGTTTGTACAGCTATTGGAAGGTGTTTTTTTTTATCATTCTTTATTTTACCACCTCCCGACCGCCTTATAAGGATATGGAGTGGGAAGACGTCATATGATGTCCTCCCACTCCAGCTACACATGTGCACCCCCGGTGGTGTGCAGAGTGACGATTGGTGGTGCATTGTGTCCCTGGGACACCGTGGATCACTGATCACAGTAAAGAGCCAATGACACAGGCTCTATCATGTGATCAGCTGTGTCCAATTACAGCTGACTGCATGTAAATAGGAAATTCCGGTTATTGGCAGTCCTCTCCTCACGCTGACAGCGCATGAGGATAGGATAGCCGGTAAGCAGCATTCCTCAGAGAGGACATCTACACTGATCATCAGGGCACTGATCATCATTGCCCTGATTATCAGTGTAGCTCCATCAATGCTGCATTTCAGTGCCATAATTGCCACCTGTCAGTGCCCATCATTGCCACATACAAGTGCCCATCAGTGTACATCAATGTCACATATCAGTGACCATTAGAGCTGTCTTTCAGTACCAACTATCAGTGCCAGTCAGTGCCGCCTATCAGTTCCAGTCAGTGCCACCTATCAGTGCCCATCAGTGCCACCTATCAGTGCCCATCAGTGCCACCTAACAGTTCCAATCAGTGCTGCCTAGCAGTGCCACCTATCAGTTCCCATCCGTACCATCTATCCGTGCCATATATGAGTGCTACCTTTCAGTGTCCATCAGTGATGTCTGTCAATGCCCACTACTGATGCCTGTCATTGCCCTTCCATGACATCTATCAGTGCCTCCTCATCAGTGCCGCCTATCAGTGCCCATCACTGCAGCCTCATTAGTGCACATCAGTGAAGGAGAAAAATTACTTATTTACAAATGTTTATAACAGAAACTATGAATAAACTTTTTTATGCAAAATGTTCAGTCTTTTTTAGTTTGTTTAGCAAAAAATAAAAAACCCAGTGGTGATTAAATTCTATCAAAAGAAAGCTTTATCTGTCTCAAAAAAATTATAAAAATTTTGTTTGGGTACAGTGTTACATGACTGCACAATTGCTGTTCAAAGTGCAACAGCACTGAAAGCTGAAAATTGGCCTGGGCAGGAAGGGGGTAAAAGTGCCAAGTAGGCAAGTGGTTAAAGTATTGCAACAGATAACAATAAAACATTGACTTCATACAACTGATGATTGTACATGCCATGTCACTAAAAGGCATTTTTCCAGAGTTATGCACAGAAAAGTACAGCATTGCATACAGAAACTGCAACAACCAGTAAGAAGCAGTATACTGAGGTATCAGAAACATGTCTAGAGATGGTTAAAGAACCTGGTCAATTGAGTGTAGAAAGGCCTATGAGATTCCAAGATTGGCCATGGGGTAGGAACCAGAGCCCAAAAAACATCATAACACAAAATTGGCAGGTGTTTTTATTGTATGTATAAAAAAGGGGAAAATTTTCTGAGTGCGGCTGTTCAGATTGTTTATGCTACATGGATATGCTACTCAATTCCAGTGGAGCGAGTGAGAAGAGTGTGAGTCTATGGTGGCAACCTTACCTCGGAGCAGCGTTAGACTGTCAGTCTACAGCTGCAATTTACTTGTTATTTTTGCAGCCAACATTTCTCTTTTTTTTTTCTCCCATATAGTTCTCTTTTATATAGATGTGACTCAGATTATTAGACAACTAATCTCTTCTAGAAAGGGTAAAAGCGATACCCCACCTCAGCTGCACCCCTGTCCCTTCCAGTCATGGGGCTAGCCCATATGTTGGGACCATAGAAAACATCTCAAGATAATGATTGCCTGGAGACTGTGGGAATTTTGTTACTGCTTTCATATTCAAGATATCATTATCAGAATTTGAACAGAAATCTTTTTCTGTTTTTTCAGCACTCTTTTTTTGTGGCTGACAAACACATCTCACTTCTAGTTACTCTACAGCAATTTTTGTCTCCATGTTGAGTGCTTAAAATTAATCTTCTGATGGTTAGAGCTGAATCATTAAGTGCAGAATTTGATCCAAGATTTGAAAACAGACATTTTGGTATTTTTGCTAAGCCTCCTTACTACAGCAGTTCATTAGAGTAATGAGGAAAGTGGACCGATATTTTTATTTTGTCTCTCATTTTCAGACTTCCTTTACAGATTTTGGAGAAATACTACATGAATGCAACAAGCTGTTCTCTATGTGTGAAATGTTATAACTTTTAAGGGGATGGAGCTTAGTGCTGGGGTATTCAGCCTTAGGAGAATAGATCACTTTCAAAAGTGCTGCTTCCTTTCCTCCAACACAAGGGGAAATTGCCTGCCTTTAGATATGAGCTGTATACTTGCAAAAGGTAATTTTGCGTGAAAATATGAAAATTACCCCATAAGGTCAATGTTTTATTTAACTTGTTTTTCCATTGCCTACTTCTGGTAAACTATATAAAACAATTCAGGTGTGAAAATATGTCTGCAACTGATAAGACAATTATATCTGTATAGATAAGGTTTACACCACTATACTACACAGTTTACAAAAGCAGTGATAACATTTTAGAACATATTTAAAAAGTACTGTATGTTTCAGAATACTGTCAGAAATTAGACATTGGTCTAATTGGTATGGTATACACAATGGATCAATTCTCTTTAAATTCTCTTTAAATATGGGCATCTGCAATGATGGTGATTCTAGGAGCTTGGCTTTGAAGAATTACAAATAAAGGCTGGTTTTTATATTGTTATCCAAACTATTATCAGAACCCAAAATATGATTTTACTGTTTATGCTGAATAGATTTTTAAATGTTATAATACTAGGAGAAATGCCATTCACCTGTGTCTGAGACAGGTTATGAACATGACTTGTCACTTCTGTCATAAAAAATTGATAATGCTACAGCTTTGAAGCAACAGGAATTAAAAATATGCTAGGCATAACGTCTACATTGCACGTACCCTTAGCTTGTCATTTTTTTATGGTAGTCTATGTTTCCTCTATTCCTACACTTTTCCTTTTGTTATATACCTAATTGTAATGTTTTATTTACGTGTTGGCTAATACTCATCAATATTTTACAGTACTGCAGCTTTTAGTGGTTGTAAACCCTTACATACTGCATACTTAAGTTAAGTGATTGGCCGCAGGTGATACACAGAGATGAAATAAATCTTCCTATGTAAATTGTACCTGTTTATCTGCAGTATTCTCATCTCTACATCTGTTGAAAGTGGTGAATTTACAAAGCTTGTCTGAGCTTTCAGAAAACAGGGGGCATATAGTTGAAAGTACACTCTGCAGAGCTCAGTGAGGGGAGCTCTGAGAGTTGATTAGAGGGAAGAGACAACCCCCTTTACATAGGAACAGAGCTGAGTCTGTCAATCTGTTGGAGGTCCCTCCCCGTCACCATTTTTTCTCTTGGTGTCAGGAAACTTATCAGAAGTGACTCATGCTGATAGCAGAGGAATGAAGCAGTAGACAGAAATGACACTTAGTGCTCTGGATTGAGACAAGTACACATTATAGAGGGTTATGCTTTCTTCATAGTTCATGTCTGAGTTTTACAAACATTTTAACTTGTGATCTTTAGGAGAAAAATACCAACATTGTAATATTTTATTTCAAACACATATGAAAACTAATTATAAGTAACAGGTAATTGACTTTTTTTTTATGTTTTTTTTTTTTATTAAGATGCCTAATATCCTCTTTTTCCTGGAGCTGGTTTGTTTATATGATCTGGGCCGTATTCACTTTCCTGTAATGATCTAGGAGCTAATAATGGAGGCAGAGTCTGTTTTATGTTTTTTGGCAGACTGTGTAACCTATCTATAGAATTCTATTAAGTGTAGTATTTTATGTATTATTTCAAGGTCAGATTGATTTCGCGTAATTAGTTCTTATTGCCTTCCCAAGCTTTGTCTTTCAATTCTGCTTTGCACTTTAGTGTTCCTTTTCCTATTTTGCAACACATAGCAAAGCAGAGCATTCTTACAGAAGGCATTCACATGTCTCATTCCATCACATATCCAAAAAGTAAGATTATTCATCATTTTGAAATAGCAAGCAGGGCCATGCAAATCAATCCTTTATGCCCCATTTGATAGCCGTACATCCAGAATCACTTGTTTATAGCACAGACAAGAATGATTCAAAGATAAGAATGTTTCTTTAGCACTGTTTTCCAGAGATGGTCTTTAGAGATCAAAAAGTTGGCAGCTTTAGTAGAAAAGGGACTAGAACAAAAGAGTTGCAGTTTTTTTATACCCCTACCACTGACTCCTACCACAGCAGATATACAGTGAAGGAAAAAAGTATGTGATTCCCTGCTGATTTTGAATGTTTGCCCACTCACAAAGAAATGATCAGTCTAACAATTGAATGGTAGATGTATTGTAACACTGAGAGACAAAATAGCAACAATACATTCAAAAGAAATGCATGTCTAACAAATTATGCACTTATTTGCATGTTCATGAGGGAAATAAGTATTTTATCCCCTATCATTCAGCAGGATTTCTGGCTACCAGGTGTCTTTAATACAGGCGACAAGCTGAGATTAGAAGCAGTGTCTTAAAGGGAGTGCTGCTAATCTCATTTTGTTACCTATATAAAAGACACCTGTCCACAGGAGCAATCAAACAATCAGATTCTAAATGCTCCATCATGGCAAAGATCAAAGAGCTGTCCAATGATGTCAGGGGCAAGACTGTAGATTTACACAAGGCTGGACTGGACTACAAAACTTGGTGAGAAGGTGACAACAGTTGGTGCAATCATTTGCAAATGGAAGAAACACAAAACTGTCAGTCTCCCTAGGTCTGGTGCACCATGCACGATCTCACCTCGTGGAGTGTGATTATGAGAACAGTGAGGAATCATCCCAGAACTACACGTGAGGATCTTGTCAATGAACTCCAGGCAACTGGGACTACAGTCATCAAGAAAACAATTGGTAACACACTACGCCAACAAGGATTGAAATCCTGCAGTGCCTGCAAGGTCCCTCTGCTCAAGAAAGCACATGTCCAAGCCCGTCTGAAGTTTACCACTGAACATCTGAATGTTGCAGAGGAGGACTGGTTGAAAGTATTGTGAGGGGGCATGGCTTGAGCCCTTGAAGATAATGGCCTACTAACCCTCTAGCTCCGACACACAGAAAGAACCTGCTTCAGGTAATTGCAAGGAGAGCCTGCCTAAGCATGGGGAAAGCAGACCACAAAGCTCCCACCCCATGTTCGACGAATGGCCAGTTAAACTGCATTATCCTGGAGATATTCCGGACCCAGGCCCAGGATCACAGTGTGGCCTCCTCCCATGCTGCCTCCTCACACTCCATATCCAGAGCATCTCGCTCTCGCAGCAGAGGTCCGGCTGCCACAGCACATATGCCAGCAGGGTCCCCACTCACTATGGGGGATCTCAAAGAAGTGGCATCAGACATAAAAGACACCCTCTCTGCAGCAATTGCAGACCTGCACATAGACATGCAGGCAGTGGCACAAAGGCTAGAGGTAGTGGAGGACAAAGTAGTCACACAGGAACTTACCCTAAAAGACACTCGCCAGCTGGTAGATACCCATGCCACCCATCTGCGTGAGATCAATCGCCATATTGAAAACCTGGACAACAGGGGAAAGCGCCATAACTTAAGGGTGCGTGGCATACCCAAGACGACAGAGTTGGGTCAGCTATCACACATGGTCCTGGCCATTTTTAACGATCTACTTGAAAGACCCCAGGAATCACCTATCGAGATTGAACGTCTCCACAGGGCACTCCAACCCAAAAGCAGAGAAACAGAACCCCCACAAGATGTAATCTGCTGTCTAGTAGATTTCCGTCTCAAGGAAGAAATATTACTCAGAGCACAAGATAGAAATTGCATTCTCTTCAATGGAGCAGAAATTTAATTATTTCAAGATCTTTCACACATCACCCTTCAACGCAGAAAGGATTTGCTCGATCTACTTTGTTTGCGCAGCATATCTTATTGCCGGAAATTTCCCTTGAGTCTCTCAGCTTCACACATGGGGCGAGTGGATATTCTACGATTCCCAGAAGATGTACAATCATTCTGCGAGTACTTGGATATCCCGACAATAGACCTACCAAACTGGTATGCGGGCCTCCGTTTACCACCCCAGACAGGGGATGGACACATGGAAGACCAGCCATCCAGAAACCCTGGGGGATCAAGACGCCGTAGATCTTCCCTTCGACCTCCATCTTCGCCGACCAGGCATTGACCCGCAATCAGGGACAGTCTCCCAGCCTCCCCGGCTCATCATAAGGCTCGCCGTGAGTGACGTTACCCTCAAAATATTAACTTCCTCTGTATAATAATCAGCTATTATCCTGAACCTGTCTCCCACTAATTCTCATGTGAAGGCTGCCTGACATCCTTCTACCAAAGCTTTGGGGTATGTGTGTATCATATGACTTCCTCAATACCCATCAATGTTACATGTCAAATCTCTGTTCTTACAATTTTATAGAGATTATATGCATTTGGTTGCTAACTCATAATGTCAGTTGGATGCTATATTGTCAAGAAAAATACATGGTTTAGTGTGTATTAACCTGGTTCCCCCGCAATTGATAAGTAACACCCTGATGTGCAGCTATGGCTAGTGCAAGTATGTTACCGCCCTATCTTCTAGGTTGTGAGGGTTGCTAGTATTTGACAGAAATTCTCTCTATATCTGTAATTCTTATAACTATTTGTAGAATGTTTATATGTAGATTTTTATTGTTGATAACATGAGCCTTAACAAGCGCTAAGACGCGGTCACCCCTCCAAATTGTCTTTGGTGAGAGATTTCAATTTTGGCTAGCGACTCCGAATAATGAGGCCCAAACGAATGTCACCAACCTTCCCGCAACTACCACCTTCCATGGCCACTTCAAATCATCTGGAGAGCCTTAATGGCCCTGGGCCCTGAACACGACTCCCCAACGATTGCTCGAACCTATACCCATCCACTCACTCTTGGGGAATCCGTCTATCCTACAATGGGATCTAATGGGATATCACTAACACGTGGTGGAGCAATCGTTGTAGAGGTGTGAAGATGATTCCAACCCGGACACCCCTGGTAGCAATCTAGTGAGAATCTACCGTGCTCGCAGAAGCCCGCTCATGTCCAATCCCCCGAGACACCCCTTATTGATACCCTATCCAGGGAAACACTCCTTTGTACGTGATGGTTGACTCCACCTGGGAACCTAAGGGTGGCTACATTCCCCCCCTCCCCTTTTTTTTCTTCTTTCTGACCAAACCCACTCCAGAAACTAGAAAACAGGTTTATATACTTCCTAGCAAGCATAGAGTACTAATGATGAATTTCCTTCCATTACTGTTATCCGATATCAAGACGAAGAGTCCAGATTTTTTAGGAGACGTAATATAACTGCACCACACTTTCCCTTTTCTCCTGTAGCTAGAATCATTGAGTAGTTTGAGGGGGACACTTCACATATGCTACCCATAACATGACCAATCCCCATACCTTTGATTATCCCATTTGTATCTATGCTCTGCCTACAGCATTATGACGCTACCGCCTTTTCTCCGTGTGTCGCTACACTTACTTTTGATCCCGTTACCCAGATAACTATTTGCAATAGCTTAGAATACAGGGCTGAACCATTGTCCTTTGGACTCAGTCATACCCCCACACAGTAGATTCCCTTGAGTCTGACTGACCCTGTTCCTACCAGAATGAAAAAGGATGGAGTAGCCGGACTACCCCGTCACCGGATTCTTGAACAGTTGTTCTGTTCACCCCCTTCATTCTCATATATGACTGAGTTGAGGCACTTATCAGCCCTCTTCTTTACCCCTTCCTCCCATCCCACTTCCACCCCTCCTCCCTTTCTCATTCACCTCCCTCATTCTTTCCTCCTTGGGGGGTTACAAATCTTTTTTTTATCCATTTTGAACTCACAACTCTCTGAGGAGTCACGCTGAAAACCTGCCTGTACTCACCTTGTTTCTAACTTACTATATGCACTACTAGACAAGTCTTACGGACACTCCTTCCATACATAGGAGACAATGCCTTCTGTGACAACAACCCTGCATACTTCTCACACACTGACAGTGGCATCTCTAAATGCCAGAGGCCTAAATCTTCCTGAAAAACGCTCACAACTACTGACATATATGAAAAACTTGAGCAGATGTGCTCTTTACTCAGGAAACTCAAAACCCTAAATTCTCCAATGCAATGTACCCTACAGTATACCATGCAGTCAATACAGAGGTGAAAGCAAAAGGTGTATCCATCTTAATCCCGAAGAGACTCCCACTTACGATTACTGATTCTCTTGAGTACACAGAAGGTTGGTTCCTTTCTTAACAGGCTGATCACGCTGGCCAACATATATACAGTAGCCCTAATACGGCTCAAGTCAGCTTCTTCCTTAAAGTCTCCAAATCCTTAACGAACTTCCAATCTGGCATCCTGGTTTTGGGCAGCAACTTTAATGTGGCCTTAAACCCATTGGAGGACACCTCGATGGGTACATCTTCGAAAACATATTGAGCGCTTAAACAAATCAAAATGGAACTTAAAGACCTCCTCCTGCATGACACATGGCATACTTTACATTCGTCTGATAAAGACTTTACATTCTTCACTAAGCCACATAATTGCTATTCTAGAATTGACTTTCTTTTTCTCTCGCAAAAATATCTCCCTACCTTGAAGTCGGCTTCAATCGAACCAATGATCGTTTCAGACCATCACCCCATTACTATGACCATCTACCTCCCAGATGCCCAATTCACTCCAAAAACTTGGAGACTTGACCCGTTCCTTCTTACAGACCCATCTGTGACTCACAAAATTTGAGAATGTTTGCTCAACTACTTTCGTGAAAATGTATCCTCAGAAACAACCCTGCTTACTCAATGGGAAGCACATAAGTGTGTGACATGTGGGATTCTACTTGCAATCGCGGCATCCTGAAAACTTGGGGCACAGGCTTCTTTAAACTCGTTCCTCCAGAAAGTATTCCAGTTAGAGTGCTGCCATAAATGTAAACAGGCCTTGACTATTGATGCAGACCTAGTAACTGCACGTAAACAATTACTGGAAGAACTGGAAAAGAAAACTAAACGTTACTTTGCTTTATCTCAAAAATTGTTCTATGAACGTGGAAACAAAAGTAGTAAGTTCCTAGCTAGGGCACTGCAAGCGAAAAAAGCAGCTCACACCAAACACCAAATCCATACCCAGCAAGGTCAAATACTTAAAACATTTCCAGACTTAGCAGCGGAATTTGAAAGTTATTATACAACCCTCTATAACCTCCCACAAGCTCCACAGCCAACAGGAGATAATAGATCATGTACAGGCATTATCCAGGCTTTTCTAACACAATACCTTCCCAAACCTATTTCACAAGCAAAAGTAAGTGAACTAGACAGGACACTGACACTTGCAGAACTCCAAAAGGCAATCTCACAACTAAATCCGGGCAAGAGCCCAGGTCTGGATAGGTTTACAACAACTTACTACACAACCTTTATGGAGATTCTCGCAGAACCATTCTTAAATGCGTTTAACTCACTAGACAGCCCATGAGATTTCTTTCTGAAGCCCATATCACACTCATAGCAAAAGAAGACAAGGATGTGACGTCGACGTCCAACTATCGTCCAGTCTCCCTATTTAACGTAGATCTGAAAATCTTTGCAAAAATAATAGCGAACCACCTCTTACACATAATTGAGTCCACCATTTCAACTGACCAAGTTGGATTTGTGCCGGGAAGAGAGGCAAGAGATAACACCATACGAGCTCTAAACATACATCACTGGTTGACACAATCGAAATGACCAGGCTTTTTTTCTTTCTCTTGATGCGGAGAAGGCTTTTGACAGGTTGGCATGGGACTACATGGAAGCAGTATTAAGGAAATTTGGCCTACCCCCGTGCGTCATGAACTTTATCATGTCTTTAATTGCCACCCCAATGGCCAAAGTAAGAGTAAACAGAAAAATTTCCCCTTCACGTGGCAATCTGAAGCCATTACTTACCTAGGGATTCAATTACCATCCCGCCTCTCAGAACTATACATAAGAAATTTTCTACCTATTCTACGAAACGTAACTAAAGATCTACAGAAGTGGGACAAACCAATATTCTCATGGTTCAGAAGGGCAGTTATCCTCAAAATGAACGTACTCCCCCGGCTATTGTATATTATGCAAGCTGTCCCGACCCGTCTCCCTAACTCATTCTTCAGGTCATTCAAGAAACTATGCACCACTTTCTTAAGGTGCAATAAACATCCCAGACTCAGTTTTGAACAACTTACAATGTCAAAATGTAAAGGCGGTATCCGTGACATCTGCCGATATTATCGGGCCTGCCACATGGCAAGAATAGTCAACTGGTCTTCCAACTATGTAAACAAGGCCTGGGTGAGTCTGGAAGCAGCTTTTTCTTTGATACCACTAGCCACATCTCCATGGCTGGAGAGACCACACATCCCATCCACTTTCAGAGAACACCCACTCATTGGTCCTACATTGTCCTGCTTCTGCTTGGTATGTAAGAAATCGGGTATGTCCACAATACCTGGTCTGCTCATGCCCATTCAAATGAATCCCTATTTCCCTCCTGGAATGTCTAGCACATTCCTCTCCGGGGCCCTACCTCACGATCACCTGAGACAACACCATCTCTTCAAAGATGGCATTCTTTTGACAAGAGAATGCCTCATAGACAAATGGCCATCAATAACCTTGACCTCATGGATGTATATTCAGCTCCATCATTTCCTACACAGCCCAACTCGTAAGAGGGTGCTTGTAAGACCGTTTACCCAATTTTAGAAATCTGCTCCACAGAATCCCCACAGAGGCATCTGGTCTCTAAGCTATATACATATCTGGGAAATGAAAACGAAGTCACATCTAGAAAGGCCTGCGTAGCCTGGAGTAGAGATCTGCAACTAGACTTGTCATCAGACGATTGGGATCGTGCATATGGTAATATTCATAAAGGCTCCATCTGTGTTTTGACCCAAGAAAATAACTACAAACTGTACTCAAGATGGTATAGAGTTCCATCCTTACTCCACAGATTTGATCCTAGTATATCTAACTCCTGCTGGAGATGCCACCAAGTGATTGGTACACTTATTCATATATGGTGGGACTGCCCAATGCTCCATACACTCAATCTGCAAAATACACTCAATCATTGCTCAGGTAACAATTTACTCCCTGGACCTATGTCCTGTGCAATTCTTACTGCATCACTCATCTCTCTCTTTTAAAACATACACTAAGTCACTCGCCATGCATATGGTGAATGCAGCCAAGTAGTCTATACCGATACATTGGCACACTACATACAGTCCCTTGGTCCGGGAATGGTTTACCCGAATAAACAAAGTAGCCGGAATGAAGTAACTCATTTTTGTAGCAAAAGACTCCCCGGAGAGATTCAGGAAAACGTGGGCATGCTGGAGTCATTTTAAAACAAAGAACGCCTATCATCAACTGCTGAAAGACCCCACCCTTTCATCCATATGAGAATATTCCTATAGACACTATGCATACGTAGATACCTCAGGTGTTATGACCATAACATACACACCACCTGACCAAGGCCGATTAACAGATCCCATATTGAAGTACAGAGAATCTGAATGTTACCCTGAATACCATGGATAACTTAGCCCAGAATAGTTACGTCCAAACCCCACACCCCTTTTCTTTTTTTCTTTCTTCTCTTCGCTCTCTCTTTCATCCTTTCCTCATTCCTCCTATCCTGCACTCCTACCATCCCCTTCCCTGGATAATATAGGATCAGACACCATTTTTTAACTGCCGTGAAGGAGTAAAACCTCTTTTTGGTTTGTTTTTAGTTAGAATTGACTAACTGAAGACTCTCAGGTACAAATACAGATAATAAGCTTCCACCCTAGTGGTGGACATTAACTGACCATCCTATATAACCACCCATCCATCACACATAGCACTCTGTAATTGAAGGCGATTTGCTAATTCATGAACCCAATTGTTATGTTCACATAATTTTTTTTCTTTCTATTTTTTGTTTTGTCTTTGTTTTTCTCTTGCCATTGTTTTCTGCATTGTTATGTGATGAAACTATGTATGATCTAGATGTATAACCCAACAGGGGACACTTGCATTGGTTTGTACTCCACATGATCAGAATGTAACCTGTCCATGTTATTACTGTGCTTCTTTTCTCAATAAAAATGTTTTTGTGAAAAAAAAAGAAAGTGTTGTGGTCAGATGACACCAAAATTGAGCTCTTTGGCATCAACTCAACTGGCTGTGTTTGGAGAAGGAGGAATGCTGCCTATGACCCCAAGAACACCATCCCAACTGTCAAACATGGTGATGGAAACATTCTGCTTTGGGGGTGTTTTTCTGCTAAGGGGACAGGACAACTGCACCGCATCAAAGGGACAATGGACAGGATAATGTACCATCAAATCTTGGGTGAGAACCTTCTTCCCTTAGCCAGGGCATTGCAAATGGGTTGTGGATGGGTGTTACAGCATGACAATGACCCAAAACACATGGCCAAGGCAACAAAGGAGTGGCTCAAGAAGAAGCACATTAAGGTCCTGGAGTGGCCTAGCCAGTCTCCAGACCTTAATCCAATTGAAAATCTGTGGAGGGAGCTGAAATTTTGAGTTGCCAAATGTCATCCACCAAACCTTAATGACTTGGAGAGTATCTGCCAAGAGGAGTGGGCCAAAATCCCTCCTGAGATGTGTGCAAACCTTTTGGCCAACTACAGGAAACATCTGACCTCTGTGATTGCCAACAAGGGATTTGCCACCAAGTACTTGTTTTGCAAAGGGGATCAAATACTTATTTCCTCATGAACATGCAAATCAGGGCATAATTTGTTGGACATGCATTTCTTTTTAATTTTTTGTTGCTATTCTGTCTCTCAGTTTTACAATACACCTACCATTTGATTTTTAGACTGAACATTTCTTTGTGAGTGGGCAAATATTCCTTCACTGTATATTGGCTGTAGGAAAGCTAATAGTATACATGACACCATTTCTTTTGGCTATTTACACGTGTTATTGATACATACTGCAATAGAGGCAGCAGTTTGCTGAAGAAGAGGGGATTTTATTCCCATTAAAACCTGCAGGTTTTCAAGCAAGTCCAGATATCACTTTAGGAATATGTACACTTCATAGGCAAGCCATACATTATACATTTTTTTTGTTCAACTAGCGGGTGGATGGGGAAATATCTCCGATTGTGCTACTGCATTCTGACAGTGGGGAGCATTCATCGCCATCAGAGCACAATGATCACTGTTGCCAGCTATAGGTGGCTACACTGGTCATTTGGAAAAATAACTTGACAGGCTGGTTCTACAGAAGTTGATTGGTAGATTTACTTCTGCACAACCAAGGTGTTCATATATGGATTGAAAGTTGGCTGGTACCTGCCGAATTGGCCAAAGTTTGATCCATGCATGGCCAGCTTTACTGTATGTTACTATATTAAGAGCACCTTTTTCACAATCAATGAATTGTGTTTATATAGTCCAACAAATACAATCATCCTTTCTGCAAGATAAAACTTGTGTTTATTTGCTCAAAATATCTGCTCAATTGTCAAAGGACCAGATAAGAGATTTGTCCAGGAGACAGCTGACAAAAAGTCTTTTATTTTTTTCACAAGGTATTACACAGCTTCAATGCCTAAACAAAACAGATAAGATACAATAAGGTCAAATAGCACATGCAGAGATGATAAAATTTGAGTAATTTGAAACAGAAATCTGAGCTCAAAGACTGATTGAAAAAAGTACCTGGAATATATCAAGATAGCATTTATATATTATCATCAAGACAAGTTCCTAAACCTTTTACATAAATTATATATTGGAAAAAAAAACTTTTATTTTTGCAATTCATTATCTATTTCCCTGGAATATGTCTTAGCATACAAGCTTTTCAAAATTACAAAGAAAAACTATAAGGTCAATAAAAAAAGTCAGTACGTGACATCAGAAAAACAAATGATGAATAAGCTTGTTATTACAAGAAGTTACACATCTCTCAGAAGGTAAAGTATGCACTGCTTTGGTATGTTGCATTTGTTACATTTGTGAAGAAAAAAGAGACTATGGAAAAAAACAGACTGTTAACTTTGCAAAAGAATTTGTACTTTGCAAGGAAAATGACCCTTAGCTTAATGAATGATTTGAAGCTCTGCTGACTGCTAACATCTAATCACATGCAAGTAAACATATTTATTATCTTTCCATGTATTTGGTATTTGTTGCAACGTGAACTTTCACCACATTCATTAAGTTAGGGAAACTCCTAAGAAGTACTGAATGTTAAGTTTTCCATTTGGGAAATGATTCCTTGTACCAAAAAGTGCATGTGTTACATCAATTAAATAAGTGAATGCAAAATGTATTACATTAAATATATATATTATATTTATATATAATATATATATATATATATAAAAGAAAATGCATGCTTAAAGTTCATAAGCCATAACTAAAGAGATGGTGCACAGAGCAACACTGCAAATCTTTTGATCCACTCCACGTTTTCCCACACAAAGTTCTCATATTTTATAATAGAGATCAAAGACCTCTAAGCTATAGGAGGTCAATGCAGCTTGTATTGAGTAAATGAATGAATCAGCAATCTTCATCACTAGGCAGTTCCAGTAACTCCAAGGGTAGCCCACACTCTCTCCCATTAGCTCAAATGGTTAATACAGCCATGGAAAAGAAGTGAAGCAGACACATCATGTAATACTTTCATGCAAACATATTTATTATGCATTTAAGGTACTTACAACACAGACACAATAGAGACAAGCAGAACTATTAATGTCGTATCAAGATCATGCTTGAGCTCCCTCCAGCGCGTTTCGTTACCAAGGAACGTCTTCAGGGGAATACAGGGTTTATGGATTTTGAGCACAGATTTTGTTTTATTTTATGTTATTTAAGGAAATCATTATTAATTCACTTTTTTTTAATTGATGTAACACTTTTTGGTGTAATGTACCATATTTGTGGTGTTGTTACATAGAAATTCTTATTTTTTTTAAATTAATTTTATTGACTTTATGCTGAAGTACTTTATCTGTTATTTATGATATGCAAATAATTATACATTTTATGAGCACTTTAAAGGCCACCACAGCTATTTATGTGTTTTTACTGTCTTTATGATAAAATAATGAATATGATTTTCCATGTTTTTATACTCTAAGCATGAAATTAATGTGCTTATTATATAGCTTTATAGCTCTATATTGAATTTCACTTTCACCTCTGCCCAGGTGTTGGAAAACTATGTTGATGCTTATGTCATTAAGAATGTTGTATGTGCAGCATCTTCCCTTATACTGCTAAATAAAGTGTAAATAAATTAGACAAAAAGGAAAGTGCATGGTTGCGTTTTATTTGTTAGGTCTGAATAATTTACAGACAAATTATCTAATTCTGCTACTTTTGGATTTTACAGCTCCGGGGTTTATCTTTTAATGTTTGTTTGGCTTTGCACTCTATCAGAGTTGGTTATTTCTAATAGTTTATTCAGTTGAATCATTATCGGTGAGAGTGCTACAGATAAATAGAAATTGTTAATCTTTTTGTTGCCAAAGGGTCTTGCAACATATTGCAAAGAAATACACTGAATATCCCAAAGGCTGCAAATGGATTAAATGTTAATATGAACTATAAGGCTTATTACTATAGATATTATCATCCAAATTAAGTCACAAAATTGGTTGTGAAAGATTTTTGGCTTCAACTTCTTTAGCGCATTTGCTAGAATAATAGCTACAATCTGAAAATCACAGTATTGTGTACGAGAGTAAGGACTTAACACTATAACATACATAAAAATGCATGAAAAACATGTGAATTGATACATTTTTACATGTGTTTTATGCATGTTTCAGTTCATTTTTAGAAGCACTGACATCTGTTAATGTGTGTGTTTTTCCCTGCATTTTTCTCTATTTGTCACCAGTTTATTATCCCATTTGTGGTTTAAGAAAGAAAAAGAGAGACAGGATGGGATTTTCAGAGTTACTCTAATTAACCATACCAGGTTCTTATTTTGTTTAAGGGTCTGGTATAAAGGGGGGGGCAATACAAAAATGTGCAAAAAAGTGAGGGTACTCCTAAAATATCTACCATACCTACAAGCCCTAAACGGGGTATTGGTCCGTGACTTCAGAGACACCCCTTGCTGGGGACTACAAAATAGGCTGTCAGGCCTAAGAGTGTAAGTTGAAGACGTCTCCCATTTTAACATCAATACCACCTGAGGAGACCCGTGCCCTTTTGCTCTGAAACTTGGATCTGCTAACCCAGGACTTTGGCAAGTACCTTAACCCTGTCACCTCTCTCTGATATCTCTTTGCTGTGCTGTTGGTTTCTGTATGTTTATATATATATCTTAGTTACATCTTTTCTGTAAATATTTTTATTGCACCCATTTGACCTTTCAGTAATAAATCTTTCCTTCTGAAAGTGTGGAACTTTTTCTATAGCACTTTATTGCAATTTACGGATTCCTGCCTCTAAAGAGAACGCTACTGTGTTTGTTTAACCCTCTGTATAACCGTGGTATACAGACGATTACCTCAACCATTATAGTGTTATAACTGATATTGCTGAGTTTCCTCTTTCTCTGTACAAAAAGGTGTTGGCAGTGTGAAGGGTTAATTGTGTAATTAACCTGACCCAGTAACAATCGGTCAGGCTGCGGGTACATCAATTGTGGTCCAATTAGCTGGAAAATCGTTGTGCAGGATGGAGCTGGGTGTGGCATTGTTATGCACGTGACAGTGGTTTTAGATCGGCTAGTCTTTTGGTCACGAGTTTGGTGAGAAGGTCTGGGGTCTGACACCATGATAGTGACAGAGAGTACCTCAACCAGGGTTCCTCCCATCAAAACTGTACCAGTTAGGGGCTAGGGGAGGGGGCTTTCAGAATCTGTATTCCCTTAAAGCACAAGAGGACACCAAGACATTCTCCTTGTCATTATCACTGACCTGCACCGCTGCTAACTTTCTCGCATATGAAATGCAGCTGTCCACTGTGACATCAGTGGGTTCATATAGTCATTGCTCCAGATATCTTCCAAATGTAAACACAAGGGCCACTAACGTCACTCCTCCCTTTTGCTTATATTTTGTAGACATCCAGGGCAAAGTCATATGTGGTGGAGGTAATGACAAGTGCAGGTTAGTGAGGGCAAAACAGTTGTTACTATTTGCCCTTGCAGAGCCCTTCATTATCATGTACAGAAAAACACAGGTTTCCATACATAGATTGAATAAGCATTGATAGTTTAAGTAGTGATTTGTCTTCCTTTAATCCTTTGTAAGTTCTATTAAGCAAATGATATGCTCACAATATCCCTACAACATACTTTAAAAACTTTCCAGTTTAAAGTTTCTATTTCAGTTTGTGATAGATACTGGTTATCTGAATAACCCACCAGTTTATCAGCAACCATAAGTGCTTAACTTTCTACCTTAAAGTGTATGCATAGACTGTTTTTTTTTCTTTTAGATCATGTAGTGAGGTGTCCCATTGAGGATATTTTACTTCACTTCCTGTCCCATTGACACCACATGAAAAGGGAGATAACCTCCTCAAGGAAATTCCACTTGTACACAGTTAACAATGAAAGAGATTCCACAATGGATTTCCTATTTTTCACATCTGTGTGACAATGGTTTCAGAATAAACAGAGATAGGTAAATCTTTCCAGCAGCTACATAGGCAAAAATAAAAACTCAATAGAAGGTCTTACCATTTCCATCTCTATTCAAAGCTAAACAATAGGCTTTGCCTTTACATACACTTTAATCATTTACTGTTGCCAACATCTGGCCCTTTAAGAGGATCTAAATGCAGAGGAAGGTATTCCAATCATGTGACCACTGTGATTGACTGAATCAGGGGCCACATTTTCAGAAAGCTCTGGGTTGCAAGTTTGCATCGGGAGCTTTCCGGTACACATTTGTTAGGCCTCATGTACACTGCAGCTGCTAAACTGATGTTTAGGAGCAATTAGGCATTTTTTTTTCGAAAGCCCCTGAACTCTCCTCTATGTTATCCTATGTGTCCATGTAAACATAGTCATTTGGAGGACTTTACAGGCTGCTGAGTTTACTGGTATTTCTCTGAAAGCACAAAAACTGTATTCAGAACAAGAGTTTACCGGCGGTTTACCACCTGGAAGAGGGTAAAGGAAACCTGTACTAAGAAATTATCATGGCTGCTTTAGGCCTCATGCACATATGAACTCCCCTAGACGTTAAACTCTCCTAGCAGCAGAAAAACATTAAACGTGACAAAACCACATGGAAACGCAGTACCACATTTAGCCACGTTTACTCGGGTTTAGCCACGTTTAGCACTTGACCATTTATTCATTTGATTGGCCAGAGTATTTTCCATTGACATGGATAAATGCACACGTTTCTAAACGCAACTGGCGTTTAGACATGTTTTACTGTGTTTTACTGTGTTTAGACATGTTTTTGCCGCGTTTGGTGTCTTTTGGCCAAAATATTTCTCTCCTGAACTCAATTCTTCTGCATTCAGGAGAAGAATGTTTAACTGCCTCTAAACTCTGCTGCTCCTAAACTCTGGCAAAAGCCTATGTGTACAGGGACACATAGGCTTTTATTGAGTTGAGTTCAGGGGCTTTGACAAAACAACACCAAAAACTCCTAAACTGATGTTTAGGAGCAGCAGTATACATGAGGCCTTGTGAAAATGCAATTTTCCTAGCAGTCATACTTATCAAATAGCTTCAGTGCTTTTTGAGTCACTAGCCTAGAACAAGTATGCAGATTATGAGCTGTGACTGTCATTCTACATTTCATTGACTTCACATTTAGTTGATTCGGATCTAGCAGCACTAATATGTATTACTATACAGTTTACATAAGGCCTTCAAAAAAGTGCCCTTATATGTATGAAACAGTATGCTTGCCTGTTTTTTTTTACTATACAGTGAGGAACAGAAGTATTTAAACACCCTGCGATTTTGCAAGTTCTGCCACTTAGAAATCATGGAGGGGTCTGAAATTCACATTGTAGGTGCATTCCCACTCTGAGAGACAGAATTTAAAAAACAATTCAGGAAATCACATTATATGATTTTTAAAGAATTTATTTGTCTTGCACTGCTGAACATAAGTATTTGAACACCTGAGAAAATCAGTGTTAAAATTTGGAACAGAAGCCTTTGTTTGCAATTACAGAAGTCAAACGTTTCCTGTAGTTCTTGACCAGGTTTGCACACACTGCAACAGAGATTTTGGCCCACTCCTCCACACAGATCTCCTGTAGATTTGTCAGGTTTCGGGGCTGTCACTGAGCAACTCCCTCCAAAGATATTCTATTGGATTTAGGTCTGGAGACTGGCTAGGCCACTCCAGAACCTTGATATGCTTCTTACGGAGCCACTCCTTGGTTATCCTGGCTGTGTGCTTCGGGTCGTTGTCATGTTGGAAGACCCAGCCACGACCCATCTTCAATGCTCTGACTGAGGGAAGGAGGTTGTTGCTCAAAATCTCACAATAAATGGCCCCATTCATCCTCTCCTTAATACAGTGCAGTCGGCCTGTCCCCTTTGCAGAAAAGCACCCCCAAAGCATGATGTTACCGCCCCCATGCTTCACAGTAGGTATGGTGTTCTTGGGATGCAACTCATCCTTCTTTTTCCTCCAAACACGGCGAGTGAAGTTTAGACCAAAATGTTCTACTTTGGTCTCATCTGACCACATGACTTTCTCCCATGCCTCCTCTGGATCATCCAGATGGTCATTGGCAAACTTCAGCTGGGCCTGGACATGTGATGAATTGAGCAGGGGAACCTTCCGTGCAATGCATGATTTGAAACCATGACGGCATAGTGTTCTACCGACAGTGACCTTTGAAACTGTGGTCCCAGCTCTCTTCATGTCATTGACCAGCTCCTCCCTTGTAGTTCTGGGCTGATTCCTCACCTTTCTTATCATCAGTGATACCCCACAAGGTGAGATCTTGCATGGAGCCCCAGTCCGAGTTGTCTTTAGCCTCTTCCATTTTCTAACAATTGCTCCAACAGTTGATCTATTTTCACCAAGCTGCTTGGCAATTGCCCCGTAGCCCTTTCCAGACTTGTGGAGGTCCACAATTTTGTCTCTGGTGTCTTTTGACAGCTCTTTGGTTTTCCCCATGGTAGTAGTTGGCGTCTGACTGACTGTGGGATGGACAGGTGTCTTTAAAGAGCTCAGACAGGTGCTACTAAATTACATTAATGAGAGGAGTAGAGGTGGACTTTTTAAAGGCACAGTAACAGGTCTTTGAGAGCCAGAATTCTTGCTGTTTCTTAGGTGTTCAAATACTTTTTTTCAGCAATGCAAGACAAATAAATTCTTTAAAAATCATACAATGTGATTTCCTGAATTTTTTTAAAAAAAGTCTGTCTCTCAGAGTGGGAATGCACCTACAATGTGAATTTCAGACCCCTCCATGATTTCTAAGTGGGAGAACTTGCAAAATCGCAGGGTGTTCAAATACTTATGTTCCTCACTGTAAAGAAAAATTGTATAAGTCTAGCAGATGATGTTCACAGATACCCACCAGCTGCAAGTGGTTAAATAACTTGTGCTTTATAACTAAACACTTTGGTGCTTTCTACAATGACCTGCTGTAAAAAAAAATATGTTTCTTATGCTTAATGCATTCTCTGGAACCTGACATGTACGATGTGCAGGCTTTCCCTCATTGCAACATGGGATTTTCAAGCTTGTGCAGCAAGTGGTGGTCCTGCATGTGGTTTCACTCATTTTGTTTGTGCTAATTCACTTTCCTCTATTTGTTACAAAGACACAGAATACTACTTGTTGTAAAGTACAATTCTACATAGAAAACAAGGGATTCTATAAGCCTGTGCACTTTTTATTTCGATTCTTAAATCTGTAAGATAACACATAAGGGATTTACTGTATCAGCTAATGATGAATAATATGACTACAAGTTAATCCGCTGGACTGCTGCAATGTCATATTTTAAGACAAGCTGCACAAGAATAGACTTACTTTTTACTGATACACAATAGATAAAACATTTCTGACATTTAAAAATGGGACAGAAATGAGCAAATCTATCTTTAATTTGGAAAGACAGTCCATTCAGGACGTAGAGCATGTCTATAGAATTATTCTAGTTCATCTGTAAAATTCCTTTGCAAACTTGCTGCTTTTTATGTTATGTGCTACTTACAATTATTTAAATGGCCCAATAAATTATATAGTTGTGATAAACATTCTATCTATCTATCTATCTATCTATCTATCTATTCAATAGCAGCAAAAAAAAAAAAATATACAGCACCCCTGTATGTTTTCCCCATACATTTTATCAAAACCTAATCATGTTTTTTCCCAGGTGACCCTAAGCAAGCATTCATCTATTTCCAGAAATCAATGAGATTCTCATTGCTTGTCCCTCCTAGTTGTAACTTCTCACCTTACCTATAGTCAAGATACCACTACAGTTTAATCAGTGTCTTGAGCAAGCGGGAGTGAAAAGTCTCGATTAAGTGTTTTTCCCTTTAATAAATACATCTTGGCTGTGTGTTATGCTAACTATTTGGATTCAATACTTTGTGGCTCAGTGACCTAGATCATATATATATATATATATATATATATATATATATATATATATATATACTGCTCAAGAAAATGAAAGGAACACTTTGAAAACACATAAGATCTCAATGGGGGAAAAATATCATGCTGGAGATCTATACTGATATGGACAGGGTGATGTGTTAGGAATGTAAGGATGCCCAATTGTTTGATGGAAATGAAAATTATCAACCTACAGAGGACTGAATTCAGACACCCCAAAAATCAAAGTGAAAAAACGATGCAGCAGGCTAGTCCATTTTGCTGAAATTTCATTGCAGCAACTCAAAATGGTACTCAGTAGTTTGTATGGCTCCCGCGTGCTTGCATACATGCCTGACAATGTCAGGGCATGCCCCTAATGAGACGACAGATGGTGTCCTGGAATTTTCCTCCCAGATCTGGACCAGGGCATCACTGAGCTCCTGGACAGTCTGAAATGCAACCTGGCAGTGTCAGATGGACCGAAACATGATATCCCAGAGGTGTTCTATTGGATTTAGATCAGGCAAGTGTGGGATCTATTCAATGGTAGCAATTTCTTCATCCTCCAGGAACTGCCTGCATACTCTCACCACATGAAGCCAGGCATTGTCATGCACCAGGAGGAACCCAGGGTCCACTGCACCAGAGTAAGGTATGACAATGGGTTCAAGGATTTCATCCTGATAACTAATGGCAGTCAGGGTGCCATAGTCTGTAGAGGTCTGTGCGTCCATCCATGGATATGCCTCCCCAGACAATCACTGGCTCACCACCAAAACAGTCATGCTGAACGATGTTACAGGCAGCATAACATTCTCCATGGCTTCTCCAGACCCTTTCATGTCTGCCACATGTGCTCAGGGTGAACCTGCTCTCATCTGTGAAAAGCATCAATTCTGGTGTTCAATAGAAAATGCCAATCAAGCTCTATGGTGGCAGGCAGTGAGCACAGGGCCCATTAGAGGGTGTCGGGCCCTCGGGCCATGCTCATGAAGTCTGTTTCTGATTGCTTGGTCAGAGACATTCACATGGAGGTCATTTTGTAGGGCTCTGGCAGTGCTCATCCTGTTCCACCTTGCACAAAGGAGCAGATACCTTCTATGGCCCTGTCCAGCTCTCAGAGTAGCTGTCTCTCTCCTGGAATCTCCTCCATGCTCTTGAGACTGTGCTGGGAGACACAGCAGGCTTTCTGGCAATGACATGTATTGATGTGCTATCCTGGAGAATTTGGACTGCCTCTGCAACCTCTGTAGGGTTCAGGTATTGTCTCATGCTACCAGTAGTAACACTGACCCTAGCCAAATGAAAGACTAGTGAAAAACAGTCAGAAAGGATGAGTAGGGAAAAAAATGTCAGTGGCCTCCACCTTTAAAACCATTCCTGTTTTGGAGGTCATCTCATTGTTGCCCATCTAGTGCACCTGTTATTAATTTCATTAACACCAAAGCAGCTGAAACTGATTAACAAACTCCTCTGCTACTTAACTGACCAGATCAATATCCCAGGAGTTTATTTGACTTGATGCTATAATCTGATTAAAAAGTGTTTTTGAGCAGTGTATATACAGTGCTCAGCATAAATGAGTACACTCCAACATATTTGTCAGAAAACCTTTACTTTACTTTCAGAATCAACATTTTCTATGGGACACTATACTACAAAATATTAGGCCATTGATTTCAACAAGATTTGTTAATTTGCACACACAAAAAAGTATTTTTCCTAAAAAATTCATTCAAGACCATGTTGCAAAAATGAATACACCCCAATGAAACTCTTAGGAGCAAAGCTAAATTTTAGACAACAAAATCCTAATTAACAAGAATTCAACTACAGGTGAGTCTAATTATTCATTAAACAGGTGTCCAGCAGACAAAGAAAACCCCTTTCCATTTCATGCTGTCAGCAATGGTACCACATGGAAGAGAAATGTCACAAATATTTTTTTTACATAAGAAAGGTGAAGGCTACAAGATCAGTAAAGCTTTACTTATCAGTCAGAGTACTGTAGCAAACGTGATAGAAAAATTTTAAAAATATGGAATTGCAATCATCTCTCAGAGAAGTCCAGGCCGTCCACAGAATTTAAGACCTCAACAGAAGAAAACTGCCATGCAAGTTCACTGCAGTTAGCTAAAGAACTAGGATGCCAAGCTGGGGTGGTTGTTTCCCGTGACACAATACGGCATACACTGCAGAGGAATGGCATGTATGGGTGTCATCCACAAATAAAGCCTCACCCACAGCTCATGCACAAAAAAATCCACCTAGAATTTGCCAGGGCTCATGTTGAAAAAGAAGACCACTGGGACTCTGGAGTGATGAGACCAAGATAAATGTTTTTGAAACTGATGGCTTCAAAACTTTATGGTGTCAGAAAGGTGTGGAGTACAAAAAAAATGCATGGTGCCCACAGTGAAACATAGTGACGGCAGTGTCCTTCTCTAGAGTTACATGAGTGCTGCTGGTGTCAGGGAGCTGAATTTCATTGATGGTATCTGCTCTATATCAAAAGAGAAGATGCTACCATCACTCCATGCCCTAGGTCATTGTGCACTTTTACAACATGACAATGATCCAAAACACACATCTAAGGCCACTGTTGCATTTATGAAGAAGAACAGGGTGAAAGTGATTAATTGGCCAAGTATGTCTCCCAATCTGAACCCAACTGAACACCTATGGGAAATTCTGAAGAGACAAGTTGAGCATCACTCTCTATCCAGCATCCATGCTTTAAAAGAGGTCGTTCTTGAAGAATGGAAAAATATAGATGTTGCAATATGTCACCAATTTGTTTATTCCATGCCTAGAAGACTTGGTGCTGTCCTTACAAATCATGGAGGTCATGCAAAATACTAGATGTAGTAGATTTTGTTTTGGGATGTATTCATTTTTGCATCAACTAATTTGAGTAAAACTAAAGATTTTGTAATCCAAGTTATATTATTAACCTTGCTTTCATGTAATGAGCTAAAAAAATGTTCTATAAAACTTTTGTGTTCATTGAGATATTGATTAAAATCTTACTTTTCAAAAGGGGTGTATATATTATATATACATACACACACTGTATTGCCAAAAGCATCTGGACTTTATTGGCATCCCAGTCTTAGTCCATCGGGTTCAATATCGAGTGCTTCAACTCTTCTGGGAAGGCTGTCCACAAGGTTTAGCAGTGTGTATATGGGATTCTTTGGCCATTCTTTCAGAAGAAGGTCAGACATTGATGTTAGACAAGAAGGTTTGGCATACAGTGAGGTCAGGATTGATGTTGGACAAAAAGGTTTGGAATGCAGTCTCCGCTCTAATTCATCCCAAAGGTGTTTTATCAGGTTGAGGTCAGGACTCAGGTCTGTGCAAGTTCCTCCGCCCCAAACTCGCTCATTCATGTCTTTATGGACCTTGCTTTGTGCACTGGTGCACAGTCATGTTGGAACAGGAAGGGGCAATCCCCAAACTGTTCCCACAAAGTTGGGAACATGAGATTGTCCAAAATGTCTTGGTATGCTGATGCCATAAGAGTTCCCTTCACTAGAACTAAGGGGCCAAACCTAACTCTGAAAAACCTCTCACCATTATCCCCGTCCACCAAACTTTACACTGGGCACAATGCAGTCAGGCAAGTACCATTCTCCTGGCAACTGCCAAACACATCCATCAGACTGCCAGACAGAGAAGTGTGATTTGCCACTTCATAGAACACATCTTCACTGCTCTAGAGTCCAGTGACAGCATGCATTACACCACTACATCTGGTTCTTTGCATTGCACTTGGAGATGTAAGGCTTGGATGAAACTGCTTGGCCATGGAAAGCACTCTGAATGCCACATTAAGTTTGGAAGTCTTTAGCTATTGACTCTGTAGACAGTTGTCGACTTCTGCACACTGTGCACATGCTGACCCCCCCCCTCTCTCATTTCACATGGCCTACCACTTTATGGCTGAGTTGCTGTAGTTCCCAGTTGCTTCCACTTTGTTATAATACCACTAACAGTTGACCGTGGAATATTTAGTAGTAAGGAAATATCACGGATGGACTTATTTCACAGGTGGCAACCTATAACGGTACCACGCTTGAATTCACTGAGCTCCTGAAAGAGACCCATTCTTTCACAAATGTTTGTAAAAACACAGTCTGCATGCCTAGGTACATGACTTTATACAACTGTGGCCATGGAGGTGATTCAAATACCTGAATCCAATGATTGGGAGGGGCGACACAATACTTTTGGCAATATAGTGTGTATATATATATATATATATATATACATACAATATGTATATATATATATGCATGCTTGTTCTGGGTTAGGGATCAAACGAAGAAAACTTAGCAAGGCAGGCTCCAGGTTAGGGGTATAGGAGCATTGGCTTTGTAGAAGGAAGCAATACAATGTAATGCAGAACTCCTACTTTGTAGTGCTTTGGTCAAACTTTAAGATATCATTAATTTGCCTTTTTTCTAGTGGATTCCACATTTTAACCAAAGTGCTTCAACCTTGGTCAAATACATGTCCTTGAGCGTTGCAGCATTTTATTGAACTATTTTAACATTAAAAGCCTATGCACATCTATTGGAGATAATATGACAAGGATAAGGCACTCATTTATAATCTGAACATATAAGGCATAATAATATAGTAATATGATATAATATACTACAAATGTGTTTATGAATCAGCTTTAAAATTGCATGTTATGAACAACATTTACCAGATATGTCCTTTTGTCCCCCTAAAAGGACAACTTCACCTTTTTGGGCAGAATTTCCCTTTTCATAATAAATAGAAGCGTTTTCCACTTACCTCATCCACAGGATATTTAATTTTTTTCAGTTTATGTGAGATTTTGAACGGATTTTCAGAGTACATCATTTTCTGTAGATGGTCTCTCAGCATTCACTTTCTGTAGACCACGTCCCAGAAGCTTTCACTCCCTTGTTGCATCACTGAAGAGAGTGAGATAGGGTGTGTTCACCACTCTGGACCACACCTCCCTCATTACAATACTACCTTCCTCCCATCAGCTATGTAGTACAAGGGCCTGTCTGATTTGATACAAATTGAATGGATTGTTCTGTTGTTTCCTCCTATTCCATAGTTCTGGTAAACCTAAAGGAAATTGTACAGAGATTGTACAATCAGATTGCATAGTGTATGGCCATCTTTATACAAGTACAAGGAGGGAGTGGACAGAGACACTCAGTTGCCAGGCCCCTTTCACATCTCCATGTATTGAAAACTCACATTCCTGCATGCATTTGTTTTGGGTGTTTTGGTGTGTTTTCACTCTTCATGCATAGGGCAGACCATTCACTTGAATGAGCTGCTGTACACGCAAAAATCACCCTAGAAAAGCTCCAGAACTTTTTTTGGAGTGGAGTATGGTGCGTTACCACAGTTTTTGATGTGTTTTCCGCACTTGGGGTGCCTTTAGCATGTAATGACAACACAAACACAAAGCACATTTGCAGAGTGTTTCTGAAACGCATGGCAAAACATGCATTTTCTGTGCAGATTGCCATGCATTCAGAAACACACAGATGTGAATGGAGCCTAATTGTTCTGTGTAAGCTCACCAATTTCACTTTCAGGCCCCATTCACACCGAGAGTAGAGGGAGCGCATGCTTTTTGGCTCTTTTTTCCAGTGAAACATCCTGTTGATTTCAATGGGCTACGCTACACATGGCAAAGTAGCTCACGGGACATTTTGATGTGATGCGTGTTGCACATTTTTTACTGCTCGTTTTGCTGCATTTGTAACCTGTTTTTTCATATGGCAAAACGTGTGCTTGTTTCTGTGTTTGGTGTGCTGTTAACAATTAATTACACTGAAAGCACAACTAAGTAATTTTAGGTGTATAAAGATGGACATACACTATACAATCTGATTGTACAATCTCTGTATGATTTCCTTAAGATTTACCAAAGCTATTTAATAGGAGGACACAGCATCTATCCAATCACTTGGCCTGAGACCATCTGTAGAGACCCTGGGATAGCCAGGCAAATTCAAGTGGGGAGAGATCCTGGGGATGCTGGGAAAAAAGTTGATGGGTGAAGGGTGTGTACTAATGTGATCAGCTGGTAGTATGATTCCTGGGGTCGTACCGGCTCCTCTGTCCTCTGTGTACATTCCAGGAATTGAAAAAGCTTTCTAAGAAATTTACCAAAGGCTAAGGTAAGGACTTGCTCTCCAGATCAAAGAGAGCTTGAATATTTTTTGCGACTAAGGTAGATTAATGTTATATTGGTGTATAGGGGAGTTGGATTATATTTTTTTTTTAAAAGTGAACTTAGTCTTTAATGCACAACTGTTTGTAGATTGTTTTCTATTACATTGATTGTAAAGAATGGAAAAACTGAACTCTGTAGCAAATAGTTAATGTTCTGTGTTGAATATCCATTAGTAAGCTGCCACCAAGAATGACAATCTGCATAATACCTAAAACTGATCAGCTTATAATTGCTACCAAAGACCCACAATGATAGGGAAATTGGTCATCATGTCCTTACACCCTGCATATGGGCACATAGGGATTGATATACTAAAACACAAATAGCTGGTAAATTGCACTTTTCAGGGAATTTCCTCTTTAAGCTTAGTGAATGTGGTGAAACTTCACCTTGCAAAGGATACCCAGCCATGTGCAAGAAAAAATAAAAAAAAATACATTTTGCATGCAGATGATAAAATGATGGGACTCAGCAGAACTTCATCTCATTAACAAAGCTCTGAGTAAAATTCACTTGCAAAGGGCAACTTCCCTTGCAAAGTGAACAGTCTATTTGCCTTCAGTAACTTAAAACCAATTGGTAGCTGAGGTGTTCTAACAAAATGGGTTGTTCTGACTTGAACAAAGATGACACCTCCCATGTTCTGACAATAGACTGACAGTGATATCTTCTGACACACTGATGTGTGAAAATACTGTCATCTCTCATAGCACTGCTACATTTGTATGAAGTATTTTTCCATTCTTACCATTGATTCTATGTCCATACAGTTCAATGAATAAGAACATTTTGATATTATTGGCTAGCCACCCAAAATAACATAACTGTGATCTGTGAGTATACCATCATAGGGAACAATTCACACCAGTGTACCATTGGCTTGATCTTAGTGCAGTTAGCGACTGAGCAAAGCTTAGATTAGGAATATAATAATGGAAAACATTTTACCTAATCTAGAAGAACTGGAGAAAAGGTAAATATATTTCATACAGCAACCTGGATAGGACTAAAAAACAGTGAATCTTGTGAGCTACTACCAATAAATAAATCTAAATAGAAATGTGAATCGCCCACACTAATCATACTCTCATATAAATGTGTTATTATTCATATATATAAACGTCAAAGTGCCGCACTTCACTATATTAATAAATACTATGTTCCAAAATATGATACTAGTGCATTATGTAATCATTAGCATTATGAATGTATTGTCGATGAACATCAATGTGTGGAAATAATAATATTTGCAACACAGTTGAGGGAAGTGTGTCACCATGTTGGAAATATTATTATTTTGGCACAAATGGTGGTGGAAGAAGTTCCTATATTTGTGAAGATGATTCTTAACTAAAGAAATTCTTTAAGTGGAAATGGGATTGTTTTTTGGAAATATTTCCACACATTGATGTTCATCGACATTACATTTATAATGTTGATGATTACATAATGCACTAGCATCGTTTTTTGACACATAGTATTTATTAATATAGTGAAGTGCGGCACTTTAATGTTTATATATATGAACTTGTATAGGTCAGTTGTGTCTAGAATCTCTCTGATTACCTACCCAGAAATTCTCTTTACAGTGACCAAACTCACAGCAAATTGGAAGCAGCACTGGATTAGATTATATTTGGGATGAGCATCACTGCTGAACTATATCATGGTTCATGCTCATTTTAGTGTAAAGACTAGATAGAAAAGCAAGCATTTTGCTCAGTGCTTGTGTGTCTCTGATAAACTGGCCACAGTACAACTATATTTCAGTTAGTGAGAAATAAGTCAAATTCTAAATTAAGAGAATTGATGAGATAAAAATGTTTTGATTTGCTTGAATCGTTATTGGCTGCTTCAAGTTCTCCATGGCTCTTCTTATATCAAACAAATCTGAATGCATAGGTTAAGGTAAATAAAAATGAGCAAATCAGTTTTCCTGATTAGATCAAATTCAGGTTCTCCTGATTGGATCATCACTAATTGCAACCCATGGCAGGGAATACTTGACATTTTAATGAACAAGCACCAAATCTTTTCTTTTTCTGTTTCGTATAAACCAATAACCTACCAACAGTTTACCTTGAAGGTCTATATAATTTTTTTTTACAATATCTATTTAGTGTATACATGAAGTGAAGCCTGCAGTTGCTATTACTGTCTTGTTGCAAAGTACCATGGCTTATATGATGAATGTGTACTTAGTGAGATTTAATTAGTTGAACTGAGCGCAAACAAACTTAGCTGTTTATAGGTGTCCTTATTTGTAATCCTTACAGCATGTATTATTTAGCAATTAACTAATGCTAAAACTTTCTTAATACTAGAACCCTACATAATTAATTAATAGACATTATTAGCTTCACAGAGATGTCTTTATCAGGACTCTGATTCCTAGAATCTGTCTATTTTTATGTAAGAAAGAAATACACGCTGAATTTAAAGTAGTCTTTACTTCCAACTCAAGGCCATATCAGGGTTACAATCTTACTATGTTCCTTTTAATTAACGTAACTTGTAATGGCGTGATAATTTGTCTTTACTACTCATACATATCTGCAGCTAGCAGCACTTTTATTTGTTAATATTAAACTTATTGAAAATGATGGTGCTTATTGCACTTTGTACTCCTTATTAATTACTGTTCAGTGACCCATAGCAGCAATAATTATTCACATTGCATCAGTTAAGGCTAGGTTTACACCTTTGTGTCTGCATGTTCGTGGTTTTTTTTGTGCAGTTTTAATTTGCGATCATTAAGTGTTTTTTCATGTGAATATGGGGCCACAAAACATGTGTTGCTACACAAAAAAGCCCCTGTAGTATTTTCTCAATGCATGGTAGAACTGATGTCTACTGTATACAGTTGCCATATCAAACAATGGAAACTCTGTTGTGCATTGCACCTGCTCAGCAACACATGTTATTCTTACAGGTGTAAATTAGACTTTTATGCACACCATACAATAAAATATCATTTTTAATTGGTTGTTATAAGTTATTGCATTTTGAACTTTTCAAGGAATTGTACTGAAATACCCTTGTAATTTTTGCAGCCAATAATACAAAAATGTATTATGCACATGCATACCCTTTTCAGGGACTCAAGCAATGACAGGTTCCACCAATGCAGGAAAGTTGTCCCTGCTGTGATAAAACTGTCTTTTACCTTTGTGTCTTTTATCTTTTGATTTAATGCTGTAAATGAGAACTTAAATTAATGCACATACAGTGCTCAGTATAAATGAGTACACCCCATCAGATTTGTCAAGAAACCTTTCCTTTCAGAATCAACATTTTTTATGGGCCACTATACTACAAAATACTCCCACAAATGTGGGCCATTGATTGCAAACAAGATTGGTTAATTTGAACGTGCAAAAAAGTATTTTTTCTAACATATTCATTCAAGACAATGTTGCAAAAATTAATACACCCCAATGAAAGTCTTATGAGCAAAAGTAAATTTTAGACAACAAAATCCTGAATTCAACTACCGGTGAGTCTAATTATTCATCAAACAGGTGTCCAGCAGACAGTTTATTATTAAAGGGCATTACCTAACAACCCCCTCCCATTTCATGCTGTCAGCAATGGCACCACATGGAAGAGAAATGTCAAAAGGTCTGAGAAAGAAAATAATTTATTTACACAAGAAAAGTGAAGGCTACAAGAAAATCAGCAAAGCTTTACTTATAGGTCAGAATACTGTAGCAAAAGTGATACAAAAATGTAACAAAGATGGAAATGCAGCCATCTCACAGAGACATCCAGGCCATCCATGGAGGTTAACACCTTGACATGAGCATCTTCTGATGAGAAGGGTTGAAGAAAATTGCCATGCAGGTTCACTGCAGTTGGCTATAGAAATAGAAAGCCAAACTGTGATCTTTGTTTCCCATGACACAATATGGCATACACTGCAGAGGAATGACATGCATGGGTGTCATCCATGAAGGAAGCCTCTTCTATAGTCCATGCACAAAAAGCCCACCTAGAATGTGCCAGGGCCCATGCTGAAAAGGAAGAAAAGTACTGGGACTCTGTACTTTGGAGTGCTGAGACCAAGATACATTTTTTTCGGAACTGATGGCTTCAAAAATGTATGGTGTCGGAAAGGTGAGGAGTACAAAAAAAATGCATGGTGCCTACAGTGAAACATAGTGATGGCAGTGTCCTTCTTTAGAGCTACATGAGTGCTGCTGGTGTCGGGGAGCTGCATTTCATTGATGGTATGTGCTCTATATCAAAAGAGAAGATGCTACCATCATTCCATGCCCTTGGTCGTCCTGCACTTTTACAACATGACAATGATCCAAAACACACATCTAAGGTCACTGTTGCATTTCTGAAGAACAGGGTGAAAGTGATTCAGTGCCCAAGTATTTCTACTGATCTGAACCCAATCAAACACCTATGGGGAATTCTGAAGAGACAAGTTGAGCATCACTCTCCATCCAGCATCCAGGCTCTAAAAGAGGTTGTTCTTGAAGAATGGAAAAAGATCAATGTTGCAGTGTGTTGCCAACTTATTAATACCATGAATAGATGACTTGGTGCTGTCCTTACAAATCATGGAGGGCAAACAAAATACCAGATGTAGTAGTTTTTGTTGCGGGGTGTATTCATTTTTGCATCAGCTAATTTGAATCAAACAAGATTTTGTAATCTAAGTTATATTATTAACATTACTTTCATGTAATGAGCTAAACAAATGTTCTATAAGACTCAGTTTTGTCAAAATTTTGGAAATTGTTCTTGTGTTCGAGATATTGATTAAAATCTTACTTTTGAAAAGGGGTGTACTCATTTATGCTGCACACTGTACATTATTTATTTTTATTTGTCTATAGAGTGAACAGAGCCTACATTCAACAATAGATTTTGGCTTGTTATTCAGTTGATCTCTGCAATGCAAATTGTACTTGTTTCCCCATGTTTCATTTCTTAAAGAAGCAAATTCTGGGACTTTCTATACATGATTATGTAGTGCGGTTATAGTACTGGTTATAGTGGTTATAGTATGTAGTGCGGTTCCCAGTGTGGGCTGGGATTTTAGAGGCACAGTAGCCCATTCAAATGAATGTCGTGATGCAATCCGCAAAATGGCACTAGTGTGAGCCAAGGGTCAATGTGGATGGGAGAATAATCTCTGCTAAGCTATTTTATTCTGCAGTTGGGGAGTCTTCCCCTCTGGCAGAATACAGCAATCAGTGTTGCCGGCTGTAGCTGGTGGCACTGATCATTTGTGAAAAACAGACAGGCTGATTGTGCTCAAGTCAATTGATAAATCGACTTGTGTAAAACCAGCTAGCCCATACATGGACTGAAATTTGGCCAGTCCCTGCTGAACTGGCTGAATTTTGATCCATGAATGTATAGCTGGCTTAGGACAGAACAAACAATTGTTGATCTACCAGAAACCAGGTACCTTTTTAGCACTGAAATCCCAAGCAGCATTTTCAGCAATTTCTGCTGGACTACACAACTCTGTCTCTTCTTGCCCCTTCCTGTCTCACTCCACAAGCATACATTGTTTTCTTTCTCAACAAAACAACACTGCTGACTTGACTAAGAGCCTTCCCATATAGTGTATGTAGACTTTTAAGAAATGTATTCCTGAGAGGGCAATATTGCAGAAACATGCTAGAGAGAGATAGGGAGATTTTAGGTTTAATTCTGTCTGGACAAGCTCTTTAAAATTGCTTTTCCTTTCTCTATGAAGAGGTATACTTAAAGTGATTCTAAAGGTTAATTTGTTTTTATAAAATAATAAACGTGCCTATACTTACCTACTGTTTGCAGTGATTTTGCACAGAGCAGCCTGGATCCTCCTCTTGTCAGGTCTCCCACAGGCTCTCCTGGCTCCTCCTTTCTGTTGGGTGCCCTAAGAGCAAGCTGTCCATTCACACGTGCAGCTGTTGCTTGGCCCTGCCCCCTCTCTCTCCTCATTGGCTGACTGGCTGTGCTTGACAGCAGTGGGAGCCAATGGCTCTTGCTTGCTGTCTCAGCCAATAAGGATGCAGAGACCAGGTACAGCCAATACTGTCATTCACATCGCTGGATCTCGATGAGGCTCATGTAAACATTGAGGGGGCTGTAGGAGCTGCTGCACACAGAAGGTTTTTACCTTCATGCATAGAATGCATGAAGGTTAAAAACCTTCAACCTTTACAACCAGTTTAACCATCTTCCACAGCAGCATTTAGGCTTTCCTAACATGGGTGGTGATGCCCATATAGCGTTAACAGGCCATTTTTTTACAGCATCTCAACTTGCAGGTGCTGCGTGCAGGCAACCCATTGAAGCTTAGTAGGATACAGCGGCTGCACAGACAAAGCCTCTGGTCCTAATGTGACAGCCATGTAGGTGCAGGTGAGTTGCCCAGAAGGCACCCTGTCTCTGCTTGGTGCCTATCACCCACATGGATGTCAAATTAGGACTAGAGGCTGTGTTCATGCAGCTTCTGTATCTTATTAAGCTTCAACAGCTTTCCTGCACACAGCACCTGCAAGATGAGACACTGGAAAAAGGTCCATTCAGGTTGTACAGGCATGGTCACTAGAGATGAGTGAATCGAACCAGGCGAACCGGAATTCGAGTCGAATTTCAGGAAATATTCGATTCGCGTCGAATCCGAAATTTTGCCTACTTCGGGTGCGCGAATCGAATATTTCCCGATCAGCCGGCAAAAGTGTCCCTGCAGTGAGCTCCGCTATTTCTGACAGTTCTCTGACAGAAGGAACACATGTTTAGCGGTTGAAACATTGTATCTATTAGTTTCCATTTAGGATACAGATGTTTCAACCACTGTACATGTGAAGAAGCTGTCAGAGAACTGTCAGAAATAGAGGAACTCTGCACATACACTTTTTGCCGGCTTGGAATTATTCTTATTTTCATCCTACTTCTTCTTCTTCTTCTTCATCCTCATCCTCTTCTTCTGAGGATGAAGAAGAAGAAGAAGAAGTAGGATGAAAATAAGAATAATTCCAAGCCGGCAAAAAGTGTATGTGCAGAGTTCCTCTATTCTGCAGATACACTTAGAGGAGCTCTGCACATACACTTAGAGGAGCTCTGCACATACACTTTTCGCCGGCTTGGAATTAATCTTATTTTCATCCTACTTCTTCTTCTTCATCCTCATCCTCAGAAGAAGAGGATGAGGATGAAGAAGAAGAAGAAGAAGAAGAAGAAGTAGAATGAAAATAAGAATAATTCCAAGCCGGCAAAAAGTGTATGTGCAGAGTTCCTCTATTCTGCAGATACACTTAGAGGAGCTCTGCACATACACTTAGAGGAGCTCTGCACATACACTTTTTGCCGGCTTGGAATTAATCTTATTTTCATCCTACTTCTTCTTCTTCTTCTTCTTCTTCATCCTCATCCTCATTCTCAGAAGAAGAAGAAGAGGATGAGGATGAGGATGAAGAAGAAGAAGAAGAAGAAGAAGTAGGATGAAAATAAGAATAATTCCAAGCCGGCAAAAAGTGTATGTGCAGAGCTCCTCTAAGTGTATCTGCAGAGCTCCTCTAAGTGTATCTGCAGAATGGAGGAACTCTGCACATACACTTTTTGCCGGAAACCGCTGTATGGAGGGAATGTCCCAGAACTGTCAGAAATAGACTATTTATGACAGTTCTGGGACATTCCCTCCATACAGCGGTTGAAACCGCTGTATGGAGTGAATGTCCCAGAACTGTCAGAAATAGACTATTTCTGACAGTTCTGGGACATTCCTTCCATACAGCGGTTGAAACATTGTATCTATTTGTTTCCATAAATGGATCCATTTATGGAAACAAATAGATACAATGTTTCAACCGCTGTATGGAAGGAATGTCCCAGAACTGTTAGAAATAGTCTATTTCTGACAGTTCTATGACATTCCCTCCATACAGCGGTTGAAACCGCTGTATGGAGTGAATGTCCCATAACTGTCAGAAATAGACTATTTCTGACAGTTCTGGGACATTCACTCCATACAGCGGTTGAAACATTGTATCTATTTTTTTCCATAAATGACATTCTGCAAATACACTTAGAGGAGCGCTGCAGATACACTTTTTGCCAGCTTGGAATTAATCTTATTTTCATCCTACTTCTTCTTCATCTTCTTCTTCTTCATCCTCATCCTCATAAGAAGAAGAAGAGGATGAGGATGAAGAAGAAGAAGAAGAAGAAGAAGTAGGATGAAAATAAGAATAATTCCAAGCCGGCAAAAAGTGTATCTGCAGAGCTCCTCTAAGTGTATCTGCAGAATGTCATTTATGGAAAAAAATAGATACAATGTTTCAACCGCTGTATGGAGGGAATGTCATAGAACTGTCAGAAATAGACTATTTATGACAGTTCTGGGACACTCACTCCATACAGCGGTTGAAACATTGTATCTATTTGTTTCCATTTGTTTTCATCTCCAAGGGCATTTAAATTAAAGGTACAGTGTTCTGCACTAATTTAAAGGCTCTCTGAAGCCTAGAAACCCTTTTAATAAGTTAAATTCATAGCGAATTAATTCGCATCGAATCGAATTTCATACTGGAATTCGCCGAATCAGCCGAATCGAATTTTTGAGAAATTCGCTCATCTCTAATGGTCACCTTACCTAACTATGTTCACTCTATTCAAAGGCCAAGAGCAAATTGAAACACCTGACACCTCTGGGTATGGGTGAGCATGTGCATATTTGTCATTTGCTTGTTTGTAGAAGCTGAAAGGAGGTTAGACTATGGAAGGTTTTGCCATTAGCCGAGTGATGTGATGACAAGCAAGCATTATGGAGGCAAAAAGGATTAAAGCATAGTTGTAGGGTATGCCTTTTATAAATTAGACTGACTAACTGACCTTGACATGCTGAATGCTTGCATTTCATTTTGCATTTGTAAAGTAAAGGTTAAGGTAAAAAAAACAAGTATGTTTTACATTTTTTTAATTGAGGCCAGTAAATACATTGTACATTTGCTTAATGAATACATTCTAGAGTGTGATTTTTGCTCCACTGTGCTCAAGCATGTATAAGCCAAAAGAAAAAATTATATATATATATATATATATATATATGCATATATACAGTATACACATTTCAGGCCCCGAGTTCACCAGCCAGTCACTTGCAAAAGTGACAGTCTTTGTAGAACTTGAACAACAGGCAAACAAAACAGCTTGCTTCAACAAAAGTAAAGAAACAACCCATGCTCCTGGTATAACAACATCAAATACTTGGCTCACCACCCTCCAAATTGTCCCATAACAGGGGTATGTCCCTGCTTGTCTTAGCATCTCCCAAAAGACGTTTTTTAACCGTTATGCTGTGTCTCAGCCACAAGCAGTCCACCAATCTGACTCCTCAGTGTGTCCTGCTGCACACTTCCATTCACAGACAGCTGCTCATGGCTTCCTGTTCCTCTTTGGGCCTCTCTTGCAGGTGTCTTAACCAGTTCAGGACTAAAGTCCCTGTAATCAGGGTAGGAGGTTCTTTCCCAACCAGGAGTCTCTACAAAACCTCCAAATTCTGGGTTCAAAAACAAAGACTTCCCAATTCTGAGAGCACTGTAAGTCAGTCTTCTCCTACAGTTTGCATGGGTGAGAACCTCTGAATACTCAGACTGCATACAAGTAGTTCCCTTAAAGGAACCACAATTAAAACAGTAAAATCTCCAGCACCCAGGGCATACCTCCTCTGCTTCAACATGGAGGTATCAAAGGCACTGTGGGCCATCCTACAATGTACCCTAGAGAGGGAATTCAAGTGTTTGTTCTGTCCTATCAAGAACAGTGGGGCATAGTCTGACATCAGAAGAAACTTCCTGCCAAGAAGAAAATAGCATAGTAAGTCTAGCACCAACTTAATAGCCAGGCACTATCACTCCAATAAGGTTCAATTTCTCTTGACAGCTGTCAACTTCCTACCAAGAAAGACTACTGTATGAGGTGTCCTTCCCTATTTACCTCTTAAGACAGAACGGCTCCTAAGCTTTTACTAGAGGCATCCATTTGAACAACAAATTGTTTGGAGAAGTCTGAAGCACCCAGCACTGGATACTGAAACAAAGCTGGTTTAAGCACCAGAAAAGCCTCTTCAGCCTTACCACCACCCTTGACCACAAGTAACCTCTTACCCTTTGTCAAGTTAGTCAATGGTGCAGCAATGGTTGCAATGATGGTGAGACACCAACGGCAGTGCACAACAATGCCAAGAAAGGCTCAAACCTGTTTTTTTGTGACAAGGTGGGTCCATGCCTGAATAGATTCTACCTTGTTAAACTAAGGTTTCACCAAACCACTACAGTGTACCTAATGCAAGGCACACTTTTCCAGAATAAAGGCAAATACTTATTCTTTAGAGAGTCCAACAAAGCCTTTACTCTGGGACAATGGTATTTCCAATCTGAATTAACCACTTGCCCACTGGACACTTTTACCCCTTTCCTGCCTAGGCCAATTTTTAGCTTTCAGCGCTGTCGCACTTTGAATGACAATTGCGCGGTCATTCCACACAAACAACATTTTTATCATTTTTTGAGACAGAGCTTTCTTTTGGTGGTATTTAATCACCACTTGTTTTTTATTTTTTGCTAAAAAAGACTGAATTTTTTTAAAGGGTTTTTTCTTTGTTTCTATTATAAAATTTTGTAAATGAGTCATTTTTCTCCTTCACTAATGTGCACTAATGAGTGATGGGCACTAATAGGCTGCACTGATGGGCGCTTATAAACACTGATGAGGAGGCACTGATAGGCAGCACTGATGGGCATTGACAGGCATCACTGGTGGGCATTGACAGGCATCACTGATGGGCACTGAAAGGCAACACTCATATATGGCACTGATAGGTGGCACTGACTGGCACTGATAGGCAGCACTGATTGGGACTGTTAGGTGGCACTGACTGGCACTGATAGGTGGCACTGACACTGACTGACACTGATAGGCGGCACTGATAGGTTGCATTGATAGGTGGCACTGACTGGCACTGATAGCTGGCACTAAAAGGCAGCTGTGAAGTGCACTGATATGTGGCATTTATGTGGACTGATGGGCACTGGTATGTGGCATTGATGGGCACTGACAAGTGGCAATTATGGGCATGGACAGGTGGCACTGATGGGGTTACACTGATCATCAGGGCACTGAATATCAGTGCCCTGATGATCAATGTACAAGTCCCCTCTGAGGAATTACTGACTCTCCTCTCCTCACGCACTGTCAGCATGAGGAGATGACTGCCAAACATTTTCTAAATGTGTGGGTTCCCCCTAAAAGCCATACCAAGCTCTTTAGGCCTGATAGGACTTTTAAAGGGCACCCACCTTCCAAAAATGGGGGGGGGAGTGCATGGGGTTCCTCCTAAAAGCCCTACCAGGCTCTTTAGGCCTGGTAAGACTTTTAAGGGGAACCTCACCCCCCCAAAAATGGAGGGGAATGTGGGATCCCCCTAAAGACCCTTAATCCAAGCACAGGCCTGGCAGGGTGGGAAAGGGGGGGATTAAGTGCCCCCCCTCCATGCAGCTTTCCAGGCCATGTGCCCTCAGCATTGCGACAGTTTCCCTATGCCAACTAAGACAAGGGCCTCTTCCCCACAACCTTGGCCCTGTGGTTGTGGAGGTCTGCAGGCAGGGGGTCACATTAGCATCAGGGTACCTCTTTAAATAAGGGGGCACTCTGATGCTTCCCTCCCTTGTGAATGAGTAAAGGGTAAAGACATCAGACTTTTGAAAAACTCCATTATTTGAACAAAACAAAATAACAGTTTTTGACAAGTCATTTAATTTGAAAAAAGCCAAAAAAAATGGTTCCATCGATGTAATCTATTGTCAATAATGGCATCCAGCATTGTCCTAATTACGCCGACTCGCCGAAATAAAAAAAACCCAACTTCCGCCGACCCGTCTGCACCTGCCAAGCACTCGCTGCAACATTACAGGTCTGACAGTTGCGAGTCAGATGTAAACAATTGGATGGAGCCCTATTTATTTATATCTGACTGGCAAATGTCAGACCTGTCATATTGCGGTGAGTGCTCGGTGGGTGCTGATGCATCAATGGAAGTCCTTTTTTTGTTTCTATTTGTCAAGTCTGCATCATCGTGACAATGCTGGATACTGTCATTGATGATGGATTACAATGATGGAACCATTTTCTTGGCTTTTTTTTTTAAATGAAAAACTTGTCAAAAACTGTTTTTTTTTAATGTTTTATTAAAGGATTTTTTTAAAAGACTGATCTCTGTATTTTAACACTTTAGTGAATGGGTACAAGTACCTGTTACTCATTTACAAGGGGGGACAGCATCAGTGTGCCCCTTATTTAAAGGGGTACCCTGATGCTACTGAGCCCCTCTGCCTATAGATCCCCCAACAACTGGGCCACGGTTGTCGGGAAGAGGCCCTTGTCCCCATCGGTATGGGGATATCATCCCCATGCAGATGGCACATGGTCTGGCAAGCCGCAGGGAGGTGATCAAGGACCCCCCTTTCCTGCCCTGTTAGGCCTGTACTTGAATAAAAGGTCTGGTGGAGTTCCACTTAAAAGTTCTACCAAGCCTAAACAGCCCAGTAGGGCTCTTAGGGGGAACCCTACACACTTTTTAAAAACATTTTTTACTATGGGGTCCCTCCTAATCTTTCTACCAGACCGAAAGAGTCTGGTATGTATTGGGGGGGCCACATGCTGTTTTTTTTTTAATTTAAAATTTTTATAAAAAGTCAGTTCTGCTGCAGCAGGTTCTATACCTTGTACAGATGTGTTACTTTGCAGGTAGTTTAAGGGGACCCCCCCCCCCGGCATGATATTTACAGGAATTTTTTTTTTTACTCTAAGCAATGAAAAATTACTGCCATTTTAAAAATGGTAATTTTTTTTCACTGATTCATGTCCCTCAGGGCAGTACCCGAGCCCCCAGACCCCTTTTATGACCAGTAACTTGCATATAAGCCTTCCAAATGGGAACTTCTGAATTTACAAGTTTGAGTCCCATAGACCTGCATTAAGTTCAAAGTTCACGGTCAAATATTCATTAGGTTCGAACGTTCGACTGCAAACATGGGGGCCCACTTCACTCTAAGCTTTGGTAAAGCAGTATAGCAAATCACTGTTCACTTCAAAGTATACAAACCTCTTTTCAGCCTCAGTAACTTGTGGTACCCCATTAACCACTGTAACCTCTTCTCTTGCATTTTTTAATCTGGGGTCCTGCATTTGGGTGGCACCAAAGGCATCCTATGACAATTTCTGGTCAGGATGCCTGGGATTAGAGGAACCTTCCCCCTTGTCCTCCACAGCCACAACTTTAAATAGGGAAATTTCCTCTACATCTTCTCCATGCATGGCCTGCATAGGAGGAGGTCTCCACTTTAAGGGTTTCCTTGGTCTGTAGCCCGTCTACCACAGGTGCAACATTATTGGCATTTTCTAGAGTCACAGTGTCCTTCCCTTCAAAAGGGAGCATAACGGTAATCCCGTACTGGCAGTCCTCTTTTATTAAATTATGCCACCAAGTCATCAGTTTGAGCATGTTACACAGAATGTGCAGATGTGATACCTTAAACAACTTGTACAACTTTTTTGGTTACTCATAACATGACAGGGGTGCCTTGGTCTCTTAGGACCTCCTCAGGGATACCGATGTGAGTGAACACCAGGAATAATTCATTGGCACTGTTTTGGCAGGTGTATTACACAGAGGAACAGCTTCAGGGTAACAGGTAGCATCATTCACAAGAATAAAAACATACTGAAAGCCCCAGGCAGACATGTGCAGTGGACCCACAAGGTCCATGGCAATCTTCTCAAAGGCCACTTAAATAATTAATATTGGCACTAAAAGACTCCAAAAGTGGGGCAATACAATAATTACCAATTTCTTTTTTGTGTACCAGGCCAGTAAAACCTGCTTGAAACTCTTTCATTGTTTTAACACCTAAATTACTTTCCTTCTGTATGGCTTAGAGACCACCAAATGCTCAATAGCTTCCTCATTCTTTTTATATACTCTTTACAAGAAAATACTCTGTGTGTCTGTCCCCTGATTCAACCTCATTAACTATCACTGCATTTTCCCAGGCCCTGGAAAGGGTAGGGTCTTTTCTATGCTTAGTTCCAACATTTTACTTATGTGTATTAAGATTAGGAAACTCTAGTGTAGCCTCAATATCAGCAGAGGGCTACCCATTTTCATTAGCTGTAGGGACTTCCTTAGATTCCTCCAGTTATCCTGCCAGAATAGAGAAAGGAAAATCTGGAGGTTCTGGAATCCTTCACTCCCACAATTTCTGTGGAGGCCACAGATTTGGGCTCGACATTTGATTCAGATACTGTGACCGAGTATGGTTGGTCCCAAAGTTCCCAAAATGTAGGGAAATCTCTCCCAACTATTGCATCATGCAACAAGTGGGGTACAGCTCTAACCTTATGGGTCACAAGACCAGGACCAGTCCCAAACATCACAGTTGCTATAGGATGCTTTTGAGTATCCCCATGTACACAGCTGTAATATGCAGATGTTGGGGACCAGTAGGATTCACAATCATATGACACATGTGCTTTCCTATTACCAGTACTGCAGTGCATGAAACAGATAAATCATACTGCATAGGTTCCCCAGTCATGGACAGTTTGCTGCCACATGTCCAAGATCCTGGCAATAAAAACATGTAATATTTCCCTAGGTACAGTAGGTGTGATAACAGGCATCAGCCTTCCTGGATTGGGATATAAATTTCCAGACATAAACCCAAAGTTTCTTCCCCCCATCTCTTTGCAATGCTTACTGCCCACTTTCCCTGGAACAGTCTTACCAGTCACCAGGGAAGACCATGGCTTTGGGTGGAAGGTCTGTGGAGTTAACAACTGCAAAGTACCACTCAATGAGCTCCACAAGATTATAAACTGACTTAGTTTCTCTCGGCTCCCCTATTTTTTCAGGGAGATAGACAAATAACCTTGGAATCAATCCATGACCACACACTCCACTATCTGTGGCCCAGACAAGGTTTCTGGTTGTAGCTCTGTAGTTCTGGATAAGGGGAATGAAGATAAACATCTGCAAATTTGAATATCTTTCAACTTGGAAGGACCAGCTGCTGAGCCACTGTGTACCACTTGTACCACTAAGGTAACACTCAGCCATGCCAAAATTTCCCACTTGACGTTCTAATAATCCACAGCATCTCCAGATTCCAAGTCATAGTAGGCTTTCTGAGCTTCACCAGTTATCAAATGGGCCACTAATCCTCCCAATTTGTTTAAGGCCATCTTCCCACTTGGCAGTTCTTTCGAATGTAAGCAGAAATGCCTCTGGGTCATCATCAGCAGTCATCTTGGAGAGAATATGACCAATATGGATGGCTGAGGAGCTGTCAAGAGCACTTGTGGATTTTGCAGGAGACCCTTGTGCACTTGCATTTGTTCCTGTTGCGCACTGATCTGTTTGTACAGTATCTGTGTTTGTCCATGCAAATTACTGAACATGTCCTTACACTGGATATTTGCCTGTTATTGTGTAGAGTTTGCGTGCTGCAATGCAGCATTAGACAACACCAGCTGTTTTACTATCACCTGCATTTTCTATTGCTTTGGGTACTGGTCCTTTAAATAGCAGTCTTCTTGCTATGACTGGCCTCAGGCTTCCAAACTCCAAAAACAAAATCCTAGCTATGTCCCAGCACTAACTACACAATCACAGTGCTAACTAACAGATTGTCCAAGCCTACTGCTTGTTAGCCACCACATACACAGTTTATTCATTTTTACCAACTTTTAGCAGACTTCTGGTTCCAGGTGAGCCACAATGCAATGATGAGTTGCAAAACTCAGAGTGGATCAGAATCAGAGGTCCCAAAAAGTATATGAAAGGAGCCTGCAAAATGTATAAATCTATCACGTACCTGGTGATGGAGGCCAATGGAGAGAGGGCTTCCCTTGCGGCTAAGTTCCGGACTCCTCTGAGAGTGGGACAGCGGGAGTCAGGCCCAAAGTTGCACAGGTCACCTGTAGGAGTGCTGGTTGGTGGTCCACTCAGAAGCACAGCTGGTGCACAAAGATAGGTCTGTAGACAGGAGGCGCCTGTGCGTGTTATGCAAGCCCTTCCGGGATTTAGATGTTTACTGGATAGTCGGTTCAAGCCAAGGTCAGGTACCAGGTGGGAATCAGAGCAGACGTAGTCAGATGGGATAGCTGAGGTCATACACAGAGGAGCGAGAGAGAGAGAGTATCCGTAAACCAAGCCAAGGTCAGATCAGGGGTATATCAGAGTAGACAGGTCCAGGAGCAAGCCAAGTCGGTATCAGGAAATCACAGGTCACAATCACAGGAAACAGGAACAGGGCATGGGGAGCTAGAGATCATCCAGCAACTTGAGGAAGTGATGAGCCTCCTTATAAAGGCCGTCTGGCACCAAACTGAGGCTGATGCGTGCTTCTGTGGCCAGAAATGCCAGATCTTCCAGAACTTCTGCCGTGGACAGGACCCTGACAAAATCCCTAACATGGCTCACTGTGGAACCCTCTGCCACACTATACTGTATATGAAAATAAAAGCAATGGTGAGCCCCATTTACTGTAGTTACCACTATTCCATAGGAAAATGGCAACCGATTACACACAGGATGCAAACTCATTGAGATTAAGCCCAGTAGGGGACTAAACAACTTCTTTTGCAGGTTGAGCACAGAGAAGAAGCCATCTTACATTACTGGTTTAATCTTGGTCACAATGAGTGGGCTTCCTGTGTTCAATCAGTTGCCAATGCACTGTAGCATATTGTAGCCTGACAAACTGTTTTATGCAATCTACACCAGTTCATTACACATCATGTTGGCTGATATCAGTGATAGGAGCATTAGTCTACCAATAATCCACACTACAATCAACCATTGGTTCCCAAGCACTGTTAACCATTTAAATTCAAAAACAGAAGGGATGGAACACAGATATTCTTACTTTTTCTTTATGCAAACTTACACCCTTGTGACATGTATAGTTGACTAAAGAAAAAGCAATAAGAAGAATCTGTGCTCCATTCATTCTGTTTTGGGGACATTACACACACACACACACTCACCCTTTACATAAAACATATGTAGGCCATGCATACAGTATGTAGGCCAAAAATAGGGGGCAAGAACAATGTTTGAATCAATAGATTTAGGATCCATTCACACAAGTTGCTGTGTTACAAAGCAGCGGCTGGTGTGTGTTGTGGCAAAGGCAGTGCTGATGTGCCAATCCTGGCACATCTCACTGCTCACCTTTTTTTTTTTTTTTCTTTTTTTAATGAAGTTTATTGAAATGCAACTCACAAGCAGTACTTTATTTCAGCACACACCACCCACATGCCACCAGAATTCAGTGGTGTGAACCAGCCACAACAAAGACAAAGCCTTGTCTTGAGGTGGGAGTGCAGCGGGACTGCTCTGGAGTAACTGTCCAATGCAATCTCACTGCACCTAGTTAGACCCTCAGATGCAGGACAAACAAGCATACAAATAAGGGGTTAAGTCTATATTAGGGGAGATTGGTGTTAGGATTATGGTTAAGGCTATAACATTAGGGTAAGGCATCATAATCTCTGCACTCCAAATTGCCAGTCCCAATCTCATGGCACTGAAATCTAGCATCTTTAATTAAAAAAACACCTGCAGATCTTGCTAATACATGCAGAAATACAGTATTTCAAATTATTTTACTAATTTCTGTGGGATAAATGGAATAAAATTGCCACTGTAAGGCAGGTCATAGATTATGAAATTTTCTTTCCTTTCACCACAGGTTGATGGAAAGAAAATTGCTTGTTTCTCTCTTCAACGCAGTCAATGTTGATGAGGGAATCCCTTGCCTGCTGCCAGAACACAATGATTAGTGTTACTGGCTATATTTGAAGGCACTAATCATTCAAAAAAAATTACAGGATCATTGTACAAAAGTTAATCAATAGTGCCCATACATGGATTGAAATTCAGATGGTTGCTGCCGAATGCCGATCTACGTAAGGCCAGCTTAAATGTGGTGCTAAAATTGACCAGTCAAATCAAATAAAATATTGCAGCAGGTTCCTGGCAGTACAGATGGACAGATATCTCACCTCCACATAACCATTATCAATGAGATATCTAACCTTCTATGGCCAGATTTATGTTATGCTTCTTGTCATCAGTTTCTAAATGGTTGGTACTTGATGACATCAAAATTTGATAAGGAAAGTGCTCTGTTTGCATGTGCTGGTAATTATGTTGATGCAATCTGATAGTATCAGCAATTAGGAAAATATAATTACATTGTAGTACTCATGTGAGAAGAGAAGTTGAAGCATAACCTTCTGTATAGTATACATCACTATACAGTATTTTTATAAATGTGTTATGAATTATCATTGTATTATCATTGTATCCTACAAAGGTCAATGGATTTAGATAATACAAAAATGCAATTTGCAAATACTGATTATACTAATAAATATAATAATATATACAAACGTCACAAATATAAATATTATTTACTGTCAAGAAAGAAAAATATACCACTTCTACAATTCTACTTTTATCACAACACCATCTATATTTTTTAAACTATCTTACAGTTACTGTCCTTTTTAACCACTTTCAGCTTTCAGAGCTGTTGCACTTTGAATGACAATTGCGCAGTCATGCAACACTGTACTCATATGAATTTTTTATCATTTTTTGTTCACACAAATAGAGCTTTCTTTTGGTGGTATTCAATCATTGCTGTTTTTTTATTTATTTTTTTCACTATAAACAAAAAAAGAGCAAAAAATTTAAAAAAAAACGTTTTTCTTGTTACTATTATAACATTTTGCAAATAGGTATGTTTTCTCCTTCACTGATGTGCATTGATGAGGCTGAATTGATAGACAGCACTGATAAGCACTGATAGGCAGCACTGAGGGGCACTGATAAGGCAGCACTGAAAGGCAGCATTGATGGGCACTGATAGGCTGCACTGATGAGGCGGCACTGGTGGGAACTGGTGAAGAGGCACTGATAATGCTGCACTGATATGCAGCACTGATGGTCACTGATAGGCAGCAATGATGGGCACTGATAGGCGACACTGATGGGCGTTGACTGGCGGCACTGATGGGCGGCACTGATGGGTGGCACTGCTGTGCACTGATGGGTACTAAGTGGTGGCACTGCTGGGCACTGATGGGTGCCACTGCTAGGCACTTTGGGGGATGCACTGATAATCAGGGCACTGATAATCAGTGCCCTGATTATCAGTGCAGATGTCCTCTTTGACACTGATCACTTATTGACAGTACTTTCCTCACATTGTGACAGTGTGAGGAAAGTGCTGCCGATAACCGGCTACTTTATTTACTTTGTGATCAGCTGTGTCATTGGACACAGCTGATCACATAGTAAAAGGCCACTGTGATTGGCCTTTTACCTTGTCATGTGATCAGCTGTGCCTGCTGCTTCAGAAAGATGTGTCCCTTGTGCTGCTTTTTCCTTGTTTAGCAGAAATCTTCCTCAACCAATGCCACTCCACCCCATGCCCATAATCTTCCAGTGCAGAGGGAGTTGTCACAAGCACTCATCAGGACTACCAGACTATTCCCACATTTTCTGCCCTGCATTTATAGAAGCAAGGACTACAGTTTCTATGAATGAAACGTGATCTATGAATGGAGAATGAGTGGACAATTTAAAATCCACTCTCTCCATTTCTAAAGCATCCTTTGTTCATAGAAGTTGTTGTTATGGTTTCTGTAAATGGAGGAGTGGGGTAGAAAGGGTGGGTATAGTTCTATTAACTCCCCTATTGCTGTATTTTCCAGTGCAGGGATGGGGGCATCGAAAGAGGAAGATTTCCATTAAAGATGGACACAGCAGAGCAAGGTAATGTATGTTTTGTTTATCTTTAAAAAAAAAACTTCTTTCACTTTTACTTATTTAATAACACGGTCAAGATGAGGATACCTTGCAGCACGGAGTTCGGAGGGGGGGGGGTGCTAACAGTAGGCACTCTCAATCTGCCCAGAATTTGTAGGTTAACGTGTTGCTTAGAAAACTAATAATGATATATGAAGTGGAATAATGTATAGTAGCCATAATATCCATTTCATATCAAATAGGTGACCAGTAAAAACTGAATTTTAGTGGTTGCTGTCAGTGACTACACTGTGCACATAAAATTCTGCCTTAGAAAGTAATGCAGTCTCATGTACAGATTTGTGCACCTTTTAGGTGTGGCTGCACAATATTATCTGAAACCTTTACTGAAGAAATTTGGTATAATTTCTCAGAAATTACAATCATCATTTAGATGTCATTAAAGCTTTCTGGCATCTCCATTATATAAAAGACACAAATGTTTAATTATATTTACCACTTGCCCTCCTGAGGATTTACCCCCCTTAATGACCAGGCCTCTTTTTGCTACTCGGTGCTGCACTAATTCAACTGATAATTGCACTGTCATGCAATGCTGCTTCCAAACAAAATTTACGTCCTTTTTTTCACACAAATAGAGCTTTCTTTTGGTGGTATTTGATCACCTGTGCGCTTTTTATTTTTCACGCTATAAACAAAAAAAGACCAAAAATTTTGAAGAAAAACAATATTTTTTACTTCCAGCTATAAAAAATATATAGTAAACTCAAAGTTGGTTATAAATTTAGGCCAAAATGTATTCTGCTACATGTTTTTGGTAAAAAAAATCCAAATAAGTGTATATTGATTGCTTTGTGTGAAAGTTATAGCGTCTACAAACTATAGTATAGATACTGCAATTTACGCCATTTTTTTGCTATACAGCGCTGCGCTAGTTTAATGGACAATTTTGCAGTCATGCAATACGGTACATACATGAAATTTATGTCCTTTTTTTCACACAAAAAACGCTTTCTTTTGGTGGTATTTGATCACCTGTGCGGTTTTTATTTTTTGCACTATAAAAAAAAATGCTGACAATTTTGAGAAAAAAAAAACAATATTTTGGACTTTTTGCTATAAAACATGTCCAGTAAAAAAAAAATGTAAAAATCAAATTTCGTCATAAATTTTGGCCAAAATGCATTCTGCGACATGTCTTTGCTAAAAAAAAAACCAATACGTGTAAATTAATTGGTTTACGTGAAAGTAATAGCGTTTATAAATGGCGGGAACAATACTCGTATTTTTAATTTTTTTTATATTAATAATGGCGGCGATCAGTGACTTATGGCAGCGATCAGCGACTTATGGCGGCGATCAGTGACTTATGGCAGCGATCAGCGACTTATGGCGGGACTGCGGCGGACATTCTGACACTGGGGGGAACTGACTTGGGGTCACTGACATCCCCAGTGACACCAATACAGTGATCAGTGCAAAAAAAGAACACTGACACTGTACTTATGGCACTGGGGAGGAAGGGGTTAACTTTATTATTCACTGAAAGGGTTAACTGTGTGAGGGGAGTGTTTTACTAGGAGGCGGGGGTGTGTACTGCACGGGGACACGCTGATCGGGAGAGATAAACTCTTCTCTCCCGATCAGCATGTCAGGAGCTGTCAGGGAACTGACAGAAAGCAGAGCTACAGCAGCCCTGCTCTCTGTCAGTGATTGCCGCTAATCGGTGGGACATAGCCGGTAATGACCGGTTGTGACCCGGCAACTTACACCCGCGGCCGGGATCGGCTGTGCAGGTAGGGCGGAGGCGCGGCTCATGTGCGCCCCTACCTGTTTTGCAAAAGCGCGTTTTGCCCAGCCGTGTCGCCGTATTTCTACAGTGGCTGGGCGGCATGTGATTAATGTTCCTTTGGTGTTACAAATAAATTTTAAAAAATGAAATAAAAGATTTATTAATTTTGTGTTTTAGCGTTTTCAGTAGCTATGTTTTTGATACAGAAAATATAATTAAACATTATGAAGACAACAGAAAATCTAGAATGATAAGCAGGAGTTAGATACACTACTGACACATTTATAGAGACCTGTGTATAGTCAAATATGAAAAACTAAGAGTTAATTCAAAGTTCCCAAACATGCTTCATCTATCACCCACACTGTGAGTAATGGATTTAAAGTAAATTTTTGTCACACAGGGTATTCTCATGCTTATTTTTTACTCTAAATCACATATACACCATACAGAACATTTGTATGAAATCCTTAGTTGGTTTTGCTAGTTTATCAGTTCATATTTCATTTTCTTTCTAGTTTCCTTTCAATTCAAAATGCTATTTTCTGCTGATTGCACAGTTTTGTTTTTTTGTTTTTTTTTACCTGTCTTTACATAAAAAGACAGCAGAAACCAAAACATCTGTTACATATAATATTTAATGAATTGCATTAACATTAACATAACCGTTAACATTCAAATCTTCAGCAGGATTTTTCTTTTTTACTTTTAATTTTGGGATACAGAGACATAAACACCAAGAGCCATTTCTTTGTGCTGTGGCAGATGTGCCAGGTGCTTTGTGAGCCAAAGAATGTCTTTAATCTAGAAAAAATGACCTTCTATCAGTTACAAAGTTTGATTAAGTATCCAAAGTAGAAGTGTCCTTCCATCAAATATACAGTATGTTCTTTCGAATAATATGATTGTATACTGATTTCTGGATTTATGTTCTACATGAAAAAATCAATATAATAAATACAGCTGTTCTTTATATATGATAAATTACTAGAAACTACTTCAGTGGTGTTCTTCCTACAGAGGGATTCCACCAAACAGAAACGTTTGAAGAAGAGTTTATAGCTTCCTGAAGTAATTGGCACACCGATCAAGATATTGACTATCCCCATTGTCTCAATTGACATCAGTAATAAATAACAACAACATAGAGATCTATATTAACTAGAGGGCAAGTATATGCAATGAAGGGATGAGGAAATGACAAATGTTGACTCATTTCAGTGTAGTTTCCTTTCTGCCACAACAATCAACATCAAACTAATGGTGATTAATTACCCTAAGCTACACAGGGCCATGAAAAATTTAAGCCAGGTTTGGAAACATTCAGCTGCAACACATCAAGACTGAATGTTCTGATATTGTGCAGTGGTTTTCCTGTCTTGCAATCATATACGATTGAAGATATATTGTAAATTCTTCCCATTTCATAAGAAAAGTAAAGACAAATCTTGGTTTCACAAATACAGATGTACAGATCTTTCTATGTGTAATGGTATTTACCCTGAGTTAATGATACATGACCACCATATTGCATAATAGGCCACATTAGAGAAGTGCCAGTGTACTTACTTTGTGATGTTCCTAGGCACATCCACCCGAGGGATGGTTCTTTTCAGAGTGACATTTTAAATAACCTGGTCACTAGTTACTTTTCAAAACTTTACCAAAGACATATTCAATAAAAATGGAAGCAAAAATATGGCTAAAGTACCTTGCAAAATCCTTAGTAGTCCAGCATCTTAGATGAAATCTCTTAGGAGAAAATCTCTTAATCTACCGCTGCTTTGGTTAGAGGACAAGAAATAGAGACTGGTCCCATATCTTTATCACATCCCCAGCAACTGGGACAGTGAAGGACCCATCAGGGTTGCAAAAGGCACACTTGTGATAGGGCTCTGGTGTTCTGCTACCATGGGGGGACCCCAAGAGCCCTGACTGTGGCTTCCCAGCGGGGTTACTGGCTGTAATCATCTGATCTGAAAGTGTGTCTCTCACACAGCCCAGAGCCAGCACTGACAGTTCCCCCCTTGCAGGGAGAAGAAAGAGAGCTGGATTTGCTGCTCCTTCTCCTGCCCCTCTCCTACTGTGTCTTCTCTGGCATGCTGTACCAAAGAAAAAGGGATGTGTGGGCAGGAGGTTTGAAGCCCAGTAGCCTGATGATGCATGGTGGAGATGAAAGGTGCCAACAACCTGAGCCTCCATCCTGGGATGAGTGAGCTTCCCATCCATCTACTGTGACTGAACTCTCCCCTTTCCTCCTTTCTCTCTTCTGCCTCTGAGTGCGTTCATGAATGTAAGGGGAACTTAAATGTGAGGGGTGCTCTGTGGACTCTGATGTTACATTGGTTCTTTGGTGAGCAAACATCTCCCACATAAGCAATCCCCTTTACACCAGAGTCCACAGCATTCCCCTTATAACAGAGCCCTCCCTTAAATCAGAATTCCTATAGCACCCCTTACATTAGAGTCCCCCTTTACATTAGTCCACAGAGCTCCCTCCTACAGTGTAAGTGGAGATTCTGCAGGCTCAGATATAAGGGAGAACTCTGTGGATTCTGATGTAAGGGGGGCTCTGGCAACCCCGATTAAAGGGAAATGCTGGGAACTCTGATGTAAATGGGGGCCTGGTTACCAGATATACTGCTACAGGGCAGCAGGAGTGAGCAAAATTAATTGATATTGTGTTTCCAGGTAGGGGGCACACATGAACTGTGCACGCACCCTACAGCGCAGCCATTCGTGGCCGCGGCTGTCAATCACTGGGTCCTGCCACAGCTGCCCGATGATTACCGAGCATGTACGATGGGGAAGAGGACTGCTTTGTTTACTAACATTCCTCCTCCCTGACAGCTCCGGCACACTGCTGTGGATGGCTATGCACAGCACAGCCATCCAGAGCAGTGTGATTACAGTAAAGCCCACATGCACCACCCCCCTATGTACTTGCAGCACACAATTAACCATTTGATCGCCCCTCGTGTTAACCCCTTCCTGCCCAGTGCCACTAGTACAGTGTCAGTGCTTTTTTTTTAGCACTGATCACTGTATTGGTGTCACTGGGGATGTCAGTGACACCAATCAGTTCTCCCCAGTGTCAGAATGCCTGCTGCAGTCCCGTAGTCCCATTATAAGTCGCTGATTGCCACCATTACTAGGGAAACATTTTTAAAAATCCAGTATTTATACAGCCATTTCTAAACACTATAACTTTCACTTAAACAAATTAATTTACACGTGTTGGGATTTTTTTAGCAAACATATGTAGCAGAATACATTTTGGCCTAAATTTATGATGAAATTTGATTTTTAAAATTTTTTTACTGGACATGTTTAATAGCAGAAAGTAAAAAATATTGTTTTTTTCTCAAAATTGTTGGTCTTTTTTTTTTTAATAGTGCAAAAAATAGAAAACGCTAGGGTGATCAAATACCACCAAAAGAAAGCTCAATTTGTGGGGGCGTAAATTTCATTTGGTTGCAGCATTGCATGACCGCCAAATTTCATTTGGTTGCAGCATTGCATGACCGCAATAACAAAAGTTATTAAAGATAAAGCATTCCAACAGCATATGTGTCACAAAGAAAGTGGCAATAAATATAGTTGGCACTTTACAAACAGGCATAGCCCCAGATGGTCATATTCATGCAGATGTCTCTAAGGCGTTTCGCAAGGACAATGCCCGCTTCTTCAGGGATAACTAACACAAGGTTCTATGAATTATAAACAAGATACAAAATCAATATCCACCCAGCATATCCATAAACAGATAGATATGCTCATTTAATTATACATATAACTAAATGGTAACATTAGCTATACTACATGTCATGAATGCATACATGCAAACAGGGGGGGACTGACCATTTGGAAAGTCAGGCATTGCCCGAGGGCCCAGGGTCAGTAGGGTGCCCCATGAGATGCCCCTGGTACCTTTTTCATAGGCTTTTTTGAGTTTGGGCAAGGACACAGGGGCCCCATGATCCCCTATTGCCCAGGGGCCCCATTAGTTGTCAGTCCGCCCCTGCATGCAAACAGTCTCGACCAGAGGAGAACTGCAACCACTATATGGTGAGGAGACCAAACACACTTTACATGATGTACATGTTCAAAAGGAGAATGATGATATATACCCCTTAAAAGGAAAAAGAAAATATAGACATATTATATAGAAATCTATATATACAGTAAAAATAGGGGCCACCATACAACTTAACACATTAGACTGTAGTTCCACTCAAAAGGGGAAGCTCCACTTATTTGCCTCCTCTTCCCCTCCAATTAGGAGATGCAGCGCAACTCACGCATGCGCATTGGGCACAAGGCTGTGAAGCCACAAGCTGTCACAGCCTAGTGCCCACAGTTGAGATGACGGCACTGTGGCAGAGAGAAGAGAAGAAGGGACGGTGCAGATGAGAGCATTGTAGGACCCTGGGACAGGTAACTGTGTGTTTATTAAAAGTCAGCAGCTACAGTTATTGTAGCTGCTGACTTTTAATAAACACAAAAATGGCTGGAACTCTGCTTTAAATCTTCTATTGTCTTTCAACCCAAGGGAACCAAAAATATAGAGATACTTTAACATACAACTTATAGGTATAGTAAAATAATAACTTAAGTACAAAGTTGCCAACTCCAGAATGTTATGTTTATCATATTATCAAATGGGAAGGAAGATTTACAATCTACACTCCTACTCAGGGGTGGACTGACAACTCATGGGGCCCCCTGGCAATAGGGCATCATGGGGCCCCTGTGTCCTTGCCCAAACTCAAAAAAGCCTATGAAAAAGGTACCAGGGGCATCTCATGGGGCCCCCTACTGACCCCGGGCCCTCGGGCAGTGCCCGAGTTTCCAAATGGTCAGTCTGCCCCTGCTCCTACTCCCACAAAAGAAAATGCTATGCACTGTTAAAGTGTTCAAGTTTGGCTTGAAGAAAAGGTGGCAACCCTACCCAAAATGGCAGGAAGGGAGCCTGCTGCAAAACATGTGAAAGGGTCCAACTGCAGGACCATAATAAAGGGCCCCAGGATCAGTAGGAAGGGCCTTTGGCCTGGAGGGTAGAACTCTGACTAAGAGGAAGGGGGTCTAGTTACACTTCTGGATTGGAACAAAATCTTCAGTGATTGCTTGGGCTAGAAAAATATTCATACCTCAACCTGTATTATATTGATACATTTGTAAACACATCAAGCACATGTTTAAAAAATAATTTTAGGCCTGAAAATTAAACAAAACCCACAAACATTATATATTTCTGAAAGCAGATGTCCTAGAGAATCAAATAATTGTAGTTCCAATTTTTATTATCACAAAGGTCAAAGAAAGAAAACATTACAGTAAAAACACACGAGATAAAAAAGGGGAAAAAATGCAATAAAATACCCCAATTTTGGTAAAATACAAAAGAAGAGATGAAAGATGAGTAAATAGATACCCAGCATGTCAAACCTTAAAACTGCAGGCACCAAACTTCTGTACCTTGTGTTTTCTATAGGCAATTCTTCAAAATCCTCTACAGGTCATCAGTTTAGTGTTACAGAGAAGGTCTTGTAGAATTATTGCTCTCACCTTGGCGTGCATTCGTTTGTACGTATATGTGGGGTTGGGAGCCTCAAAATCTTTTGGAGGATGTTATGTGCTTGGGTGTAACTTTTATTTTTTTGCAATAAATATTTTTTTTTTTGCTTAACTTTTTTTTGCAACACATAGGGGACACAAAGTACCGACACAAATGTGATTATTTTTAGGTTCCAGGTTCTCTTTAAGGAGACTGCAGGGTCTAAAAGACCTTACATGTCTCCTCTGGGTTCCACTGAATGGATTGCAATGCAGATCACATTGTAATACATTCTGCCCCGGCTAGATAGTGACAGGGGTGACCCAAAAGTGAAGTTATATACATCGCTTTCCAGGTCAAAGCAAGAAGGGGAGGAGAGTGGATGTGTGTCTGCTCTATTCCCTCCCCTCGCCCCACCAGCACCCGCCATGTTGGCCCTGTGCTCGCATACAGGCAAGCAGAGCCCAGAATACATGGTGAGGGCGTGTGCCCAGGGGAGGCGCTGCTACTGGGAATGTGTGGAAGAATGTGGGCAACAGCACAGCTGTCCAACTGCTTTCACATAACTGGCAGGAATCTGCAGAAGTCTGCCTGTCACTTTTACTAATCCCGGTAGCTGGATTGTGTGTAAAACCCCCAGCTGTTAGATCTGTATGATGTATGGTCCTGGCAGCGAAAGGGTTAAAACAAGTGTAACAATAATCATATACCTGTTCCCTGCCAGTGTCATTAATACAGTGACAGTGTATATTTTAGCACTGATCACTATACAGTATACCAGCATTTGCAGAATCTATGACTTTTGCACAAACCAATCAATATACACTTATTGGGATTTTTTGTTACCAAAAAGTTGTAACAGAATACACATTGGTCTAAATTTATGAAGCAATTAGATTTTTAAAATGTTTTTATTGGATATATTTTGTAGCAGAAAGTAATAATATATATATATATATATATATATTTTTTTTTTTAATGTCAATCAATTTCAATGCCAATGTCAAATACCACCAAAAAAGAAAGCTTTATTTGTGGTAAAAAAAATACATAAATTTAATTTATGTACAGCATTGCATAACTGTGCAATTGTCAGTTAAAGTGACACAGCGTCGTATTGCAAAGAATGGCCTGGTCATGAAGGGGGGTAAATCTTATGGAGGTCAAGTGGTTATATCAACACAATACAATAAATAATTTCCATCATGCTCGGGAATATTTACTTTGTTCTATTATTAAGCAGTATCCTCTGAATTCCTGAAGCTACCCCTTCCCCAAACTTCCAGACAGGGAAGCACACACTTTTAATGTCATTCACTACAAATTTCTGGACTCCATTTCCCATCTTTCCTCATGTCTACATGTTTGCACCATTCTTCACATGCCTTCCCAGATAAGCTTAATAAGAGTTCTGAAGCTCAAAGTCAGACATATCTACAGTCGCATCACACTGAACAAAAAAATCTCTAGCTCTTCACGCATTTTGTAATTATGACAGTAGATGAATTGAGTACATTTAGTAGATTTTTGTCCACGAGAAATAGAGCTATTCTGGATTAATACATATGAAGGCAGGAACAGAATGTATAATCTTTTTTACTACTAGTTTGGCACAGCCACACATCATAGCTATTTTTAGACTTCAAAATATCAGCTAAAGCTCTAGTTTAGCATCTTTATTTGTTGGTTTTGTCCGAAGCCTAGAACACATGATGAGAATATCGGACGAATGATCATTCCTTTTTTTTGTTGCATGCTAGTCTCATATAGAAAATGAATAGGTTTATAGAGTTATGAAAATTCTACTAAGACAGAAAACATTTTCCAGCGATTACGTAATGTATTGTATTGTATTGTAATATATTCTTTCTTTTCAGAGCATGTGAAGTCTTAGTCACTCGATTTGTTTTCTAGATAAATACTGTACTGATTAAACAAAATCATTAATTCTGTTATCTTGTAAGAAAAAATTTTGGGCTTGTCCCTTAGGATAATTTTACATGAATTGTCATGATCAGCTCTTGAAAGCTGTGTACTAACAATCAGATTATCGAACGATTGTTCTGATAACATTTTTTTGCTTCAAATTTTCTCATTAGTTACTAGGCATAATGCACACAGTACTATTAAAGTTTCTATAAATTAATGCTTGTACCATTTGATATTGTCCTACAAGACTCACAATCAGGGGCGGACTGACCATTTGGAAACTTGGGTGAGTAGGGGGCCCCATGAGATGCCCCTGGTACCTTTCTCTTAGACTTTTTTGAGTTTGGGCAAGGACACAGGGGCCCCATGATCCCCTATTGCCCGGGGGCCCCATGAGTTGTCAGTCCGCCCCTGCTCACAATCCTACAAATTAATTTTCTATGATCAGTGTGACAGATGTAAAGACACACTTACGTACTGTATACTACTACTAATGAGATTCTCAAGATCTGTCACCAACACTATAAAGTGGCCTCCACATTCTGTCACTGCATTTTGGACCTTCACTTAAAAAGTATACTTAAATGACACCAGGACACAATGTTAATGGTTATTGGCAGGTGCTGTAACAATGTAATATTTTGAGATCAGGGGCGGACTGACCATTTGGAAACTTGGGCACTGCCCGAGCGCCCGGGGACAGTAGGGGGCCCCATGAGATGCCCCTGGTACCTTTTTCATAGGTATTTTTGAGTTTGGGCAAGGACACAGGGGCCCCATGATCCCCTATTGCCTGGGGGCCCCATGAGTTGTCAGTCCACCCCTGTTTGGGATGTTTGTCTATTTGAATGCACAGGATGTCACACCCCTGCATTAAAGTGTCTTTCCACATTAAATGGTTATTGTAGGGGCAATTAAGGCCTTCTGCATTCAAGAAGAGTTTAAGAGAAACACTAAAATATCCAGAGTAAGCTCTTCTTGCCAGTGCGAGACATTTAGATAACAGCACAAGAGGGCATGAAAATTAGGACCTATAGACTTGGAACTAAAGCTTTGCATGTAATACAAACTTGCCAGCAAGTACATATGGCATAAAACACCAAGTTTAAAAATGAGGAAAATACAGAGTATATAACCATGCTGTTACAACAGCTTGAAAGTATAACCAAAGATGCAACTTTTTTGTAACTTTATACAAACAGGTAGATATCAGCAGCAATGAAACTAATCATAAAAAGAGGTATCAAACACATATAATCAAATATATTATGACCAGTCATTAGTAATTTGATATTGCTTGGCCTTCTGTATAGGAAGGGGGTAACCATACCCCAGAAACATAGCAATTCGGGTTCTATCTCAGGAAAAGTAACAAATGAGTGGTTCCTTTGTAGTTGACAAGCAATTTAGTAGGAAACCCCATCTATTGGGAACACAGTGATCTCTATGTACCTTAGTCACCACTGTGAATTTTTTCCCTGTTTTTGAGGTGGTAACTGAAATATCAGCGAATAGACATTGAAAAGTAAAGGGTCAAGGAGACTGTTCACTTTCCTTGATGTAGCCATATGCCTTTCTTTAATATGATAAAAGTGAACCCTTGCCAAAATGTCTCTAGGGACAGAATCTGAGAAACACTTTTGCAGGCCATACATGGTTCATTTTCATTCGTTCAAACTACTGATTGAACAAAAGAAAATTAATCAATTACTGTGGACAGGGGAGGCTTCCCCAGCATCATAAAACACTCATCTGCACTGCTGGCTATAGCTGGCAGCACTGATCAGCTGAACATTTTGCAGCAGGCTGGTTTTTATAGAAATTGATCAAGAGAACGACTTCTGTACAATCAGTCTCTCCATAGACAGATTGCAATTCGGCTGGTTTAGCAGAAATTTCAATCAATCTATGGCTAGCTTTAGGCTTAGGCATAGTATGTGCTCTGACAGTGGTAAAATCATTAGCAGATTGCTGAGGCAGCAGGCTTTTGTGTAAGATATTTAAAGTGGCTGTAAACCCTTACATACACCCAGTGAAATGGCTGGCATCAGTTGATACACAGAGATTAAACAAATCCTCCTACATAAATCGTGCCTTCTCTTCTCTTCATCAATTTCAAAGAATATATAAGCTTGTCTGAGCTGTCAGAAAAAGGAGCCCCGAGCTGCAGAGCTCAGTGGGGAGAGCTCTAAGAGCTGATTGGAGGAAAGGGACACACTGTCTTTACACAGCACACAGGAACAGAGCTGAGGCTGTCAATCAGCTGGTGCTCCCTCCCCTATCATCTTTTTTATCTTGGTGTCAGGAAAACTTGAGTGATTCCTGCAGATAGCAGAGCAATGAGGCAGCAGAAAGAAATCAAACTTAGTGCTCTGGATTGAAACAAGTACACACTATAGAGGGATATGCTTTGTTTATAATTCATGTTTGAAGTTTACAAACACAGTTTAGCTTTAGTCACTAATTCTGGTACTCTGTTTATCTTCATAGTATTTCTTCAGGATCTACTTGAAATCATTCTGTTGTTGTTTTGCTAAATTTCAACTTGTTTGTTATGTGTTGTAGCAAACTCTCCCATTTTTCTTAATGCGTGATCTGTGTGTGCCCCAATTGGTCAAGTGAGGAAGGTCACATTATTAATATCTGTTGTAAGGAGCGTTTTAATCGGAGTATAATTTCTTTTATCACAATCTCTGAAGCTGGCACATCAGATGCAGGGACATTAAACACTGAGCCTCCAGCAATACATGTTGCATCTGTGTAGCCTGCTTTGTAGGAGAAGTACAAGGGTATTTATTCAGATGACCCTTGGAAGCTAGGGAAGCAAAGAGAGGTTTTTCTCCAGTTTTTTTTTGATAGGTGTCTCTGGGATTTGCTGAATGCTATGGTCCTTTTCCCTATCAAGTCATTCCTGTAAAAGAAAAGAAGCTTGATCGCTGTCATTTTGAGAGCTCTCCCACTCTTCCACTGAGAAAAAGTCAAAAAGCTTTCAGGGTTTTGACCTTTTAGACATCCTCCACTGCACTTCCTTCACTGTCCTAAAACCCAGCAGGACATGTGGGACTGTTGCAAAGAGCAAAAAACTATGGGTTGTTAAAAGTTACTGGGAGTCTGTGGATCAAACATCTTCCAGTGTATCCAGGCAACACACACCTTTCTGTCTTTTTATCAATACAAATACATATTTACAGCAAGTTGGTCTAGCAATATATTGCAAACAAAGTAGCAATATGTATACTCAGAATAAGATCTGGGGACACAAAGGCATCAACTATCAATGAAGTAAAAATGTTTTTAACCCCACCCTCCGCCCACCCTGGTAGTCTTAACGCTCAGGAGGGGCAGGAAGGATTGGTGATCATGTGACCACTGAGATTGGCTGTTACAGTGGTCACATGATCCGAATTTGGTCCAGCCTCCAATCAACATTTAGTTTGGACCAACAGCTGTTTTCAGTAGCTCTGTATCTGAAGCTTGCAGTGAGCATGCTACAAGCACATAAACATTTCCCACACACAATGCATATGTGTGGCGTGTCGGCAATAAAGCCCACCTTTTTGCCTCTGCACATATATGTTAATGGGGTATAAAGGGGTTAAATAAAAATATAGCCAAACATGACTCAATATGTGTTGTAAAAAAACACCCAAATACTCAGCTTGACAATATACAGATGTATTCAAAGACTAGTTTATAGCTGACCAGACACTACTAATATGTACATAAAGTATAGAAGTGTCATTGGAACAAATGATCCATGTGCTCATTATATAATTATGTGTGTACTCAGTGCTGATAAGGTTATATGGAGGGTTCATGGTCAACGTAAGAAGATGTCACTCTAAATCGGGAACCTGCATATACACACATCGAATATGTCCCAAAAGGGTATCATGGCAAGTGTAAAAATGATTGACTATATGAGCAAAACAGAAGATGTATTATGTATTGATATCTGAAGAGACTCATTCACACTGCTACGTCATAAGAATTGTGAAATGCTAAGTGAGAATACAACATACAATATAGTCACACAGAAACCCCTTTGTGTTCTTTACTATAAGGACTTCTTCACACAGGGTGTACAGTACATAACCGTACACCCATGGAGGGCCATGTTTACCCATATGAAGATGTACTGTACAGGTGTTCTATTGCTGTCAATTGGGAGGCAGCAGCTGCACAGATACAGCCACTGCTTCCAATGCACAAATGCAAGTGTGGGAGCATAACCCCAAATGCATCCAGACAATGATCCCCCACATGTTGGGAGCATGTGGCCTGGTAAGGCTTGGGGGGAGTTGCGCACACTCATTCCCAACTTTCATGACCAGTCAGTCTGCATGCTCTGATTAAGAGTGTGGTAATAATTTTTAGGTAGGGAGACATTTTTGTTTGTTTTTTTGAATGATGATGCCTTCAAATCTAAAACAAACCCTTTTTTTTAAATAGAAGCCAGAAAGGAAAAGTAATTAGCAATTTTAAAAGAAGTATGGGTTTTCTTTTTTTTTTTTAGCAGTATCCTATTCCCTGCGAGCTGCTAACACACGTAAATTTTTTTCCAGCCCTCTGATAAGTGCATCCTTTCTGTTAAAATCAAGATAAATACCTGTGGGAGGGACTACAGTCTTCTTTGGATTCTTATGTCAATGATCTTGTCTGATCCGCCTCCTTTCCTTCTCCTGTGTTTGATTGATGTTGGCCCTGGGCTGACTGCTCTATCCCCTCCCTCTCCCTCCTCCTGTCACACAAAATACACCTCTGATCGATTCTCTTACAGACACCTTCTATCTGTACACTGGGTATCTGCCTGCTATTCTGCAGTTCTGATATCTAAAGTTAAAAGGGCTGTGAGCTGTGTGTTGTGTGAGAGGAGGAGGGAGGGGTGTGGGGAGAGCAGACAGTACAGAGCCATCAATCAAACACAGGAGAAGGAAAGGAAGTGGATCCAGACAAGATTGTCAGCATAAGAATCCTGAGAAGACTGTAGCCCCTCCCACAGGTCTACCTTAATTTTAACAGAAAGGGTGCACTTCTCAAAAGGCTTGAAACAATTGTATGTATTAGCAGCTCACACAGAATAGGATAAAGCTAAAAAAGAAAACCCATACTTCTCTTTTAAAGCCATTTTTCCTTTGTAAATGTCACTGCTTTAAAAAATGACTGCACCAAAACAAACAGAATTTTTTCACTGGAATGTGTTTCCCAGGGCAGTGCCCTCAATTGTCAGATTTGGTTCCCTTTGATTTAAATGGGGAGCTGAGTTTTGCATCCAAACTTTTTTGAAGTTTGCCAAACTCATCCACAACCAAACCCAGGGCAGTTCAATTTATCCAAAATCCTGTTGTAGTTAGAAAGTAAACTTAAAGATTTAGAGACAACTCCAAACTGGTGTTCAATTTTGATGGGTGCCTCTGGGATGTGCACAGTTCCCCTTCATGACCAACATCTAATGTGTGCGAATCATGCAGTAAATATAAATCCTGAAAATCCAAATATTTTTAGTTTAATGTCCTTATGAACTATAGGAGATACCCCAACCAGAGTGCCTCTAGAATCAATAACCTTAGAATGTGTCATAATTAGAGATGAGCGAATCGAACCAGGCGAACCGGAATTCGAGTCGAATTTCAGGAAATATTCGATTCGCGGCGAAACCGAAATTTTGCCTACTTCGGGTGCGCGAATCGAACATTTCCCGATCAGCCGGCAAAAGTGTCCCTGCAGTGAGCTCCGCTATTTCTGACAGTTCTCTGACAGAAGGAACACATGTTTAGCGGTTGAAACATTGTATCTATTAGTTTACATTTAGGATACAGATGTTTCAACCACTGTACATGTGAAGAAGCTGTGAGAGAACTGTCAGAAATAGAGGAACTCTGCACATACACTTTTTGCCGGCTTGGAATTATTCTTCTTTTCATCCTACTTCTTCTTCTTCTTCATCTTCATCCTCAGAAGAAGAGGATGAGGATGAGGATGAAGAAGAAGAAGAAGAAGTAGGATGAAAAGAAGAATAATTCCAAGCCGGCAAAAAGTGTATCTGCAGCGCTCCTCTAAGTGTATCTGCAGAATGTCATTTATGGAAAAAAATAGATACAATGTTTCAACCGCTGTATGGAGTGAATGTCCCAGAACTGTCATAAATAGTCTATTTCTGACAGTTCTGGGACATTCACTCCATACAGCTGTTTCAACCGCTGTATGGAGGGAATGTCATGGAACTGTCAGAAACATTGTTGAAACATTGTATGTATTTGTTTCCATAAATGGATCCATTTATGGAAACAAATACATACAATGTTTCAACCGCTGCATGGAAGGACAGTCCCAGAACTGTCATTAATAGTCTATTTCTGACAGTTCCATGACATTCCCTCCATACAGCGGTTGAAACAGCTGTATGGAGTGAATGTCCCAGAACTGTCAGAAATAGACAGAAACTGTCACAGAACTGTCCTTCTTCTCATCCTTCTCCTTCTTCTCATCCTTCTTCTCATCCTTCTTCTCATCCTTCTTCTCATCCTTCTCCTTCTTCTCATCCTTCTCCTTCTTCTCATCCTTCTCCTTCTCCTTCTTCTCATCCTTCTCCTTCTTCTCATCCTTCTTCTCATCCTTCTCCTTCTTCTCATCCTTCTCCTTCTCCTTCTTCTCATCCTTCTCCTTCTCCTTCTTCTCATCCTTCTCCTTCTCCTTCTTCTCATCCTTCTCCTTCTCCTTCTTCTCATCCTTCTCCTTCTCCATCTTCTCATCCTTCTCCTTCTCCTTCTTCTCATCCTTCTCCTTCTCCTTCTTCTCATCCTTCTCCTTCTCCATTTTCTCATCCTTCTCCTTTTCCTTCTTCTCATCCTTCTCCTTCTGCTTCTCCTTCTCCTTCTCCTTCTTCTCATCCTTCTCCTTCTTCTCATCCTTCTCCTTCTTCTCATCTTTCTCCTTCTCCTTCTTCTCATCCTTCTCCTTCTTCTCATCCTTCTCCTTCTTCTCATCCTTCTCCTTCTTCTCATCCTTCTCCTTCTTCTCATCCTTCTCCTTCTCCTTCTTTTCATCCTTCTCCTTCTTCTCATCCTTCTCCTTCTCCATCTTCTCATCCTTCTCCTTCTCCTTCTTCTCATCCTTCTCCTTCTTCTCATCCTTCTCCTTCTCCTTCTTCTCATCCTTCTCCTTCTTCTCATCCTTCTCCTTCTCCTTCTTCTCATCCTTCTCCTTCTTCTCATCCTTCTCCTTCTCCTCATCCTTCTCCTTCTCCTTCTTCTCATCCTTCTCCTTCTCCTTCTTCTCATCCTTCTCCTTCTTCTCATCCTTCTCCTTCTCCTCATCCTTCTCCTTCTTCTCATCCTTCTCCTTCTCCTTCTTCTCATCCTTCTCCTTCTCCTTCTTCTCATCCTTCTCCTTCTTCTCATCCTTCTCCTTCTTCTCATCCTTCTCCTTCTCCTTCTTCTCATCCTTCTCCTTCTTCTCATCCTTCTCCTTCTTCTCATCCTTCTCCTTCTTCTCATCCTTCTCCTTCTTCTTCTCATCCTTCTCCTTCTTCTCATCCTTCTCCTTCTTCTCATCCTTCTTCTCATCCTTCTCCTTCTTCTCATCCTTCTCCTTCTCCTTCTTCTCATCCTTCTCCTTCTCCATCTTCTCATCCTTCTCCTTTTCCTTCTTCTCATCCTTCTCCTTCTGCTTCTCCTTCTCCTTCTTCTCATCCTTCTCCTTCTCATCCTTCTCCTTCTTCTCATCCTTCTCCTTCTTCTCATCCTTCTCATCCTTCTTCTCATCCTTCTCCTTCTTCTCATCCTTCTCCTTCTTCTCATCCTTCTCCTTCTCCTTCTTCTCATCCTTCTCCTTCTTCTCATCCTTCTTCTCATCCTTCTCCTTCATCTCATCCTTCTCCTTCTCCTTCTTCTCATCCTTCTCCTTCTCCTTCTTCTCATCCTTCTCCTTCTTCTCATCCTTCTCCTTCTTCTCATCCTTCTTCTCCTCATCCTTCTCCTTCTCCTTCTTCTCATCCTTCTCCTTCTTCTCATCCTTCTCCTTCTTCTCATCCTTCTCCTTCTTCTCATCCTTCTTCTCATCCTTCTCCTTCTTCTCATCCTTCTTCTCATCCTCCTCCTTCTTCTCATCCTTCTCCTTCTTCTCATCCTTCTTCTCATCCTTCTCCTTCTTCTCATCCTTCTTCTCATCCTTCTCCTTCTTCTCATCCTTCTCCTTCTTCTCATCCTTCTCCTTCTCTTTCTTCTCATCCTTCTCCTTCTTCTCATCCTTCTCCTTCTTCTCATCCTTCTCCTTCTCATCCTTCTCTTTCTTCTCATCCTTCTCCTTCTTCTCATCCTTCTCCTTCTCCTTCTTCTCATCCTTCTTCTCCTCATCCTTCTCCTTCTTCTCATCCTTCTCCTTCTCCTTCTTCTCATCCTTCTCCTTCTCATCCTTCTCCTTCTCCTTCTTCTCATCCTTCTCCTTCTCCTTCTTCTCATCCTTCTCCTTCTTCTCATCCTTCTCCTTCTTCTCATCCTTCTCCTTCTCCTTCTCCTTCTCCTTCTCTTTCCTCATCTCCAAGGGCATTTAAATTAAAGGTACAGTGTTCTGCACTAATTTAAAGGCTCTCTGAAGCCTAGAAACCCTTTTTATAAGTCATCTTCGTAGCGAAGAATTTCGCATCGAATCGAATTTCACACTGGAATTCATGGATCCATTTATGGAAACAAATACATACAATGTTTCAACCGCTGCATGGAAGGACAGTCCCAGAACTGTCATTAATAGTCTATTTCTGACAGTTCCATGACATTCCCTCCATACAGCGGTTGAAACAGCTGTATGGAGTGAATGTCCCAGAACTGTCAGAAATAGACAGAAACTGTCACAGAACTGTCCTTCTTCTCATCCTTCTCCTTCTTCTCATCCTTCTTCTCATCCTTCTTCTCATCCTTCTCCTTCTTCTCATCCTTCTCCTTCTTCTCATCCTTCTCCTTCTCCTTCTTCTCATCCTTCTCCTTCTTCTCATCCTTCTTCTCATCCTTCTCCTTCTTCTCATCCTTCTCCTTCTCCTTCTTCTCATCCTTCTCCTTCTCCTTCTTCTCATCCTTCTCCTTCTCCTTCTTCTCATCCTTCTCCTTCTCCTTCTTCTCATCCTTCTCCTTCTCCATCTTCTCATCCTTCTCCTTCTCCTTCTTCTCATCCTTCTCCTTCTCCTTCTTCTCATCCTTCTCCTTCTCCATCTTCTCATCCTTCTCCTTTTCCTTCTTCTCATCCTTCTCCTTCTGCTTCTCCTTCTCCTTCTCCTTCTTCTCATCCTTCTCCTTCTTCTCATCCTTCTCCTTCTTCTCATCCTTCTCCTTCTCCTTCTTCTCATCCTTCTCCTTCTTCTCATCCTTCTCCTTCTTCTCATCCTTCTCCTTCTTCTCATCCTTCTCCTTCTCCTCATCCTTCTCCTTCTTCTCATCCTTCTCCTTCTCCTTCTTTTCATCCTTCTCCTTCTCCTTCTTCTCATCCTTCTCCTTCTCCATCTTCTCATCCTTCTCCTTCTCCTTCTTCTCATCCTTCTCCTTCTTCTCATCCTTCTCCTTCTTCTCATCCTTCTCCTTCTTCTCATCCTTCTCCTTCTCCTTCTTCTCATCCTTCTCCTTCTTCTCATCCTTCTCCTTCTCCTCATCCTTCTCCTTCTCCTTCTTCTCATCCTTCTCCTTCTCCTTCTTCTCATCCTTCTCCTTCTTCTCATCCTTCTCCTTCTCCTCATCCTTCTCCTTCTTCTCATCCTTCTCCTTCTCCTTCTTCTCATCCTTCTCCTTCTCCTTCTTCTCATCCTTCTCCTTCTTCTCATCCTTCTCCTTCTTCTCATCCTTCTCCTTCTCCTTCTTCTCATCCTTCTCCTTCTTCTCATCCTTCTCCTTCTTCTCATCCTTCTCCTTCTTCTCATCCTTCTCCTTCTTCTCATCCTTCTCCTTCTTCTTCTCATCCTTCTCCTTCTTCTCATCCTTCTCCTTCTTCTCATCCTTCTTCTCATCCTTCTCCTTCTTCTCATCCTTCTCCTTCTCCTTCTTCTCATCCTTCTCCTTCTCCATCTTCTCATCCTTCTCCTTTTCCTTCTTCTCATCCTTCTCCTTCTGCTTCTCCTTCTCCTTCTTCTCATCCTTCTCCTTCTCATCCTTCTCCTTCTTCTCATCCTTCTCCTTCTTCTCATCCTTCTCATCCTTCTTCTCATCCTTCTCCTTCTTCTCATCCTTCTCCTTCTTCTCATCCTTCTCCTTCTCCTTCTTCTCATCCTTCTCCTTCTTCTCATCCTTCTTCTCATCCTTCTCCTTCTTCTCATCCTTCTCCTTCTCCTTCTTCTCATCCTTCTCCTTCTCCTTCTTCTCATCCTTCTCCTTCTTCTCATCCTTCTCCTTCTTCTCATCCTTCTTCTCCTCATCCTTCTCCTTCTTCTCATCCTTCTCCTTCTTCTCATCCTTCTCCTTCTTCTCATCCTTCTCCTTCTTCTCATCCTTCTTCTCATCCTTCTCCTTCTTCTCATCCTTCTTCTCATCCTTCTCCTTCTTCTCATCCTTCTCCTTCTTCTCATCCTTCTTCTCATCCTTCTCCTTCTTCTCATCCTTCTTCTCATCCTTCTCCTTCTTCTCATCCTTCTCCTTCTTCTCATCCTTCTCCTTCTCTTTCTTCTCATCCTTCTCCTTCTTCTCATCCTTCTCCTTCTTCTCATCCTTCTCCTTCTCATCCTTCTCTTTCTTCTCATCCTTCTCCTTCTTCTCATCCTTCTCCTTCTCCTTCTTCTCATCCTTCTTCTCCTCATCCTTCTCCTTCTTCTCATCCTTCTCCTTCTTCTCATCCTTCTCCTTCTCATCCTTCTCCTTCTCCTTCTTCTCATCCTTCTCCTTCTCCTTCTTCTCATCCTTCTCCTTCTTCTCATCCTTCTCCTTCTTCTCATCCTTCTCCTTCTCCTTCTCCTTCTCCTTCTCTTTCCTCATCTCCAAGGGCATTTAAATTAAAGGTACAGTGTTCTGCACTAATTTAAAGGCTCTCTGAAGCCTAGAAACCCTTTTTATAAGTCATCTTCGTAGCGAAGAATTTCGCATCGAATCGAATTTCACACTGGAATTCGCCGAATCAGCCGAATCGAATTTTTGAGAAATTCGCTCATCTCTAGTCATAATAATGTTCCTATAATGTTTTCTCTTGGCACTTTTCTAGAGAAATTATTGATGTCCACCAACACCAACACGGCAAATACATTAAAGTGAAATTTGGGTGCAGAATTCAATCCTAATGAGAGAATTGCCTATTCTTGGGTAGTTAATTGGTGAGATGAATAATTTAAAACATTCCATGTCAAATGATTAAAAGCATTTGAAAAGCATGAGTCCCTAGTTAGTGAATTTTATCTGTGTCTTATTCGTCTGTCCTTGGTGCAATGGTTAGTTTTATTTTTTAATTTTTTTCTATAATGTTCTCATATGATTTTAATTCATTATTGTAATAAACTGTTGGTTTTATGGGACATGATACTCCTTGGGGGGTATGGGATTTCATAGCACATGAGTATAGCGCACACTAATTTAAATTGTGTATACATTTTTATTGTAGAATAAGTGTTGATACTTACACTTATAGTGATCACTGTATGTGTTGATACTTTTGGTTTACTGATCCTACTTATATATTTATGGTAGATATAAACTCTATTAGGGGTGACATATATGTTGATTACTAGCGTCCAATTTTAACCGTTTCTATCTGTAGTAGCCATGTATAGCATGTGATTGTGCATCTTTAAGAGTTTTTTTATTTGTGTTTCTCATTGGGCTGCTTATAGGGATTCGTTCCCATACCCCCTACTACCATGACCAAGTTTGTAAGAATCAAATGTGTCAGAGGAAAGGTGCAGTGGCAGAGATGACAACATGCTTGCGTCTGTACTTTACCACTTGCCATCCAGAGGATTTACCCCCTTAATGACCAGGCCTCTTTTTGCTATTTGGCGCTGCACTATTTCAACTGATAATTGCGCAGTCATGCAATGCTGTACCCAAATGAAATTTACATCCTTTTTTTAAGATGAATAGAGCTTTCTTTTGGTGGCATTTGATTACCTGTGCGGTTTTTATTTTTTGTGCTATAAAAAAAAAAAGACCGACAATTTTGAGACAAAAAAACAATATTTTTGATTTTTTGCTATTAAACATGTTCAGTAAAAAAAAATTAAAAATCAAATTTCATCATAAATTTAGACCAAAATGTATTTTGCTAAAAAAAAAATCCCAATACGTGTAAATTAATTGTTTTACGTGAAAGTTATAGCATTTACAAATGGCGGTATAGATACTGGAATTTTTTTTCTGTTATACTAATAATGGCCGTGATCAGTGACTTTTGGCGGCGATCAGCGACTTATGGCGGGACTGTGGGACTGCAGCAGGCATTCTGACACTGGGGGGAATTGACTTGGTGTCACTGACATCCCCAGTGACACCAATACAGTGATTAGTTCTAAAAAAAAGAAATGACACTGTATAAATGGCACTGGGCAGGAATGGGTTAACATGAGGGGCAATCAAAGAGTTAACTGTGTGATGGGAGTGTTTTACTAGGGGGTGGGAGGGGGTGTGTGCTTCACTGTAAAGCACACTGATCGGGATGGCTGTGCTCAGCCATCCCGAGCAGTGTACCCAAACTAACAGGGAGGAGGGCTGTTGGTAAACAATGTAGCCCTCCTCCCTGTCAGTGATCACCGGTAATCACTGGCCGGGACCCAATGATTGACACCTGTGGCCGTGATCGGCGGTGCTGGTAGGGCTCACGCGCACCCCCTACCTGAGAATGCAGAATCACGTATATATACACGTGATCCTGCACACAAGGGCCACCCTGTAGCAGTAAATGTACTGTGGGCGGTCCTTAAGCGGTTAAATATATTTTTACTGATCATTGACATCATCAGTGTGTGGCTCCCTTGTATTTTTGAATGGAGACATATGAATTGAAGATGGACTTTTAAGCTTGCAACTTTACAGTGTCCAGATTGAGGGATTTATGTGAGTTTGGAGTTGTGACAATTGTTCACTTTCCTGCAATGCACAAAATCACAAAGAATGAAAAAATATTAATTTGGATAGTTTCAACTCCACTGAACAAAGTGCAAAATGTACTCTTGTATTTACTAAACCTTTTCTTTATCTGCTTCTCTTGGTGGATTAAAACTTGTTACAAATAGCAAAGGGTAGTTGCAGTTGAAGAGTCAGATACAATCCGACCTCTGAATGATCTATTAATAAACAAACATGCCTAGATTGCACGTGCATGCATGTTTATGTTAAAACAGGTGAGAGGATAGACTTCTACAAGCAAACTCAGATGTAGGTATATTTTAATAGAATCCATAGTGATCTGTCAAAGATATACAACACAACTGACCATTTCTTACCTCCCTAAATTGATCACTCAGGGGTAGCTAGTTCAGTCTGCTGCCACCAAGAAACATTGCAAGTGCTTCTTGATCATCCTTATATCTATGGGTACCTCTTGTTTTAGTGAGGTAGGGTGTGTGGTGACTCAGATGTCTGTGAAAATGTAAAGTATACACGAAAGATTTCAACATCATTATATGATGTTAGAAGCTTTTTCAATCTTAAATCTACACTTTAAAAGTCAACGTGAAAGTAATGAATGCTTGTGTAATTTTGGACTATTATTAGATATTGTTGTTATATGATATATTTTAATTTTACTTTCTCATTGCAATTCAGATAAACCTTATAGAGACATGTTTTCAAAGAAGGTTAATTGGGGTATTATTTTTGTAATCCTGAATAGTGTGTAATAGGTAAAGCTGCAGTTGAATATTATCATCTCAGTTTATAAATCAGATTTAGTTTTAAATCTAATTATTTTGAGAGCTTGTTATACAAAGATTTGACAACTTCTATGTTAGATAATGGAATGAATCAACATGGGACTTTTCATTATCCCATAATCTTCCCATTTATGCAGCAAATTATCCAAACAGAAGAGACAGTGAAGTGTTTCACAGAATGTGCACTGCCTTCTTACTAGAAAAAAATGAATATTATAGTAGTAACAATAATGTATACAATAAATTATGTTTTTAAACAGCAGTTTTTATTATATATTGCACATTGAAAGGCAATTTATATCACTGTTTTGCTTTTCTGCTTTTTAAGAAACGTTACCCTAATGCCATATATGCTATGTAAAACATTTATTAGCTATTCTACAGAAGTTTATTTAAAAATTAAGCTATACAGCCACATTAGAAAAACTTCTAATACTTACAAATAAATAGCAAATTCAATAAAAAAACACTTCTTTATTAACGCTGATTGATGTTGAAAGAAATTATCTAAGCATATTAAAGGTATAGGACCACATCTATACACAAAATGTATACATAAACTGCACAAAATATTTTGTGCAGCTCTGCCGCCCTGTAGCAGTAGTTCTGCTATATAACTGCCAGGAAGTGGTTAAATCTGACTTCAGTGTCTTTGTTGTTTTATTTGAAAACATTTGATAATAAACTACGTAACAGTACCAAAAGCTAGAGTAGTCACAGAGGACTTATTTTAAAGGATTTTTTACTGTTTGTTAAGATTCCATAAGTACTGTAATGATCATAGCCTTGGTATAAGTGCTTTTAACCCCTTCCCACCACCACCTCCCAGCCCTGTAAGAGGATCTAAATGCTCGGAGGCAGAGGCAGGCATTTCGATCATGTGACCACTGTGATTGGCAGTCACAGTGGTCACATGATCAGATATCTACCAATTATGCATTGAGAGCTTTCCGGTACCCATTCAGCTGGGAGGGTGCAGGGAGCATTCTTCCAACACAGGGAAGTGTTTACCTAGGCCTGCATATATGTGGACACATGGCGTTAAAGCCCACCACCAAGTGGCCGCATACTGCACATTCGCCAGGCCGACAGGAAGTGGATACAATCAATAATAATAATAATGAGTTATGTTTATTATCACAAGTTAAAACTATAAATGCTACCCTCAACATTTAGCTCATTTGAACTGCTCTTTGACATAGTTTTTTGTTTCTAAAAACTGCCAATGTTTGCTTACTAAGCTACTGTTGTACTTATTTAGTAAATCAACCTCTCATACTTATGTCCTCATACTTTACATAGTAACAACTTCTTAAACTATGTCATATAATTTTTTTTAAACAGCCCTTCATAGTTTCTATTATTATGTTTCTCATACAGTATTGCAGATTTCTCAAGATAATTAAAGTTCACCTTTTTTTTTCTAAAATCCAGCTCCCCTATGTACCAATATACCATTAATGTACTTCAGCTGCAAACAAAAATACAAGCTCCCTTTGATTTTTTGAACAAGGCCTTAACTTAGCCATGGCTATATTTCCCAGAATGCTTTTTCACTTCCTTACATATACAGTTAGGATGGAGGAGCCAGTATGACCAGGAAGCAGATTACCAGCTGATCTCATTAGCACATACATCCTGCACTGACCTCCTTAGCACACACCCTTCACCCATCAATTTTTTTTTCACAGCATTTTTCTGGCTACACCCGCATCCCTTTAGATGGGCTCAGGCCTCATGCTAAACTCCCTAGGGCCACATTCAGCCCTCAGGACACCCCTGATGTAGAGCAAGGGCCTACTATTACAGTTTATAGTTTTGGTAAATCTAAAGGAGATTGTACGGAGAATGTACAATCAGTGTGTGGTCACATTTATACGCCTTAAATCACCTAGTTGTGCTTTCAGTGTTATTAATTGTTAATGGGACACCAAACACAGAAACAAACACACATTATGCCACATGAAAAAATGGGTGACAAATGCAGCAAAAAGTGCAGTTAAAAACCATGCAACTCGTGACAAAATGGCTACTTTTTCACGTGTAGCGCAGCCCATTGAAATCACTCTGGGTTTTATAACCTTGGGAAAGTGTTTTTGAGCCTTTGTGATGGTCAAACCTTGAGGTAAGCGGCAGCATTGGAAGATGATGATTCACTGTGGTGGAGCACATCAGCCAGTATATATTGAGCATGCATGACATATTCATGTCACAGAACACAATACTTTAAAGAAAGAAATCTTTCACTGGATATTTTGGGATTTTATTATGAATTTTGTATTTGTTCATATTAGTTTATGTGTATGCATTTACATGTGTTTTTTTATAGTATTTATGAAGTTTAAAGGGGAATTATGAATTATTAAGCTCTGTATTTACAAGGGAAGTTGGGATTTATTGCACTTTATCAAGTTATAGCATTAGTTTTACCACTGTGTTTTATGCGCTTACATGTGTTTATTATTTTTTATCATTTTCTTTGCACATTTACAGTAAGTTATTTGCATTTAGTTGTGCTGCATTTTTTCTATTATTTATTTATTTCTATGTTTTATCATCTGTTATATCACTAATTGTGTTTTATGCATTGGTAATTTTTTTCTCTTTGTTATATAATGAGCTATACACATTTAATTGCACTGTACTTTTTCTATTATTTATTTTATCATCAGTTATATCATCCGTTTTATCACTAATTGTGTTTTATGCATTTACATGTGTTTATCATTTTTTATTTTTAGAATTCTTTGCACATTTATAGTGAGTTATACACATTTAGTTGTGCACTGTGCTTTTTCTACCCTTGTACTACATAGCTGATGGGAGATCTAAAGGAGATTGTACAATCAGATTGTATAGGAAGGTAGTATTATAATGAGGGAAGTGTGGTCCAGAGTAGTGAAGACACCCAATCACACCCCCTTCTATGTTGCAACAAGGAAGTGAAGGCTTCTGGGAAGTGGTCTACAGGAAGTGAATGCTGAGATATTATCTACAGGAAATGATGCAATCTGGAAATCCGTTCAACCATTCAAATAAACTGACCAAAAATTAAACCTCTTGTGGATAAGGTAAGTGAGAGAAAAGCACACGCTGGGCAAGAAATGACACTGGAAAACGCTTCTATTTATTATGAAAAAAATTTAATTCTGCCTTAAAAGGTGAACTTATCCTTTAATACATTACAATACAAATTCAATTTCATTCAGCATTGCTGAAGACATCAATGGATAGCAGATATCTGCAGACTGTAGAAAAAAATATTTTGAAGCAGTTAGATTTACAAATTACTCAATTGCAATTGTTTTAATTGGTCTAAATTAGGAATGAGCCAACGGTTTGGTCCATTCAGCCCCCTTTTTGCTGAGATCAGTATTCCAACCACTACTGTATATGACAGCCTCCTGCTGTAACTGGTTTACTCCTGCACTATCCTAGGAACCACTGATGTCCTTGCAAATCATCACCATTTTAGCAAAGGGTTGGGGATAGCAGTGACATCACTACTCAAATCTGGACACTGGCCAAATTTGGACAATGCCATTGACCAAATTTGACCATGGCCATATTTGGTAAATTATGTCACCATCATCCCCTTCTCTTCTCTTATATAGCTGATGACAGCTTGTGAGCTGTGATTCAGCTATAAGTACTGTCAGGATCAATCATGTGTTCTGGGTCATAGGGTTTACCAAAGATAACCAGAGGTAATGTATATACTGCTCCAGGTCTATCCACATAATGTTGTCCATGCATTGGGTGCAAATCTACTTTTTCACTGAAGCATCAAATGAAACCTTAATGTATGACTGCACTCCACAAAAATTCTCATTTATTTTAATAAATCCATGAATGACAGCATGGCAGGAGAGATGAGACTGCCAACATGTTTTGAGCTACAAACACTCAATCATAGCATGCCCCCCATACTGCTTTCTTTCAATTTAAACAAACAAATCAATTAGCAAGTTAATTAACAAGCTGAATATCATTGGTGGGTATCTTGTCTCAAAAATAAAAATGCAATCATAAAATATTAACAGGACTAATCAATGAAAGAAACAATTCATTACAGAGAATAAATGTAAAATAAACACATACACACATACTGTATATAGAAAATCAGTGTCCTGATTCAGAATAAATAACACCAAAGTAGGGTTGCACCGATACCGGTATCAGTTCCGATACTGAGTACTTGCATAAGTATTTGTACTCATGCAAATGCTCCCGATACCGAAAACGATACCTTTGCAGTGCATTTTGAGCCCATACAAAAAGAATGCTGTGTGATTCCTGTTCAAATCACATATGGTTTCCTGTACAGATCCTATGTGAACCCAGGCTTGTCATAGTGATTTTGAGTCTGAGTTCACACAGGAGCGGTATGGGAAACCAACCTACATGAAGGGTTCCACCATATCTGGTACCCAATCCCACTGTGGACATCAGTGGCTGTTGTCTGGTCTCCTGATTCCCCCATGGCTCTCTCCCCCTGCCTCCAGCAGTTCCAGCCATCCACTGGACTCCCTCCCCAGTTCCAAGGTACCAGATTGCCTATCCTCGCTGTCAGCCAATGAAAAGCCGCTTCACAGGTCTGGGGATTTAAAATTTTAAATCCACGTGGCTTTCTCTCCTCTCTTTGCAGTGCTGACAGTACAGGCTAGAAGGCTTCTGCTTGGTCAGCAACATCCATATGAAGTATGCCGTCAATTGTAAACATGTTTCCTTTGTAAATGTTAGTGCTGCTTGCTGTAGCACTTTCTGTAGGGCATCCCCCCAGAATGTTATTTAAAGGAATTGCGTATTTTTAATGTTTCACTTTAAAGTGATTGCAAAGGTTGGAATAAAAAAAAATAACAAACATGTTATACATGCCTGCTCTGTGCACAGCCCCAATCCTCTTCTTTTTGGTAGTAGTAGCAAGCCTCTTTCCATGGGGACTCTCGGGCAGGCTTGTTCCCGAGCTGCGCTCCTGTGAGTGGACGTTGTCCATTTACACACAGCGTTGCTCTCCGTCACACCCAAATCTCTCCTCATTGGCTCACTGGCTGTGACCCCCTTGACTAATAATCCAGAAATTTGGCATTTTTAATTTGAAAGATTTGGGTCTCATTGATTTTAGTGGGGTTTGGGTCTGGCATCTTAACTTCTATGAAGTCTGCCAAACCCTGCTCAAATTGAACCCAGGGTAGTTTGGCTCATGCCTAGCAAACTTTAATGCCTGAACCCAGTTTTGCAACTTTGGCATGTGTTGGTAAAATTGTACAAATATTTACAATGACTTAGTGTATCCTGGTGTAATATACCTTGTTTTTTCAGGCTTTCATTAGGAGGTAAATGTGAAAGGAAGTCCCCTGATTTTTTTGTATTAATAAACTGAACTGGCCCAAAACAGTAAAATATATATTTTTTAATTGTTGATGCATATTTCTGCAATTACCATGATCCAACATCAAGGAATAACCCAAAAAAATCCTTCTACGCATGACATTCACTGTGATACCACGTGTGTGTGTTATTTGTTTTTGTACCCATAGTGTGGTCCAGAAACAAAAGCCCACATTTTTTTCTATTCTACCTAATGCATACTGGCACAGATACTGACACCAAATAAAAAAGCCTTTTTTAAGCCTACCTAAAATGCACTGGCAATAACAATGACCCTGATGGCAGATCAAGCTCCAATCTAGCTATTTTATTTTTATTTTACTTTTTTTTTTATATTCTCCTCTAGCAAGAAAAAATATGCAATGGGGTTGACAAAGACAAATAGGCTTGGGTGAAAAATCACTTTACAAAGAATATCCATTCACATGCAAGCAAATAAAAAGAAAAAAGTATTTTTGCTTGCACAAGATTAAAGGGGGGGTGACGAGCGAGCGTGCCCCCTTACTGAACCATACCAGGCTACATGTCCTCAACATGGGAGGGAGCTTTGGATGGGGGTCTTTCTCAGAATCTGGAAGTCCCATTTAACAAAGGGGTCCCCAGATCTCATCCTCAATGTGAATGAGTATGGGGTACATGATACTGCTACCCATTCCCAAAAAACGTTTAGGAAAAAATTACAGGAGACAGTCTTTGACAAAAAAATAACAAAAAGTCCCCCAAAGTAGATCCAACATCAATTGAGATACCTGCCGCCACTGCCGACCCAAAAAAAAACCTCTCAGCTCTCTACGCTGGCTCCTGCCATCTGACAGCTGTGGTGGGATGAGTTCTTAAATAATGAGATGCTGTCACAAGAGGGAGGGGTTACCCCCACCTCCTTGGTATGTCATCATGCACTGTGACCTGTGATCAGGTGCATTGCTTTGGCCAATCACAATGCACTGTCAGGGCACATATGAAGCCTATCATTAGTGATCAGGTGAGCAAGAGCTGAGATCATTGGAGTTCTAGAATTAGTGGCAAGGGGTAATCTGCAGTCACTAAGAAAACCCATGATTCATAATTGCTGGCAATTCACCCACTCTAAGGCTTTCTAAAGGCCTTTTTAAAGGTTAAAGGTTGTTTTTGTCCATTCATATTTTTACACCTTTAACATGTATTTACATATTTCACATTTTAAAAAAGCTCAAAATTGAAAAAAAAAAACCACTTTATTTCATTTGTACATAACGTTGCAATGCTTTGTACCAGAATCATTACTTTAGTGTCATTTTAAACAGGACAAATTACAGAATCAAATCTGTACCACTATTTATCTTTAAACTAACACTGCTCAAATAAAGAAAAAGTGTGTTTTGTTATGTTTTGTTACATTTCATTTTTTAAGGATTGCAAAGAAAAAAAAATCATTGTTGCAAGACCGAATTCATGAAAATAAAGTCTTGTTTGTCCTTTAAAAAACAATATATGTATTATGTTTTTTCTTAAGTAATGACAAAGTTATCGCCGTATAAACAGGTCCATAGCAGATATGTAAAAATTGCTCTGGTCCATAGGGGGTGAACAGGTGTGCGTGGAGAGGTGGATAAACTACAAGTCCTGGCTGCCAAGATGGAAGATAGTGGAAGATAGCCTTTTTAGTTCTCGATGGAACATGAGTGTTGTAATCAGTGCACTCATAGTCCATTGAGACGTCCTACAACTCTATAACTGAAATCCTATACAGAGGATTGCAGAACCCTGCAGGAGCCTGCCATTCACCTGCGATCCACAGATCACAGGTGCAATGTTTTGAAGGCTGTTGAGATAAAAAAATTCTAATTTTCTCCTGCAAAAATATACGCATTTATTATATTTTTTCTTAAAGGTGGACTTAGCCTTTACTGTTAACTGACTGGAACTTACAAAAAAAATTGCATAAAATTTCCCTATCTGTCTCATCTTGATTAAACTAATAATGTATTTGTATATTTCTTATGCAGAACAAAATATTCTGAGTTTCATTTACAAGATAAATAAATAATGAATTAACGTGAAATGATTGACCTTAGGTTATACACAGAGATAAAAATAGAATAGAATAAAAAAGCCTATTACATAAGTTGTACCTGTTTATATGCAGTATTCTATTCTCTACATCTGTTCAAATCCAGAATTTTTTAAGCTTGTCTGAGATTTAAAAAAACAGGGAGCTGAAATTACACAATGCAGAGTTTAATGAGGAGAGCTCTGAGAGCTGATTGGAGGGAGGGGGCACATCCCCCAACTCACAGCACACAGGAACAGAGCTGAGACTTTTTTCAATCAGTGTTGTAATTCAGTGTTATTAAAAACAACATTACAAAATTTCCATTTTAAGTTGCAGCTGTCTATGTTTTCCAAAACCTACCAAAACATTTAAATATTGCTTTCTTTAACCACTTCCCATCTGCCCTATAGCAGAAGTACTGCTACGGGCAGCACGGGTGTGAAAAATCACGTAATTTTGACGTTTCGGATAGGGGGCGCCCTACACGCACCGCCTTTTGCTGCCTCAGCTGTCAATCACCGGGTCCCTGCCAGTGATTACTTGCCGGCGCCCAATGATTGCCGAGCATCTCTGACGGGGCGGAGGGAGAACTGTTTGTAAACATTACAGTTATCTCCCCTGTCAGCTCTTGCACACTGCTTTGCATGGCTGTGCATAGCGCAGCCATGCAAAGCAGTGTGCTTACAATGCAGCATACAGACACAGGACACAGTGCAAAACAGCATACAGCACTCAGTTAACCTTTTGATTGCCCCGCATGTTAACCCCTTCCTGCCCAGTGCTATTACTACAGTGTCAGTACTTTTTATTAGCACTGATCACTATATTGGTGTCACAGGGGATATAAGTGACACCAAGTCAGTTCTCCCCAATAAAGAATAAAAATTAAAAAACGCACAGGTGATCAAATACCAACAAAAGAAAACTCTATTTGTGGTAAAAAAAGGACGTAAATTTCATTTGGGTGCAATGACCACACAATTATCAGTTAAAGTAACGCAGCGCGGTAACACAAAAAGTGGCCTTGTCAGGAAGGGGGGGGGGGGTAGATCCTCTGGAGGGCAAGTGGTTACAGCATATTGGCCATGAGTTTGGGGATTATCTTCTATATAGTAGTAAAAACCCAAATATTTAGTTTACTGCTCAAGTAATTACTAGCTAATTTTACCACTAGTCGTTTTCTTACTGCAACACTAGGGTTGATCCTTTATTTATCACAAGCATATTATTTAATTTAGTACTTTCTTATGATGGGTACAGCATGGTTCAAAATAGATTTTAGTACATACTAAAGAGAAAACATTGCCTAAAAGTGGCATTTTAAATTGTACCTGCATTAGAAAATAGCAGACAAAGTTGAAGCTGTACTCTATAACACATGTATCAAGGTGCCTGTCCTTGCCTATTTCAGTTTATTTCATCAGCCTTTCCTGGAAACCATTGACAATCCTATACAAATACCTACATTCTGAAAGTTGTAAAGGATAGGCATGTTCTTCTACTGGCCATGTAACAGTACTTTTGCCCCAAGTGGCTTCAAGTACTGCATTGTTGAAGGTAGAGGGGAATATACAGTATACAGTACATATGTCTCATACCTGGAATTGCCATAGAGTTTATTTCCTTGGTTTGGCCTTAACACAAGGGCTCTTGAAGTCACGCCCTATATACACATATGTTTTATTTCATATATGTGTGTGTGTGTATATATATATATATATATATTTTTTTTTTTTTTTGTGTGTGTGTTTCTTCTGTGTGGAAAACTAAGGCATTCACAGACAACCACAGAAACACAGGTTATCTATTATTGCTCTTATCCAGCTACCTGTCCTAAATATTGTATTATGGCAAGTTTTCAACCTCTCGCCCATTTCAATGCTTGTTATGGCAATTGAATGTATGATTACAGTGTTAGTCTTGTAAGGTTTGTGAAAAGAGTGGTTGCCACAGCAACATTCCTTGTCTCCAATCAACCACTTAGGTAATTAAGCAAGTTTCTTGAAAGTGGATTTCATGCTTGGAACACAATTAATATAGATAGTATGTGGAGCGTAAATTATAGATAATCATTATATTTGTGCCTCAATTTAGTTTTTTTTTTTGGGAAACATCATGGGAATAGCTCAAATATATTAACTTCAATTCAGAATATTCACTGAAGTCTTTCACTGGTAGAAATGCACTCTTACATTTTTAGGTATTTTAATAAGGTAGCCATTTAATGAAGAAAATTATAATGTAACTTTTATATCTTAAATGTTGGAAAGTGCATGTTTGTTTAGTTTAAACACAAGAGCGCTGAATTACAAACACGATAGAAAAAAACATTCTGCTCTTTTCTAAAATGAAATAGAACTTTTATTGGAAATCTAGTGTGAATTCAGATATTCACATAAGCAAGATCAGAAATACTCGGTAATATAAAGAAGAAAATTATCCATTTCTAAAACTTCTTAGCGATTTTCTGGGTTATATTCGCAAAGAAAAAAACAACTCAGCGTATTTCTTTTACAATGAGTGTGTCCGGTATTTTGTCCATATCACTGGCCATTTTTCTACTCATTTACAGAGAACCAAAATGTCATACATGGAAATCAAAGATGCTCCTGAAACCCAGCAAAAATCAGTATAAATGAAAGTGCTGACAAGCTTAAATATTTGATTTTTCAGTTTATAGAGTATATACTATATACTGTCAGATATCAGAACTGTTCTTATATTTAGCTTGAGCAGCAATGCTTAATTATATTTATTTCTGTTTTGTTGGTATATGGCCTGGTATCTCTGTCAGAAGACTGCAGGCTTGCAAGTAAGTGCATGCAGATACCATCCTACATGTCTTTAATTTTTATGCAGGTGCTTCGTTGGTATTACAGGGGGTGTTATACTCAGTGATAGTGATGTTAAACAATGGCAGCTCATCCCCTAGGAGTAGGAACATTTCTGTATCTTCAAGTGATTTGGTAGAGGATATCTACTAGTTAGATGTACAAGGATACATAATGATGGATAACATTACAGTGGCGCTGATTTACTAAATAGAGACTGTACACTTAGCAAAGTGGAAGTTTACTTTACAAAGTGAATGTTCACTGAGGTTAGTACAAAACTTCAAGGTGTGTTTACATCAAGCAACCAATCATGTACAAACAAAAACTCTATTTTTTATTTCCTTCACACATGACTGGTTATTCAAAGTGAAAATGGGTCACCTTGTTTATAATCATTCACTTTGCAACATAGAAATATGCTCTGCAATGTCAATAGTCTTTACTCCTTTAGTAAATAAACCCCATTGTGTTCACAAAATTGATCAGCAGCTCATCTGACAGTGACTAGATGGGAGAATAGACAGCGTACAGGATGCTTAGTTTATTAAGTGCCATGCAACTTTAGAATAGTAATAAATATGTGCATCAGCAAACAAAAAAAAGCAGTGACAATAAGATATTAGTTGGGTTTAGGAGGTCCAATTGAAACCCTAGGGACAGTGGGTAAAAGTTGTTGTGACCTATTCCTAAACCAACTCTTTAATAACTTTATAAAACTTCTTTACAAAGAGAGAATATGTATCATTAAACACATTGTTCTTGTGTATAGGAAGCCATATGGTGCCTCTATATCACATATATTTGAGGTGAGAAGCATATGCAGGCTGATTATCAAAAAACGTCTTCTCTTAGCTTTTATCACAATCTAATATATTCTCACAGTATTAAAGCTCTAAATGCTGGCCTTGTGCTATTTTTAATTTATAAATAATATGAATAAGGCGAGAAGAATTATTTTGTTACTACCAGATCGGAATTTTACACTTTAAACTGTTAAATGCCAGAGCCTTCACTGATTCTAAACTCTTTTATTGGACAGTTGAATTACAGGGGTGGGCTTAGCACAGTGGGGAGGGGGGATTAATTTTAGTTAGGCAAAAGGTAAAGCCCCATGGACAGCCTAGACCAAAGCTGAGTATACACATACCAAAATTCAGCAGGTTCAGGCAGAATCTGATTAATTTTGGCCCGTGTGTACTCCTGCGTATACGCACATAGATACTTTTCATTCATACAAGCTATGTGGAAGCAGAGATCTCCCCTGTTGCACACTTGTACTGTGACAGCAGGGACTACCCCCATCAGAATACACAGATCAGTGCTGCAGCTATTTACTGCATATACTGATGGAATGCTGGCTTTCCAGTAGGACTGTTGAACAGAAGGCAGTTGTTAGACCTGCTTCTGTTGAGCAGGCATTGGTACACATGGAACAAAATTCAACCAGTCGTTACCCAAAATATTTCTAGGGTAGGATAGGTTTTGAGATGTAGCATCTTAGGTACTTGCAAGGTCCTTTGCTAATCCCAGTGGTGCCTCTTGGAATCTTTGGAGTCCAATGGTCCTGCTAGAAAATCAGCATTTGATCAATGCATGCTGCCAATGGCTGTAGCAGTGATCTATCATTCTGATGGGGGAGGGGAGTTTAAGAGGCACTACAGAGATTAATAAAGAACTTTGCACGTTCCACAAGGTACTACATCTCAGCACTGTTGCTACCAATAACTGCATTACCAACAAATCTGTGTTCGGTTGATTAATTATTTCTGTGAATCCTCATTTGAAAATGTCTGTGAGACCCATGGGACTAATGCATTCTCACAGATTTTTGTACTGAAAAGGTACCATGATCACCAGTGCTGCAATGAAGTTACAATATTAGATCTTCAGAACTTGCTGATTTTAAAACGTTCACATGACCCTAGCCAAACTGAATAGAATTAAAGCAAACACTAAGTGAATATAGCCACGAATGTTACCTTTCAGAATTGATGCGTGATTTTGTAAGGGGGTATTTAAGGGAATTGATCTTGTTTTCTCACCTTAGTATGGTAACAGAATCTCTATTCTCTGATTGGTGAAAAGTTGCCCTCTATAACCAGTAAAGGCATCTGTTGTTGGGGAGTGAAGGTCATTTGCTATTGGCAACTGAGGAGGCATGGTTTCCATTACAGTAAAGAGAGCAAACAATGCCATGCTTGTGAATTTGAGATTATGCTCTCCATTATGGTGAAGAGCATGGATCTTGATCCTGTACTCCTCCAGGAGCTTAAGAGACTCTTTTGGAGAAAGGAAGTTAAGCAGAAAAGGAGTGCAGCAACAATTAAAAGTAGCTTTATTATCATATACTGCTATGTTTTGGATATTAATTAATGAACAAAGCATTCTGATGTCTGTGATTCCCTTGTCTCCAACTGTGTTATCAAAATAAACAATGGACTGGGAAATGCAGTTAGCAGTGGTTGAGGGGAATGAAAGACTGGACATTTGGTTCAGAACGGAGAATATGTGTGTCTGTAATGTTTTCAAAGCTAGTAGAATCTCTTTGAGCTATTCACATAACTGTGAACGGGTTATTTTCCCTTTAATGTACAACTAAAGGCATGCACATTTTAGTAAACCCCTATATAAACACCTGATAGTTACACATGGTATTAAATATAATAACTGAGATTATTACTTTCCTATCACATAGCTGCAGTTGGGGTCTGTAGTCCCCTCCACCATTTCTTCTCTGTTGGATAATGCGAATGATGGTGAGATCTCCCACAGGAAACTACAGTTCCCATGACTCATTATGCTTTCTATCATGTTCAGTCTATTTTACATTACCTCCATCAATCAATAGCTGGGTGTGCTTTGTAAAACAGAGTCAGCATGATCCAAGGTATGTGACTTTGCCAGTGATGCTGCAGTAATTTTGCAAAACAGATTGTCCAATTCTTCAGTATGCTCCTTTCAGCCATTTTTATTCTGTGAAAAAGAGCAGCCAAGTAAATGGGAAACAGGCTTTATAGACATAGAGCAGTGGGCGGACATAGGTGGGACATAGGTGGAAGTAGGCAGGGCATAAGTGGGATATAGGCAAGGGTGGGCAGCACATTGTGGGCCCATCATGAGGGGAAGTGGGTGGAGCCTTGGCAGGTCTTCTATGTTGATTGAGACACTGGGGCTTTTCAAGAAACTCCTTAATGATGTCATGACGGCACTTTGAAATCTGTTCAGAGCAGCAAAAAACAAAAGAGGCATTTAAAAAAAGAAGAGGCAGCATTGTGTCCTGATTAATCACTTGCCCTCCAGAGGATTTACACCTCTTTCTGACCAGGCCATTTTTTGCAATACGGTGCTGCATTACTTTAACTGACAATTGTGCGGTCATGCAACGCTGCACCCAAATTAAATTTATGTCCTTTTTTCTCACAAATAGATCTTTCTTTCAGTGGTACTTGAATGTCTCTGTGGTCTTTTATTTTTTGACTATAAACAAAAAAAGATCGACAATTTTGAAAAAAAAACAATATTTTTGACTTTTTGCTATAAAACATATCCAGTAAAAAAATTTAAAAAATCAAATTTCGTCATAAATTGCGGGCAAAATTTATTCTGCTACATGTCTTTGCTAAAAAAAAATCCCAATACGTGTAACGTAATTGGTTTACTTAAAAGTTATAGCGTCTACAAATGTCGGCTTGTGCCCCCTACCCGCAAATAAAAAAATCACATATATATTTGTGAATTTGCGCAGCCCTGCTGCCCTGTAGCATTGCTTCTGCTATAGAGTGGATGGGAAGCTGTTAAAAGAAGTGAACATCAGAGGCTTCAGCTGCAGAGGAAAAAGGTGGATATCCTATTATCCTTACTGCTATTTGCAAAACAACCAGTGAGATATTTACATCATATTTAGATTTTTTTCATGTTGAACATTCTTCTTTAACATATGAAGAGCCAATTGAACTTACAACTGAATTATGTAGGCAACATTTTTTATGTGTTAACTAAAAACACTGGATTTCTGTTGTGTAAATAGTATAGTATTCCACACATGGAATATGGATGTAGTCTATGTCACTGCACATGAATTAAAGTGTTAGGGGGTTACAAGGGTGGAATTTTAATTAGGGTTTATAAACATCAACACCAAACGCTTACCTGCCTCGCATACCAGATCTCAGCACCAAAATAATCTGTTGAGGAAACAAACCTTCTCTCTCATCAAGAAATCAGCATAGAGTAGAAACAATGGCTTAAACACTGTAAAATGTTGAATCCTGATTTAGTTGGCTACAGAAAGAGAAATACTTTGTAGTTTATCATTATTACTATTTTTTTTGTATTATTATTATTATTACTATTCATTACTGGGTACTTTTAGCCCCTTCCTGTCCGGGCCAATTTGCAGCTTTCAGTGCTGTCACACTTTGAATGACAATTGCGCGGTCATGCAACACTGTACCCATATTAAATTTTTTTTTTTTCACACTAATAGAGCTTTCTTTTAGTGGTATTTAATCAGCACTTGTTTTCTTTTTTTGCTTTAAATGAAAAAAGGCCACACATTTTTGGGAAAAAAAGCACGTTTTTCTTAGTTTCTGTTATAAAATGTTGCAAATAATAATTTTCTTTATAATTTTTTAACACAATTTATACTGTTATGTTTCTTTGGTAAAAAATAACCCAAATCGGCATATATTATTTGGTCTGTGTGAAAATTACAGTCTACAAGTTTTGGAAAGTACAGTCTACAAGCTATGGTACCAATCATTGAAAATTGATCACATCTAATCACACTTGATATACTGACATCTCATTTCTTAAGGCCCTAAAATGCCAGGACAGTACAAATACCTCCCAAATTACCCCTTTTTGGAAAGTAGACAGTCCAAGTTATTTAGTAAGAATCATGGTGAGTTTTTTGAAGTTGTAATTTTTTCCCACAATTCTTTGGAAAATGAAGAAATTAAATAAAATGTGTTTTTTTCCATAAAAATGTCATATTAACAAGTTATTTCTCACACACGAGAGGGATGCATGCAACTACACCCCAAAACACATTCCTCTACTCCTCCTGGGTATGGCAATACCACATATGTAATATTTTTTCATAGCCGTGCCACACCCAGACGCCGCGCGGCATATAAGAAATAAGAATATAAGGATTCCAGGAAAGAGGGAATTCCTAACACTAACCACAAACAGAGGCCCAACATCCAAAGAGCACCTTCAGGCGTTATCTACTTTAAGACCAGGCCTTTTTCTGACACTTTTTGTCTACAAGAAAAAAATCATTATTTTTGCAAGAACATTGAACCCCCAAACATTACATATATTTTTAGCAAAGTGACGACAGATGCTGATGTTGCAATGGAACACTATTGCAGATGTTTTATGGACTGGTACACTATGACAGATGTTGATGGGACACTAGCACACTGTGACATGTTTTGTGCAGTGGTACACTGGTACAGATGTTGATGTGACATTAGTACACTGGTACAGATGTTGCTGTGACACAGGTACAGATGTTGATGTGACACTGGTGCAGTTGTTGATGGGAAAGGAACAGATGGTGCTTGGTGTACTGTGTGGGGATGGCTGCAATCTGTGTGAACTCTGTATAGCTGAGCACTAAAATCATCAGCTAGACAGAGAGCTGTCACTCCCCCCCCCCCCCCCACTGAGCTGTCACTAAGCTCAACAGCAAAGACTTGTGTCTCTGTTTACACTGAGTGATGGCTTTGATTAGACACATCCATCATGAGATTGGGAGGGCCAGTCACAGTGCCCATGTCCTGATCTGTGATGTGATGTGTCCGAGGGATACAGCCATCACAGGATCACACCGATGCACGGCCCTAAGGTCGCGTATGGCTCGCTGTTCTGACTACAAGCACAGGAACTGAATTTGTATGTAGTAGCTGGGTAGGATGCAGGTGGTCCCTGTCTTGATTGTTTTATTTATATTTTTAACTTACAATCAAAGGGAGTAAATAACAGACCATTGCATATAAACAATGCTGTTTGATATCTGTAAAAACAGTAATGACTCTAGCCAGATAGTTTAAGAGAAAATCAAAATACAGTATAAGAGGAAAAACATAATACCTCTAAATCTACCTGGGTGTTTAAAAAAATAGCTTGATGAATTGGTAAACCTTTAGTAAATCACCACAATCATGATGTTTGCTTCACTGTGCTATAGTACCATATTGTAGTAAACAAAAGACAAACTTATTTCAGATTTCAGCATGTTTCAGGTTAAATGAAACAGATCCAATTCTAGATTCTGCTAAATGAGTACTTCCCTAGCGAGTTCAATTTTCTATTGACACTATTAGTCTGTGCACCTGGAGTTATAGTACTGAGTTAAATTGCTTAATTAACATGGTGAACTTTGTTATTTTGTTTTGACAATAAATGATTGGCCTTAGTACCTGAGGCAACAGGAGATAAACTGACTCCTTGTTTGTATTAAAAAAGTCAAAGCATAGAATGTCTTCTACATATTGCATTTACAAATGTTTTTAAACTCCACATTTTTTTGAGATGTAATAGTTTGTTTTGCTTAAATGGACATTGATTTAGGACAGTAAACAGTGAATATGTTTGTTATTAAATGAGTGACCTGTTTTAATTGTTCTCTTAAGCACCAAAATATCATTAGGGTCAAAGGTAATAAAGTAGATTTTGTCTTCATAGTCCTGAAACACTTTAGCGATCTTTTCTTATTAATCTGAATAATCTCCTTGAAATTCCTCTCTCAGTCATCTGTTCCCTCTCTGCTCATAGCCCAAACTATTTGCAAAATGTATTCTTCATTTGTTCACATTTTCTGTAATATTCTCTGAGCATTCCCATATTTCCTTAGATAATTTCCAAACCTCTCCTAAATCCTCCCAGCCTTTACAGTTTGCCAATCAGAGTGACACTCACAAATAAAATCAGTAAACTTCACTGCACCAGAGAAGTGGTCTTCTGTTGCCACTAATTTATAAAGACCATCAGCAAGTTTTTTTGTGATTTCTTTTTTTATTGATATAGGGCTTTCTACATAGTTCATTAAAGAATTGTGAAATAGAAGAAACTAATTTGTTATTTTACCTTCCTCACGACCACTATTGGTTTAAGGTACTGAGGCTGCAGGTTTTCAATGTATTTATTTATTACATTTTTTATTGGTTGAATGCAAAGAAGCTGTGTCTTTTTTAAACCTGAATAGCTGTGTAAGTTCAGTGTATACAATTGTAGGGTATCATTAGACAGTTTTTGGAAAAGACATAAAGCTAAACTGAACCTTTAGTTTTAATCATCTAAATACTGTACATCCCAAAACAAAAGGTGTTCAATATCTTACAATTTGCTTTATTTCTAAAGCAGCTGCAGCCTTAGTAGAAAGGCTGTCCTCTGGTAGCAGTTGCAAAGTAGGACCTCTTCTCTGGGTGGGAAAACAGTGATCTTTCTGTTGCGGTCAGACATTCCCCTTACAGAGTCAGACATATACTGTACAGTAGCTCTACAAACAGGAAAGCTCATGCTCTCTGCTCATTTTAGAGTTTTAGTTCTGACTTCACAGTGAGCATGTTGAACTTCTAAAAAGAGATCACTGCTTGCCCACAATAAGCAAGGATCCTGCTTTTCAGATGGAGGCAGGGAACAGCCATTTCTGCTCAAGCTTTAGCTGCTTTAGTAAGAAAACAAATTGTAAAACACTAAGACATTGTTTTTCATCTACAGGAATGAATTTGATGTGCTTCAAAAATGCCATTGCCAGAAAAATCATTTTAAAGTATTCTACATACTTTTAAAAATACTTAACAAATGTGAGGGTTTAGAAAAGTTAGTAGTAGGATAACATTTTCAACAGATTTTTTTGGTGTTTTAAAAGTGCAGCAGATGCTGGACTGATTGTAAGGTCTCCACACAACTCTAAAACCTTGTTTATTAGTTTATTTCTTGTTGCAGTGTAGACAGTTGTAGAACAGTAATCGGTAGCTGGTACAAGCAGACTTTCATGTGCTGGGAAAATGTAGAAGGCAGCTGACAAATCTTAGGGTTTTCTACATGATTCTTAAAACTAATGTATTAATTCCTGGTGTTTTAAAGTGCACATTTGTATTTGTAATTCATAGCATACATTTAGCCAAGGGGGTTTCTAGGAGATGTCGATTTTTTTTCTTTTCTCAGAAGAGGAGGCTTTATCATGTTTATTCTGCTTTAAAAAAAAACTTTCTCCTGTGTCCCAGCATTTTTTCAGTAGTGTACACTCCTGGCCCATTCCAAGTATCTGAAACAATGTAACCTTGTGTGCATGCACAGTTACATTAACTGTTTGGACTGACCAACTTGCATTTAGGGAGCAGAGATTTGTTTTCTCCTCCATGTTCTATTTAAAGGACTAGTGCTTGTCCCTGATGCCATCAGAATACAAAAAGCAGGAAAAGCTGGCAACTACAAAATCTTCATGGAAGCTTTATTTGTGATACGGGAGTGACAAACAGTGAGGAACAGAAGTATTTGAACACCCTGCAATTTTGCAAGTTCTCCCACTTAGATATCATGGAGGGGTCTGAAATTCACATTGTAGGTGCATCCCCACTCTGAGAGACAGAATTTAAAAAAAAAATCAGGAAATCACATTGTATGATTTTTAAAGAATTTATTTGTCTTGCACTGCTGAACATAAGTATTTGAATACCTGAGAAAATCAGTGTTAATATTTGGTACAGAAGCCTTTGTTCTTTGGGAGCCCAATCTATCAAATTAGATAAGAAGGTGTCTAAAATAGCAGAAATGGGTGTTCACTGAGGAACTTGTACAAATGCAAGCAGTTTTTTTGTTATTCAATCCAACCAAGGGGAGAGATTTTTAGCACTGACATTTACAATGAAAAAAAAAAGATTTAAATTGCTAACAAATTACTCTTCTGCTTCTTTTTCTAAATGGCACATAGACCTCAAAGGTCATCCAAAATACATAGTAGTCTCCTAATGGTCTAGTATGTATTGTGAGGGGACCTTGGAGGGGTCTGGGTTATTCCTACTTATTCACAAAAGAAAGATGTCACATAGAAAGAAAGACACCCAAACATTTGACTAGTCCTTTATTAAATTCAGAATAAAAACAACGTCCCTCATTGAATCCATCATCAATCACAGTGCATGCAGCCACCAACTCACTGGAAAAAAACAGATGACCCACCACACATGATCAATTCTAATTGTACACAAAACCAAAAGGCAGTTCCCTGAGTTTTTAAGGAAGGGACATGGAGAGTGGTGACATCATTGCCTAAATATTGTCATGGACATATTTGTCCAATGTTATTGCCCAAATATGTATGTGTGTCCATATTTAGGCAAGAACATAATGCTCCATTCCATGCCCATGTGCTTACATGCGTAATGATTCCTGGCCATATAAATGAATAGGGCACTTGATATCAGTGGTAAGTTGTTGATTCATAAGCCACCATTGACAGCCAAAGTAACCACATTTATCCACTTTGAATGTCCTAAACATTTGGCATTTGTACAAATGTCCAAACAGTAAATGTTCATCTCGAACGTATGCTTGGACTGAACATTGAGCTCATCCGTAACCTCTATAAAAGAAAGAAGGGACATTTGACAGTTTAAAAAAATATTGGCACTTTCAGATAGAAATGGAGATAACATTTGTAATTGCATTAAATTAAAAAATAAATAAAGTATTGTATATGCTGTTATTTTTTAAAATGAAAGTGGAATTTTCCTTTAATTGTTGTAAGCAATGGCTTAAACAATTATAGCTACATATAATGTAAACAGGGAACATAGAAAACAATTGCCCTGTTCACATCATGCATGCTCAGTGGTGTGAAGAAAACACAGCTCAATGGACATGCCCTTAAAGAATGTACTGATGAAAGTGCTGATCTCCTTCCTAATGGTCTGTAGTTTTTCTACTTCCTGAGTCACTTCACTTACCTGGAAAGCTAAGCACAAAGGACAGAGAGGCTAATCTCCATTAATGAAAGTAATGAGGCCATTGGATTAGCATAGCAGCCTTCAGCTGTTCCAGCCTCCATTATCCCTTGTTATAGATTTCTTTTCAAATTTAACTTTTTACAACATTTAGATCCTTATAAAGTTAAACCGTACTGAAAAAAAGTTAAGTTTTTGTATGTTATTGAGAATATTTAAAATGTTAATTGTGCCTAGGCAGTGCCTTACAAATGCACCTTTTATTTGGAATTTCTCTTAAAACACAGTGAAATTCCTGCTTAGTGAGCCTCATAGCTGTATATCTATAGTGTGAGATCTAAGACACTGCTGCTTCTGACTGCTGGTGTCAGGAGATTTGGAGTTAGATTTCGTGATGCTACTACTCTTCTGCTCACTGTTGTTCTTTCTGCAGGCTTTAAAATGAGGAAACAAAACTCTGCTCCTGTTAAAATGGTGGCCTGCACAGATACACAGTGTATAATAAAATTACATAACAAATTCAATAATGGTGAAAGATCAGCTACAGAGACATCACAGGCAATCGTTTGCCCCTTGTTGCATTTTTTTGGGCACAGGTTCCAGAGTTCAGATCAAATTGTATTCACAATTCAGTATTGCCTGGAAGTAAAAATGATAAACTGCACACTGGCTGCTTTTCTTGGGTCATTATAGGCATCTATTGTCACTTGTGGTTCCTAGCAATGTGGTCAAATTCTATCCCAATTATTTTTAACATCAAGCATAACCTTCACAGCTGGAACACCAGTCCTATGCATTATAATGGTACAGTAGTAATATTATTGGGTGGAAGAAATGAGTTACCTCATGACATGTAAATTAATAAAATACAGATAATTCTGTTTGCCATAAATTAAGGATATATTAATATAGGTACGAAAATGTTTTTATATTGAATGATTTTTTTTTTTTATCTGATCATATTTAGCATATGTATTACTCACACCTACTTCTTCAATTTACAGGTTGATAGAAACAAACATTTCCCATTTTCTGTTAAAATATGCACAAAGAATTCCTGATTTTAGACAAACTATGATTATACACCTAATCCCCTATTGTATCTTAAACATTACTGGTGACATTACTGCACATCTGTTCACCAATACAGCAATAGCAATTACAAAGTGTAAATTTTTGTATCTGCCTTTCAGGCATAATGTAACAGAACAGAACTGATTCTACAACACAAGCTACATTGCACATTTAACCCACTCTCCATGATGCTAGGTTTGAATCACATTGATAATATGCCATTTCCTTAGGATGATGTGCAAATTGTGCTAAGCCATAACAATCAGATCTTAGTTTACTGCAGTCAGATGTGTTAAAATATATGTACTTTCTATACCTTACCAGGGCTTTGCTCACAGCCTTTGCATTTTCCTTACCTTATTAAATAGGCCACTTTTGTCTTCCTCTGAAAAAATAAATAAATCTGTCATCGGTAAAGCATATATTTAATTATAGTGCTTTGTGAACAGCCCTATACACTGTACTTAGAAACTCTAACAGAACAGGATCATACAATTAGCATCTATTCAGATATCATTTTTCATTAGTTCATGTAATGAACAATAATTCACAACAAATAAAAATGAGTGTTTGTTAATTGTTCTTTGCCTTGCGAAATACCTTATTTTCTTTTTGATTGTTGGAAGTTGCAGTGCTAACCAGCAATAAAACAACTGATTATGTATCTGGGACTTAAATGGAACTTTAAATAGTCATAAAACTCTTAGAAGATTAAATTAATAAGTGAAAAAAAACAAAGACTGTCCAATTATTCTGATATTTTAATGGAAACTAGTGCTAAAAGAAATGGGTGGTACAATTGCTGCAATTCTTCTTAAAAGGCCAGTTGCCTGTCTGTCTTTGACCTCGATTCTTTCGGCACATAGATCCAAATCAAGCATTTCATAAGATCAGAGTGAAGTCACACTACCTAATCTTCCTGCACAATATTTAAATCATGGTTTACAGGAAATCCTACCATTTATGGATGTACCACATCGAACCACAAACAAGAAGCAAACTGAATGGAACTTTTAAGGTATGGCAAAAGCTCTAACAACTCAAATACTGTTGAAATACTTGTAATTTTATTGAAACAGAACTAAACTCCACAAAATTGTTCTATATATTCCAGCAATGCGATGGTTATATACATGATTATTTTCTCCCTGGGCCATTTCCAAGTACTGGGTTTCCAGCTTCTTGATTGGGAGGCATGGGATGATATTATCCCTGTGCATGCACACTGGAGCTACGCTGGCCATAGATGGTTCCAATCTCATCCGATCCCTGCATGATCAATGAATGGGCAGGCTGGGTGTACCCAAGTTGATCCATCAGTCGACTTGGGTACAACCAGCATGTCGGATTTCTGGCATTCAATTATTGACAGCAGCTATAGATGTTAGCAATAATCACTGTGTTCTCCTGGCAGGGACAGTTCCACAATGGGAGAGCACAATAGCTCTGTGGGGGGATTCCCCCATCAACACAGTCAGTGAATTGAGTGAAGAAAATAGCATTATCTATGGCTTGGCTTAGTCATTCTGTCAGGACCGGAGTGTTTTGGGAATAGATGAATATATACACAGGCCTTGAAATTTCCACTCGCCTGCTCGCCAATGGCAAGTGGAAATTATGATGGGAGCAAGTGTGTCCCCTCAGGCCGTCTTGCTGAGCAGGCTTAGAGCTCAGGCCGGATCTGTCATTGTCACTGGGAGCTGTGAGACTGCTCAATAGCTGAGTGCAGTGAAACCAAAGGAAGGAGTGTGTGCTCTCTGCCTCCCCCTAGAGTGCAGTACCCGGCGTGTGTGTGTGTGCGTGTGTGTGTGTGTACATGTGCGTGTGTTTGTATGTGTCTGTGTATGCATGTACATATGTCGATGTCAGGAATCAAGGAGTGACCAGAAAGGTGCGGACTGACACAGGGAAACGAAGGTCTCAGGTACAATATAATACAGTTTATTATTAGCCACCCAGATATATATATATAAACGCACAGTGAACAAACTAACCTTCCACTAATCTTAGGAGGTGCAGGAACACAGGCGTAGTCAGGGCTGGAGAGGTGGAATGGTCAGGCCGGCCGTAGGGTTCTGTAACGACTGCCTGGTGGTACCTCTAGCGGTCCTCAGGGCAGGATTCCCCAGGGCGTGGAGTCCCAGTCTGCTTATTCACCAGGGCCCCTGATGGTGGGGATGGACTTGGAGCAGACAGGAACCAGGTCGCGGCCCCTGAGTACACCTGCTAGTGGTAGAGGGATCCGCCAGAGGTATGTGCAGGTACGGCTGGATCCGTGCAGGATGGATGGATGGCAGAGTAGTTAGCGTGGTCAGACAAGCCGGGTCGGTAACGGTGGAGGCAGATCAGTACAGAGCAGCAGGCAAAGAGTAAATGGGTCACAAGCCAAGGAACAGCAACAGGAGGTCAAACAGCATAGGAGTAGGCAGAAGAATAGTCAGGGACGAGCCAGTAGTCAGAACAGGAGACGGTCAACAGAGATCAGGATCAAGCCGGGTCAGCAACGAAGCAGGAACACAGGATACAGGTACAGAGGCTCATGGGAAAACATACACCAAGGCCCAGAGCACAGACCTGGTCATGCCTTAAATACACCTTTCTGCAATCAGCCCCAGGTTTGGCTGATTACTCGTGTGAGCTTCTGGCTGCTGAGAGCACCCGCTGGTCAGCTCTGGTACTGCAGCCCACACGGCAGGTGAGTCCCACCACCAGTGCTGAGTCCATTCCTGACAGTCTGCGTGTATGTACATGTGTGTATCTGTACATGTGTCTGCGTGTATGTACATGTATGTGTGTATGTATATGTGCATGTACAGTACATGTGTGTGTATTTGTGTGTATGTACGTACATGTGTCTGTGTGTACATGTGTCTGTGTATGTATGTACATGTATCTGTGTATGCATGTACATGTGTCTGTGTGTGTGTACATGTATCTGTGTGTATGCATGTCTGTACGTGCCTGTGTGTGCATACATGTGTCTGTATGTGTTTGTGTGTGTGTTTGTACATGTGTCTCTGTGCGCGTGTGTACATGTTTCTGTGTGTGTATGTACATGTCTGTGTGTGTGTACATGTGTCTCTGTTTGTGTGTGTTTGTTGGTGGCGAGTAACTCTTAAGGGCCGTCTTGTAGCTCAGGATTTGAAATTTTAAGCCCTGTATATATCAACACCATTTGTGGATCCCCCCAAGAATAGTGCTGCACTGCCCCCTAGCAACCCAAGAAAATACACTAATAATAAGTAAACACACTCCTGAGCATCCAACCCAATGTGTAATAGAATAAATCTGTGAAACAAAGTCAATAGTAAATAAAAAAAAAAACTGATTCACTATATCCAAATGATATGTGAAATATATAAAAAATAAACCAAAATCATATGAGATGTACTAGCAAGCAAATATACTGACAGATTCAATGAACTACCATGGCTCCCCACAGTGCCATGGAAGTTCATTGAGAACTACAAGCTGACAGCAGCTAAGGTTGTCGGGACTTGTAGTTTCTCATTCACAGAGGAGTGACACGGCCAGCCCGCGTGGCCACTTTTTAAAAAATTTGAATTTCTCCCCCTCCTCCCACTAGCTGTCAAAGCGGAGGATTGGCGGGGAGTGGGGGGCTGTGCTTTTTAAAAGGCCCGTTCAGTTTGGTTCTTGTGTATGGTTCACCTGTTGCTGTTCCAGGTCACTGATCCTGAAAATATGATGTGAAACAGAATATCAACCAAACAGAAAAAAAATTAGAGATCAAACAATGTGTTTCTTTTATTAAAATTTATCTTGGGAAGAAAAATGTGCCTGCAGCCATCTGTAAAGGAATTCACTCAGGTGTACTGGATCAGTTTTAGACAAATGATGGTGTCTCAAGCAAATCATGTATACTGTACGTGCTTATGCCCTTAAGGACAGTAGCAAATGTTTGTGCATGTGCCAAAAAAATCATCATTATGATGTTGTGGCAAACATGTTAAAGTATAACTAAAGGAATTCCATTTTGGATAGAATGGAGAGGGATTAGAACCCCTGTCTGGTTTTTAGTGCTGGGAGATTCATAATCTTTTTGTCCTGTTTACCTTTATAAATTAAAGTAAAAGAACATTTAAATTTGGGGTTTTCACCAGACCAGCATAGAGGGGAAATCTTCCAATAAGGACACTAGTCCTGGTGACCCTGGTGACAACCAGGGATTCTCTCATTTTGGTGTGAATTTTTTTCACTTCCTATTTTGGTTGTTGGACAGGAAGTGAAGAAAAGTTCCCTCAATAGAGCAGAGATGGAAAAAATACTGTTAAGAGTTATAACCCTCTCTTACTCTATCCAAAATGAAAATCAAAAGTTTTGCCTTTAGTTCCAATTTAACAATGTGTGACTGTCGAATGCCATGGAATAAAATAATAATAATAATTTAAAACTGATGACTTTAAATTTTTTTAAATTCCTGTGTATGAGAGGCCAATCAACCCTGAAGTGCCCAATGCCCCCAAAATATAAAACCAGCCCTTCCCCAGTAGCACATATTTACCTTTCTTTACTTCCTTAATGCTCCTATCAGTTTTCAGAAGCCATGCTACTTCAGGGTGTAGAGAGGCATGTGTCTCTCTCCCCTTCATGTGACAGTGCTGGTGCATTGTGGTTTGCCAAGGGCTATGTATGCTCCAACTTGTGTGACTTAGAGTGAACACTTTTTTTTTCCCATACATATTGGTCTGAACGGGGCAAATGGGCTGATAAGGAGAGGTATGCATTTACTGCTGGGGAGAGTAACAATAAAGTCAGTCTGCAAAAATAGAAAAAGATAGCCCTGCCACCGCACACCTTCCTCAGCCCATGTGGTTAGCAGGTACAAACAGGCTCATCTTGATTCATCCAAGCCATGCCCAGAACATGTTTCACCAACCCGTGGAGCTTAACACCTTCCCACCCAGCAGATTGACGGCTGGGAGGGACATTCCTTATTGTGACTGGGCATCATATGATATCCTGTCAAAACAAGCCAGTTAAGTGGCCACAGGGCTGTGCAGCGGCAAACTCTGTCACTGGCTGTGTCCACGGGACACAGCCAATGACATATCACTACACCAGCCCATTGCCAGTGTCATGTTACTGCTGTTGTGACCAATCACAGCAGATCACATGTCAATTGTATACAATGGATGGCTTCCTGTCATGTCATCCATTGTTTACAATTATGTTGTTAGCTGTAACTGGTCAAAGCAGTCACATGATACAGACAGGGCCAATCACAGCCCATCTGTATCATGTGATGAGCTTTGCCCAATCACAGCTATTCCCAACAAAAGACTGAATGAATCAGTTTCATTCAGTAACCAGTTACATAATAATGCTGTACTGGACTGGTGACAATGTTTAAAAAAAAAAAAAAATATATATATATATATATATATACACTCATTTTATTATTATTTCTACATTTTCCAAAAAATAGTAACAAAAAATTACAACATCCAGAAAACTCACCATACCACTTACTAAACACCTTGAACTATTTTCCAAAAATTGGTTATTTGGGGGGTATTTGTACTATCCTGTCATTTTCAGGCCTCAAGAAATGAGATGGGTCATCAGTACATCAGTATTGATTGATTGTCAGATATATACCTTGGTTTGTGGACTCTAAAACATTCCTACAGACTGAATAATATACACTAATTTGGAGTAATTTAACCAAAGAAATGTAGCAGAATACATTTGACCTAAATTTATGAAGAAATGTTATTTATTTGCAAAATTTTATAACAGAAACAAAGAAACATTTGGTTTTTTTTTCAAAAGTTTCAGTTTTTTTTGTTTTATTTATAAAAAATAAAAAACTCAGTGGTGATTAGATACCACCAAAAGAAAGCTCTATGTGTGTGAAAATAATGATAAAAATTTCTTATGGGTACAGTGTTTCATGACTGCACAATTGTCATTCAAATTGCAACAGCGCTGAAAGATGAAAATTGGCCTGGGCAAGAAGGAGGTAAAAGTGCCCAATATTGAAGTGGTTAATCATGGAGGTCCTCCAAGGGCAGGGCGAAACATGTTGGGGGCATGGCTTGGATGAATCGAGCTGAGACTGCTTTTGCCTGCTAACCACATGGGCTGAGGGAGGTGTGTGGCGGCCGGGCTATCTTTTTCTATTTCTACAACATGCTTTTGGTCTGGACAAACCTTTCCCCAGCCAGCACTAGTTAGCAGTATCCAGTTAATCAGACCTCATTAGTCTGAATGGGAGCACTAAGCATTTATTGTGGATCATAGAAAAGTCAGTCTGTTGCATTTCCCTGCAGGGTCAAAGTCAAATCCACTCTAAACTATAATAGTCTTATGATAGTACATCTTTATAACTCATGGATGTGTTGCTGTTCACAAACAGTATATTATCTGTCAGAGCAATACTGTTAGTTCAGTGTAATATATTTGTTGTATGATGGTTTTTTTGAGTGTGAGCTCAGGCAGGAGGTTAGGTTGACTGCCTTACAGCCTGGCTTTTAGCCTAACACTTCTCGTCTGCCAGGGAGAAAATACAGGTAAATAATTAAAATCCCTAAAATTAAAAGATACATTATTAAAGTAATTCAATAGTGTCAGCCTATTTGTGAGTGGTTTCTTTATATGGTTTTAGGATGATACCTTTACTTTGTACAATATAATACAGACTATATTGTTCTTTCTATTTGCTGAAACAAGCGTTTCAGATAACACATCTGAATTAGCTAGGTCTCATTTCCAAGTCACACCTTCTGTTATTAAATTACCCTGCTGTGCCCCATTGAAAGCTTGCTAAATTTATTTCGTTTGCAATAACATTAAATTACATTTACTGGGGGGATAAAATTGTTTTGAACTAAATTAACCATTTCATTTTGCACACCCTCATTCGAACTGACAGATGCAAATTGTAATGCTCAAGTTTATTCATCCTCAATTTCACGCTACTGCACCCTAAGAAACCAGTAGAGAATTATGGTTTGGCAGATTTAATTAGTAGCCAGGCTGATGCATGTTCAAAACAAATACATATATCCCTAATCAATATGAGCTACACACAAGCAATATACATCTCTTTCATGGGTAATTGTTCTCTTGCAAATACCTTTGATTCAATAGTATAATGGGAGATGACTAGCAAATGATACAAAGTAACAGGATTTCAACTATATACAAGTAGCAAACAACAAAGAAGTAAAGCAAGCATCAACATAAACTGTGTTTACTATACTAGTACTCTAACATTTGTACTCTTTATATACATACTGTATATGGGCTCCTTCCTCTTAAAAAAAAGTCTGGATGAAGTTTACCATTAATAGGAGATTAATTACTAAATTGTTGCATTTTCCATGTAACTGTTTCCCGACAGCCCTATAGCACATATACTGCTACAGGGTGGCAGGGGTGCGCAAAATCACATATATATAAGTGATTTTGCATTTCCGGGTAGGGGGCCGTGGCTGTCAATCACTGGGTCACAGCCAGTGATTATTCGCCAATGCCCGGTGATTGCCAAGGATCTCCGATGGGGAAAACTATAGTGTATGTAAACAATACAGTTCTCCTCCCTGCCAGCTTATGCACACTGCTTTGGATGGCTGTGCACAGCACAGCCATCCAAAGCAGTGTGATTACAGTGAAGCACAAACACAGAGCTTACAGTGAAACAGCACACAGCACACAGTTAACCCTTTGATTGCCCCTCATGTTAACCCCTTCCTGCCCAGTGCCATGAATACAGTGTCAGTGCTTTTTTTTAGCACTGATCACTGTACTGGTGTCACTGGGGGTGTCAGTGACACCAAGTCAGTTCCCCCCAGTGTCAGAATGCCTGTCGCAGTCCGCAGCTATAAGTTGCTGATTGCCGCCATTACTAGTAAAAATTAAAAAAAAAACATTCCAGTATCTATATTGCCATTTGTAAACAATATAACTTTCACGTAAACCAATTCATTTACATGTATTGGGATTTTTATTAGCAAAGACATGTAGCAGAATATATTTTGGCCTAAATTTATGACGAAATGTGATTTTTTAAATTTGTTTTACTGGACATGTTTAATAACAAAAAGTCAAAAATATTGTTTTTTTCTCGAAATTGTCGGTCTTTTTTTTTTATAACGTACAAAATAAAAAGTGCACAGGTGATCAAATACCACCAAAAGAAATTTCAATTTGTGGGAAAAAAAAGGACGTAAATTTCATTTGGGTGCAGCATTGCATGACCATGCAATTGTCAGTTACAGTAATGCAACGCCGTAACACAAAAAATGGCCTGGTCAGGAAGGGGGGTAAATCTTCAGGAAGGCAAGTGGTTAAAGCTAATGAATTAATGTTCATTTTGAACACACAATCCTGCATAGCAGAATGTAAGTGTTTTTTTTTTTTACATGATTGGATGTTTAACCACTTCAATAAGGGTCACTTTAACCACTTCAATAAGGGTCAATTGCTCTGCCAAGCAACACTGTATCCATTAAAAAAAATATTATTTTTTTCACACAAATAGAGCTTTCTTTTGGTGGTACTTAATCACCACTAGGTATTTAATTTTTTGCTAAATAAACAAAAAAACTAAAACTTTTGAAGAAAATACATTTTTCTTTGTTTCTGCTATAACATTTTGCAAATAAATAACCTTTCTTCAGGAATTTAGGTCAAAATATATTCTGCTACATTTCTTTGATGAAAAAAACCCAAATTAGTGTATATTATTTAGTCTGTAGGAAAGTTATAGAATCCACAAATTATGGTATATATACGGTATCTGACAATCAATTAATCCTGATGTATTGACAGCCAATATAATTTCTTGAGGCTCAAAAACACCAAAATAGTACAAATATTATTATTATACAGGATGTATATAGAGCCAACAGTTTGCTCAACACTTTACAATATAACAGGAGACAATACAGCAACAATGCAGTTCAATACAAGAGGGTCAGGAGGGCCCTGCTCCTTGGAGCTTAAATTCTAAGAGGGAGGGGCTAGTGGTATAAAAGGTAGTAACTGTGGGGGATGGACTGGTAGGATGAGTAGAAGATTTGATTATTAGCTGAGGGCAAGATAGGCTTCCCTGAAGAGTTAGGTTTTCAGAGATCGCCTAAAAGTGAGCAGAGAAGGTGATAGTCTGATTAATTGGGGTAGAGAGTTCCAGAGGAAGATGGAAGCTCTGGAAAAGTCCTGGAGATGAGCATGGGAGTAGGAGTCAAGGGAGCTAGAGAGCCAGAGTTGGTGCGAGGAGCGGAGAGTACAGTTTGGGTGATATTTAGAGACAAGATTGGTGAGCAGGGGATAGCAGGGGATAGCAGGGGATAGCCTGCAATGAGGTAGGCCAATGAGGAGGGAGTTACACTAGTCAAGGTGAGAGATAACAAGGGAGTGAATAAGTTGCTTAGTAGTTTCTGAGGTTAAAAACAGCCGTATCTTGGAGATGTTACAGAGGTGAAGTCTACATAATTTGGACAGCGATTGGATTTGGGGCTGAAAGGACAGATGGGAGTCTAGGGTTACACCTAGTACCCTGGCATGAGGGGAGGGACTGATGGCTATATTATTGGTCTTGATGGAGAAGTCATGCGAGGGGGCATGGGCTGGAATACTAAGAGCTCAGTTTTGGAAAGATTGAGTTTGAGGAAGTGGAGTGACATCCATGCCAATATGTCACTTAGTAGCTTAGTAATGTGAGAGGAGACTGAAATGGTGAGGTGAGGAGTAGAAAGATAGATTTGTGTGTCATCAGCATAGAGATAGTACTTAAAGCCATGGGAGTTTATCAAGTGACCAATGGAGGAGGTGTAGATGGAGAAGACAAGTGGTCCAAGGACAGAACCTTGAGGGACCCCTACAGAAAGAGGGAGTGAAGAGGAGGAGGCAGAGTTGTAGGTAAAGCTGAAGGAGCGTTGTGATAGGTAGGAGGAAATCCAAGAGAGAACAGAGTCTCTGAGGCCAAGAGAGTGGAGTTTTTTTGAGGAGGAGGGGATGGTCAACAGTATCAAAAACTACAGAGAGGTCAAGTAGTAAGAGTATGGAGTAGTGGCCATTGGTTTTAGCAGTTAGTAGATCATTAGTGAGTTTTAGTTGGGCAATTTCAGTGGAATGTAGTGAGCAAAAGCCAGACTGTAAAGGGTCAAGAAGGTTGTTAGTGAGGTAGGAGCTTAGGCGATTGTAGACTAAGCAAGAGTTCAGAGGTAAATGGTAGCAGGGAGATGGGTCTTAAGTTGTTCAGGTTGGTGGGGTCCAGGGAGAGCTTTTTAAGTATGGGAGTGATGTGTGTATGCTTTAGAGGGGTGGGGAAGGCACCGTTAGAGAGGGAGAGATTGAAGATGTGAGTGAGGGAGCATAGGATAAAAGAGGGTGACCGTAGTAGTTGTGAGGGGACAGGATCCAGGGGGCAGGTAGTTTGATGGGCTTCTGAGAAAACCTTAGTGACCTCTTCAGTAGTAGCAAGGTCAAAAGAGGAAAGTGTTGATGGAGGTTTAGTATAAGGTATGCCAAGTGGGATGGATGTCTGTGCAGTAGAGATGCCCCTACGAATTGCATCAATCTTGTTTTTGAGATGATTTGCAATCTCGTAAGCAGTGAGTGAGGTGCTGGGTGGAGGTAAAGGTGGATAAAGTAGAGAGCTAAAAGTAGAGAAGAGACGACAAGGACTGGATGACAAGCTATTGATAAGAGTGACAAAGTAGGCTTATTTGGCAGCAGGAGGGAGGAATTGTATGTTACGAAAGCAGATTTATATAGGGTGAAAGCTTGGTGTGGTTTGGTTTTACGCCACATTCACTGCAGAGCACTACTATGTCTCTTAAGATTTCTGTTGTCGTCAGTCTTCCAAGGTTGTAATGTCTGGGCCTGATGCTTCATGTGGTTAGAGGAGCAAGTGAGTCTAATGTGGATGAAAGTAAACTGTTGTAGACAGCAGTGACCAGGTCAGGGCAGGACAGGGGAGAGATTCTGTCATAGAGGTGGTCATTTGCAGAGTAGAAAAGAGAAGAGTTAAAGTTGTGAAGGTTTCTGCAGGTAATTGTTTTCTGCTTGGAGGGATAAGTGTTTGAAAATGAGGAGACTGTGAAGGTGATGAGATTGTGATCAGAGAGAGGAAAGGGGGTGTTTGTGAGGTTGTAGGGAGTGCAAAGATGGGAGAAAACAAGTTCCAATGTATTCCCATCAGAGTGAGTGGAGGACTGTGTCCATTGTGTTAAGGCAAAAGATGAGGTTAGGTTGAAGAGTTGGGATGTAGCTGGGTTGTTCACATTAATGGGGATGTTAAAATCTCCAAGAATGATAGTGGGTATTTCAGAGGAGAGAAAGTAGGGTAGCCAGGCAGAGAAGTCATCAAGAAAGCATGACACTGGTCCTGGAGGTTGGAAGATTACTGCAATCCTCATAGAAATAGGAGAAAACAGCCGAATGCAGTGAGTCTGTCAGGAATGGACTGGCCAGCAATGGTGGGACTCACCTGCCTTTTGATCTGCAGTACCAGGGCTGGCCAGCGGGTGCTCCCAGCAATCAGAGACTCAACCTTTTAGCCAGCTAACACCTGGAACTGATTATACTGGTGTATTTAAGGGATGGCCAGACCTGCAGACTCTGCCTTGGTGTTGTGTTTGTCCTGGGCCCTGTATCTGTCCTGCATCCTGTTTCTGTTCCTTTGCTGACCCTGCCTGATCTGAACCGCTGCTGACTTCTCCTGCTCTGATCCCGACTCGCTCCTGACCATCCCTCTGCCTGACCCTCTGTACCACGCTGCTTGCTACCTGTTCTGATCCCTGGCTTGTGACCCTGACCATCCCTCTGCCTGACCCTCTGTACTACGCTGCTTGCTACCTGCTGAACCTGGCCTGTGACCCCGACCAATCTCCGCTTGCTCCCCCTGTACCTACCTGCCCTATTGATATTGACCCGGCCTGCCTGACGACGCTTGCTTGTATGTACTGTTATCTGTGGGTGGTTGGTTTGGTTTGTTTGCACTGTATTATGTTTTAGTATTGCACTGCGTTTGTGTTTGTATTGTTAGTGTTAATAAATTATATTGTTTATCACATATCTGAAGTCTGCGTTTCCCTGCGTCAGTCACACACCTCTGGTCATACCCGGGAGCCCTGACAGAGTCTCAAAAGAAGAGAAGCATAGAAAGGGATGGGTTATGGAGGACTGGAAAGGTGCTCAGTGGGGATAGAAGCAAACCAACTGCACCACCTTTCTGACCACTGGGTCTAGGTGAGTGAGTCCATAGAAGGTCTCCATAGGAAAGTGCTGTGGGAGAAGCAGAATCTGCTGCTTGAAGCCAGGTTTCTGGAATTGCTAGTAGGTTAAGGGAGTGGGAGACAAAAAGGTCATGGACAGAAGTGAGCTTATTACAAACAAAGCGGGCATTCCAGAGTGCACATGAAAAAGGGAGGGCGGTTTTTCGGAGCATGGGTATTGATATTAAATTAAGCGGATTGCGGCTATTCCCGGAGGAAAGAGGGTGCCTGGTGTGGGGGTGAGATAGTGGAGGACCAGGGTTTGGGCAGATATCCCCAGAGGTTAGGAGAAGAAGGAGGGTGAGGAATGTAAGGTGGGAGTGGGATGTATATGAGTGCACATGCCTTCTTTTCCTGGTGTTTGGGGCAGCAAGTGAGTAAAGTATCAGCAGGAGGTGATGAGAGCAGCAGTAGGGAGATGGTAGCAGTGAGGGTGAGATGTATAAGCTTTGGGGTGGAGCAGAGGGGTAAAGAAATGAAATTTTGGGAACACAGGATAGTAATATGAAAAGGAGTAGAGGTGGCATATTAAAAGATACATGGAGTGGGACTCAGACTTGTAGGAAATGTTTCCCAGGGTGTTTGCTTGCAGTCCATCCAGCGTGCAGTAGAGTTCGTTGTTGTATCTTCCTGCTGCTTGAGTTATCCTGCTTTAGTTAAACTACTGTGTTCAACTGCAGCTTCACACTCCAGCATCAAACACACTCATGCAGAGAACTGCACCCCCATCTGACTGTACTCCGTCTATGACCTCCCCCATGAGCTGGTCTAGATTCATAGGGAGATGGTAAAATTAGCAACTCTTCTCTGCCCCAATTATGAACTGATCAGGATCACATGAATTGGGGGGGGGGGGTGTTTCTCAAAGACAGACCAGCCACATACACAGGCCAAAGTCATAAAAGAGGTGCAAGAGGAGGTGAGAATCAATCACCACAAACAGACAAAAAGATATACAATAATTGTTCTGAATTTTGCAGAAAGTCTATTCATTGCAGAAATTACAGATTGAGGTGGAGATGAGAGCAGATGAGAGCAGCATTTACCTAGAGCTAGCAGAAGTCTATGCATTGCAGAAATTACAGATTAAGGTGGAGATGAAAGCAGCATTTACCCAGAGCTAGCAGAAGTCTCTATGTTGCAGAAATTACAGATTAAGGTGGAGATGAGAGCAGATGTGAAAAAGCAGAAAAGACATGATTAGGGGGGCAGTGTTCACCTGCAGCTCCACACTCCAGCATCAAACAAACTCACACAGAGAACACATACCCCCCAAATGATCGTTTTTTTGAAAATGGACAGTCCATGGTTTTTAGTAAGAGGCATGTCGTGTTTTTTTAAGTTGTAATTTTGGTTACAATTTTTTTTACACTTTTTGTTCTACATATTGTAACTAGTCCACTACAGCGTTATCATATAACTAGTGTTCCAGTGATCAGGGACACTGACTGATGAAAAAATGTAAAAAATAATAATAATTTTTTTTTTTAATTACATTTTTTTCTGTACAAAGCGGGCATTCCAGAGTGCACATGATGGCATGAAAGGAAGCCATCCATTGTATACATTTGTCATGTTATCTGCTGTGATTGGTCACAGCTATCACATGACACTGACAGCAGGCCAGTGTAGTGATCTGTCCTCAGCTGTGTTCCATGGACACAGCTGGGACAGATTGAGCTGCATAAGATCAGGTTATGTCCATTATGCATTTTTTCATGGTAAACTGGATCCAAATATTGCTTTTCTAATCTTATTCAAGAAACTTGGCAAAACATATTTTTATAGGGGGAAACTCCAAGGTCATCATCCTTATCTTTGTATCTCTATTAAGCCACTGGCCCATAACCACTTAGGTGCGCAAATTTTTCCACCTGCTACTCCAGCCTCCATTGCATTTTATAATAGTTGTAATGTTCACTATATAACTAAGCTCTTTACAGGAGGAAACATGTTAGGGAATGGAGCAGAAAAAAAATATATTTTTCTACTTCTGTTATAAAAATTTAGTCATAAATGTATTCCAAAATGTATTCTGCTACGTCTTTCTGATTGCTTATCAAATTTCTTGAGGTGCTAAAATGCCAGTACAACACGAAAATGAGCCTTTTTTGTAATGTAGACACACCAAGGAATTTTCTGAGAGGCATGTTGAGTTCATGGAAGGTTTTATTTTGGACAAAAATTTTGGGAAATTGACAAACTTTTTTTTGTACACAAAGTTGTCATTTAATTGTTTTTATTATTTACTTTGCTTTTTTATTTTTACACTGTCCCTTTCTTTTTTAAAATAACTTTCATTGTTATCACAGGGAATGTATATACCCCCTGTGATAACAATAGGCAGTGACAAGTACGCTTTTCTGAGTAATCTGGGGTCTATTGTAGATCCCTCCTCTGCCCTTAAAGCATTGGATAACACCAAGATTAGTGTGATCAGATGCTTTTCCAATTTAAAAATGGCACTGTTTATATCTAGTGAAACCAAAATTGATGAAATGCTCATTGCTTCCACTTTCTTAGACCATAGAGATGATTGGAGCCATTCCAGTCTCTGAGCAGCTCACTGTCAGCCGGCAGAACCACGGTCTGTATTCTTGGGTTCCCCACTGGGACAAGAGAGCCTGAGAAAGCCATGGAAGGCGGAAGGAGAGGGGCGTTACTTCACACTGTTTGTAAAAGCAATCCAGTGGCTAATTAGCCACTAGGATTGCTTTTTCATGAAAGCCAAAAAAAATGATACCAGGATAATACCTGTAGCTGCAGGCATCACCCTGGTATAACCACTGAAAGTCCAGTAAGTTGTTGGTGCTTGTTAGGCATATATGTAATGTTCTTTTTTTCATAAGAATATTATCACTAAAATGCATGAAGCGCATTATCGTCTCATAACTATGCCTGACCATAGCAGCAGAGAAAATGGGCATATGATGAATTGGGTATGTGGACCAATATGACTGCAATTTATTCTTTTTTTGTAATGCCCATGTAAAGGATTAGGCCCAAAAAAGTTTTAAATTTGAAAACCAAGATAGGTTTCTATTCAAATTGTCTGACAAGAGCTAAATTTGGGTGGGCAACGATATATTGTTGTGTGTATAAATTAATCAATAAATAATTATTAAATTAATTAATAAATCATCACACTATTTTATTTTGTCAATTCACATTATATTCTACTGTTAAAAACATATATCTTTATTCTGGAGTCCTTTAGCCTTTATACACCAAAAAAGCATGCCTGAAAACATTATTGTGGACTACGTCAGGTGCCTTGTTTAGTATATGTAGTTACATTTCTCCTGTACTGTATTAATTTAAAATTTGTATTCATATTTTAAAAAGAGTTGAGAGATTAGACATATTTATGCATGTTAATATTTATTGTATGGTCAGCTAGGAAAGAATATGAAAACCTTGAAATGACAGGAATTTATAGCTGCAGTTTCTATCAGCTGTACTTACATTTCTTATCCTATTTTTAGCTTTCTTTGAGGATATGACTATACATAGAAACAGTGCATTTAAATATGATGATTTCTACTTGGCTACATTTATTGCTTCCAGTCTAAATATGAGGTGTGAAGAAGCACACAATGATGATTAGGATCATATTACAGTCCTTTAAAATTAAGTCTACTCTTCACTGGCAAATTAAAATAAGCTTAGTCAAGTGACAAATATATGTTCTTTTCCAGGGTGCCTAAAGGCCTGTTGATGTTAGGTAGACTGAGCTGAACTACACATTTAGAAATCATGTAAATGTACTTATATTGGTTTTGCTATAATTTAATTAATCAGTTCCTAATAAGTATCCATCTGAACTGATAAAAAAGCACTAGTTCTACAGAAATGTACTGTCCCCCTCTGGATATTGTAATCACATTTATATAGAGATGTAGTAAGTGTAATTCAGACTTTAGGCATGCTAAACATGAAAATTACAGCATGCTATGTTTCATATTCTTGCATCACTGTTGAGAATGACAGCATATAATGGCTTCAGCTTACATATGTCTTTAATTAATTGCAAACCCTCAATTTAGAGTGGCTGTTGGCATCATAGGTGTTCCACAAATGTTAATTAGAGTTAACAGGCTCCTCAATTGGCAAAGTTCAAGTATATACAGGGGCGGACTGACCATTTGGAAACTCGGGCACTGCCCGAGGGCCCAGGGTCAGTAGGGGGCCCCATGAGATGCCCCTGGTACATTTTTCATAGGCTTTTTTGAGTTTGGGCAAGGACACAGGGGCCCATGATCCCCTATTGCCCGGGGGCCCCATGAGTTGTCAGTCCGTCCCTGAGTATATATTATTAAATCAGAACTAAGCAGGTGTGTTGCCCCTAGGGATTTTGTTACAATGTAAAAGTGTGCACATCATACCTATAAGTTATTGCAGATTTGTCCTTAAAATTGCTTTACCTCATATCTTAGCACCTGTGGAATAATGAGATTGTACCCTGAGCTGTATATATGCCCATTTTCTTGTAAAAAGTATTTACTTCTGCTTTAAAGGGTTAGTTCCCCTTTTCACATACAAATAAAAAAAAAGGAAATGACAACACGTTCCCAACCCAACTGAGCCCTACTACCCAGGTAGTGATGCTACTGTATCTTAAGTGATCCTCATCTTCTACTGTCCTTTCAATTCTGAATAACTGTCTGGCACTGTAAAGCATTACTGCATAGGTCAGCCAAGCAATCTAAAAACATAATAAGATCAATATCAAGTTATCATTGAGCAGCACTGCCCATGTTCAGAGTGCTTTGAGAGCAGCCATGGTTATGCATCTGGTTAATTACTGCAGGATAGTCATATCGAACTGTCTAACTCTTTCCCTAAAATGGTAGTTGAAGTGGATCTAAACCTGATGAAAATTAATTTGCTAAAGCTCTGTTTATCATAAATAACTGCCATGGTTTCAATAAAATATTGCTGTCACCCTTTTGCCATCCTTGCATTTCAATACTGTTGATCTCCTCCAGCCTCTTTTACCCCCTTCCTGTCTGCATGCACTAACTCCAGTGTAAACTGTGCATAATTGCCCAAGTAACCATGGAAGACCACATCACAGGCCATATCTCCACAATTAGTTTGATCATGACTACTGTTGGTGTCCACCAGGAGGAAAGTAAGACAGTGCACAAAAAACAATTAGGATACAGTTGTTACCCCATAACAAGGACCTTCATGGCAGAATCACCAGGTATTATTTTAAAGAAAAGTACTGTTTAAAAAAATGAAAACAGCTGTTGAAAGTGAATTACTCTGTTAACATTTTAGAGTTTAGTAATTAGATTTAGATCTGTGATAATTTTATATGGATTAGTAAAGCCAACAAACAAACTATAACATAAGTATTATGTACAGTACATTGACCATTTAATTATATTTTTAGTAAGAATGTAAAATATCAAGAAGTCCTTCTTGGTACAATCAGCATTTATGATATCAACATTAGGACTGTAATGACCCCTTGCCAGCCCTTCTTTGCACTCATGCTGTTTATGACAGGGTCCACAATTACATTTCTTGGGGCACCATTAATGTGTTGCCATTCTGATACTTAGAACAATTTTTTCTAACATAAAGCAACAGCCAATAACCATCTTAATTGTTTTTTACTTGCTCAAAACGATAAAACATTTGATCCTGGTTGTTATTAGTTACCGCACTTGAGATCTCCTTACACTGCCTCATTCAATAAGGCCAAAATGCAATGAAATGCAGAATATATATTGTTAGAAGTATACTGTACATTATACTTATCATCAACTGTATAATACTTATATGTAGACATGCGCGATTCATTTCATTTTGATATGTTTTTTGGACGAAAATTTCATTTTTGAAGATTTGGATGTATTAAAATCTCTGAATGGACACAAATAGGAAAAAAGTTATAGCAAAATTAATAAATGCATTTGTATCATTCGTTTCATCTGGCTGCCACATGATGTGGTAGTAGTTCGGGCCAAAAAGGAAATGAATTCAATTTTTTAATTTGTTCGATAATTTGGATTTGTTCCATTAATTAATTCGGATGCACCTGATGACAGTCAATATTGTCCACTCACCTAATGCCATTTATCTTGATGGGTTGGACTAGTGTCTGAAAATATCGAATCCATCTGATTTGAATCCGCCCTATTCGATAACATACTGTATAAAATAGATAGCAATCTTCAGGAAAAACTGCTAATTATTTCAAATCCACTCGGACCACCGAATATACAAAACAAATGTTGAAGATATAAAACGAATTGTGAAAACAAATTGGTTCAACATAATGAATATGACAAAACAAAATTCTTCAATTGAGTACATACAAAATGAAACAAAAATTTCCATTGTGCATCCTTGCCAATAAATTAATGACTTTTCTCACTCACCTGATATTTCCAGATCAGGTTGGCTTTGTCCCCGGCAGGGAAGCCAACAATAATACGATCAAGTCACTCAACATTAATCACTGGCTCTGTGGCTCTGCCTTGGAGGAATTCTTTTGATGTGGAGAAGGCGTTTGGCAGGGTGGCCTGGGATGTTTTCTGCTGTCCTGTCCTCCTTACACCTGGGTACCTTTATGCGATCCAGTATTTTAAGTGTATACACCAACCCTCAGGCCAAAGTTAAAGTCAATGGCCACCTGCCGGACGCCTTCCTCATCCGAAATGGCACAAGACAGGGTTTCCCGCTTTCCCCAATTATCTTTGTTCTAACATTAGAGCCTTTCTTGCGTTGCATACCCACCTACCCCAACATATCTATAAAAAAATAAAGAATACAAAGCCGTAGCCTTTGGTGATGATATTCTTTTCTATCTCACAAAGCCAATGGTCACGCTCAGGGGCGGACTGACAACTCATGGGGCCCTCGGGCAATAGGGGATAATGGGCCCCTGTGTTCTTGCCCAAACTCAAAAAAGCCTATGAAAAAGGTACTAGGGGCATCTCATGGGGCCCCCTACTGACTCCGGGCCCTCGGGCAGTGCCAGAGTTTCCAAATGGTCAGTCCGCCCCTGGTCACGCTACCTAACTTACTTAAAGAATTACAGCTCTTTGGGGAAATATCCAACTTTAACATTAACCTGCACAAACCCTATGTGTTGAATATAACCCCCCCATGCCCTGGTCATCATTTACATGATCTTTTAAGGCCATTACATATCTAGGGATTCAGTTACCCTGTAACTTGTCTGATTATATCCTTTGAACTTTCACCACCTATTGCAGGAGTTCAAAAAAGACATGGACATCTGGCAGAAAGCAAACCTCTCTTGGTTTGAGAGAGTGGCAGCAATTAAAATTACCATATTACTGAGTTTCCTGTATCTTTCACAAGCAATCCCAATCTACCAGCCTAATACCTTTTTCTCATCCCTTCATACATCCATTAGTACCTTTATTTGGAAAGATCCAGAGACTTAGCTTAACCAAACTCATGGCCCCAAAGGATAGAGGTTGGATTGGCCTACAGTACTTTAAAAAATATCATAAATCATCCCTATTATCATGACCAGACTGGCATATTCATACCAACTTTAAACATTTGGCCAAAATTGAACAGCAATGGACTCAAGGCACCTTAACAAAACTCCTGTGGCTCAATTTCGGCTGTCTCTACTTAAAAGCCATCCACTTATTTCTTCAACTTTAAAATGCTTCCAAGAGGCACTCAAAGCAACATCAATTGCCTCCATTCCTGGCCCTTTAGCTCAATTGCCTCCACACCTGGCCCTTTAACCTTAATTCTGCAGAATCCAGGCCCCCCCCGACTTGGAGGTGGGCTTTGGTCTTTTATTCAAAACCAGCTCTCCTCCTAGGGCATACCAATTTTTTAACAAAGGGAACTAGACCTAGACAGGAATCTCTTGAACTCTACATTACCTAAATGGTCCTACTTTCAATTGAGGCAAATTCTCACCGACCCTAAAAGCCAAGATTCACACTGCCATCCCCTTAGCTCTTTTGAAAGGTTATGCACCTCAAAGCTCCCTCAGAGGCATCTGATTTTGGCCATGTACTCAATTCTTTCTGACTTAGAGCCAGTCTTTCTCCCCCAGATTGCCAAATTATGGGAACTGGAGACAGAGACCCCCTCATGACCCAAAACTCTTCATTGGAACTCTCATTTATGTCCATGATGGAGATAAGCAACGTTCATCCATTTTTAGTTCAACTTGTTTTTTTATTGAATTTTCAAGTAAAATTACAAGAAACGTTCACAGTTATACAAACAATCCAAAGTACTGATCATTAAATCAATGATACAATCTTGGTCTAAAAAGGAGATCCAGTAGTTGGTGATGTGATTACTACAAACATGTATACTGAGAACCATTGGTAAATTGGGGAGGGTGGGGAAGGAGAGGGGAACAGAGAGGGTAAGAATAACACATTAACAAATCCAGTTAATATAACCAGGTTATACTCCAGATATTGAAACTATCAGATTTGGACTGTACATCTAATGTTACTTAACCATGAAGCCCAAGATTTACAGAATTTGAGGTTAGGGGGAGCGTGTGACTGAGAATCTTCTTTCCATGTCGCATTGAGTATTTAGATCTTGGATCGCCTTGGATGGGGTCATCATCGATTTCCATGTCTGGTTATGTTGTTTTTTGCTGCGTATAGAATATGGATAATTACTACCCAGGTGGCTAGGGAGATTTTATCCATACCAATATGGAATAAAGCCAAAGCTGGGTCTGGTTTCGCTGTGCTGCCTATTATTGCAGAAATTACTTTGAAAATAATATTCCGGAAGGATATGAGTGACTTACATGACCATACAGTATGTGGTAGAGAACACATCTCTCCATACTGCCTCCAACACAGTGGAGATTGAGTAGGGTATATTTTAGATAAATGCAGTGGGGTCAACTACCACTGGTGGACTAACTTTAGGTATGATTCCCAATGTGATGCACAATGGGATGCTTTATATGTTCTTTTAAAGGTTGTGTACCACATCTGTTCTGAGGTGGGTTGGGACAAGTGGAATTCCCAATTGTTTAGAGAAGCTGATTTAGAGTGGAGTAATAGATCTAACAGTAGAATATAAAATGTTGATATTCCTTTGCCTGGGTATTTGTTTTTTTTTCAAAGAAGAGGTGAAGTTGTAGGGGTACAGTAAGAGTGCAGGGAATTTGTTTCCTATTTAGACAGTGGATGATTTGGTGGTTAAATCTTTCACAGGGTAGTAATGAGTATTTATTTTGCAGATATTGGAAGGATACTAAACCATGTTTCCCATATAGGTCAGACAGGGAGTGTATTCCCATTTTTACACAAGTAGTCAAGTTGATGCCGGGGATTGAAATGTGGAGGGCATGGAGAGGAGTAGGAATTGATTAGTGGGCAGCACAGTGGCTAAATGGTTAGCACTTCCACCTGGCAGTACTAGGGTCGTTGGTTTGAATCCCAGCCATGACACCTCCTGCCTGAAGTTTGTGTGTTCTCCTTGTGCCTGCACGGGTTTCCTTCCACACTCCAAAGACATACTGGTAGGTTAATTGGATCCTGTCTAAATTGGCCCTTGTATATGAATGTGAGTTAGGGACCTTAGATTGTACGCCCCTTGAGGGTTAGGGACTGATGTGAATGTACAATATATATGTAAAGCGCTGCTTAAATTGACAGCGCTATATAAGTACCTTAAATAAATTAGTGGAACTTGCATTCATTTTAAATCCGCCTTTCCCACCCACTGCGATTCCCTCACCACATATTCCTCACCCACCCCTTCTTCCCTCTCCCCTTCATGCAACCCCCCTTTTTCCCTTTTTCTTTCCTCTCTTTTCTCTCTTTTTTCTAGCTCTTCGTCTTTCGCTTCCTTTCTTTCTTTTTCTTCTTTTTAAATCCAAAACCTTAAGGTGATCATAAAATATCAACATATTGCCCTCATTACAAGGTCATGTCTGCACAACTAACAATAAACAATTCTTTGACCTCCCTCCAATATATCTCTTATTTGTCCAAAACAATTTCTTGTATGTAGGAATACATGTTACATTCTTATGTGATAAGAAAACACTGGGTTGCTCTTTACTTCCCAGAAGCGAATTTCATACTCCTTTTGTCTCTCTGCGCATTTCTTTATACAGAACATAATACTGTCATCTCTTTTTCATAAATATATATTCATCCTTGATTGTAACCCTCTGAGGATGTCATTAAGCCTTGTGGTACCTATGTTAATCTAAAACTGCATATGCCTTTGGTCACCGTATACTAATGTGTATTATATTATGTATGTTTTTCCACATTTCTTTCAATAAATCTTTATGGAATTAAAATCACAACGTTCAGTATTATTGTAATATTTCAAGCAAAATCATAAGAATATTGCTGCTACCATCTGCACAAGCCACTTACTTATATATATGACCCACTTAGAAAGTTAGGTCACACTGCATCTTGCCCTTTAACTTGGGCTGGTATTTCCTTTGGATGCTCACCAAATTTATCAGTCTGTGGTCCTCTGTGGTTTTCTAGTGGTCAGCTTCCAATTTACTCATAATCACAATTAAACATCTTCTTATAGTGTAGTATATTCAAATGCACCAACTATTTAGCATAAGTAAAACACTCACAAAAACAGTGCACTGCCAATGTAGTGCACATATAATATTGCCTCTTGTATTACTGTAGCATTGTCTCCTTAAGGATCAGCATCGATATCCCTGCATGCATACACAGGACTCCGCCCCTGACACGTTTTGGCACGTGACCCTTGATTTTGATTCCTATCTATAACTGAGAGAACAATGCATTTCAGGTTTTATCAGAAATATGTTAACTGAAAGTTGAAAGAGGTTTGCTTGCATCAACAAAAAATGCTAGAATGAATCATAATGTCTCAATCAGAAGAAACCTAATATTTTAGTCCTGACTTCATCCCCAATGAGATGCAGTGATATTGAATTGCCTTTTTTTAATGCTGTGACATAAAGTACAACATATAAAACAGCTACTTAAAGATGTTAGCTTAAGGATTTTTTTATGCAATATGAGAGTTCACATATTATTTCAATTAATTAACTCAATGTTTATAATTTGCGCTCATTTAAGTTGGGACAATGTAACACTGTAGGTTATACAAGACTATAATTTTTGTTTATATGATGTTTGTAATGTAACGAGTCAGACATTTTGCTTCCTGCCTGCGTGTATAAAAAGAAAGAGAGAGAGATACATTTATAAAAACTCATCCATGTGACTAAGAGATTTTGCCCTGGTTCACACTGAATCGTGCAACTTCACTTGAAGTTGCACAATTTCAAAGTCGGAAGGCAGTGCAACTTAGGACACAACTTCATAGACATCTGTGTGACTTCATACACAGATGTCTATGCAAGTAGAACCCCAAATCGGGAAAAATAGTGCAGGAACTACTTTTCTAATTGCTGCAATTGTCCATGCTATTTTAATGGTCAAATTTGATGGCAAGTCACATCAGTGCAAACAGGGGCTTCAGCATATTGAACTGAGTTACAGGTTGAGTGATTTTTACAATTTTGCTGTTCTGTGTCACTGGTATATGACATTAGTGGAACTCTCAAAAATCTATTGCATTCTCTTAAACCCAGTAAACAGCATTTCTGTCATCTGCAGCAGCCAATAAACAAACACAAATTGGATGAGCATTCCTCCATAAAACAAAGGGTATAGGAGCAGTAGAAACTGCACATTGAAACACAAACATCCAGGATCCAGGAAGTGAATTTATCAAACTTTTTTTGCGTATTATTAATTGTATGAGCCAATAATATTTCTAGAAATCACTGCATTCCAGCAGCAGGCCCCTTATTCCACTACAGAAACTTATATTTGTGTACTAGCTGGTTGCCAGGGTTTATCAGATGGGTCGGGCCTAAAGGGCCAGCCCATCCCAAATAACCAAATTAACATGCTGGGTATTGCAGAAGGAGCTCACTGCCTGATATGGTTTGTTGCTTTCTTTTAGTATGACCCACTTTGTGTCAATCTTTTCTTAATATCAGCTAGACAAAATGGTCTAGCTAATCTTGCTCCATGCATAAGCCTTATTTTAATGAATATTGCAGGCTGGTTTAATGGCCTTTACTGGCCAATTCTGCCAGACAGGAACTCTTAGTAGCACTTGAAGCTTAACAAGAGCTCACCCAACAGATAAGACACATTAAAATGCAATAACATCTAATTTTAGTGACCTAGTGATTTAGGAAGTGGATATTTTCCATGGAGGTGGAGCAAAGTTTAACTGGTTTATTCAATTGCAATAACAATACTTTACACATTCCTGATGAAATCTTTATGATGAAACATGTAGGACAGAGTTGAGTATTGCAACTTTCTTTAGGTGGAGTTCAGACACATACCAATGCCATTACCTCTGGTGTTAGATCTGTCACCAGTGGCATGTTTATGTTGTTATGTGCATGATTTATTATGACCAAATTAATGTGATTTTTTAGAGTTGTTTTAATAAAGATTGCCATATATTTTTAAAGTGTAACTAAAGAGAAAACTTTTTTTTTTTCGTTTTGCAAAGAGTGGAGAGGGATTAGAACATCTGTCAAGTTTTATTGCTGTCTGTGCCCCCTTTAGGAAGATTCACGATCTCTATTTGTCCTGTTTACCATTATCATTGAAAGTGAAAGTAAAAGAAAACCCCACATTTTGGGTTGACATCAGAAAAATAATAGAAGGGAAATCTTCTAATGAGGACACTAGTTTTGGTGACCATGGTGACACCCAGGGATTCCATCACGTTGGAAGGGTTTCCTCTCACTTCATGTTTTGGCTATAGTAGAGGAAGTGAAGGTAAATCTCCTTTATGTGATCAGATGGCAAAAAAATCTGACAGGAATTATAACCTTTTCTTACTTTATCCAAAAGGAAAAAAAAAAGTTTTGCCTTTAGTTACACTTTAACTGTAAGCACTATGAAAGTATATTTATTTTCTATGCCTGAGTCTTGCTAGTTCTGTTAAAAAGCAAAGGAATACTTATTTGAGCCCATTGAATTGTTCAGATTATTAGAGTGACTAAAAGGTGAATTTATAATTTAAAGGTCAATTTTCCCATTGGTGTGCTCTATTGGTACTTTGGAGTGGAGTAGGCTGGATATTCATCATCTTTTTGTGAAGATCCATATCGTTTCCAGGATTGCCTATCACCTGGCACTTTAGCACTTTATATATTATTGTTGGCTTAAAAAAGACTTCTGTAGCACCCTCCTAGATAGGTGCTAGAATCTGCATAGTTGGGATAGTATAGCTGTGTTTCTCTGCTTACAGTGAGACTGTTAATTAAATTCAGATTGTCAATCTGCTTAACAGGTTCTGCAATTGGTGTTCATTATGCTTTGGTGCTGTTTTAGTTTGCCTTGAGCTCTACCTGCCTTCTGGAAGTCATGAGAGCCTTACAAAGCATAGGCCGAGCTATGCAAATGCTATGCAATTACAGAGGAGGGTGGCCCCATGCTGAGAGCTGGTATTTATGTTCTGAAGCACATGGGCTTGGGGCCTTTCCTGGAGAGAATTGCACCAACCAGGGCTGGAGGCAGGCTTGCCTTGCCTGGCCATTGCTGCCATGTGGCCTCAGTTGGGAAAACCGAGGGCCTGAAGTGGGAGAGGGGGCGATCCCCGGTTCTTCAGCATGCTGACTGAGGGAAGCTGTCTGCGAAAGATCTGTCTGGTATCACTGGAGGGTGTTGCTGGGGAGATTAAAAGGAGGCTACCATTCTGTTTATAGGCCTTGTTAGTACAGCCACTGATAGATCTTGGGGACTCTGTGTGCTTTGCTACCTCTCTGGTGCCTTATAGTCAGTGTGGGTCTAAGAAAAGGGAACACAGGCTAACCTGAGATTACTGTTACTGCCACTGCAAAGGAGAAGTATTTTTTACCTGCTCAGCCAGGACTTCACCTAAAGCTCAACCAAAGACCAGATAGATTCCTCAACTGTAATTAGCTCTAATTCTGGAGAATCTTACTAAATACCTTATCCCTATCCCTAGTTCTACAATAAAAATACAAAAACAACATCCCCTAAACTGGTTATTGAAGACAACGAGTGAAAGTATGTGTGCATCTGGCTATAGAAAATACTTTGTTTCTGGCAGCGGGGTGAAGATAGGGGAGACTCAGACAAAAATACAAGCAGCTCCTATGGGGGTAGCATTACACTTGTATGCACTGGTAAATATTTTATATATAGCACTTTCATATACTCCACACGCACTGACAATCTACGTAGTGCTTTTATGTCACATCAGTCCCTGCCCTCAAGACACTAACAATCTAAGGTCTCTAACTCACATTCATGCATACTAGGGCCAATTTAAAGGAGTCAATTAACCTACCAACATATATTTTGGGTAGAAAACCTATGCAGGCACAAGGAGAACATGCAAACTTCAGGCAGATAATGAGTTGGGATTTGAACCGATGGCACTATTGTTATCAGGCAAAGGTGCTCACCACTAAGCCACTGTGCTGCCCTGGTCTTAGATGTGTAGCAATGTAACAACACATAATTAAAGTAATGACATTAAAATACTCTTTCTTTAGTTTACCAGTTCACAGAACAACAATTCTCAAAGCCCCTGTTTTCGGTACAATAGGCAGTACTTTTATTGGACATTCAGATTTAACATCACTTCATCCTATAAAGGTCACAAAGCTCCAAAAGTGGTCTTAAAACAATGTGAAAGCTTAAAAAGTTGTGCCTGTTTTACTCAGTATAACCCTATGTCAATGCAACAGTGATATAAACTAAGTGTTCTAACTATAGACCATATAGGACTTTCAGAGCACACCAGGTTATAATTGGTGCATTCACTATTATTTTGGCATTCAGAAATGGCTCAAAAAAAAAAAAAAAAAAAAAAAAAGATCTTCTGACTTGGATCTGACTACTCTTATGAAATCCAGGAGACGTTTGAGCAGATAGACAGTTTTTGACAAATGTAAGAAGCAATTTATTTTTGTATTTGCGACAGTGATCCACCTCTTGCTTTTGCAAAATAAATATTCTTAATGATTACATAAAAAATATATTGTGAACGTTCAGGATGATAGAGAAGTCTGCAGTAACTAAGAAAAACAAATGACTCACCAAACCACCATCTTTATCTCAAGTATCATGACTGTGATAAGCTCCTGAGATATTTACATCATTTTCCATGACTTTACTTTATGTAGCCCATCGTGAAACTAATTGGCTATATACTGGATTATTTTCCTTTGCCCTGCATTTTAAACGTAATATGTATTATTTATGTAACATTTTAGGTTTTAGAAATATAAAAAATATCATTAAAACAGCTCTTGACTGGACTGCATACAATACATCTTGATTCCAGTCTTATAGTGGAAGTGTAAATAATACAAAGAAGTACATATTGTCACCTGCACTCAACTAGAAGACATAGGTAATGCTTGGCACGCATTGTTCAAATTGTGGAATGCCAGTCACAGAAAGGACACCCTGCCGAAAGCTCCACATGTGTTAGGAAGGAAATCTTACGTGGATGAACAAACTGACAATGTGAAATAAGCTGCTAAAAATAATTTGCTACACTTGTCTGCTAAAAGAGAAAACAATTCGGTGCTAGAAAGCACAAAAATAATACAATTTTATGGAAGAAATGAATTCAGAAATTCAAGGCACCATGTATCAAGATATCAAGATAGCAAACAAGTAATTAAGGTACTTAAATTAACATCTATCTACAGACACACACATATATACTGTATATATATATATATATATATATATATATACACACATACACACACATACATACATAAATACTGTATATGTAAAGAACTGGTGAATGGTATCATTTGCAACCCATACCTTTCCACCAAAACATCAGTTCAAAGTTGCAGTTACACTATATATATATATATATATATATATATATATATATACAGTATATATATACAGGTGAAACTCGAAAAATTAGAATATCGTGCAAAAGTTCATTTATTTCAGTAATGCAACTTAAAAGGTGAAACTAATATATGAGATAGACTCATTACATGCAAAGCAAGATAGTTCAAGCTGCGATTTGTCATAATTGTGATGATTATGGCTTACAGCTCATGAAAACCCCAAATACACAATCTCAGAAAATTAGAATATTATATGCAATCAATAAAACAAGAATTGTATATAGAACAATATCAGACCTCTGAAAAGTATAAGCATGCATATGTACTCAGTACTTGGTTTGGGCCCCTTTTGCAGCAATTACTGCCTCAATGCTGCGTATCATGGAAGCTATCAGCCTGTGGCACTGCTGAGGTGTTATGGAAGACCAGGATGCTTCAATAGTGGCCTTCAGCTCTTCTGCATTGTTCGGTCTCATGTCTCTCATCTTTCTCTTGGCAATGCCCCATAGATTCTCTATGGGGTTCAGGTCTGGCGAGTTTGCTGGCCAATCAAGCACAGTAATCCCACGGTCATTGAACCAGGTTTTGGTGCTTTTGGCAGTGTGGGCAGGTGCCAAGTCCTGCTGGAAAATGAAGTCAGCATCCCCATAAAGCTCGAGCATGAAGTGTTCCAAGATCTCCGGGTAGATGGCTGTGTTGACCCTGGACTTAATGAAGCACAGTGGACCACCACCAGCAGATGACATGGCTCCCCAAATCAACACAGACTGTGGAAACTTCACACTGGACTTCAAGCATCTTGCAGTGTTTACCTCTCCATTCTTCTTCTGGGTCCTTGGTTTCCAAATGAGATGCAAAAGTTGCTCTCAACCGAAAAGAGGACTTTGGACCACTGAGCAACAGACCAGGTCTGTTTATTTTAGCCCAGGTAAGATGCTTCTGACGTTGTTTGTTGTTCAGGAGCGGCTTGACAAGAGGAATACGACATTTGAAGCCCATGTCCAGGATTCGTCTGTGTGTGATGGCTCTTGATGCACTGACTCCAGCCTCAGTCCATTCCTTGTGAAAGTCCCCAACACTTTTGAATGGCCTTTTCCTGACAATCCTTTCCAGGCTGCGGTCATCCCTGCTGCTTGTGCACCTTTTTCTTCCACACTTTTCGCTTCCACATAACTTTCTATTAATGTGCTTTGATACCGCACTTTGGGAACATCCAACTTCTTTTGCAATTACCTTTTGAGGCTTTCCCTCCTTATGGAGGGTGTCAATGATGGTTTTCTGCACAACTGTCAGGTCAGCAGTCTTTCCCATGATTGTGATTCCTACTGAACCAGACTGAGAGACCATTTAAAGGCTCAGGAACCTTTTGCAGGTGTTATGGCTTAATTAGCTGATTCGAGTGGGACACTTTGAGCCGAGAATATTGCACCTTTTCACAATATTCTAATTTTCTGAGATTTTGGATTTGGGGTTTTCATGAGCTGTAAGACATAATCATCACAATTATGACAAATCGCAGCTTGTAGTATCTTTCTTTGCATGTAATGAGTCTATCTCATATATTAGTTTCACCTTTTAAGTTGCATTACTGAAATAAGTGAACTTTTGCACGATATTCTAATTTTTCGATTTTCACCTGTATATACAGTATATATATGTACACATATATATTGTAATGGGTTTAGCTCGGCAGAGGGTGTGTGTGACCCCCTGGATGTGTTAACAACACAAAAACAGGCACAGCCAAACATAGGCTAGGTGAGAAAACAAAGGTGCTGTTTATTTACATTATTTACAAGAGGAAAAACATCAAAACAAGAGAAACATGAAAATAAATCCTTGCCAACTTGGCCACTTACTATACACACAGCTTCCCTTGCTATCAACTAGGTGCAGCCTTGTGCTGCACCCAGTCCCTATCTTCCTGTTATTTAGAGGTTGGCCACACAGGCATTTGTCTCACCGCTCAGATAGATATGCCGCTACCCAGTCTACACAAGCAAAGAACTGGTTCCAGGATGGAGCAACTCCCTATGCAGGTTGGGAAGTTTTATAGAGGCCCTAATGAGCCCACTTGCTTCAGCTGGGCTCATTACCTCAATGCTCAGCACTTCCCCCTAACGGAACAAATCCACATAGAGCCTGAATCTAGGACAAATGTACCTGCCATCCTGGACACAACCAGGTGATTTTACCTGTCTACTATCACTATATATATATATATATATATATATATATATATATATATATATATCTCAAAACAATCCTGAGGAAGCCACGTGTCCTATCGTGGTGTAACGCGTAGAGAGCATGTGCGGTGACACACGTCTGGTTTCAGCGGTGATGCACTTGGTACACCCGAGTCCCCTAGTACACCCATAGCACATGGGAAACTGCTGTACTAATAGGATTTTAATGTGAGTGTCCATTTATTTGACACTTTTTCATTAATAAAGCGGTATTACACTATGGAAGTCTTTCTCTTTACCCCTGTCATGCATGCCTGAGCCTATTGTGTGAAAGGCTATTTGATGCGCTGAGTTATAATCGGAGCCCGATTGGAATCAGTGGAGTCGGTGGAGCCATAGTATGGGAAGCCGTCTGGTTTGAGGATTACCCAAGGTGTTGTGGCCCTTAAGGGTCAATGTTAGGAGGTGAGGAGGCACTTTAGCCACTGTGGGATAAGTCACAAAGAGTGTCACTGAGAGCACTTATAGTGTGCACTGAAGATTGAAGCACTTTTTGTTGAACTGGTCACTATTGATGTTTACACTGAACGATTTTATTCAATTGTCATTTATTTATTTTTTTCTATTTGTGTTGTTGCATCTATCACTTGATATATTAATAATGGATATCTAATTTTTGGTATATATTTCACTCTACCTGGTGTGTATACATATTGTTTAGCAGACCAGGCATTTTTTACACAGTGTGTTGCTGTTTTTAAGCACAGGTCACTTTGTATTATTTCAAGGATTGGAGTCTCACGTTAATATTATTTATGTATATATATCTATTTTGGGTATATATTTAATTTAACCTGGTGTGTTTATATTTTTATTGGCAGACCAGGCACTTGTTTTTGCACAGTGTGTTGCTGTTTTAAAGCACATGTCACTCTATATTATTTAAAAGATTGGAGTCTCACGTTTTAATTATTGCTTATTAATGTATATTTATTCACCTATATTTGTGTGTATATACACTGATTTGTACATTTGCATAGCGCTTCACCTTTTTTTTTGTTATAATTTACACATCCTGAGGTATAGGGAATAGGTGATAGCAGCTGGCTATTTATTAGGTAATTTCATAGTTGAGCGCAGGAGGATATTTCAATATTATATATATATATATATATATATATATATATATTTACCTAAGAGTTACCTTTTCCAAGTCCACTCAGCAGAATGCAGTTTAGGGATTCTTTAAAACTTTTGTCCTCCAAACATCAAACTAATGTTTAGCATAAAAACAAACTCAGTTTCCTGATTGCCTTCCAGTCTCCTGACTATTTTGTCTTACAATCTATCTATTCCTCCTTAGAAGATCACTGTCTTAAACTGGGTATATACTACTAGAATTTCAATCTAAAATTCTCCAAACATTCAAATGTTTTTTAAAGTAGTTCAAGATTTTGTAATTAATGGACATTATTGAGTGAAAAACCATATACACTGTTAAAAATTCATACACTTGATAAATATTCTCTATCCTGCTTCTTTGAATTTTCTCATCACTACTGTCAAATAGAAATGTTACTTTGACCCCCACTAATGATTAGAACAACAAAGGAACTTTTTTACAACATTTTTACAATTAAACCTTTTTGAATGAAATTCTACTAGTGTATACCCAGCTTAGATCTCAGACTCTCTGAATTAACTGGTTCCAGTCATCAGAGTGGACCTGGGCATATCTGCTCACATATACTATAGACTATTACTTACTTAGCTCCAGACACACCTGTATGTTCCCTTTTCATACACACCCTGTCCCTTAACATTCACCTCTCAGATAGCAGTCTGGCTCAGTGTCCTGTCTCTGTGGGCCAGGCAGACTTGGGCCCATGCTCCCAAATGTCAATCTTCAGATACTTTTGGAGTACATAGAAGCCAATATTATAGAATCTTCTATTTTGTGAGCAGCATCCACCTGACATTAATCAGTTACACACACACACACTGCTCAAAGCCTGCCCAATTCAATGATAAGCTGAAATCCGTTTTTTTTAAATACACCCAGCATTCCCGGGAGCTGGGTAAAAATAGAAAATGCTGAATTTAAATGTAGTGTAATGTTCTAAACACATTACAAAGTGTTACAGCTTGTTGCAATATGGGTTAAAGGAACCAAAGCAAAGTCCTTTGGCTCCTGCTGTGAAAAAAATACACACATGAATTCAATGCAGTAAAAAATGCATGTCAACGCATATCAGCTCAAGTGGTTTTGTGTGCACCAACAGTTCTAAATGCAATGTAAGTTGTGTGAATCCAGTAAATTGAGATCAGCTGTGTTGCTTGCCAGTTAATGATGTGATACATATATTGTTTATCAGTGACAATTATTTTATGTTGTATTTGTTAAAAATAGAGCTATATTGAGATATAATATGAATTATCACATAGATTTCACATGAGAAACCTGTATTCTATAGCATGTTCAGTTTTACTCCAAATGCACACCTTGCTCTGTTGGCATGAGATATTTTAAGTGTATTAAAACTACTCCCACATAACATATTGCTTAATTACTCAGCTCTACTGGCAATACACACTGGCAATTTAAACCAATACCAGCTTTCAGCAGCAAAACTGATTGAATAGACCGACACAACCTACCAAGATCTCTGCCATATGAATTAACTATAATACACGCAGATGCTAGTTTGCCTTGATCTCTTGATTTATACATGTAAGCAATTGGACTTGCAAAGAATGACTGTGTGTATGGTCAACATAATTCACACAATAACATAAACAGTTATGTATCTCTTCTCCATTGCAAAATTATGGGGAGGCAGAATGATTCATATCATCCATTATTTGTCTGGCTCAACCTATTCTGCCCCAAGCTAGCATGACTGGTGTCATTTAGAATGAAAACCTGAACCATATAAGATTTAATACCTTGAGGCTCAAAAGGATTGATAAAATTGCAAGAAAATATAAACCATGCACAACTACCACCATTTCAAAGAATATAAGTATCAGTGAATAACATTTCCCATGATAATGTTTCAAAGGTTTGACAATATCTATTAACTTACTCATAAGCCTGAACATAACTAATTACTGTTGCCTGCAAGTAAAAAGGAAGTATATCTCATTTGTAGCTGTAATTATTTTTATTTTAAATGTATTTTTTTTATGTAAGAACATTTTCTGTTCTTTAGCAAAAAGTCAATAAATATTTACAGCATTATATATAGGTAAGTCTTTCAACTTACCCCATTATGAAGCGCATGTTTACAAACATTACACCAGATGGTGTTGTTCCAGTAATGGCCACCTACACTTTTACTGTGTGCTTTATACTGTATATCTTGTTTTACTTTCGGCTTGCATATGTTCTGATAATTCTTTATGGGATAATTTCCCCTATCTGTAGACTTTAGGAGGTGCTGTGCATAACTCTTGTGGTTTATTTAACTCATTTGTTTTCTAGCACACACAGCCTCTTCCTAATATTCTGCTCCAGCATCTTACAGAATCAATCTTGAGCAGCTTGCAACCAAATGCCTGATTAAAAAGTTAGTAGACCTTAAGTACAATTACTTTAGCTATATGGCATTCAGGCATTAAACCCAGTGTTAATTGTTTTTCAATTTTGTAATGATCCTTATAATAGGATATAAACAGAAGAGATCATTTCTTGCAGTTAAATCAGCAGAAAGTATAGACATTAACTCTGATTAATTGTTGCAATATAAAACTAAAGGCAGTTGTAAGTAAACAGACTCTCTGGGGGCTATATTGGTAAAAAAATAAGCCAAATGATAAGGCAAAATTGTCATTGCATTATCAGGCGAGATGGTGATCGGTTACGTATATAGGCATGTGTATGTATATATTTATGTGTAAATGTCAGTTTTGCTGCAAAATGGTTGCAACCTCCATCAGGATTTTTTGCTGTCTATGTCACTGTTATGTCCTCACTTCCTTTCTCAGAAAAAGTAGTCAGTTTGACAGCAGTAAATTCCCATTGATTCTATAACCCTAACTCTACAAATAAAGGCTAAAGATGCATTTTAACAAACATTATTGTTTAGCATTGTTGACTACACATCAAATCTACAATTAGTTGTGGACTGCAGCAAACAACAGTTCCTCCTGAGTAGACTATGATCCACTCCTACTACATGAGTATTTACTTATACTGCATTTTTTTCTCACCCTAAAGCTTCAAGAGAACCAGTCACAATGGACATTTGCAATAATTTTCTTGGCCTCTCAATTCAGGAACTATTTGATGTTTTTGTACCTGAACTATCTCATTTAAGAGTAGACAGGTCAGACACATGTCAAGGCCATGCAATGCCTGCAACCAGTGCTGATCACATAAACTGAAAAAAAGTAACAAAACAAAGATGCTCTCAGGATTGCAGAAAAAAAACAAGCTAAATGCTAAATGTTTTATCCTCCGCCAGCAGTCCAGACAGGCGGGTAGATTTAGTAAATGAGTAGAGCATGGTTACTTTGCAAAGTGAATCTTTATTTAGCTAAGTGAATGAAATAAGGGAAGGTTAAAAAAATGATTTTTGCTCACACATGATTGAATGATTGAAGTCAGAACAACTTTTCACCTAACGTAAGTGAAAGATAACATTAAATATGCACTATTCTTTGGGTAAACCAACCCCACCATGTCAATTACCATCCCTGAGTTCAGGAAAGGTCAGTTTCCATAGAAGCCTTGGACACTAAAATGGGCTACCATTTTTGCTTGCAAAAGAAGTGAAAAAAACAGCACACAACCTTATCCATAAAATGCATGTCATTTTTTTTTTTTACATTTTGGATAAACTGTGAAAGGGTTTTAGAATCTAACCAAGTTTTTCTGTTTGTTTGTTTTTGTTTTTTTTTGTCTGTGTTCGCTGTTTGTGTCCCTGATAGGGAGAGTCACCCTCTTTATTTGTCCTGGTTAACATTGCCTCTGGTACAGAAAAATACAGATAGAAAATACAAATGTGTGTGTTCATGGAAACAGAAGGTGAAAGGAAATCTTCCAGATAATAATCTTTTCTGATGACAACTGTATAAGAGGTGACATGTCCTCTTCTTTCTTCCTGTTGTACTTCTGGGAAAGAAAGTTAAGAATCTCCCAGAAAAAAAAATCTCCCAGAAAAAATAAACAACTGACAGAGGTCTAAACATGCACCAATGTCCAGACAGAGGATACAGTTAGCTTTGGATCTCATACCTGTACACCTCCTATTAAAAAAAATAATGAAGAAAATGAATAACATAGAGAAATGTTAATGGTTAGAAATTGATAACAATTAACAAAAATTAGAAGGAACATTATATACGGTAGTTAAATGAGGAAGGAGTTAATTTGGCCTGGATATGGCAAACTGGGGTTTAATTAAGGGTTAAACAGAATATTTTAATTGTCAGGATGATTTAACTGACATCATATACAGATTGAATCATTTTGTTCTGAAGATAAACAAAAAAGAGCACATGCAAAGGTAACAATGTTTCTTTGTATATGTCTATCACTAGCATCTGAACAATATTCATAAACAGCATTTCAGAGGGTCCATTTTTTCCAGTAGCAGATATTACAGCAGCTGAATTTATTCAGCAACATCTAACTGCCATTGTGATGGCCTGTGGATCACTGTCAAATAGGAGGGGGTAGTGGGGCAGAAGGACAAGGCATGTTATATGTCCTATGTACTTCAATTACGTTTTTTTGAATGCGTGTATCATATAAATGATTAAAGTACTAACATCCTAACAAGCAGTAAAGGACCTTTGCAACAAGCCATTCCTGACCTTTCTAGTTGCTTGTACTGTGATGTATTTTATCTTCAAAGATAATAACCTAGACTCCATAGTCAGCTTCCGTAGGTTCCTACCAGCTTAGAAAAAAAATGGTGTTTGTTTACATTAGACTGCTGGCAGGCTACCAAGCTTCTGCTATGATGCAAGGTAAAGAGACAAGAACTTCTGATTACTAAGTCTCTGTTTTTAAGTTTAAAGATTAATTCCTCCACAGTGCTTGCAGCTACAGTACGAGGGTGAATGCTTTAAAATGCTTTTGCTGCTTATTCAGAATAGGTATATACTTTAATGTGTGTCCTATTCTATTAAAAAATGTTTTGGCTTTACATAAACCTTAAATGCTAAAGCTACACTTTTATCATCAAATTAATAGTGGAAACCAAGATTACTGCAAATTATTTCTGATTATTTCTCTCAAGTATTCTAAATACAAGATGCTATGGTATGTGTACTAATAAACCTCTCCTAAATACAGGAAAGAAAGCCTGCAATGCACTTACCTGTTTTCATCCAAACAGTAGTGTTCCTGCCTTTGCACAGTCAGTGCACACACAGGTGTTTTTTTCAGAATCCAAATAATCTAGTTGGTATGTGACCGTTACATTTTTAAATACTGCATATTAACATAAAATGAATCCATATTTACTTAATCTATATTTTTTCCTCTACGACAATTTTAAAGTAATTACCTTATGCTGTATCATATACAGTAAATTGGTTGCATTGGAAAAAACTGGTTGACACACTTTCTTGCAAAGTTTAAGATGTTTCTTTAAATGACCAGTTATACCTGCTTTCTGTAACTAGATGAGTAGAGCCAGTGTTTTTTATTCTGTGGCATGAATATTTTATCATATTTAACTGCTTCAGAACTAGTAGTTGTGTTCTTCTAGAGCAATTTTCACATGTAGCCATGTGACTATTTTTTAGGCAATTTCAGGTAGGTAAAAACCAATGTAACTGCCTTTGCACAAGTAATCTCCGTTCACATGCAAGTGCATATAAAGGTACTTTTTTTTTTACTAAAAACATGCAGGTCAGCATGTGTCCATATATATATATATATATATATATACATACATACACACACACATACATGCACAAAAATAACCTGTAATTATTTAGTCTATATTTGCCTCTTATGTATTGCTAAACAAATATGCTTATACTGTATCACATAAAATGACTGCTTTGGGAAAAATTGGCTGACACATTTATTTGTAATGTTTAAGATTTGTCTTTAATTTAAAAGCGATACCTGTTTAAGTAGTTGTGCAACATCAGTGTTTCTATTTCTGTAGCATAAATGGTTTATCAGATTTACTATTTCAGAACCAGCAATTTTCACACTCAGCTATGTGAATATTGATATGGCATTTTCACTTTCATGTTATTTATGTTAGCAAAATTATTTATATATGGGGGGGGGGGTAGGAGTAAATTTGGTTCATTTTAGTATTATGTCAAAGATTTTTTTGTATCTATGTGTGAAAAAGATAAATTTAAAAAAATCCCCACTGTGGGGCCCAACAAGAGGTATTTTGAAACAGGGCTAGGTATAAGTGGCTCTGGTGAGACCTGGTTTGCATTGGTGTTTGTATTTAGGTAAAGATAAAATTCATAATGCCCTGGGACTCAACAGCAGCCAAGGCACAGGTAGCACTCATTCCACCAATTAAAACAATAGATAGATAGCTTGAACTACATACATTGATAAATGAATAAAACATAAAGTGAGACATTGTTTATACTTTATTAATTTAATATTTTGTAAACAACATCAAGGGCCGTATGCCTATAATCTAGAGCCTCATTTGTGAAAGACTGCTCCAAGGCCTTTTGTCACTCTTCCACACTACAAGACCATAAACACTGAATGTATCCCAGCACATGAGAGGAAAGACACAATATATCGATATGAACAGGTGCTTCTAAGGTGCTTGCTTGCTATCCTTTACAACTCTGCTACCCACTGAATCACTGTAGACAAACAGGCAGCAGCAGAAGTGCCACCAACAGGAGATGTTTAACAGAGGTGTTGTAAACTTGCTTTAGGCAGCAACAGGCAGGTCTGGCCTCAGGTATCACTCACAGACATTGCCTATCTTTGATGGTCAATGAGTAAGTTGGCTTAAATTCGAATACCAACAACCTAAGAAGTGAAGAAAAACCCATTAGGCTACTGGGTGTGTAAGACAAACAAGTGGCCAGAGCTTTTTAGCATGTGCTAGGGGTGCAACCACCTTAAATAACCAGGCTTAAAACCCAGATACGTTCTACACATCAGATTCCACTGATTAGCTGCCACATGCAGCTGAGCTCTTTATCTGTGACATAATCTATATTTGCAAAATATGTTTGTCCTGTGTAGTGGTGCTACCTCTGCTGTTACTGCTTCCTTTATTTACCTATCACTTCAGCATATCTGTATCTGACTTCTAAAGGAATGGTGCTGTCCACCAACCTCAAATCCAGCCTAGACAACTCCTGGCATACCTCCCCACTCCCCTCCTCTCCCCTCTAAAACAAATGTAATCAATAATATATAGATAGATAAATATATATATATATATTAAAATAACACAAAACAAAATAGCTACATTTTAAAACCCTGACATATAACATTTAAAGCATGTTATTTCCTTGTTTTGGAAGACACCTTTCAGAGCCTTCAGCCTGTCAGTTCAGGCTTGTTGGTATTGCTTCTAAATGTGGTACCATAGTAAGGCTAATTGAAAAAAGACACACTTATATAACCAAAATCTGATGCTCAATTTTTGTTAGCTACACAGCCGTTTGTGCTTTGCACGCCAGGCCTTTATAATAAGGTGCCACATGCTACCCAGCTCTAATGTTTGGTTACTGTGATAGGTGCCTGCTATGAAAGTAATTTCTGTTTATAACTTTCTGTCCTTCTTACAACTACTAATACGGGGTTTCTGGGAAGTAAACCAATGCACAGCTATTACTGTTTGTTAAACTGACACCAGTTGAGGCTCAAACTAGAAGATAAAAGCCTTTTAAGTGCAATCTTTAACAGTATAGTGCAACTTAATGCTTCAGCATCAAGGACTGCACAAACAGATAGAAGAAATTGTTGGGGGGAAGACATTAGCATGTGGCTAGTAGTGAACAACTATTAGCAACTTGCTACAGCAAAAGATGTCAATTAAGATAACTTTACACATGTGGCATCACATTTTTAGATGCTATTAATTTTTTCCAAACTTTAATTGGAAAAGAGCATTTATCACCGTCTGTATATCTGTCATGTTGTATGAAAATTAAAATTACTTTTATCAAGGATTGTTGGTCATTTAAAAATGTAATTCATAGCTGAACAAAAATGTCAGTTTATCATCTATCTTTGTAAAGGTTAAAGCTGAGCATAAACTACAATTCTGTCTGTTTGATAAGTAATGAAAAAAATCAATCAAATCATCAGAAATACAGTCATTTGGAGAATTATAAAATGTCAAATCTATTGCAGTATGTAAAAAATATATCAAATACATACTTACCATAATTCCATTCCAATTAGCCTCCTCCCTCTATAACTCCCCTTCAGTCACCTCAGTAATTCATATTTATCTTCCCAGTTTAATTTTATATTCAGTCAAAGAAAAGGTATTTTATTGAGACCTTCCTACCCTACTTTAGTAAAAAGGAAGTCAAGTTAACTAATTATTTCAGTATGGCATTTAAAGTGAATTTAAAGTTAAAAAATTTTTTTCTAGTTTTTGTATACAGTAAAGAAAGGTTAGAATCACTGGCATGTTTTTTCAGCTCTGGGAACATTCACCCTCTGTATTTGTTCTGGGAGGGAATTGTAACCAGGACCAAAAGTAAAGGAAAATCCAAAATTTTCAATTGTCAATAGATCATAAATAGAGGCAAAATCTTTCATTGTGAATACCTGTTTTAAAGTGTCACTAAACCCAGGACCCTGCATCCACTATATTTGGTCTCCCACAGCACACAGAACATTTAAATGCAAGTACTTTAGTAAATATAAACTGCTAAATACCTTTTTTCTTCAGCAGTTAGAGCAGTCTTGTGACTTCTATCGGTGTCCAGCTGAGCACTGGTTAAAGCTTGTAGGAGGAGTTTACATTCTCCTCTGAGGTTGAGTTGCAGTGGGAAGTAAAACATTTAAGAGTGGTATTACTGTCACTGCTAAATGTAATAGCTTCCTGCTGAGGCTGATTTTTAGGGAACCTGCAGGCTTCAGCATCCTAACAGTATTTCCCATCAAGCAATTCAGTAAAAGAAAGGGGTAGGAATAGTGGCTGACAAGTAAAAAAAAACAAACAAAAAAATGTTGTGTGTTACCCCAAATTTCATACCAGACACTTTTAGCCTAACATGAATTTCAAGGGGGAACCCCACTCACATAACAACAAAGAAGTGTGAGATCCCCCTTAGACTATTATCCAAACATGTAGCCTGGCTAGCTAGGAAATGTGGGGGATGAGCTTGCAGCCCCCTCCAGAATCATACCAGGCCACATGCCCTTAACATTGTGGGGAGAGTATCTTGTCAGAGGGACCCTGCTGGCAAAGCACCTTGCCCCCACCAAAATTGTATGGGGTCTGTAGGGCATATTGAAATCTAGGAACCGCTCTAAGATAAGTGGACCCCAGATACCCTCCTAGTTATTCACACAAAAATAAATCAATAGTAAATTAAGAACCAGATGCACTTTGATAAGCTCTTCATTTAAAAAAGTCTCACTATATAAGCCAATCATCAATCCTCCAAAATAAAATACACATGGAAGCATCTTATCCAAATTACTAGTCAGTCTTCCAGCAATGTAGATACATGACACTCACCAAAAGAAAAACATGTCAATAACCACTTGTTTTAAAGGGGGCTTACATATTTCAATAAGCTCCCTGTCTACAGGGATATGGTTGTGAGTCAGAGGCCCTTGCCCTCACCAACATGAGAACAAGGTGCTTTGACAGTAGGATCCCCCATGGCAAGGAACCTTCCCCATGTTAAGGGAATGTGGCCTAGTATAGTTCAGGAGGGGATTGCATGCTTGTTCTTTCCTGGCCTGCTAGGCTGCATGCTCAGATAAGGTTTTGATATAGCTTTGGTGGCACCATGCTTTTTTCTTGGTTTTTCCTTAGAGTTTACCATTACAACCATACCAGATCCAAATAATCTTGTATGGAATTTGGAGGGACTTTTTGTTTTTGTGTGGTGTTCTTCTTTACATCCTTACCAAACTGTCATCAAAGATAAAGGTCTTTAGGTGGAACACAATGCCTTTTTTTCGCATTGGGGCATTTACAATTTAAACAGCCTTTTTTATTTTTTTTTTAAATGTTACTTTTGATGAAGTGGGTTGTATATGTTAAACATATATTATTATTTATTTATTATTGTTACTGATATAGCGCCGTCAATTTATGCAGCGCTTTACATATATAGATATTGTACATTCAAATCAGTCCCTAACCCTCAAGGGCAGGGGCGAACTGACAACTCATGGGGCCCCCGGGCAATAGGGGATCATAGGGCCCCTGTATCCTTTCCCAAACTCAAAAAAGCCTACGAAAAAGGTACCAGGGGCATCTCATGTGGCCCCCTACTGACCCCGGGCCCTCGGGCAGTGCCCGAGTTTCCAAATGGTCAGTCCGCCCCTGCTCAAGGGGCATACAAAGTAAGGTCCCTAACTTAAAGTCATACACATACTAGGGCCAATTTAGACAGGATTCAATTAACCTACCAGCGTGTCTTTGGACTGTGGAAGGAAACTGGAGTACCCATATGAAACCCATGCAGGCAGAGTGAGAACATGCAAACTCCAGGCAGGTGGTGCAGTGGTTGGGATTCAAACCAATGATCTTAGTACTGCCAGGCAGAAGTGCTAACCTTATAGCCACTGTGCTTCCCATATGCCACTTCACAGACAGGTTCAGGGCATCTCCAAGCATGGTATTTAAATTAATTTTCAAATCTGAATATTTCATTTTAGGCATTATTAAAATTGATGCCCCCCCCCCCCCCATCAAAGAGTTTTTTTTTTGTATTTGCTTTGGTCCATGTCCACTCTACAGATAACTCCCCCATGTTCCCACACTTCCCTTATTCAACCCTGCTACTATAGACAAAGTTGCAAAACTTTTTCTAAAGCCCATTTAACCAACTGTCCCCTGGACCCTATTCTCCCTCAAATACTGCTGTCATCCTATGGCTCTATCCTACACTCTCTAGCTGATATTTTAGATATCTCCCTCTCTTCTGGCACCTTCCCCAACACTCCAAAACATGCACAGGTCACTCCCATACCTAAAAATCCTTCTTTGAACCCCACCAATCTTAACAACCAATGCCCCATCTCCTTGCTTCTCTTTTCCTCCAAACTCTTTGAATGCTTGGTCTACAACCCAGTGACCACCTCATTAAGAATAACGTTCTTGATCCCTTTCAGTCTGGATTTCGCCCTCAACACTCCACAGAAACTGCTCTCCTATAATTCACAAACGATTTACTAACAGCTAAAACCAATGGACACTATTCTGTAATCCATGACTGTTCTCTTTGTTGTTTCTCATCCTACCTATCCCACCGCACTTTCAGTGCAACTCACAATTCTGCTTCCTCCTTTCATCTCCTTTCTCCATTGGGGTCCTTCAGGGTTCTGTTCTTGGACCTCTCCTAGTCTTGATCTACACCTCCTCTCTGGGTCAACTGATAGCCTCCAATGACTTTCAATATAATTTTTACTCTTATATCATTTTTACTCTTATGACACCCAAATCTATTTCTCTACACCTCAGCTCACAACATCAGTCTCCTCATACATCACTAACTTACTGACAGATATGTCAGTCTGGTTGTTACTCCACTTCCTCAAACTCAATCTATCCAAAACTCTCTTAAGATTTATTCCCCCATGTGTCCCTTCCCCTGACTTCTCTGTCAAGATCAATGGCATGACCATGGGTGCTATGTGAAATACTGGACTTCTAATTTTACTTTCAGCCCCACAACCATTCACCTTCCAAAACTTTCCTCTCAACCTCTGCAACATCTCTAAAATATGCCCCTTCCTAACCAATGACACCACAAAGCTCTAAATTCACTCCCAGGTTATTTCTCGCCTCGACTACTGCAACCTCCTCCTCATTGGCTTACCTTTACATAGGATATCCCCCCTCCAGTCAATCATGAGTGCTGCTGCCAGACTCATCCACCTTACCAACCATACAGTGTCTGCTACCCCTCTCTGCCAATCCCTGCATTGGCTGCCACTTACCCAATGAATCAAATTAAAAAATTAAAAATACTAACAACAACTTACAACTCGGCTCCCAGCTACATCACTAACCCAGTCTCATAATACCAACCAAATCACTCTCTTCACTCCTCCCAAGACCTCCTACTCTCTAGTTCCCTAGTCACCTCCTCCCATGCTCTCCTCCAGGAATTCTCCGGAGCCCCTCCTATGGAATTCCCTACCCCAATTTGTATATCTCCTACTCTGTCCACTTTTAGGCGATCCCTGAAAACCTTTCTCTTCAGAGAAACCTATCCTGCCTCCACCTAATAATACATGTCCCCTAGGGCAACGTTCAACAAATATACCTGGAACCGAACCTGGGTATGTTCAGCTCATCACTACAGCTTAACAGTTTGTTTAATTTAGCCAGTTTACACTCTCAGATAAGTATAAGGATTTTAAAGTTTAACACTAAAAATAGCAAGATATTTTTAAATTGCTTGTTAAGAATAATGGCCAAACATCCTAAGGCCGGCCATAGATGGTTCAAATCTCATTCGCTTCAGCAGAAACTAGCCAAGATTTTAAACCATGTATGGGCAGGCTGAATGTATCAAGTTGATCAATCAACTTGGTTACAACAAGCCTGCTTGTGTTTTACATGCTATTATCACTAATGGCTATTATAGCTGCTAGCAATCATCACTGACTTCTCCCAGTAGGGATTCCTTCCCCCCCACCCCAGGAGAATAAAATGGTTCAGTGAGAAGGATTCCCTTGTCAACACTGTCCATGGTTGCAGTAAAGAAATTAAGTCCGTATATGGGCTGCTTAAGAAATCATTGTAATTTTTGTTTTCATGAATTCAGATTACTAGATTGTAATTATTATTATTATGGATTGAACTTTCAGATATTATTTTGTGCTTTCTATTTCATAATGCTAATAAAGTCTCCTCATACATGTTTACTTACTGAATTACTATGGCAACCAGATCTCAAAGAATGATAATCCACATCAATAAAACACTATATATAAAATATAATATTATAAACACATATGTTTTGTTGTATAACAGAATGTCAGAAAGTGATGTTCCTCAATCTCCCACATTTTTGAACTGACATCTTTAAATAAAGTTGCCTTTTAAACATTGTGTATTCATACTGTTTGCTGTTTCATTGGTTTTTTTAAATGCTTACTTGTGCATAATGATGGTACAAGTTATTTGAGGATACCAGATATGTTTACAAACTTTAACCACTATACACCGGTGTAAGAAACAAATATTTCCTTTGTGAATGTATTACACTGTAACAGTATAGTGAGTAGAAAAGAAAAGTAGAAATTATTATTGAAGCAGAAAGAGAAGCAGACAAAGGTGCCAGATCATTTAAGAATTTTACTACATTTACTGAGACTAAAGTAATATAACTTACATGAAGTATCCTGTAGTCACCAGGAACACACAGAGGGATTCTCAGTATGCTGGCAAGTACAGATCATAACCACACAGAGGGACAGCTGGTAAGCCCTGCCCTATGCAACACTGAACCCACTCCAGGAGCTGTCAAAAGACAACATCTACAGATATACATAGAGTAATCCTTGTAAAAGCAGCTGTGCATTGTGCGGGAGGGCAGCAGTGGGTGGCAAAGCATTTCAATGAAAAAACCTTCTTTGTCAAGCCTGCCCATAATAAGTGACCAGAAAAAAATATACACTGGAGAAATGGACTGTGCAGCATGGCACAGAACACAGGGCTTAGTGGGCAAACTCATAAAAAGCCTTTTTTAGGTTTTCCCATTGTTTCATATTGGCTTTCTGTTATCCTTTGGTTATCATGTGTCAGTTCCACTGTGTAGTCCACCAGCCAACATGTCTTATGTGATGATAAGCCCTGTTCTATGCTATGTTGCACAGCCCAGTTCCCCTATTCATATACATTTTCTTGGTTACTAAGAATGGGCAAGCCTACTAAAAAAGGTGTTTTTCCCTTGAACTGTGTTGCCACTCATTGCCATCCTCCTCCATACACAGCTACTTTCATGAGGATTCCTTATAGCTGTAGACACTGTTTGACAGCCCATGGAGTGGGTTCACACCTGCCTATGCTGGTACTTATATGCTGTCTCTCCGTGTGGTTTATGATCTGCACTTGCCAGCATACTGAGAATCCCTTTGTGTGCATTCCAAAAGACTAAGGGCTACTTTAATGTAAGCTATAATATAATTTTAGTGTCAATAAATATACTGAAATTCTTAACCAGTTTGGTTCCCTTGTCTGCTTCTGTCTCTGCTTCAGCCTGATTACTACAGATCCAATAAGGAGCTGCATGATCAGCTGTTTCATGGACTATACCAATTGAGACTGATCTTTCTGCCCATAGGCATGTTTTGCACAACCATGCAAGTGTTATAATTGTAGTTTAAAATTCTTTTATGTTAAAATCATGTATATTGCACCTTAATGGTAAGGTAACTCACCCCCTTCAGTGTTACTACTTTCTCTCCCAACCAGCAGAACCCTTCAAAATTGCTGATACTTGCTGGGGATTGCTGAGATGTGGAGAAGAAGTAGAATTCCTTAATTTTACCAGATGCTTATGTAAGGATTTTAGAGAGGGCTCCAATAGGCAAAAAGTGGGGATTTAAAAGTGGATGCAAACATAGGGTGGTGAGCAGTAGTAAAGTTCTGATTATTATTTTCTGATTTTTATGATCCAAATAAAAATACAATTTAATGATTTTATTGCACAAACAAACTGAATTTAAGACATGCACATTATTCTGTCAAAGAGAGCCCTGGGTCTGCTCCAAACCCTGGTTTGGACCAAAGTTTGATTTGTGTGAAGACTGAATTCAAAGCAAACTTCCTGGTGAAAAAGAGCTGTACGGTGCTATACACAATACTATATTCAGTGCGGTATATTGTCACTGACATATTGCAGTGAATTGCAGTTTATGGGGCTTGGGATATTGCAGCACAAGTCCACTGACGCTCACAGTAATTTGAATTCAACAAACAGTCCTTTTTAGACCCTAGGGAGGGTCTGGTAGGGATACCAAGGGGGACCAGAAAAAAAAGTGTTGGTCTCCCCCATATTTTATACCAGCCCTTTATTCAGCCTGGCAGGACAGGAAAGGATGAGGGAGATGAGTGTGTGCCTGTTCTCCTGAACCATACCAGGCCAGATGCCCTCAACGTGTGGGGGTTCCTAGGTGATGTAATTAAACAGCATATAACTTGTTTTCATTGATGTATTTACTGTATGTATTTCTTTTAATAAGTGACTTGTCAAAGTTTGTCTGTGTGTCTATTTACTTTACATTTTTATTTTTCAAATAGTAAGGGTACTATGTAACCCTTAGGCATTTGCTTGGAGGAATAGATATCTGGGCCCTACCTTATTTCAAAGGGGTCTTCCAGGTTCTGATAATCCTTTGACCCAGAGAGCCTAACAACCACTGGATCAGGGTTGCAGGGATGAAGATCTTGTCCTCATTAACATGGGGGCAATATGCCTTGCCAGTGGGATTCTCCCTGGTAAGGTACCCTCCCCATGTTAAGGAAGAACTCAGAGCAAAATGTTTATTTTCCCATGCAGTGGAGTTGTGTGCAATGCATGGGTTAACTGCTCATTTTTGTCTAGGGGTGAGGAGAGAGAAAGTATGCTTACCTAATTTGCTGATCATCCAAGTGCAAAAAGGTCACCACTGCTCCTGCACATTAGCAGTCTTGTAAGTGGACTGTTCCTGACATTATCACACTCATAGACTGTCTCTGGATGTGGGAACAGCAGGAACAGTCCACTGCTGGATGTGGGGGATTGCTGTTTTCCAGAGGATCGAAGGATCAGGAAAGTATACCTTTTCCTTGCATCCTGAACAAAGCAAGTAGTTAACCCATGCATTGCATGGAAACCCATACCAATGGACTGCATGGAAAATACAAATTTTGCCCTGAGTTCAGCTTTAAGGGCATGTGGGCCGGTATAGCTAAGAAGGATGGGGTACATGCTCACCCTTTCTTTTTCTGGCTGGCTGCATGCTCATATAAGGGTGTAGTATGGATTTTGTGGGGATGCCAAGTTTTTTTTGTGTTTTTTTTTTCCTGTGATTCCCTCTTAAAATCCATATCAGATACTATGGGTTATTCAAAGGAATTTTGCATTTTAATCATTTAATTTAATCATTATTAAAATTTCAGCTCCCGTCCAATAGTTTTTTTACTTTTTTTACTGCTTTGGTACATGTCCCTCCGAGCAGTGCCCCTGCCCATTGTTTGAGATTCCCTTACCTATTAGCCTAGAAAATTGCCATTTCTGATTCCTAAAATTCTGCTTCCATTGATTTCAGTGAGGTTTGCATTTGGCAAAGTTCACTGAACTGACCCCGAACTAAACCAAAATACATTTGACTCAATCAATATTGTCAAATAAATTTTGGTTAACATAAAATAATGATCCATAACATGAAATACTGATTTATGAAAGGTGTTCAATATTTAAAAGGCTAATCCATTACAATTGCATACCTGTGAAAAATCTATTTATGTATTTTTTTAAGTTAGTTTTTTTAAGTTAAAATAACTCATACATGCTAGTGACAGCTTCTTATGTGTTTAGAATTAGTATATACAGTAAAAATAGTAGGGATTATCAATCCAGGCAAAATGTGGTTTGCTTGAGTTTCAGCATACCAACCTGGAAGTTTGTGAACCACATACATAGCACCTTAAACCCAATACATTTTATTTGAGGCGAATCTTGCAATTTCTTACTGGCCTTTTTAAATACTAATATGCAAGCTATTGATAAAAAAGGGCATGAGTATAAGGGAATTGGCATGGGGGGGTCCATTCACATTGTATTTTTTTAAACTGTACCATTCATCAGGGAGAAAATATTTTCATGTTGCTTAAAGGGAAACATAGAAAATATACAAATCACTTAAATAACATACTTCAGGAAAGCAAAAATAAAGGTAAGGGGTTGTCTAAAAAAATTCTGTTCAGGTCCTTATTCAAGTATGAATAATATTATTAAGGGGGCCTCCAGATGTCTGCTTCTCCTCTGGTTAATAATAATGCCTTTCATACGGCAATAATTACAAACACCATAACAAACCCCCAACAAGTAAAAAATATCACCTGATGGAAATCCATCATCAATCACATCATCCAGAGATTTAAATCCAGCATTAATCAGGATTTCCTCACAATGTTTCTCAGCCACCCGACTAAGTTCCCCATGACAACCCACTGAGCGAACATGTTCCACTGCACTATTTCCAATCAGATACCTGTGCAAAAGTATGTAAGTCAGGAAGTGGGGGAGGGACCCTTTCTTGACAATCCAGGCTTCATGTCTGGATAAGGTCACATTTTCAATTGTAAGGGGAACAGCATGCCATTTTCTTAAATTTTTTAAATGTATACTTTCCCGTAACAAAAATGGAAAAAGCTGCATAGGGTTTCCCATAATATTCTAACCAGATCCTTATACAGGCATACAGTGTGGGTGTCCAGGAAAGGGGCAGCTAGCATACGCCTCCCCCCCCCCATTTCTGATTTATACCAGGCCTCAAGCCTTGCAACATTGGAAGGGTATCTTGCAAAGGTGGGTAGCCTCATCTCCATATCTGGTTCCTAAGAGGATGTTCAGATTTGTGGGGGGAATCTGGACTCCCTTTTATAGTTAGGAGGCCCCTAGATATGATCCCACTCCCCCTCCCCCAAACGAGATGAGTACAGGGTATATTAGTGTCTTTTTTGTTCATTTCAAATTCATCCTTTGTTAATTACTATTACTCAAAGCCATGATAACCCATTGCACAACAATGTTGCCCTTTCGAAACAATGACCTGTCACCTGCTCTGCCCTACTTCTGCCGGGAATTGGATTATTTTACACACTTACTTTGAGCCAACGTGGCCTAAATGAATTATGCAGAGGTCACCACCATGTGGCTGATGGCGGATCAGTAATTAAAGGTTCTAAACTAAACTAAACTACATACAGGAAGCCAATTTAGGTGCACCTTTTTCTTTCTGTGTACAAAATAGTGCGAGTTGCCTGTTCCAGCACTTCCACAACTCAAGAAAAGCCTTGTATCTTTTCAGTAAATATAAAGCTTGCACTGATTGGTAGTAATGGAGAAGCAGGCAGTTAACATGACAATATTAACCTTCATCAACCAGCGGAAGCAATTGAGTTTATTTAGTACACAGAGGAGAAGTAACAGGTTTACTCACGGGAAGAGGATGCCAGTTTCTGTATGTAACATAGGCTACAATAAATTACTAATTCACCATCAGTAAAACAGTGGTGGCATCTGTATAATTTGTTTAAGCCAAGCTAGTTCAGAGTAAGTGTGCAAAGTAAGGCAATTCCTGGAGTTCTTTAAATTCCATAAGTAACCCAACTGCTATATACAGCCAAGCCAGGGTGATGTCATCGACTATGATCATGAGCATTTTGGTCAATGACATTGTCCAAGTTTGCTTAGAAACAGAAGCCAGGGGTTCACAAGCGCAAAATATGACCATTTCATTAGGTGGTGCACGCGGAATCAGTTCATCCCAAAATAAGGGATGGCCATAAATGTTCCATACTAAAACTGAGACTTTAAATATGCTTTATCATTTTTTTTCTTATTAACATTATTATTATAATATATCTTATGCATAGAGTTGTTTTCCTTTAGGCTAGATCTGCTATTAAACCCTTTGGAAAACGTTTACAAAAAACAAACATGATTAAATTTTGTTTATAAAGACTCTGCTTTAGTCAGAACATGACAGCTTGCTAGAACAAAATAGTAGAGTCAGATCTTAAAATTCACCTTTATATTTTTGTCCTGAAAAGACCAAGCGGAGGCCACATCTGTATTTTATAATATCATCTAATGATAAATCATAGGCAAGGGATTGTTTCAAAATAGTGCTTATTGCTTCACTGGCAACAATAATAAGAAGATAAACCATGATAAATCACACTGTAAAAGTTTTCTTCATGCATTCCTGCACAGATAACAACTAACACACACATGCTGGGGAGTCTAGCTATCAAGCTCATCATTTACAGTTGTTGGTGTGACCACTTGTATAAACAGGATGGAAAATATTTCACATCTGTTATATGTGAATTCAGGCTTTCATACTGTAAAGGTGCTACAGATCTCATCATTGTTATTACTAAGTCCACATAGATAGTTTATTGCAGCTAAAATATATAAAATATGAACGGTTAAAAGGTGACAGCCTACCGTTTTTTTTCTTGTGTAGGTGTTAAAATAATGTTTAAAGTGCAATACTAGTTGGTTCTAATACACAATTGTTATACTGCTGTCTGTGTATATTTGCTGTTTTACCTGTACAGCAGGTTTTGTGATTTACACATACTGTATACAATCACCTGCAAAGCCAAAACGATTACCCTACATTTTCCTGGTTCAGCTTCTGTGCTCCTGCATCCTCCTCCTGCTAACTTGACAGAGGTGATGATGCTTAGCCATTGTCCAGTTAAAAAGCTCAAATAGGAAGCTTGATCACTAATAAGAATCTGAATTGCTGGACCAAGAAAGAAATCTGGCACTGGTCTGAATGTGCATCATGCCAGAGGTATGTAAATTACAAGCTTGCCTAAACAGAATTAGAATCTGAACTATCAGAAATAGTGAACATACAGGGTTTGATTTACTAAAACTGTAGAGTGCAAAATCTGGTGCAGCTCTGCACAGAAACCAATCAGATTCTACTTTTTTTGTCAAAGCTTTATTGAACAAGCTGAAGTTAGAAGGTGATCGACTACCATACACAGCTGATCCAGATTTTTCACTCTCCAGATTTAGTAAATCAATCCCATAGTGTATATATATATATATATATATATATATAAAAGAAGTTCTAGCTAGGAGTTCTGCTTTAAAATGGCTACAGACAAAACTTTTGTAAATTTCCCTTCTGCACATTCTTTTTCTAGAAAAAATATATCACTATCAATTAGGTGTTTATTAAAGATTCTTCAAATGAGGTCTTTATTTTGAGGTTTAATTATTTCCATCAGACTTTAAAAGAAAATATTTCCAAGATGTATTTCTCTAGATAATGTGTAATTAAATTTATATTAACTATGTCATTTATCTCTTTAGAAAATTACATGTTTCCTGGTATACTATACTGTAGTATAGAAATAGGAATATTTATTACCTTGCTATTTTATAATTTAACATGCTTACATACTATACAGTATGTTTTATATCTATACATTTGGTAACACTTACAGTAAATATACTTTGTAGTAAATATACTATCTTACAGATAGTGTGGGGAAACTTCTCCCCATACTATCTGACAGAGGGAGGGGGGGCGGTGGGCACGGCTTCAGCCAGGGCCATGGTGGGCAGGAAGGCTGATCGGCATGGTGGGGGGGGCAATTACTGGAACAGATCACCTGTATGGCTCTCTCTGCAGCAGCTGAATGCTGACTTCTCTCTCCTGTTGGCTTTCAGCTGCTGCAGAAGGAGCCATACAAGGGATCAGTCACAGTAATTGCCCCCCTGCAGCACCCATGCACCATACGTTTCCCCCTGATGCCCAGATCCCCCTATGTGCCCCCACCCCCATAGTGCTGCTGGCTTTCCTCCTCTCCTTCCCAGCCCTATCTGTATTATGTGACTGCTGTGACCAATCACAGCTAACAACACAATTGTATACAATGGATGGGATGAAAGGAAGCCATCCATTGCATACAATTGTCATGTGATCTGCTGTGATTGTTCACAGCGGTCACATGACACCGGCAATGGGCTGGCGTAGTGATCTGTCATCAACTGTGACAACCGGTGACAGATCGCATCACTGCGTGGCCCCACATCCATGTGAGTGGTTCCTTCTGACAGGACCTCATATGACATCCACTCAGAAGGAGTGTGTATATGTGTGTGTGTGTTTGTGTGTGTGTGGGGGTCCTGGATCTGTCAACCCCCTGTGGCCCTGTTTATTTTAACAAATTGAGTATGTAACACAGTGAAATAACTAACCTAATGAAATATAAGAGAACAGAGTGAAGAAAATGAAGATAAAAAGGGATTATGGAGGGTGGGAGTAAGAGATAGTAAAGAAGAGTGGGGATCGAAGAGGGGGGTTGGTGTAACACTGTTACAGCAGAAATAAACATCAACCTCCAGTACACTTTAGGGTTGGAGTCATTTTAATCTCCCAAGAGATAATGACTTAGAGAATGGCTGCTAGCTTTTCATTAATCAGGCCCCACAATATTTTTTGCTTAATCTTTTAAACATTGGGTACCATGTTCTGGCCAAGGTCAGCTTGGCAGATGTAAAATTGAAGGGTAGGCACTTAAAGTAATTGAGAGTATAGTAGAGCTTTGTAGAGATTATGGGGAATACTGGTACAGCACCTAGCACAGCATATATTGCTAAACTGTGGTCAAAAAGCATTTGATTCTAGAGTAGTTCCACCAAATATGTATTAATGTGCTATCTGCTCCACAGCCCCAGAAACAAAGGTCTGAGTTGTCTCAAACTAATTTGGACAATCTGTGTGGTATCATGTGCCATATAAACATTAATTATCAGTTCAGTTATCTGTGCGTAGACGAAATTCAATGGTATGGGCTAGATGTATGAGGCTAAGTACACATAGGTATTGCCCTTGACTTATGTGTGCTTTTAAGAAGTCTCTCACTAAAAAAGTCAGAAATATCCAGGCAAGAGATATCCCTTTTATTGTCTTTTCATTCTGCTTTTCTGTTGTTTGAAGGTTCCTTAAACCTGTTGGCATGTAATGGGTCTCAGGAACCTTCTATTCTGCTTTTCCATTGTTTGGACATCATATATGGTAAGATCAAAGCTCAAAAATAAGAGCATGGTAGCAGCAAAATATCATTGACACCAGAGAAAACATCATTGGGCAGCTGGTTATTGGGAGGATGATGGAATTACAACACTGAATGACATGATTTACCTTAGGGATATTTCTTTAATGCAATGTAATTTTTTTTGTAATTTAAAAAAGGAATATTTTATTGCGTGAGCATGGTTCTTTTTAAATTTTCATGCCTTTGGGGATGAATAATAAAGAGAACTTTTCTGCCCCTAATCTATCCCCTGGAAGGAGGATATTTAGGGGACCCGTACTCTAACTCCGGGGGATTTCCAGGGACTAGATGTTGAAAAGAGGCTCTTGTCAGCCAACATTAGGACAAGGAACATTGCAAGGGGATGCTTTACCGTCCTCTCTGGCAAAGGACCCTTTCCATTTTGAAAGGTGTGTGGCCTGATATGGTACAGGAAAGAGGGTTGCACACTCATTGCACTCCCTTTCCTGGTGACCCAGGATGCATGCTTGGATAAGGCTATTGTTTGAATTTTCCAAGGAATCCATACTAGGTTTTTCTGTTCTTTTAAAGAGACAGTACACATAGCAAAACACAAATTACCCCAAAACCCCTATCCTTTTTTTTGGGGGGGGAGGAGGATTTGGGGATAAGGTGTGACCAGGCCCTTAAGGCGTTGCCCAGGCTTGTTATTTTGCAGATTTGTGTATTTTCAATGTTATTTTTTAAGCCGCATGAACATATTTTTTTTTGCCTTGGTACATGGCTCCCTATGCCCTTTTTTTGACAATAGATTGCCTATCAGTCTTGAAAAAAGACCTGAACAAAAGCAATATTTGAATCCCTTTCAATGGGGTTTGGCACTAAGTTAAGTGTTCGTAGACTTCCCACTGCTTATGTTGAACCTCCCGCGAACTGACCTAAGCCCAGTTTGCTCATTACTTATTTATTACAGTAAAGCAATGCAATGAAACAAGCAATACATTGAGAGGGTCTTTTTTAAACCAGCTTACAATTTAAAGATTTGTTTTTTATAAATAAGTCTGCTGGACCAAATGATTGCCTGTGTGAAATGGCATAAACAATATTCCTTTTATATCTGATTTTGATTATACAGGGGTGATTTATGAAAGAAGTAAATTTTTCACTTAGCTGAGTGAATCTGTGTTTACATTTAACCCCCATTCATTTTCAGAGGAAATGAAAAAAAATAGGAATTTTCTTTGCAGATGATTGTTTGATTGAAGTGACTACAACTTCACTGAGCTAAATGAAAAATGTATTTCTTTAGTAAATCAACCTGTGTCTGGGGTACAAATGCATATTACAAATGGAAAATTGCCTCCTGTTTCTTAGAAAGCTATAGAAAAAGTGCACTGCTGTTATATGAGCTTCGCTTCTGTGAGCCTACCATAAATCAACTGAATACATAAGGTTACTATTGCAAGTGAGACTACAGTATAGTGTGTTAAGGCACAATCACAATTATGTCTTTTAAAGAATGCAGTGTTGATGTTCAATCCTTCTCCTTAAATTGTAGCTGCAGCCAATACTTAGATTTAGTTTTGAATAGCGTAAGGAAGGGTTAAACCCTTCATTGGTTTTCATGCCTGGGGCCTTTTTTGAAGATTTTCCTTTACTTTTAGCTTTGGTGAGTAAAAGATTCTGGTTGGAGACATCCTTTAGCCCTGGTTCACACTGATATGGTACAATTTCTATGTGATTTCACATTTGATTTTAGGAGCAACTGCAGTATTCTGTAGCATTTCTTCAGTGATTTTACACAGCTGCGATTTCTGTTCTAGCTATTTTTGTGACATTGGAAATAAGTGTATCTCACACCGAAATTGCATTTGAACACCTATACATTTTCATTGCTGTTTCCATTCAAGTCTATGGGGCTTAAAAATGCACAACATTGAACCAAGAACGTACAGGACCCTTTTGGAAAACACACAGGTGTAAATGACCTCCATAGAAAGCCATGTTATCTCCCTTGACAGCAAATCTATGCTTTCTGGGACGAATCAGAACCACATCAAAGTTGCTTCAGTGGGCATCAGGGCTTAACAAGACTCCTCAGCAATTGTAAAGAGATAACACAGGTCTGCGACTAAAAAGCTGTTTGATTATTTTCATCTAATTTCCATGTATTTTGATGTGCTGAAAACAAATAAAATATTGAAAAAACTCCTAGACGTCATGGCTTGCCACAAAATGCAAAATTGTCTTTAAGTTTATCAATTTTTTTTTTATTTTTGGTATTTTTTTTATATAAATATATATGGGTTTTTAACCAAATTTAAAGTCCAAATTATTATGAATTAATTCACATAAGTGCATTTAAGATATAAAATACTAAAAAAAACCTTAAAGAGGTTGTCTGAGTTATGTAAAAAAAAATATAGCACTGTAAATCTGATGGGCAGCAATACATACATAAGCTAAGCAAGTTTTAGGGAAAAACAATTCTATTTCATTTCCCTAGTTCTCTTCTGGCCCTTTGTTGTTATTTGCAGGTAAACAATCTCTGACCCTCCCCCCCTGCAAAGGGGGAGAATACAAGTGCTGCTCTAAGTGACATGTCTGACTATTGGGATACTCAGCAGCATGCTGTATGTGTAAGCCTCAGCCCTGAGTCTGTACTTCTAATGGTAGAAGGGGTTAATCTTGGTGGTTTTTACGCTTCCATACCTGTAGGTCATTCCGTACACTTGAAGGAAACCTATGAGAACTTGGAATTGGTTCTTCGTAAACTTAAATATGAAGACCATGGTTGGCAAGTGTGTGGCGACTTGAAGGTCTTATGCATGCTGCTCGAGCAACAAGTATACCAAATACCCTTGTTTTCTGTGTCTATGGGACAGTCGAGACCGACAAAATCACTGGACCAAGAAGAGTTTGCAGCCGACAGTGCTAACAGTCGGTGAAAAAAATGTTCGCCGAGAAACTTTGGTACCTTCCCATAAAGTTCTTCTGCCACCTCTCCACATAAAATTGGGATTGATAAAGCAATTCGTAAAATCACTTCCAAGAGATGGAGAATGCTTCAAATACTTGGCCACCAAGTTTCCAGGCCTGTCGGAGGCAAAATTGAATGAAGGTGTGTTCGTCGGACCCTACATTAGAAGGCTTATAGTTGATGAAGAGTTTGTCATACCATGATGGATCCTCAAAAAGAAGGGTGGATTGCAAATTTTTAGGCAATAACAAAGATCCTCACTACAAAAAGATTGTTGGACGAATGCTGATAGCATTTCAAACTTTAGGTTGCCTGATGAGTTTGAAAGTGCATTTCCTCCAGTCCCACCTTGACTACTTTCCTGAAAATTTGGGAGCTGTGAGTGTTTCAGAGAGACATTCCAGATGCTACTCACAAGCGTAAAAGCACCAAGAGGAGCCTCACAAGGAAGAAGAATCGAGTTTAGTGTTTGTAGGTGAGCTCATTTCAGTTCAAAAAAGGATTTTCATGAAAAAATTGTAATAAAACTTTAATTTTATAAGTCTATTTCCATTTATTTTGAGGTATTGCCTTATTTCACATAGTTACCTAAATTGTCAGGAAACATGATGTCCTATGACAAAATGGAGGTCATTTTCGGATTCAGTGCACCAAAAAACATAAAGATTATGTGGAATAACCAAAACAGCTCTTGAAAACATTTTTTTGCAGACCTGTGTAACTTTTCTCTCTGTGTGAAAATACTCACTGTTTTGGGGTGCAGACAAACCCCTCTTTGTTACTGCACATCACTGTAGGCAAACCTGGAAGCAAAAAAGAAATACAAAAACTTAAATCTGACATCTCCTGTTTCTATACTATACAGCCTCTAGATGGTGTTGTTATACAAAAATTACCAATAAGAATAACATATCCATAAAATACAGGTATGCTGAAATTCACAAAGCTTACTTAATCTCTTCAAAAAGAAACAAAAAACTCACTAATTTTGACAAATTATTGGGAGAAATAATTTGCTAATTGAGGACTTAAAGGTATACTTGAGTTAAGACTGAAAAGGAAACCTTGGGATGTGTATGGAAAGCAGACCATACCTTCTAAACAGCCCACTTTTGTATCCAAAAGCTGTTATACTTAGGCAAGAGGTTTGAGTTTGCCTCAACCCTGGATTTGAGCTTGATCCCAATGATTTGTACAAAAGAAACAACCCGAACGTATTATCCAATATGTTTGAATGGTCATACCAGAAATAAGGAACAACCAATAATGCACTGCTTAGCTAATGCCACTGGTTATTTGAGTCTCAATAGATAATAAACTATATAAATGGATAACCCTGGCCCATCAGTTTAAAGGTGTGCTCTCAGCAGTCATATGCAGTCAGTCACTAATGTGTGCTATACTGTGGATTGCAGTGGTGGGCTACATACCCTTTAATACATCATGTACAGCTGTAAGGCATGCACCAAGTCTGTAATTCAATAGAATTAAATGGGATTTGATGCAAAGGTTGGGTTAGGTGACTTTTGAGCAAAGTTCCAAAACAGTTTGTAAACTGATCCCTGGTCTGTTCAGTCATTATTAGTTGTACTGCTCTAGTCCACTCCTCCAACTGTAATTTGTTGATTGAAACTTACAGGTTGGTAATGCCGGAACTGACGTCTGTTAAATGCCAAAACTTAAATGTTTCTCACAGCCACTTGTCAGATACTGCAAACCTGCCTTGCATACTAACAGTAACCATACATTTCATATACAAAATGGAAAACATGAAAATAAGGTAGACAAAATAAAGACTGTAATGAATCAGTATCAATATTAATAGACTAACAATACATTGGTACTATAATTTCTATGTTAATGTGGGGGAGATTCTGTCCTGTAGTGTTCGGCAGTGATGTATTCAGAATCAATCTGGTATATTTAATGAAAAAGTCATTACATTGAGTGAATTGACAGTGACCTTACACAAACTAATCCATCCTTGGGAAAAGATTTCAAAAACAATATGAATAATGAAACACTGCATTTTAACATTAGAACATTTAGAAGCGCTAAAGCAGATAATCTACACACGCATGTAATTAGGCATTGAAATGAATATAATGAAAGCTTGTCAATTTCTTTAGAAAATCACCTGCCGTCTTAAGGTAAACCTGGGCTATTTAAACATGCAATGAATGAATGCATAAGCAAGGAAAAAGGAAAAGATCGGTACATTAAATATCAAAGGTTGGGAAAAGCTACAATACTACTGGAGGAGGAGTGCTTGACCTTTCACAGGAACAGTTTCTTTTTAAGAGGATTTAAATAATGCGAATTAAAGGTAACCATTTTAGGCACCCCAGACAGTGTTACAGATTTTCTCAACCCTTATTACTATATATTTTGTGGGACAGCTTGTCATTAAAGTAGTAGTAAAGCCACTTCTTTGATTTCTACCTATAGGTAAGCCTATAATAAGCCTTACCTATACGGTACAGTAATGTGCACCGTTTAGGAGATATTTACTTTTGCAGCAACCAGTGACATCACCGGCGCATGCACTCTGAAGGAATGGCATAACCGTGCCATTCCTTCATAGCTTTGTGTTGCGGCCATGAGTGATGTTATCGTAGCTCAGTCATTCATATAGCAGAAGCCAACAAACCTGGAAGGAAGACCAGGTGAAGATGAAAGCGCCATGACCCGTGACAGTGCACCACTGGAGGGCTTCAGTTTCAGGTAAATCTGTCATAATGTGCTAGAATGCGTTGCATACTAGCACATTATGACTAAAACCACCCTGGGGCCCATTTTTTTTTATCCTTCTATGGTGCAGTTCATTATGGCTTTAAGATACATTGTATTTGTGATAGTCTCCTTTAAAAACCCAACCTTAACTTAAAGAATAAAAGACCTTGCCCTACACAAATAAACTAAGAACAACTCTGAGTTCAGTACTTACCTAATCTCCAGTGCTGCCCCCACTAAAACTCATGACAACTCTGATTCCATCCAGATTACTTCACCCAGATTTTTGTGCCAATCTGCATGCTTCAGTCAGTACAGAAAACAATAGTAATTGAAACTGTAGAACATCGTTTCCACAGGTTCTGTCAACTCACTTTCTTAAGCACACCAGAAGGCCTTTAAACCAAAATGGCTTCAAGGTTTCCCAATATGCTTATAAAAACCCATATTCCAACCCATGTTAAGAAAAAATATATAAAAACAACACTTTCCCTATTTCTTAGCATAGGAAGTCTAATCACTGCACTATGCAGATCTAAAGGGATCAAGTATATTTTCCTTTGGACACTTTATTCACTAATCAAAGACATTATTAAAAACACACAGTAGAAAATGTCAAAAATAATCCCACCCCAGAAATAAACAATCTGCAGAAATCCTTTTGTGCAAATCCTACTACCCTAATCTGCTATAAACAGCTGTACCTAATGTGAAAAACAAAGTCTACTGCAGGGGTCAAAGGTTTGGATTTACCCAGACAACAGGGAGTAAATCAAATATCCCCTGGGGCAGACAGCACCCTTTCAAAATAAATAACTAAAAAACCTGCAATAAAAATATGGCATGAAGAATACATAGTGTGTTACTGTAGTGTCCTCTGCCCCCCTTCACATTATTCCACCCCACAGTGGTATCTTGTATCCTCTCCCCCCTTCACATCACCCCCCGCCCCCACTGTAGTGTCCTCTGCTCCTCTATCCCCCCATGGCAGTGTCTTCCGCACCCTTCAAATCACACTCCCCCCACTGTAGTGTCCTATGCCCCCCAAAAAGCTGTGTCCTCTGCCCCCCTTCACATCACCCCTCCACACTGTAGTGTCCTCTGCCCTCTCACATTGCCCCCACTGTAGTTTCCTCTGCCCCTTCGCATCACCCCCAACAATAGTGTCCTGCCCTAAAAAATTCCCAAAGCAGTGTCCTTTGTCCTCCTTCACCTCACCCTCTCACTGTAGTGTCCTCTACCCCTTAACATCATCACCCCACCCTAGTGTCGTCTGCCCCTTCACATCACCCCCTCACAGCAGTGTCCTGTGCAACCCAAAGCAGTGTCCTCTGTACCCCTACACATCACAACCACCCCCCCCCTGTATTGTCCTGTGCCCTTCCCCAAAGCAGTGTCCTCTGCCCCCTTCACATCACAACCCTCCACTGTAGGGTCTTCTACCTTTTCACATCACTTCCACCCACTGTAGTTTCCTCTGCCCCCTTCACATCACACCCCCCCAGTAGTGTCCTGTGCTCCCCCAAAGCAGTGTCATATGTCCCTTTCTCTTCCCCACACTGTAATTTCCTCTGCCCCCCTCTCCCCAAAGTAATGCTCTTTACCCCCTTATCATCCTCCCACTGTACTGCCTCCCATAGCAGTGTTCTCTGTCCCAAATATCAGCTTTCTCTTCCCCTCCCAGCAGTGTCCTTTGCCCCCTTGCCCCCCAGTAACCAGCACAGTACTGGACGAAGGGTGGGAGCTGCAAGAGTTAAATTTTAATATCAACAAGCTGGTGATTGGTTGCTAGGACCGCCCACTTTCCTAGCAACAAATCACCTTCTGGTTAACTGCAGCAGCTCCCGCTATCTGTCCAGTACTGTGCTGCCTCCCACTCTCCGCTCTACTGTGAAGATGAGAGCAGGGAGGGCAGGTATGATGGACAAAGCTGTGTGTGATCTACCTGTCAGCTACCCACGGTCGACAGGTAGATTGCGATCAACGGGTTGCCAACACCCGATCTACTATGTGTGTGTATATATATATATATATATATATATATATATATTTATATATATATATATATATATATATATATATAAAACTAAATAATAATATTAAGTGAAAAAGAGGTACAATCCTTAACTCCTTCCCATCCCTATTATCCTGGGCTGCAGAATCTGTCACCAGCTGTGCATTTATGTGTTTTAAAGCTTTTTTGTACATTTCTTCAGTTACTTCCTGGTGTCATACATTCTATTAGTCTTCAGGAGGGGAGGCAGGTTTTCTCGTCTAAGCACAATCTCCTGCCTATATGCTTTGAGCTAAGGGAAGATGGATTCTAGGAAGTAAATGCTACATAAGTCATCACTTTACTGAATGTAACATCACCTACATCATCCTCTTTATCTTAATCATCATACAAGAGCTAACTGGTGAAAAAAAGTTGTAAGAGGTTTTACCTATTCCCTACTCTAGCCAAAAAAAAAAGAAGTTTGCATTTTGATATACTTTAAGTTTAAATTAGGTATGTTCACATGGTAATTGAATATATTACACATCTAGATGTAAGTCTGAGCAAGAATGTATATCAATTATTTTATTTATTTATCTTTTTTGAAGGGTCATATTTACACAATTTAACACATACTTATGTGTAAACTATAGTAAAAGTCAAAGAATAGCATTGCTATTCTTTTACAAAGATATCCTTATAGATGAATATGTATTTTTATGTATATAAAGATGCATATTATGCCCCTGACAGCACTTAATTAATGCAGCATCACTAACAATAAAATCCCTGAAATAGCCTCTAGTTTGGACACTAATTGAGTAATAGTAGTACCTTAAAAGTGTATATGCATCTCTGGAAAAAAATCTCTATGTCATAGACATGTCTGAATTCCAATAATTGGGCTGTAATTGCTAAAGGCCTTAAGCAATGCAAATGTATCTAGTTATTTATACAAATCAGCCTTGTGTGTTTGTTAATGGATGTACATTCTCAGAATAAACTATACAGTGTATCCAGGATAAAATATTTGTTTTTGTAAATTATTTTCCACATATGTTTTAATGTATTTGTTTCCTTTGAAATGCACAGTTTAGCAGTCTGTTTTTGGAAGCAAAATATTTCTCTCAACTGTTCACACCATTATGGTCTGCTCGCTAACAAATTACTAATATTCTATGTTGTAGAGCTGTTCAAGACTAGTAATTAAACATATGCAGGATTTGAGACGATGCCCAAAATATAGGGGATACAAAATGCCCTGCTCTTATATAAATATAACCAAATACCGGTATATGTTTTCAATGTTCCTAGTTAACAATGGCGGAGGGTAGGATAAATATAAACAGTTTTAACTCAGTATCTGGTTAGGATTGAAATTATGCTATATTGTAATGAACTGAGGGAAGTGACTATATGCACATATAGAGATGGGCAAAATGTATGTCTAATACAACTTTCCAGACAGATAAGCTACCTTGTGGTAATATCTGAACATTTGCATTTTCACTACCTCTGATGGAAGCCTGGGGGATGGTCCTACAGTCTTTCTCTAGCCCTGTTTGTAATGTATATGCTGATTTGTCCGCTGCCTAGAGTCTCTGGAGAGTATGGATCTCCAGACCCTCTATGCCCGGCCCCTGTTTGGTTGTATGGCCTCCCAGGGGTCTTTTGTTGGTCTTGCAGTGGTCAGGGGTGATTTCCATGCCCTCCATTACATATTGTCTGTATTTCCCTGACCATGATCCCTACTCTTCTTCATCAGAGTTTACTGTGAGAGGCTTCATACTCCAGCTCGCCTTTATACCTTTTCCAGGGGTAGTGTGGGATGGTGGGGGAGGACTGGATTGGGGGGAGGAAGGGATCCGGGACCCGGGCTGTCATTTCCAAAATATTATTATGTTACATATCTGTTTGAAATCAAGTATCACCTTGTTATACTCTCCAGGTGTTGTTCCCTGCAGGGTCCGGCCCCCTCCTCCACCTCATGTCATAACACCCATCTAAACCACATTTACTGCTTACAGGTTTTGAAACCATCATTTGGAGCTTCTGCTGAGCTCCCCCCTAGTCCTGTCCTCTCCCCTCTCCCCTTGCCTAGCTACCGCTATTTTTTCTTTTCAGACACGAGGTGCTACTTGATTTTTAGAATGTCGTGGAGTCCTGCGGGAGCGGGGTGGGAGATGGATGGTTTGAGTTATTTGGAGGAAGTCGGGAAGAGAAGAGTTAGGACAGATGAGAGATACCTTTGGGTTCCAAAAAGAAATGATGCACTATGTCTCATTTTTCCCAACCGCTTTTTGTTTTTTTTCTGAATGGTTGCCCTGCTGTTTCTGTGATGTTGCAATGTTTTTGCCGTAAACAGATTATGATACGATTTGCTTTTCATCTTAATAATATGCAGGTTTTCCATCTGGCTTTCACTGATGTTTTATTTTCAGCATGGACTCGCACACTGGCCCTACCATGGCACACCTACAATACCACAACTCTGCCCATAACTTTAGGATCATGCTACGACTGCATTCCACTTAGATGTGCATTTTCTCATTTCCCTACATACAATGCTTCCACCACTATACACCCAAATGATATATATTCGGTTTCCTTGCCCTCATGACATATATTACATTTTCCTTCTGATATCCCTAAGCTTGTTGCTGTGTCCTACCTCACCCATTATGCTGGACGATGGCGGTTGTGCCCCCATCTATATCTTCATTCAAACAAATTGTGCTCACCCTCCCTCCCCGATTCTTGCATTTTTTTAAGGTCCATGGCCCGGCGGACTCTTTCATTTTGTATCTAAGTCCACCGCGTTTCACACACAGCGAGCCTTGAGAGCTCTCGCTGAACTTTTTCCGGCCGTCTTTACTACCTTGTCCTCTGCTTCTCATCTCCTTTCATTCCTTGTTCCTCTTTCTGCTATTTCCCTCCTACCCCTTCTTCTTTCTTGTTCTTCTTTCCTCCTTCCCACCTCTTGGTGGGTCAGCTGGTCTACCCCCACTGCCGGTTATCTCTCTCTCTCTCTTTTCTCCCCTCATTTCCTCTTCCTTTTCATTTCTTTTCTTTTCCTTCCCCCCTCCCCATCCTTCTTCTCCCCTTCCCCCTCCACCCCCTCTTTTTTTTTCTTACTCCCTTTTCCCATCCCTTTAGGTTCCCTTTACTTTCCTGGCCATGCCTTCTCTCAACTCCCTGTCAGGACATCTTTCGCTGAAAGTTCTGTCTATTAATGTGAAGGGTCTGAATACCCCTGAAAAGTGCTCTCTCCTGCTTTCGCACCTTTTTAAACAGAGAACGGATATTGTCTTTCTTCAGGAAATGCACTTCCATCACAATGCCATACCCAAGCTTACCAACTCCCATTTTCCGACAGTTTATCATGCTCCTAACCCTCATGCTAAATCTAAAGGCGTTGCCATTTTGATTGCAAAGCACCTCCCTCTGGCTATCTCAGAGTCACTTCCAGATCCGGATGGTAGATGCCTGTTTCTAAAAGGTAATTTTGCCAATAGGCCCATCACTTTAGCAAATCTTTACGCAGCCAAAACTAGACAGGTATCCTTTTTGCGCTCTATTACCTCTTCACTCTCCTCCTTCCAGATAGGTATCCTAATCTTGGGAGGTGATCTTAAAGTTCCCCTATGCCCTTTATTGGACTCTTCCTCGGGAAACTCTTTCTTGCCCTATAAATCCATTAGACAGATTTACACTCAACTTCAAGATCTGCAACTTCATGACTCTTGGTGAGTCCTCCACCCGAATGTCAAAGACTATACATTTTTCTCCCCTCCACACAACAAATATTCCAGAATCGATTACCTCTTTATCACGTAAGCTGACCTCTCTTTCCTCCATGATTCCTCCATCGAACCGATGATCCTCTCTGATCATCACCCTATCACTATGACATTACGATTTTCGGAGAAAAAGTTTCTAAGATATGGTGTTTGGATGCCTCTCTTCTTTCTGACTTGGCCAATGAAGCAGAGGTTCACTCCCAATTAACGGACTACTTTTCGAACAATCAAACTCCAGATACCTGTTCGTTAACTCAATGGGAGGCACATAAATGCGTCATTCGAGGAGTCCTAATAGCTATGGCCACAAAATGTAAAAAAAGGGAGACAGACTCGCTTACAACAACTCTTAGATCGCATTAAATTCCTGGAAAACGCACAAACATAATCAGGTCGCCTCGACTTTATCTGATCTTATGAATACCCACACACAGCTCTTAAACGAACTAGGCAAGGCAGCTAAGTGCAGATTCATTCTGTCGCAAAAACTTTTTTATGAGTTTGCTAACAAAAGCGGGAGATTCTTAGCCAAGCAAAAAAGTCGAGTTTAACGGTTCACAAGATTAGGGGCTCGGATGGCTCTTTGGCCACCTAAAATGTGGATATAGCATCTCACATTGAGCAATATTACAAAACATTATACAATCTCCCTCCAGAACGTCGCCCTTCTGAGGCCAATAAGCCTAGAGACACCCTAATCTCTGACTTTCTTCGTCTCTATAGTCCTTCCACTGTACCTGATGATACTGTTCAGGATTTGGAACATCATATCACGGCAGAGGAACTCTCCCGAGCCGTCCAGCAAATGAAACCTGCTAAAAGCCCGGGCCCTGATGGTCTTTCTGTGGCATATTACAAGGAGTTTCTAGATATTTGAGTGGACCCTTCCTCTCCACCTTCAACATTCTCTTCACCCTCCACGCAACATCATCGCCTCCTGGAAGCTCATATCACTGTCATCCCCAAAGAAGGTAAAGATGTCACTTTGGTTACCAATTATAGGCCCATCTCTCTTTTGAACGTAGACATTAAAATCTATGCAAAGATCCTAGCCAACCGTCTCCTTCCCTTGTTACCTTCCCTGGTTGACCTTGACCAAGTGGGCTTCATCCCGGGAAGGGAAGCAAGGGATAACACTATCAAGGCTCTTAACCTTCTCCACCGACTTCACAATTCTCACAGTCCAGGATTTATTCTTTCCCTAGATGCCGAGAAGGCTTTTGATAGGGTGTCCTGGGATTACTTACAGGCATCCCTTCAGGCGATTGGTTTAGGGGACACCATGCTCAATTTCATTATGGCACTGTATTCTGGTCCAACTGCTCAGGTCCGTGTGAATGCGCATCTATCTCATCCATTCCCTCTTGGGAATGGTACGCGCCAAGGTTGCCCCTTATCCCCGCTTCTTTTTGTGACATCACTAGAACCATTGTTATGCAAACTCCGCTTAAACCCTGGAGAGGGGTATTTCAGTGGCGAACAAGGAATACAACCTTGCTGCCTACGCAGACGACATTCTTTTGTTTCTGACGGAGCCCCGGATTACCTTTCCCAACCTACTTAAGGATTTTTCCTTCTTTCAATATATCTCGAACCTCAAAATTAATCATTCCAAATCCTATGCCTTAAACATTACTCTTCCTCCAGACCTGGTTTCCTTTTGTCAGTCACAGTTCCCGTTTTAATGGGAAAGGGACTCCCTTACCTATCTGGGAATACAGCTTACGAGTAACCTCTCTGATCTTTATGTCAAAAACTTTCTTCCAACCCTTGGTGCCATCCGAGCAGACCTAACTAGGTGGCATCGCCCATGCTTCTCCTGGTTTGGTAGGACTGCTATACTAAAAATGAATATCTTCCTGTGCCTCCTCTATCTATTTCAAACCTTACCTATCCATTTACCACCCTCCTTTTTCATTTCATGCAGAAGAATGTGCTCTCTTTTTCTCTGGAATCATAAACGGCCATGTATTTCTTGTTCTTCCCTGGCAAGTACTATGGGTAATCTCACCTTTCCTTTTTGGGTCTATCTTCAAATCAGGCATTTTCTTCTCTTTCCTGCATATCGCCATAAATGGGTCCACCCTCTGACCTCCTTTGAGTCATTCTGTTCAAAGGCTGAACCACGGAGGCATTTAGTATCATTTACCTATCTGCTTCTTCTTGGTGACAGAACCTCTGATTCACTTTCTACCTGCAAAGCTTGGAAAAGAGACTTAAACATTGACTTTTCTTCCTCTGATTGGGACCAAATCTTTACCTTTTCTCATAAGTGCTCCTTGAATGTTTCGGCACAAGAAAATGGATACAAGTTGGCGACACGTTGGTACACTACATCTTCTAGAATCCATCATTTTGATCCATCCAGACCTAGTAATTGTTGGAGATGTGGGGCTCATGTTGGATCTCTTCTTCATATCTGGTGGGACTGCCCTATGGTTTAGCCCTTTTGGCGGAAGGTACATCGGATTACTTCTTCAGTGTCTACTTTTGATATTGAGTTCTCTCCAGCCCAACTCCTCCTCCACCACACTCTGCTTCCCAAACGTCTATATTTCAAATCTCTGGCCATGCATATGCTTAACGCGGCTAAACTCTGCTTACTGGTTCTCTGGGGGTCTGTTCACCCCCCCACAGTGCGAGATTGGTTCATACGTTTGAACAGAATTGCTGAAATGGAAGAGCTGATTGCTTCTTCTCTGGATAACCCTACTAAATTTTCTCATACGTGGTCCTGTTGGATTCACTTCTGAACGACCCCTGAATATCGTTCTTTCATGGGCCTTGCTGACTGATTCTGAACCACTCTGATATCACGTAGTGTTTCTGGCGATGTATTGGCTCTCTGTTTTTTTAAGGTTGTGATTGAGGTCCTTTGTCTCGATGTCCTGTACTGCTTGGAGCAAGTTACGCTTGGCACCCTGCTACGCCTGCAACTGTCCCCAGCTCGCTTCTCTGCCAGGGTTGCTCGTATCTCTCATGTCCTGGGAGTCTTGAGTAAAGATGAATTACCTACCCTCCTACTCCTCCACACCTCCTCCCCGTCCAACCCTTCCCCAACCCCGCATCTCCCTCCCCCCCACCCTCCCCCTTTTTTTTCTGCTTCCCCTCTCTTCCCTTCTTTTTCATGCTTATTTTTAAATTCTTAATCCCCATTTCCTTGCTTTCCCACTCAGAGTTTAGCTTTCATTCTCCCCTTTCCATTTTGGTACACTTCTCTACGCATAAGAGCCCTACTCCCTATCTGCAATCCAGCTGCACTTATGTTTTACTTTTACATATCTCCTTTCCGAACCCTTTACCCACGTGCTGGCAACCTGTAGTGGGTTACTTCAGTTTCATCAAAAGTAAAAGGCCCTATCCTTCAAGCCCTTGCACCCCCCCACACACCTACTGTATACATTTCCAATGTATACCTTTGACTCACTGGCCCTGCTCTTTGCTGCTGCTCGGTAACTGAGCTTATATATCATCGACCCTGCCAGTGCTGTGATTCCAATATGTTGAATAAGGGCTTGAGACCAGATATGCCTTTATGCTCCTGCGCTTGCATGTTCTAATTTTTCCCCTGTTTTTTTTTCTCTGGGATGACTTATGCCTGATTCTTTGCCTATGTATTGCTATTAGAGATGAGCGAATTATTCAAAAATTCGATTCGGCTGATTCGCCGAATTTGCGGGAGAAATTCTATTCGATGCGAATTTATTCGCCGCGAATTTAACTTATTAAAAGGGTTTCTAGGCTTCAGAGAGCCTTTATATTAGTGCAGAACACTGTACCTTTAATTTAAATGCCCTTGGAGTCTGCTGGGGAAGAGAAATAATACTGTCAGTCAGTATGACATGCAGATGAGTGCCGTCGATCTTAGAATCACCGCACACTTCACTCATTTGGGCAGTCACGGGGCACGACGAAGAAGAAGAAGAAGAAGAATGAAAAGAAGAATGAAAAGAAGAAGAAGAAGAATGAAAAGAAGAATGAAAAGAAGAAGAAGAATGAAAAGAAGAAGAAGAAGAATGAAAAGAAGAAGAAGAAGAATGAAAAGAAGAATGAGAAGAAGAATGAGAAGAAGAATGAGAAGAAGAATGAAAAGAAGAATGAAAAGAAGAATGAGAAGAAGAATGAGAAGAAGAATGAAAAGAAGAATGAAAAGAAGAAGAAGAATGAAAAGAAGAAGAAGAAGAATGAAAAGAAGAATGAAAAGAAGAAGAAGAAGAATGAAAAGAAGAATGAAAAGAAGAAGAAGAAGAATGAAAAGAAGAAGAAGAAGAATGAAAAGAAGAAGAAGAAGAATGAAAAGAAGAATGAAAAGAAGAAGAAGAATGAAAAGAAGAAGAAGAATGAAAAGAAGAAGAAGAATGAAAAGAAGAATGAGAAGAAGAATAAAAAGAAGAATTAAAAGAAGAATGAGAAGAATGAAAAGAAGAATGAAAAGAAGAAGAAGAAGAATGAAAAGAAGAATGAAAAGAAGAAGAATGAAAAGAAGAATGAAAAGAAGAAGAAGAAGAATGAAAAGAAGAATGAAAAGAAGAAGAAGAAGAATGAAAAGAAGAAGAAGAAGAATGAAAAGAAGAATGAAAAGAAGAAGAAGAAGAAGAATGAAAAGAAGAAGAAGAATGAAAAGAAGAAGAAGAAGAATGAAAAGAAGAAGAATGAAAAGAAGAATGAAAAGAAGAAGAATGAAAAGAAGAATGAAAAGAAGAAGAAGAAGAATGAAAAGAAGAATGAAAAGAAGAAGAAGAATGAAAAGAAGAAGAAGAAGAATGAAAAGAAGAATGAAAAGAAGAAGAAGAAGAATGAAAAGAAGAAGAAGAAGAATGAAAAGAAGAATGAAAAGAAGAAGAAGAAGATGAATGAAAAGAAGAAGAAGAATGAAAAGAAGAAGAATAAAAAGAAGAAGAAGAAGAATGAAAAGAAGAATGAGAAGAATGAAAAGAAGAATGAAAAGAAGAAGAAGAAAAATGAAAAGAAGAAGAAGAAGAATGAAAAGAAGAATGAAAAGAAGAAGAAGAAGAATGAAAAGAAGAAGAAGAAGAATGAAAAGAAGAATGAAAAGAAGAAGAAGAAGAAGAATGAAAAGAAGAAGAAGAAGAATGAAAAGAAGAATGGAAAGAAGAAGAATGAAAAGAAGAAGAAGAAGAAGAAGAAGAATGAAAAGAAGAATGAAAAGAAGAAGAAGAAGAATGAAAAGAAGAAGAAGAAGAATGAAAAGAAGAATGAAAAGAAGAAGAAGAAGATGAATGAAAAGAAGAAGAAGAATGAAAAGAAGAAGAATGAAAAGAAGAAGAAGAAGAATGAAAAGAAGAATGAGAAGAATGAAAAGAAGAATGAAAAGAAGAAGAAGAAGAATGAAAAGAAGAAGAAGAAGAATGAAAAGAAGAATGAAAAGAAGAAGAAGAAGAAGAATGAAAAGAAGAAGAAGAAGAATGAAAAGAAGAATGAAAAGAAGAAGAATGAAAAGAAGAAGAAGAATGAAAAGAAGAAGAAGAAGAATGAAAAGAAGAATGGAAAGAAGAAGAATGAAAAGAAGAAGAAGAAGAATGAAAAGAAGAAGAAGAAGAAGAAGAAGAAGAAGAAGAAGAATGAAAAGAAGAATGAAAAGAAGAAGAAGAAGAATGAAAAGAAGAATGAAAAGAAGAAGAAGGAGAATGAAAAGAAGAAGAAGAATGAAAAGAAGAAGAATGAAAAGAAGAATGAGAAGAAGAATGAAAAGAAGAATTAAAAGAAGAATGAGAAGAATGAAAGAAGAATGAGAAGAATGAAAGAAGAATGAAAAGAAGAAGAAGAAGAATGAAAAGAAGAAGAAGAATGAAAAGAAGAAGAAGAAGAATGAAAAGAAGAAGAAGAAGAATGAAAAGAAGAATGAAAAGAAGAAGAAGAAGAATGAAAAGAAGAAGAAGAATGAAAAGAAGAAGAAGAAGAATGAAAAGAAGAAGAAGAAGAATGAAAAGAAGAATGAGAAGAATGAAAAGAAGAATGAAAAGAAGAAGAAGAAGAATGAAAAGAAGAAGAAGAAGAATGAAAAGAAGAATGAAAAGAAGAAGAAGAAGAATGAAAAGAAGAAGAAGAAGAATGAAAAGAAGAAGAAGAAGAATGAAAAGAAGAATGAAAAGAAGAAGAAGAAGAATGAAAAGAAGAAGAAGAATGAAAAGAAGAATGAAAAGAAGAAGAAGAAGAATGAAAAGAAGAAGAAGAAGAATGAAAAGAAGAATGAAAAGAAGAAGAAGAAGAATGAAAAGAAGAAGAAGAAGAATGAAAAGAAGAATGAAAAGAAGAAGAAGAATGAAAAGAAGAAGAAGAAGAATGAAAAGAAGAAGAAGAATGAAAAGAAGAAGAATTCCAGTACAGCAAAAAGTGTATCTGCAGAGAGCTCCGCTATTTCTGACAGTTCTCTGACAGTTCCTTCACATTTACAGCGGTTGAAACATTGTATCTATTTATTTCCGAATAAAAACATCTGTATCCTAAATGGAAACAAATAGATACAATGTTTCAACCGCTGTAAATGAACTGTCAGAACTGTCAGAGAACTGTCAGAAATAGCGGAGCTCTCTGCAGTGACACTTTTGCCGGCTGATCGGGGAAAATTCGATTCGTGCATCCGAAGTTTGCTAAAATTCGGATTCGATGCGAATCGAATTTTTCCTAATATTCGAAACGAATTCCACTTCGCCAAGTTCGATTCGCTCATCTCTGATTGCTATGTATCTTTTTGTTTGCTGTATGTGTATTACCTCCTATTGTATTTCTGACTGATACCTTGTATTACCTGTACCTATTGTATGCTCTGAGTTTATTAATAAACTTTATGGAAAAAAAATAGCTGAACATTGGATCTCCAGATTTTACCCCTTTCATGACCAGGGCAATTTTTTTGCTATCCAGCACTGTGCTACTTTAACTGGCAATTGCTTGGTTATGCAACACTGTACCCATATGACATTTGTAATATTTTTTCACACAAATAATGCTTTCTTTTGGTGGTATTTAATCACCACTGTTTTTTTTTTTTTTTTTTTTTCAGTATAAATGAAAAAGAGTGAAAAAGGTTTTCTTTGTTTCTATTATACAATTTTGCTAACAGGTAATTAAACAACTGACGAGGTGGCACTGGTGGGCACTTATGAGGAGGCACTGATGATGCTACGCCCAACTGGTTTCATCACACCGACGTCATCAAGGGGTGGTACTTACTTACCGCCCCTTGATGACGTCGGTGTGATGAAACCGGTTGGGCGTAATCTACTCGATGTGGACGTTAGAGAGCCTTGCTGTTCTGTGCTGTATGGGAGAGATCCGTGGTGAGCGTTAACTGTATCTCAACCCCTTTTTTGCGTTTGAAGCTGGTGTCTGTTGGACACCTTGTTTGTGAGTTTCCTTATACCTCTTTTATTAAAGAGATAAATGAAAAAAACGTATTGCACCATTATGTTCTCTTTTTTGTCCCTGAGTGTACTGCATGCTCTCATGGAGGTATGAGAGAGTGGAGAAGTTCATCATAGGAGCTTGGGCTGCAAAGTTGTTTGTCTGTGATTATTATTATCCGGAAGTATCTGAAACATCACCATATCTATTTGGACATCGGGTTCATTGCTCCCAGAGCACGAGCGCTGTTGCTGGTTTATAATCTGACCAGCCATTAGCTCTGGTGAGTTCATTTAATCTCCTTTGGTGGTGGATTTTACACAATTGGTTCAAGTCACTGAAGATCTATATATATATATTTTTTTGGACACTAATATATATTTTTTTTGGACACTAATTTATGTTTGGACACTATAATTATTTATTTAAAATACTAAATGTTTTTTTTAGATGATGATATACACCTTTGTATAAGTTTGTTATTAGCGCATACCTTTTTAATTAGGATTATTGTTGCCAAAATTTATTTTGGGTGGGATATGCTGCTGACACTTTGGGTTTTTTTGTAAATGGCGCTTTTTTCTTTTTTAATTTGGTATTGAGAGAGAGGAATACCAGAATCGGAGGGAGGCTGATCGCCGGCACCAACTGGAGATGGCTAGGCTCCAGCAGCAGCGACAGGCTCAGAACCTTGGGTCCTTAGAGCTTTTAAACTAAAGAATCCCTGTCTCTTGAAGATTGCTGCTGTATGTAATAATCCTCTGAATATATCTGTCTGTGGTGACAGTGTGTATTACAGACACTTATGCTAATATCATAGTGTTACTGCTAAGATTTGTGCGTTTCCTCCTCTGTAAAAAGGTGGTGGTGGCAGTGTGAAGGGTTAATTGTGTAATTAACCTGACCCAGTAACAATCGCTCTCAGGTCGCTGGCACATAGATTGTGGTCCTGCAAGCGGGAAAATCTTTGTGCAGGACACAGCTAAGAGTGGCATTGTTATGCAAGGGACAGCTTGGTGCGAGATCGGCTGGTCCTTCGGTCAACAGTTGGTGAAAAGGGCAGGGGTCGGGCACCACATTCCATCACGCAAGGCAATTACTAACGTTGGGCAACGTCCTCTCTTCAAGATATTTTACATCATCCAAAGCACACAAGGAAACATGGCTTAATTATAAAGCAAATTACAGGTGTAGCATGAGTGGGTGTCCTTGTTGTCGTCTGCAGTGGGGGAAGATTTTATTTCCACAGTCAGTGGGAAAAGTTATAGAATTAGAGATTTCACCAACTGCAATACCAGACATCTAATATATCGTATCACTTGCAAAATCAGTTGGATACAATATGTAGGCAGCCTGCGAGACCTTCTCCATGACCATGTGTATGATATTCAGAAAAATCTTTCCACTAATGTTGCCAATCACTTCAATGGTGTACATGAGGAGATCTCACTGCCTTACATATACAGGGGATTGAGAGAGTTAGGAAACCTTGCAGAGGGTGAGATAGCTTTAGACTGTTGTGTAGGAAATAAGTATTTTGGATCTTTTATTTGCACACATGGATCCCAAATGGGTAATTATGAATGGGATCTCGTCCATTTTTTGAGTGACATGTCTGCACGGCACTTGCAGTTTCTCTGCACCTCTGCTTTGGCTTCCTCTCCTGTGAGATGTTTATACCATTCATATTTTGATAATGTTAATATATGTATTTTGTTATAATATTTTGGACAATGTTAGTAATCGTCCTGCCACAGGTATAGCCCTCCTTTTTTGTCTTCTGTTTTCTTTGTCTCCTGTCTTTTGTTTTTGTAATTTTTCCACTACTTACCATACACCATTAGATGTGGTTGGTTGTGGAATACTTTCCGTCTCTAAATTAATCTTGCAGATTTAAGCAGTTGATCGAGTATTATACAATACTGTCCTGGTGTATGTTTTGTTATTTTTAGATATAGATGTGGGTTGCTACATTTTATTTCACAAATTTTTGTTATTTTTGACACTTGCTGTGTGTTGATCAGCAAGTTTCTGGTTGATGCATTTTTGCGGAACTGAATGGTTGGACTATACTCACAACATGTGTGTGACAACATCTTGTACTGAGTTTTGGAGCCGGCTTTTACTTTAAACCTGACTCAAATCAGTAGGAGATGGACCCTTTGCTTGTGATGAAACAGCTGTTATCAAAACTTTAAAAATGGTGTTTTTCACTCGGGTCCACTGGGTAATGATTAAACGCTAATTTAAGCGTGAAACACATCTACCTGCTTGTCCCCCACTATACCTGTACCATCTGTTATTGGAGTGCAGCCATCCAGATTTTCAATGTCTTCCATTGTGCAGCATGAGAGTTGGGCTAGCACCTGACTTGAGGAGTTGTGAAGGGATCATGCGGGGATCGTCGGCATGCAACCTATGACAATGGACCCGCTTTAAGAAAAGGTAAGTTGTAAAGAAAGCCAACGATCCCCATAGGATGGATCGGATCTGTGGATTGAGCAAAATGGATTGGAGTCCGATCCATTATGCTCAATCCGCAGATCCAATCCATTCTGCGGGGATTGTCGGTGGGGGTGTCACCAAGTGTTACCTCACCGGGTGACACCAACCCTAGGGACACCTTTGCTGTGTACACAATATGAGAAAAATGAGAAACATGGACAAACAAGGTAAATGAGAGATGCAAGGAATAGATGGGAAGGGTGAAGAGGAACAAAGGAAACAGATAAGAGGTAGCAGGGTGCATGATGCAGGACAGGCTTAAGATCAAGACCTACGTAACAATCATAATCAAGTGAGCAATAGCAAAACACTGATGCACGGTGTAATGGCAGAGGAGGACCAATATATCCCTTATCAGCCAGCATCAAGTAGAAACTTATTACTAGAGAATGCTGGCTGCTGCCAGACAACCGCTGGTGGACACTGGAACTAAAACCTTCCGCTCTGGAAAGCACAGTGCCATCAGCAGATGAATCAGGTGATACATTTGTAGTAGCATCTTCTGGCTGTCACCGCTCCTTGGGAGAATAGGAATATAATAAATAACTATCCATTTCAGGGTGGAAATAGTGTCTGCATTTAAAAAAGTGTCAAGCCACAGGTTTGATACTGGTTCTTGAAGTGACAGCTTGTCTGACGACTGATTTATAATTTTGTAATCTTCCTTGAATGTAGCAATAGCTATCCCTACATAGTAGAGATTGCACGGGCAGGTTGGTAAGTAAATGCCAAACTTTGCTATGCATGTAAGTCTATGTCTAATATGACTACCTTAGCCAGAAGGTGGATTGTCCTTCCACCATATGCTGGCTGGTTGCAGAGTTGGGAAACCAGTAACATCCTGGTCTACCACCAGTAAGCCACACTGGCCAATTACTGGAGGGAGAGAAATCACTTTTCACTAGCAGATCCTTAACAGTAAGACACTTTGGTAGCTCTGAGTGGATGGGGAGAATTTACAATGGCTAGGTCATGGTTATTGGAGACCAAGAGCCAGCATGATTCTATGACCATGGAAAAACAGGCTAATAAAGAAGGTGTGATCAGTGAGTCCATACCTGCCAACAGAGCTGGAGGTTCCTTCAGAGGAGATTGTGCTTTCCTTTGTTGGGTAAGTAGGTCCTTAGGATAACCTCACTCAATTAAGTGATTAATCATCTCATTGAATGGAAATTCAGTGATAGTGGCATCTAAATTAGTCATTATCACCGTAATAATTTCTGCTTAGGGGATGCCATAGACTAGTGCTGGAGGACAGGAAATATTGTTTTCCTCACTCTCCACAGATTTGCCTTCACTTGGACTGTACTTGGCTGCATGCAATCCCCATGTGGTCCTTCTACCTGCACTCTGACCATTAAGCTGGGAGCAGCTATTTTGTTTTTGGTCCTCCACTGTGGTTCTGCTTGCTGTTTCTGTTGCCCTGGATTCCTCAGCTTCTGCACTTCTTTGTGGTTTGGATATTTCTTCAGCAAAAGTAAAGTAAACAGTTCATAGTCGGGGTAGAAAGAACACCATACAACCTGGCTCACCACTAGTATCCCAATCCTGCACAGGGGCTTCAGATTCCAACCTGTTTTGGGACACACAACAAGCCTCAGGAACTCAGCATCAGAGAGTCTCAGCCTTCAGAGAGTCCACAGAGAGTCTTACATGTGGCTTAAATATTTGGAGGTACATATCCACCAAGTCTTTCTAAACCTCTGAATTATAGATCCTAAATGAGGACTAACCAATCCTGAGGCTGGAAATCAGTGCTCTCCAGGGGGACTACCCCGGAACTTCTCACCATGGATAGGTGAGATCCCCTGGCTGCTCAAAATGCATACAAGTTGCTCCCCTTAAAGGGACAACAACCCGGAAACATGTCACCCAGTCAGGACCCATTCTTGGTGTCCTTTATACCAGACAGAAACATCTAAAGTTGGCTCTAGTTTAATGGTTTTTTGGCTTCATTTTTAAACAATTCATATACAGCATTTTGGTAATTTTATAGTTTACTTTAGTTTTAGGTTGATTTATAGCTGCATGTCTTTTGCACTGATGCATTAGGTCTCTGAGAGAGCATATATATTATAAATGAACTTTTTATCTTGGGAAAACAGAAACATTAAAGTAGAAATACATTTTTGTATACTATACATTGTAAAGCTTATAAATATCTCATGATACAGAACTGTAAATTACCTGACTGGCAATTGGCCACTGTTATTAATATATATTGATTTACGTACTTATAGGTCAATCAGTGAAGCCTGAGAGGAAAACAGGAGATGTGGGCTGTTAATGTGATTCATTGTTAGAAAGACACTTCAATGGCTGTGCCTTTTATAGTAAGGAGTTTTTATTTTCATAAGCATCTCTGAGGAACCTAGGTGAGTTATCATGAAGCAGAAGGATTATCCCTGCATGACCAATCATTTGTCCTTAGTTCATTTGTGACAACAATTAAAACGTAATATACAGCATATACAAGATATATCAGAGAAAGGCAATATGTTACAGTAGCACTGTACAAAAAACTTACCATATCTACAGGTATTGATAGTCCCAGACCTTAAAAAAAAAAGCATTATCAAAGAAAAATGATTTCTTTACATGTGTGGCTGTCTAATTTATAGGAATGTAGCCTTTATTTGTCAGGCTAAGTAAAGATGAACATAATAACCTTTCATAACAAATCTGTGCATCGCCCATAGCTCATTAGCACTCCTTTAAGGTTTAACCTACTTTACAAAGCTTTATCTGACAATGTGCCTTTAAATCAAGATGTAGATGTGAACTTTGCTTAGCTTGCAGGTGCATTTCACAACTCATGTTCTTGACAAGTTTGACAGAAGTCTCATATATCTAGACTGCAGTTTATGCCCTTTGACTTAACAGTAACAGAAGAAATAGGTACTACTTCAAAATATGTGGCATATTAGTTAGACCTACTGTACATCTTAATTAAATCTATACAGAGTTTGCCTAGGACTACCACAATGCATAATTCACCTGGCTTCTTCTGACTTTATTAGCCTATTTATTCTAAAGTGCTGCAACCTAACTGAATGCATTACATTCTAAAGAATTAAGATTCACTTTGCTAATATTTCACATGGTTTACCCTCAAAATATGATTCTCTGCATGACAAAGTGCCAAAAAGGTCTACGTTTTCCTTGGGGTCTTTTAAAGAGTTAGGGATGGTGTACATAAAAAGTGGACACACAAAATCCTCAAACACAACATATTTTTAACCTGAATATTTAGAAACTGGGAAATAACATGTAAACGGAGGAGCTTAGTGATGTCTTCACAACAATTTGCTTGACAGTGAGGAGAGTATACTGATCTTCAAGCTGTGGTGATCCTTATCCCCATGAAAGTAATGTTTTAATAGTATTACATGTTTACATGCTGGCTGCTGTTTATACCCTGTGTGAGTATATCATATTGCTTTATTTTGAATAAAATATATTTAACTGGAGAGCACCAGATATAGATTTATTGTTTTGAATGACATTGCGGCATTCCTTGCAAGCAACTAATGAGAGCTATTGTAGGAAAAGCAGAGTAACTGTGAATTATCCATTAAGAGTGGAGACGTGGGGGTTTATTTACTAAAGCTGGTCTGGTGCAGCTGTGCATGGTAGCCAATCAGCTTCTAACTTCAGCTTGTTTAATTAAGCTCTGCCAATAAAACCTGGAAGCTGATTGGTTTCTCTGCTGAAGTGCACAAGATTCTGATCGAACCATCTTTAGTAAATAAACCCCGTGGTGTCTTGGCTATATCGCAACATCTCCAAGATACGCCCGTTCTTAACTTCGGAAACCACTAAGTAACTTATTCACTCCCTTGTTATATCTCGTCTTGACTATTGTAACTCCCTCCTCATTGGCCTACCTAATCGCAGGCTATCCTCTCTTCAGTCTATCAGGAATGCTGTTGCCAGACTCATCCACCTTACTAACCGTTCTGTATTTGCTACCCCTCTCTGCCAATCCCTCCACTGGCTTCCCGCTGCCCAACAGATAAAATTCAAAACATTAACAATAACATATAAAGCCATTTATAACTCTGCCCCAAATTACATCACTGATCTTGTCTCCAAATATCACCCTAACCGTACTCTCTGCTCCTCGCACGACCTCCTGCTCTCTAGCTCCCTTGTCTCCTCCTCCCATGCTCATCTCCAGGACTTCTCCATCCTCTGGAACTCTCTACCCCAGTTTATCAGACTATCGCCTACTCTGCTCACTTTTAGGCGATCTCTGAAAACCTATCTCTTCAGGGAAGCCTATCCTGCCCTTAGCTAATAATGGAATCTTCTACTCTTCCTACCAGTCCATCCCCCACAGTTACTACCTTTCTGTACCACTAGCCCCTCCCTCTTAGATTGTAAGCTCCAAGGAGCAGGGCCCTCCTATCCCTCTTGTATTGAACTGTATTGCTGCCGTATTGTCTCCGTTATATTGTAGAGCGCTGAACAAACTGTTGGCACTATATAAATCCTGTATTATAATTATAATAATAATAATAATATGATAATGCTGATCTAGACCTCTTATAATCTTGAGGTCAATTCAGAGGTGAGCAGATTCGCATACATTTCTCACAGATTTTTTGAAAGTGGAGACAAATCACTATTTCCTACTGTGCTCTAAAGACATAATTTGCAGACTTGTTAATTTTTTGATTATTTTTTTCTCACTTTGCAATAAGAAAATATACAGTATATGGATGTTTATTGTTTGGGCATTTTCTGCTTTTGGTATAGTGTTGTATGCTTATTTATTGAAGCATATTTTATATAAGTGGAACACTGCACATTTGTGGAAATATTTACTCTTAAGAGATAAATTCACTTAAAAAAACCCCAATAATTAATTACACTTTTTTCACAGGTAAAAAAAATTGCATTTATTTCTTTTCTTAGGAGCCTGCAGAGCATTGCACTCATGATCAGTAAATCACAGGTGCAAGGTCAGGCTCCTGCAGATGTTCAGTACAGCTGTATGCCCATACCTCCCATATGGCAGACAGATACTGAATCAATGAACATAAAGAATAAATGAACTATGATGGCACTCACCAGCACCCTCACAGCTCATTGAGAACTACAAGCCATCTGCTATGGTGGAAGATGGGACTTGTAATTCATTCATTCACATATAGCTGTGAATGAATTACACAGATGTATGGGTGGAGCCCCACACAGCAGTGCTATTTTTAAATTTTGACAGTGGGTGCAGCGAGAGGATCCACCACATGCTGTCACAGTGGGGGACTGGGGAGGGGATTGAGGGGGTGCTAAATAGGTAACATGTCACCTCCCGCCCAGGCACTTTAGATATGTGGACAGGCAGGACTAGCATTATTCTGGGACGATGCATCCATGCGTCCCTCACTTTTGTCACTTGTGCACGGTCTCAGTCACCTGGACACAGTTCATCACCAGTCAAGGTATAAGGCCATGGTGAAAGACTATGTACTTAGTGATTGCTGTGTCCAGCTTTCCTTCTCAGCGAGCATGTGTGAGAAGAAGAAAAGCTTGTCTGTGCCAGCCTATCAAAGATCTGTGAGTTTACAGTAAACTGTGTGGTTTTACTGTCAAAACACACACAGGGAAACATCTACAGAGCCTATCTGCAGCCACACTGCACACCACTGCAGCAATGCAATGCATCAAAATCTCTGAGTGTTCCCAGTGCAATATCAGCATATGTCACAGTGTCCCTAGTGCACCATCAACATCTGTCATAGTATCTCAGTGCATATCAACATCCGTCATAGTGTCCCAGAGTACCATCAACATCTGTCAGTGTCCCAGTGTACCATCAACATTTGTCAGTGTCCTAGTGTACCATCAACATTTGTCAGTGTCCTAGTGTACCATCAACATTTATCACAATGCCCCCAGTGCATCATTAAAATCTGTAGGTGTCCTCAGTGCAGCATCAAAATCTGTTGGTGTCCTCATAGCACTACCAACATCTGTCATAGTGTCCCAGTGCACCATCCACATCTGTCAGTGTCTCCAGTGCACCATCCACATCTGTCAGTGTCACAAATACACCATCCACATCTGCCAGTGTCCAGTGTACCATCAACATCTGTCAGTGTCTCAATTGCAGCATCAGCATCTTCCAGTGCCCTCAGTTGACAATCAACATATCTCAGTGTCCCAAGTGCACCATTAAAATCTGTCATAGTGTCCTTAGTGTACCATCAATATTTGTCATTTTTTCCTCAGTGCACCATCAACATCTGCTACAGTGTGTCACCGTCACACCTAGAGATGTGAAATGTATGGAAATGTTGAAGCCGTGGGAAAAAATGTTTTTTCCCTGTTTTTTTTTTTTTTAGAAAAAAATAGACATTTTGGAAAATTTTAAATACATTCAGTGTGGAGTAGTTTTACAAAATAAAAGTTGTTTTGTTACACTGGGAAGGTGAAATGCAGTGTATATAAAAGTATTGTGCTTTAAATAAAAGTACAACTTATTTGGCTTTGGAAAAAATGTTACCAATTTGTCAGTTTTTTTCAAGGCCTTCCAATCTTTAGTCACACCATTACAGTGTCACCAGATACAGCATAAACCAGAAAGCCATGTTCAAAATATTGTGCACCAATGAAAAGGCATTTCAGATCCATAGCATGGCAGATGAGAGCAGTGGGGTGTTCTCATTGTCAGATTTGGATTTTGAGTATGAATCACAGATATTCTTTTGTTTACCCATTCTTCAGCCTCCTGTACTTACTGTACTGGCCAGTAAACATAGCATTGTGCTATGTGGGAAGCCACACACCAGTAGGTTAGGCCTGCTTGGCTTTTAGAAACAGGGACTACTGTAGGTGAAGCTACACTACGCTACATTCATTGACCACTGTTACAGAGGTGACTATCACAGTACGTTGTTTTCTATACAGTGTTGCAATGTCAGCTACATAATCAGTCCAAACATGAAACATGAAATGGTCTTATCAAGATATTCATGAGTCATAGAAGAATACATTTTGAGGTGCAATTCTCAGTATGCCCATGCTGTGTGTTAGAAATACTTTATCTTATAAATTGACTAATTTGTGTAAAAACATAAATAATTTTCTTTCCAAATTTTCTAAAAACTTGTGGCAAAAAATAGCATTTCTAAAAAAGCATTATACCTCTTAGAATATACCTTGGTGTGTTTGATTTCCGAAATGAAGTTATTTTGTGGGTGTTTCCACTGTCCTGGTTCTCCAGGGCCTGCAAAAAATGTGATAGGTTGTCAGGAAATTAGATGTGTAACTTATGCAGCTAGTGTTACTGAAGGTGCTCCTTGGATGTTGGCCCACTCTATGTTGCTCTATGCTGTGCCTCTTCGGAATTCTGTCTACCTTCACATGACAAATGTCTGTGTCTGTGACAAATTCATGTACATATAGGAAACAGGTACATGAATTTGTTGAACTAAGGCCAACAGCTGAATGAGACCCAGGATAAGTCACCAGCTGCTAAAGAGGCAAAAGCTGCCAGCATACTAGCAACCAAGAGCCCTGTGGGAACTCAAGGTCTCTCTCTATACATCAGCTCAGAGTTGGTCTTAATTACTGCCAGTTTGCTTATCTGCAAATCTTGTAATAAATCTTTTTGAATCTGTGCCATATTGACAGATTCTGAAGAAAGAAATAGAAACTACCTGAATCTGTGCTTGTATTGGATCTTCCAAAACAATTGCAAGGCTTTCCTGAATTAGGCGCAAGCCATTTAAAGGGGATATACTACCAGAAAAGTGTTGTATCTTCTTTATGAAATTCCTCTCTATGTTTCTTCAATAGTAGAGCAGTTCAGTGATGCTCATAGGAAAAAAAAGATCAAAACTGCTTTCCCCACAAAGCCCAAAGCTTTATTTTTTTTACAAAAATGCATTATCATATTATATTCAACAAACATTAATAAATATAAACTTCAGCTACAGTAATAAATACAAGCATTGCTCATTTGCACTTATATTTTATTAACAGTATGCCACTTTTTCCAATGGTTTAACTGTTATTTTCAAAAATGAGCCTGAAAACTGTTTCAAATACTGTTTTTGCCTGCATTATATCACATTCGTCTACTATGGAAAAAGATGTCTGTTACAGACTGATGCCTTTAACTGAAATACACTGTGCAGAAGAGCAGTAGCATGGCAATTCACAGGTTAAGGCAATAATTTCACTCTTGGTATTATACAGAAATGCATCAAGCTTGACAAGTGAATGGTGGCAATGGTGATTCTTTTAAAGCCATTGAATCATATGTTATGTGTTTCTCTCAGGATGACAGGAAAACTTATTAGATATGACACAAATTGTAACAAAATTGTGCTACAACTGAAAAGCATCTGTTGGAAACTGGAAAAAATAAAGCTGAGCATGACTTGTAGCTACTGTATGGTTTGCACTGGAAAGATTATCCTAAATTTGCACTGAATTGCAAAGTTACAAAAATTGCTGAGTTTATAGCATATGTTCAAAATATATAATGAACAAAATATATAATGAACAAAATGTATTTTAAGTAAGTTAACAACAAAGTAATGACAGCGTAGTTGATGTAACACAGAGTAACTGATGCCAGGCACTTTGTACACCATTGTCACATTTGTCACTCCCCCCCCAAAAAAAACAAAAGCAAAAACAAAAAAACATATGACCACACTAAGACTGCAAATGAACATTTAAAGTTGAACTTAAGGAATTATTTGTTTTCATACTTACATTTGTCCAGCTTGGCACAATTTCAGGTATAGCTGGAAATCGTTGTCTTACTTGGTGCAGTAAAAATTAAAAATTACAAAGATAAAATGTAGTTTAACTTGCTAGTAAATTACAGCTCATGGATACTTTTTTCTGTTTCTAAATAAATGGCTCGAGATTGCAGTCATCTATACAAGACCTTTATTCTAGATTCCTAGATGAGGGATTTGTATAGATGTCAATGACAGGGGCGGACTGACCATTTGGAAACTCGGGCACTGCCCGAGGGCCCGGGTCAGTAGGGGGCCCCATGAGATGACCCTGGTACCTTTTTCATAGGCTTTTTTGAGTTTAGGCAAAGACACAGGGGCCCCATGATCCCCTATTGCCCGGGGGTCCCATGAGTTGTCAGTCCGCCCCTGGTCAATGGAAAAAAAAAGCCAAAAAGTCCCTTAAATTCAGAATGGAATTCAATAGAATTGGGACTGCTGTGGAGGTTAAGCTAGAACTTCATGCAAAAAAACAGGAAAAAAGTGTTAAACCCTACCAAAATCTATACCAAAGTCTCTTCTGAGCATGAAGCTTGGCTGAACAGGAAGAGATGGGATGAGCATGCTGCCTCTTGTACCATACCAGGCTACATTCCCTTAACATGAGAAGGGTACCTAGCCAGTGGAACCCCTCTGGCAAAGCTCTTTGTCCTCATGTTCATGTTCCCTCTATAACACATTCCAAACCCTTATCCTTGATAAAGGTATGGTATAGATGTCAATGGGAGCCCCACAAAAAAAGCCACAAAGTCACTCAAAGTCAATGCAAAATTCAATACCTTTAGGACTGTTGTGGAGTTTAACCACTTGTCTACTGGGCACTTTTACCCCCTTTCTGCCCAGACCAACTTTCAGCGCTGTTTCACTTTGAATGAAAATTCTGCGGTCATGCAACACTGTACTCAAACAAAATTTTTATCTTTTTTTGAGACAGATAGAGATTTCTTTTGGTGGTATTTAATCACCATTGGGTTTTTTATTTTTTGCTAAACAAACTAAAAAAGACTGACATTTTGAAAAAATAAGTTTTTTCTTAGTTTCTGTTATAACAATTTTTATCCTTTACTGATGTGCACTAATGAGGCTGCAGTGATGGGCACTGATAGGCTGCACTGATGGGCACTGATAGGCGACACTGTTGAGGAGGCACTAGTAGGTGGCACTGATGGACATTGACAGGCATTACTTGTGGGCATTGACAGGCATCACTGATGGCACTGAAAGGCAGCACTCATATATGGCATTGATAGGTGGCACTGATGAGCACTGATAGGTAGCACTAACTGGCACTGATAGGTGGCACTGATTGGAACTGTTAGGCGGCACTGATTGAAACTGTTGTGAGGCACTGACGGGCACTGATTGGTGGCATTGATAGGTGACACTGACTGGCACTGATAGGTGGCACTGACTGGCACTGATAGGTGGCACTGAAAGGCAGCTCTGATGGGCACTGATATGTGGCATTGTTGTGCACTGATGGGCACTGGTATGTGACATTGGTGTGCACTAACAGGTGGCATTGATGGGGCTACACTGATCATCAGGGCACGGATAATCAGTGCCCTGATGATCAGTGTAGATATCCCCTCTGATGAATGCTGATTACCTGCTGTCCTCTCCTCCCACATGGTCAACGTGAGGAGAGGACTGCCCATAACCGACATTTTCTTGTTTGCATGCAATCAGCTGTGATTAGACACCGTTGATCACATGACAGAGCCGATATCATCAGCTCTTCACTCTGATCGGTGATCCGCTGTGTCCCAGGGACACAGTGCACCACCAATCGCCACACGGTGTCCCCCCGGGAGCGTGTATGAGCAGTTAGAGTGTTGAATCCTCCCAAAATCCATACCAAAGCCTTTCCTGAGTATGAAGCCTGGCTGAACACAAAGAGATGGGATGAGCATGCTGCCCCCTGTACCATACCAGGCTACAATCCTTTAACATGAGGAGGGTACCTAGCCAGGGGGAACCTTCTGCCAAAGCTCTTTGTCCTCATGTTCATGCAGACAAGAGCTTTTTCTTCTGTGGGAGTCTTCTGTGGGCGTCTTCAGAAAGGAAGGCCCCCTACTCATTCACAGAAAAACGTAAGTAAACAAGCAGACACACTTCCACAAGTTCTTTATTAAAACAAAAAAGCACCACATTGTACATTCATTGTAAAACACTTCATCCAACAATGTATATCCACATCAGTCATGATGAATGACACCTGCTGACTCACTGAAAGAAAAAACTTGCAGACCAGCGTTGCAATTCACTCCTGATGACTGCTCACCATGAAATATAGCTCCTTTATTGACCAAATCCAAATATGGACATGACCATATTTGGTCAATGACATCTCCTGGGATATCCCATCCCTATTGTTTATATTCTACTAAGGGACCCGAGAAATATAATTTTAGTGAGAAGATATAGGTATCGGATATGTTGGTGTGTCAGCATGTTTTTTCATTTCAGTTGGATGGGAGGTAATGTTCATTATGAGTAATGAGGATCTGCATTGCTTTACAATGGTTTTTTTTTTTCTTTTTATAAAGAACTTATTAAATGTGTGTGTTGTCTATTTGCCTTTTCACATTTTCTTAGGACAGTGATGAACACAAGGCATTCTCTGATTGGAGGAGATAAAGAGGAGGTTCTATGACTTCATGACCTCTACTTCATCCAGCCAGAGAATGCCTTTTTTAAATGCAAGGCATTCTCTGAATGGGAACCATGTCAAGCAAATGACCCCCTGTGGTCAGTGTGCAGTGGGGCAGTTGCTTGCATAGGACCTAAACAGGACCACAAAGATTGAGGCTATCATGTAGTAGCGCTAACTACTACAGTAATTTTAAGCTCCCCAGTGGTCATTCAAGTATGAGTAATGCGTGCTTACATTGTGCCAAACTGGACTACTTTAGTATGCAATACAAATTTTCCTTGAGTTTAGCATTAAGAGTCATTATGCTTGTATTAAAAAAAACAAAACTTGTTTTTCAGATTTTTATATCTTTTATTTTCACCACACTCACCACTGAGCAAATGAGTATTCTGTCACACAAGATACACTAAAACCCTGTTTTGCTTCAACATGGAAAACCAGTACAAGAAATTCAATAGTAAAGCTAAAACATTTGTCTAGGCAGTTGTATCACTAATAGTTCCAATAATTTGATCATAAAAAGGTGAGAAATAAACAGTGCTCATGAAAATATTAAGATTTTACCTCTTCTAGTATACTTGTGAAATTTCTGCTATCTGACTACTGTACAACATATTGTATCTCTAGGGAAATGGAATTAATAATGTATAAGTCAAAAAAAAAAAAAACTGAAACAAAGACAAATGCCTAACATTAGAGTAAAAACTATACAATATGTTGCTATGCTTCTACTATGAAACTCATAAACACTGCATCTATTAGATTATTGTACGCAAGATATTGGATGTTTATGACAACTAGGGCAAGGCAAGTCTCTAAGTAAGCTCCAGGGACAGAAGTAAAGAACACAGGGAGAAATTAATTCATTTATATTCATTTATATTCAGTGTCAATCTCGTCAAACATTCAAACGACCCCATAACTGTCAGAACATTCACAGGTCAATATTCGTTGAAAATACTCTTGCGGCATTAATTGACATTTGCTCCAGATTTTTAAGGTTATGTTTTTTGCCTGCTGAAATGTATCAAATGCCAGTAATTAAAGTGAACCAAAGCGGAATTAATTTTACTCCAGCTGGCAGGTTTTGTGTTTGCTTTCTCTTTCCTTTCATTTTTAATCATCTCTATACACCTTGAATACTCTTCCAGACACTGGAGTCATATCCCTCTCTTTTCAATTTCTTTATCAGCGTTTACATTTACACAGCAATGTAAGCAAGGTTGGTGTAGGTGATATCTGTAGGATAGTAAATTAAATTGTCAGTCCAATTTCTGGGTGGTATTCCATTATAAAGCTTCTGTGTATTCTGCCTATAGTGGCAATCATTTTTAAAGGTAAAGAAGCAACATGGGACTGTTTGTTTTCTGATATGTGGGTTGTATAAATGGTGTAAAATATACTTTAAAGTGAAACTGCAGAAAAAATGTATTACTTGGGGATTTCAGTACCATGTCTTACTACGTTACCCACCTTATTCAGTAAACTATTCATCACCTTTATTACTCCTCATCATGGTAATGGTACTCAACCAAATAACAGGTGACTATAGTGAAAAATGTCTTCTGAGGTCCTAATGCACTGATACCCTTTTTTTGATTGGCGAGTACAAGTACCAATACTTTCGGTGTGATTTGAGTCAATAGAAAATGTATGGACTCAAATTGCACCGCAAATATTAGTATGCGATTTGAACTGGAATGTGATTCCTGTCCAGATCACATGCTGTTTTCCCACTGCTCCTGTGTGAACCCATCCCCAAACACCCACTCACCGCTCAGCATGGGATTGATGCAGGGAGGTTTCCCGCACCACTCCTGTGTGAACTCTATGACAAGCCTATGTTCACACAGGAGCAGTGGGGAAACCACATGCAATTTGGACAGGATTCACATTCCTGTTCAAATTGTATGCTTTTCTTTGGGGTGCAATTTGCATTTTGTATTGACGCAAATTGCACCACAAAGTATTGGTTTCCAGTATCGGGAGTATTTTCAAGAGTATGAGTACTTGTGAAAATACTCAGAATATTCACCAACACCTCTATAGGTATCAGTGCATCCCTAGTTCTATTTCATTATTCACCTCTTCTTCCCCAGACTGTTGGTTGGACAGTAAACCAGTTGCTGTGCATCGATTAGGCCATAAATGCTCTCTATATATTGTCTTATTGTGAACTTGCTGACATGTACTGTACAAAGTACTAGAGGATTAATTGGCTTCTGCCCCTCCCTTTCCCAGTATAGGGGTTGCTGGGTAGAAGAATACCATAGGATGATGTCAAAACAGATTCAAGTAGAAACACCAGTTATATAAAAAAGTACATTTAATATTAATTTATTAACTGATATATATATAGCTGGTCTAAATTGTTATTTTTAGACAATTATCCAGTCAGTTTTTTGTGTTTTTGCCATGTCTTATAGGGGAAATTTCCTATTAGTCATTGTCCTGTAAACACAGGAAATAAAAGGAAGTCTCTCAAAAGTAAGGAAAATCCCTTACAACCTCTCAAGTGGGAGCACTGAAACTAAAAACCTAACAAAAATGCTTTAGAATAATTTTTAAGCTACAATAACATTTGTCACTTTTTATATTGTATAAATTCATATTTTTTTCTGTTATGTCTATAAAATGCACATTCTGCAAAAAAAAACAGATTTGATTTGAACTTTTATTTTCCCAATGTATAGCACATAATTTCAAAAGCAAAATACAGAGATCTATAGCAACAATGTAGTACTTAACGGTGTATCTGCTTGATTTACAACTTGAGTACCAGCTTGTATATTTTCCTTCATTACCAGGCTATTTTTCAGTTTTCATTGCTGTGATAGTTTGACTGACAATTACTGGTCAGCAATGCAACACTGTACCCAAAAGCATTTTATATATTGTTTTTCAATAGATAGAGTAAAGAGTAATATTGTTTACTTTTAAGATCAGTGTGATGACTTATCACAAGGTATAGAACCACACAAATCTGCTCTGTACAGTGCGCCTGTGAAGGCTCAATTCACAGCACTGGTGCCTTAAAGTGATATCTGAAATGCCATTTATAAAGGGTGCTCCAGATAGACATATAGACATCTACCTCCCTGACAATTCTTTATACAATACAGATGAAAGGGAGGTGATTAAAGTAAATGTAAACACTCTAAAAGATACTACTTACTATTTATTTGCAATAGTGTCTGCATTGCCAGCCTATAGGAGGACTTTATGCACTGTTTTATTTCTGGCAGGGTTTTTTTTTTCATTACACATATCCTTTAAGCTGAATAAAGCCGAACAATGTTTGCTGTAGGTGACTAAATGTCACTGCCCTATTTTGATTTTAAATTTGAGAGCAAAAGTGCTCAAAAGGCAGGATAAATGTACTTTTAGATTGTTTATTCTTTTCTGAATCCCCAGTCTTTTCAATATAGATAGTACTGACCTAAAAACCCACTCATGTGAGATCTTTGCTATGTGGTTTGTGATATTTTGCTCTTCTATACTGTCTCTGTACAAAAATCTTCTGGTTCCTGCTGAGCATTACCCATGCATGTCCACTCTCACTTTAATTGGAAAGCCTGTTTATCCGCCTTTGGATGGGCTGTCATTGAAATGAATTTAGACTGTTGCCCACATGTTTGTGTGCTTGGGTATTGCACTGATCTGCAGAATTCAGGAGATTTTGTGACATGGGTTGCCTGGTGTAATGTGGAGATGTGAAAGGAGCAGGATCATTGGTACATGGGGTCTATTAGGAAAATACTAGGGGATAGAAAAGCATAAATGTGCACAAGTGCACTTTTCATTTAAGTCTGAACTCCAGGCAGATAAAATCACCAATTCATAAGGGTAAACTGTGCTGTATGCTCTTTAAAAGACATTACGGGGGGGCCTTTACTAAAACTGGGGCACTCAGTATCTGGTGCAGCTACACATGGTAGTCAATCATCTTCTAACTTCATCTTGGCTAATTGAGATTTGGCAGTAAAGTGTATTTTTAATCATATTGAAAACCAACAGCCTTCCAGTCAGTTATGTGTTATACTCATGTGCTAACAAGGAACATACTCATGAGAGATGAGTGAAGAATAAGGTAGCCCATACATTAGTCTTTTTTTTTAACAAAAAAGAAAAATCACCCAATTTCCCCATCCACACATTCAAGTTTGATGGAGGAATCACATCAACTGAGCCTACCTCACTGTCACAATACACTGATCCATGCTAATTGATGCTAATTGTGCAGAAATGTTCCAACAGTGTGGTTGCACAAAAGTCGATTGGTAGATCAACGTCTGTACAACCAACCTGCCCATACATGGATGAAAAGTCCCAAATTTCAATACATGCATGACTGGCTTTAGGAAGACATGATCTTATCAGTCTGCTACTTCTCCTTTTCTGTTCAGTAATATGCTTGGGGAGGGATAAGACAAGAACTTAAATGCAGTAAAGAAGAGACCAGACTCCATGATGGCAGATCTATCTGTCAGTGCTGCGTACATCTTAGGAATTAATACAGAGAAATAGAAATCCTTTGGCATAAAGACCAACTATCATGTCGGCTTAAAGATTTTCAATAGAAAAATAATTTCGTTTAGGATGCCTACAAAATTATCATACAAAGCGTGTCACACAAAGCATTATCACACCAATATATCATCTTTTAATATGTATATCATGCATGGATTTTTTAGTAAAACACGTAGGTGTGTTTGGGAGTTCAAAAATATGTTGCTCTTTCACCATGTGATGCTACATGTTGTTAATAAGACTTTACTGTATATGGAGTTTGTTCGCATATAGATAGAACATTTTATGTGAAAATTCATCTTTACTTTCATCAGTTGGCGAGAAAGTAAAAACTCCAAGCAGATGAAAAGAATCTTATGTACACAAGCCCAAAGATAACCTTTGAATCATAAATAATATTGCTTATGTCTGTTGAATTTGCCCCATGTGTTTTGTTGAGAATATAAAACATTTAATAGGTGGATAAAACAGAAGGCCTTACTGTATGTATTATGCAACATCAGGTGTGATAGATTTCCAGGAATTTCTTCAGTGATTCATTTTTAAAAATTTAATGTGATACATCTTACAAAAAGCAAAGTATTAGAAGAAATATATATGATGGGCTATAACATTTGTATCCTTCTCTTCTCTTATAGTCCCAGCGTCGTGTTACATTTCATCTCCCTGATGGCTCTCAAGAAAGTTGCAGTGACAGTGGTTTAGGAGACCATGACCCTGTAGGGAGCGGTAGTATGATCTCACAGCCTCTTCCATTGGTCCAGCCACAGGATGAATTCTACGACCAAGCTTCTCCAGACAAGCGGACTGAAGCCGATGGAAACTCTGACCCCAACTCTGGTAAGTCCATTATTTAACTAATTTTCTGAATGATGCAGATTTTTGAGTTAGCTGAGCTCTAGCAAATTAATGGCAAATTAAAGTTAGCCTCAAAACTACCAAATGAATTGATTAGTTGCTCAAGGTTATGATATTTTGTAAATTATTATAATATTTTAATGACTTACTAAATAAGCCAGATTGAATAAGTATGTTAATATAATTAGTCTTACATAATTATGTGTGCAAATATTGTATTTAAATCATGGCAACAATGAAGGAAACCAGTTCTGAGAGAAATATGCAGGCTTCCAATGTGGGTTCTTGGCTGTTCTAAAACTATTATACCTTTCAATTGACTGACCCACAACAGAAATGAGTTTAAAGTCATTGAGAAGTCAGATCTCCTGATCTGCATGCTTGTTTTAAGTCTGTTAATCAAAACATACTGAAGTTACTGAAACAGTTCAAAAGCCATGCAAACTGCATTTTCAGAAGGGGGTCATCAATGAAAGCCTACATGTTTTTCTCATAAAATGTTTCTTTTAACTGTCTAAATAAAGATCAAAGACACCCTGTGGTGAAATTAGAAAAAAGATACAAATATTCCCCTGTAAAGAAAAGATATACTTACCTGTCCCAACACCTGCACTGTCAACGTTCTTCTTTTTCAATTTTATTTGGAAAAGTTTACAGCTTAGTTACAATAAAAAGTGTAACTAATATATTATAGCGGTAACAAAAGGGTGAGCATAAGAAAAGTGACACATTCAGGCCCATATTAAAAACAAAAAGATGTCAAAGATTGTATGGGTTTTAAAGAAGGAGAATAATGCATGTGCCATTAATATATCAAGAATATCTAAGGATGATCATTATCAGATATGGTGCAAGTCCAAAACATGAAAATATGCAATTGAATGTGATCTTACTTTCTTCAAGTGATACAGTAACATGTCCAAAGTGATATAGGGTCTGGGGGAAGTAACAACAGTGTTCAACAGGTGACCAGGAATTTGACACTCCTGTAAGTGTATATACAGTTTTGCTCAAATGTTTGCACACCCTGGCAGAAATTATGCAATTTTGGCATTGATATTGAAAATATGACCAATCGTGCAAAAAAATGTAATTTATTTAAGCATAATGATCATATGAAGCCATTTATTATCACAAAGTTGTTTGGCTACTTTTTAAATCATAATGATAAAAGAAATCACCCAAGTGGTCCTGGTCAAAAGTTTACATACTCTGAAATGTATGGCCTTGGTACAGACACACAAGGTGACACATACAGATTAACATGGCAATTTAAGGTTAATGAGTTTGATAGCTCTCACATGGATGCTGCACTGAGCAGCATAGGGAGCAGAAAAGAACTGTCAAATGACCTACGTAACAAGGTAATGGAATGGTATCAAGATGGAAAAGGATATAAAAAGATGTCCAAAGACTTGAATATGCCAGTCAGTACTGTTCAATCACTTATTAAAAAAGTGGAAAACTCAGGGATTTCTTGATACCAAGCCAAGGTCAGGTAGACCAAGAAAGATTACAGCCACATTCGCCAGAAGAAATATTCTGGATACAAGGAAAAACCCATAGGTAACATCAGGAGAAATACAGGTTACTCTGGAAAAGGACAGCGTGGTTGTTTCTAGGAAGACAATAAGACGATACTTGAACAAAACTGAGTTGCATGGTTGAGTTGCCAGAAAGAATTCTTTACTGCTCCAATGCCACAAAAAAGCCTGGTGAGGCTTGTTAAGGTGTTGTGCATATTGAAACCGAGCTAACAAACTCATTGACTATTTACACACAGACGTTAATTGCAAATTCAAAAGCTACAGATGTGGGTAATTAACCTTTCATTGCCGTTTTAAACTGTGGGTGTCACCTTGTGTGTCTGTACCAAGGCCAAACATTCCAGGGTATGTAAACTTTTGATCAGGACCATTTGGATGATTTTTGTTATCATTATGATTTAAAAAGGACCCAAACAACTATGTGATAATAAATGGCTTCATATGATCACTAAGACTAAGTTTTTTTTGGCATGATCAGTCATATTTTCAACATCAATGCTAAAATTTCACATTTTCTGCCAGGGTATGCAAACTTTTGAGCACAACAGTACATATCCACCCTGCACACTTACCTCAATGCTAAAAAGCTTGTGAATAAGACCTCTGATGATACCAGGAAAGTACTATGCAACAAATTGGCCAGTACACCATTAAAGTAATAACCCTCACATTGTAAAGCAACCCATTTGGTTTTAAATAAAAATGAAAAGCAACTAATTTGTTTATAGATATCAAAAAACATTATGAACACTTTTTTCTCCCTTTTTGTGACAAGTGATCACATACCCTCTGTTCTCAACTACATAAGAGCTAAGGAAGGAGAAACAGCAGCACAATGAACTTCCCAGTGAAAGGCTGTGATTGGGGGTGGGGGGGTGTCTGCAGAAGTTTGATCAATGGTGGAGAGCACACATTCCCAACATCCCAATATAGCTAGATAATTGACCACATTGTGTTCTCCTGCTTAGTTTCTGGTCATTTGTTTAACAGGAAAGCAGAGGGTCTAGCAGAAACACCAGGATTTTTACACAAAGGAAGCAATACAAAGAGAACAGGATACATTTTCATACAAGTGCATGGTACAGCAGGCACATATCAGGAATATGAAATGTTGGGTTTACATATTCTGCAATCCAAAGAAAGAATTAGTTGAAAACTACAGAAAGACCAAGTGTATATTTTATAGGCAATTCCTTCAATGGATTTATTGTGTGCTCATGAAAGTGTGCCAGATGAAGGGTATTCTCTGAAAAGAACAAATATAGGAAACATAGGCAGTGGAAAAGGCAAGTATGTATATTCTTTACTAGTGAATATTAGTTTTTACTTTAATTTTGACAAATGGCTGCTTTAAAGCTTTACTTGAGCAAAATAACTTTTTGATAAGGTACAGTATATAGACAGATATATGCATGAGGTTTGCAATAGCTACCATGTACTTAAGCCACTGTGATAACATGTAATCATTATTATATAAATTGTGAAAAAAAAAGGTTTTTGCATCATTGAACATGCCCAGGATTTAACAGATTGTAATGATAAATAATATTGTAACATCTGGATATAGTTGCTGAAGCGTTCCTTTTAGATTGGGTATTGCAGCATATTTGTAGCTGTTATTTAAATGGATTATATGGGCTCTGATTTGAAAGATGTCTTTCTATAACAGCCATTGACCTTCTGTTAACTGGAATATCTGGGGGACATGTTTATAGTAATTTTAATGAAAAAAATGATGTACTGATTTTGCTCAAATGAATCCTGAAATACATAAAACAGCACAGTATTGTCAGTATGTCTTGTAGATAACCAATGTGTGAAGGTTACATAAAAATGAAGTATCTACTTTTACATTATACTTAACTATTTGTTATGTTCTAATTGCTGACTCTAACCACTGTCAAGTCCTTTGAATCACTTAAAGCTATTAAGAGTAACATACAAAGTAAAGGTTGAGTTTGATTATCTGTGATATGTATAAATCTTTAGAGAATTAAATCACAATAGCAACACAAGGTTTTGAGTGATTCAGCTGGTTATTGTCCGAACAGGTTGTTTTAATGTTATTACAGCTTTGTGCTATATGAAGAAAGAAAACTTTTTTTATGTTCACAGTTTTCAGAGCATTTTAGAGGGCTCTTATATGCAACTTGTTTGCCTGTTGCAATGATAGTTGGAGCCTTTCCTATAGCACTTTTGTGCTTATCAGTAATAAAACTTTTACAACTAACTGCTTTTGAAAGATTACAGTATTTTTCAATTGAATAAAACATGGTGTGCTTTTGGAAACCTTGAGTCAAGTAAAAATTGGTCTGTATACAGTAGTTTTGTATAAGGCAGGAAAAGGATAAACTCTTTTTCTCTTGCACCTTAGAGAGATGCCTCATCATTTCCTGTCCTAGTGACAACATTATCAATGTAATTGAGTGTGGAGATTATTCTTTTCAGGGGAACGCGTTGGCTTTTTACTGCTGTCTATTGCTGTGTTTTTCTTTTTTGGGGGTTTGTGTCCCTAATAAAGATTTTTTTCTTGCTTCCTGACCCAGTGTCGGTTTTTATTAATAGGTGTTTTTCTTTTTTGGGGTTTGTGTCCCCAAGAAAGATTTCTTCTTGCTTCCTGCCGCAGTGTTGGTTTTTATTAACAAGTGAAATCTCCACGATGGGATAGTAGACAGAAATATGAACCTAACAAAGGCTCTAATACTTTTCCACTGCATCCAAAACAATAAAACCATGTTTTATACAAAAATGTTTCTTAAAGTTGAACAGCTAAAGGCTTCCTGCACACAACCTACAATGGCCATACTGCTTGCAGAGCCTGCATGATAACTTTCCTGGGTCACAGTGCCATTCGCTGAGATGCATTCGAAGAGGCGGCTGTTCAAGGTTAAAATTGAGGCTTGGTGATGCAACTTTCACTGACGTCACTTCTGGGTAGTGGAATGCATTCCACGTCCATTACAAGAGCGGGCAGTTGCCATCTTTTCCCCAATACACAAGCTGTTTACACTTGGTGCCAATCTTTTAGGCACTGAATCATGATTTAGATTTATTAATTTTTACTAATCAATTACTGGAGTGGTTTTACGCTGTGAGATCTTCTTTCTGTGGTTCTTCCCTTTGAAAGGATTAATCTTGAATGTTATATATCTTCTGATAAAATAGAGAAGTGGTGATTTTATAGGGGAATGCCCACTAAGCGCTTTTGACCATACTGGAGATAGATGGTCAGCTACATGCGGTGAGTGTTAGCCTATGTGGGGCACAAACTGCACTGTCAAGTGCAATACTTATATGATCATGGGCACTTTGCACAAATTTGGACAGTGGAAACAATTAACTATGGTAAGATACCGCACAATGCTTTTCAAAAAAATTGTTGGCATTCACTAAAAAATCCTACTAAAATACTGCATGAGTTAATCATGCAGTATTTTAGTAATGAAAATATGCAGTAATGTAACAAGTCAATGTAAAAAAAGAATTGCTAGCAATTAAAAATTAAGAAAAAAAATGGCGTGGGGTCTCCCCATCCATACCAAACCCTTTGAGTATGGTATAGATTTTGAGGGGAACCCCCTGCCAAAATTTCAAAAAATGGCGTGAGGCCCCCCAAAATCCATATCAGACCCTTATCAGAGCATGCAGCTCTGCAGGTCAGAACAGGGGAGGATAAGCAAGTGCCCCCCCTACTGTACCATACCAGGCCACATGCTCTCAACATGGGTGGGTGCTTTGGGGCAATTTCAGCAGCAATTGCCAGCAATTTCTAATTGTTGGCAATTCTTTTTTTTACATGAAGCTGTCAGTGGGGAATCTCGCTGACAGCTGATGATTCACCAGTTGTTAAGGACACGGCAGCCATGAATTGACTTTAACATCTTTTTATGAGGTATTTATTGAGTGTTTTTGCTATTTGCAGTAAATACTTCATTCTAGCAATAGTGAATTGATATTTTTAGTATTGAATGTGATATGTGGTCACGTGACCAACATAACACATGAGATAACCTTTAGTGAACTGTTCCCAGTATATTGGACTTTCTTTTGCACTTTATTTGTTACAGTTTAAGAAATATGAGTTATAATTATGTGGCATGCGCAGTTTATACAGTATATGGTTTTAGTGGCTGTATAAAGTTGTGTATGAGGGTTTACACAAAGCATTTGCAGAATATATCAGTGAACATATGGGGGCTTCAAGCAATCCTTGGTGCACAACCACATACAGCCACCTCTTACATTTTATTTCAGTGGGTTGCTGTACATAGCAGCAGTGGGTCCCGTGATTGTCATTGCAGCAATACTAATTGGCTGCTTCTCCCTCTACTACTCTGAGGTCTACTGCACAGGCACATCAAAAGGCTGATATTAGGCTAAATGTAGGTACTTATACTGATTGCTTTCAAATAAAAATACATTTATTTTTTTTTATAATCATGGTCATCTTTTCAGGTTGCCTAGTGCATTAACCACTTGCCCTCCAGAGGATTTACCCCCCTTCCTGACCAGGTAATTTTTTGCAATACGATGCTGTGGTACTTTAACTGACAATTGCGTGGTCAACGTTGTACCCAAATCAAATTTAAGTCCTTTTTTCCCACAAATAGAGCTGTCTTTCGGTGGTATTTGATCGCCTGTGTGTTTTTTATTTTTGCGCTATAAACAAAAAAAATGACAATTTTTAGAAAAACACAATATTTTTGACATTTTGTTATTAAATATGTCCAGTAAAAAAATTTAAAAAATCAAATGTCGTCATACAGTTAGGCCAAAATGTATTGTGCTGTATGACTTTGCTAAAAAAAAAATCCCTATACATATATATGAATTGGTTTATGTGAAAATGATAGCATTTACAAATATAAGTATATATACTGGAATTTTTGTTTTAATTTTTTTCACTAGTAATGGTGGCGATCAGTGACTTATAGGTGGACTGCGGTGGGCATTCTGACACTGGGGGAACTGACTTGGTGCCACTGACATCCCCAGTGACACCAATACAATGATCAGTACGAATAAAAAGCACTGACACTGTACTAATAGAACTGGGCAAGAAGGGGTTAACAAGTGGGGTGATCAAAGCGCTTAACTGTGAGCTGTTTTACTACATGGGCTGTGTGTGTTTCATTGTAAGCACACTGCTTTGTATGGCTCTGCTACCTGGAACACGCCCCCTACCTGGAACTGCAAAATCATATATACCGTATTTTCCAGCGTATAAGACGACTTTTTACCCCTTGAAAATCTTCTCAAAAGTCGGGGGTCGTCTTATACGCCGGTATACGGCATACTTACACTTTTTAGGGGGGTGGCACGGTGCCGCCGCCACCCCTCCCCTTCCAACGGAAGGGACACTAAGTACAGGGGTGGGCAGGGGCTGTTTCTTACCTGGCTCCGGTCCCACGACGATCCGATCCAGGAAGCGCGGCTGCTCCTTCAGTTTGGTCACTGGATGTTCGCGCGGCTGCTCGGCCCCACCTCCTCACCGGTGATTGGCCACCAGAACTGTAGCTCAGGAAAGGCACACACGCGGCCAATCACCGGCGAGGGGCGGAGCCGAGCGGCCCCACGAAAATCGAGTGCAGGAGCAGCAGGTAAGTGTTCAGTGTAGAGGTGCTGCTGCAACCACATATGCTGGCTGCAGCAGCACCATACTAGAACAGGGTCAGCAAGTGTAATTGGTGTCAGTGGGAGGAATAGTGCCCCATCATTGGGGTCACTGATACTAATGATGGAGCACTATTCCTCCCACTGACACCAATGATGGGGCACTATTCCTCCCACTGACACCAACGATGGGGCACTATTCCTCCCCCCCCCCACTGACACCAACGATGGGGCACTATCCCCCCCCCACTGACACCAATGATGGGGCACTATTCCACCCCCCACTGACACCAATGATGGGGCACTATTCCCCCCACTGATACTAATGATGGGACACTATTCCTGCCATTGATACCAATGATGGGGCAATATTCCTCCCACTGATACCAATGATGGGGCACTATTCCACCCCCCACTGACACCAATGATGGGACACCATTCCTCCCACTGACACCAATGATGGGGCACTATTCCCCCCACTGATACTAATGATGGGGCACTATTCCTGCCACTGATACCAATTATGGGGCACTATTCCTCCCACTGACACCAATGATGGGGCACTATTCCTCCCACTGATACCAATGATGGGGCACTATTCCTGCCACTGATACCAATGATGGGGCACCTATTCCCCCCACTGATACTAATGATGGGGCACTATTCCTGCCACTGATACCAATGATGGGGCACCTATTCCTCCCACTGATACTAATGATGGGGCACTATTCCTGCCACTAATGCCAATGATGGAGCACTATTCCTGCCACTAATACCAATGATGGGGCACTATTCCTCCCACTGACACCGATGATGGGGCACTATTCCTCCCACTGGTGTTCATTGGAAGAGGGGTAGTCTTATACGGCGAGTATAGCCCAAACACTACATTTTAGCAGGAAAAGTAGGGGGTCGTCTTATATGCCCAGTCGTCTTATACGCCGGCAAATACGGTATATATATATATACTGTATATATATATATATATATATATGTGCACCCATGCCACCCTATAGCAGCACTTCTGCTCTAGGGTGGCGCAGAAGCGATTAAAGATAGGGAAGTACTGATATCCTGTACCCCAGGGGTAGGCAACCTTAAAGAGGTGGATATACCTGAACAACATGGATGAAGTTGAGGATCGCTGTGCACCAGGGGCGGACTGACCATTTGGACACTCAGGCACTGCCCAAGGGCCCAGGGTCAGTAGGGGGCCCCATGCAATGCCCCTAGTTGGGTGTGGTTTGAGTGTGGGTGAGGCACATGGGCCCCATGATCCTCTATTGTCTGGGCCCCATGAGTTGTCAGTCTGCCCCTGCTATGCAATATGTTGCCTCCTCACACCTGATTTAAACCTCTATATTGCCGTACTACTGAGTCTAATTGTGTGTACCGTGCATTACACAACTGTCATGAGTTTAAATCAGGTGGTGAGGAGGCAACATATTGCATACCACATTTGGAACACTTGTGAATGAATCTTTAGTTGTATTCAGCAGCAGCACCCTTAGATCTCATCCACATGTACAAATGGGAGGTGGTAAAACCCTGCAGTTGAGTCACAGTTTTACCACCCCAATCCTTACCCCCTTTAACTGCTGAGGCAGCAGTTAAAGGTGTACGCATGCCACAGATGGAATTGTGGGGTCCAAGGGATTAAAGCAGGTGGTGAGAAAGCAACACAAAGCTGCCTGCTTTAACACCACCATTGCTGTACTGCACAAGGTTGCAGAGTACTTGCAGAGCTGCCTTAATCACTTGAATAGGTACTATACCCACCAACCATGAGAGGGCATATTAACTTCTGCTGAGGCTGTGATGTGTAAACCCCTGGTCACTGCAGCTAAAGGGAATGTGGTTGGGGCAGGGGGGGGGTAAAAACATGTCTTAACTATGTTCTCTTTTTTCAGAAAATATATACTTTTTGGGGTTTATATTATTGTCTAGCAAAAAAAATGCAGATTTTTAAAATATGTGCAAAAAATAGACCATTAAGTTTAACTGTATTCTCTGCCTTCTACTTTACAGGGCAGATCATCACTATTCTTTCAGGAAGATTCCTGGGGAAAGATGATAACCCCAAATCGTATGAAAAGACACTATGGGGTTGATTTACTAAAACTGGAGAGTGCAAAATCTGGAGTAGCTGTGCATGGTAGCCAATTAACTTGTAACTTCGGCTTCTCCAATTAAGCGTTTGGTTTCTATGCAGAGCTGCTCCAGATTTTGCACCCTCTAGTTTTAGTAAATCAACCCCTGTGGCTCATTGCAAGATTTGGGAGCCTCATCATTCTCAGAATCTCACCAGGAGGAATGTGATGTCACCCTTGACTAGGCACATTGGGTTTGTTTTACTAAAAGCAAATATACTGTTCATTTTTTAGGGGATGTTGCAATTTGAAAGAGAATTTTCCCCAGAGCTTAGTGAGCTGTAGCTCTATTCACGTCCATCATTCAATCATGTGCAAGAAAAAATGAAGTGTTTTCATTTCCCATGCATGTAATTGGGTATTCTTTCACCACATTCACTAAGTTCTAGAGAGAATTCCCTTGAAACGTGCAACTTCCCTTGAAAGGGGAAAATCAGGGCGTGAAAGACAGGAATAGGGAAAGTATAAATTGTAACTTTTTTCCCTTTTTTTCCTTACAAATACACTTTGGGAGTAGATTTATAAAGGAAAATAGACTATTCACTTTTGAAAGTGAATTTTCCCCAGAGATTAGTAAATGTAGTGAAATTTCACTTTGCAAGAATACCCAGGTGCAGAGGAAATAAATAAAGAACATTTTTGCTTGAATGTAATTTGATGATAAAAATCAGCAGAGCTTCATTCACTAAATTCTGAGGAAAATTCCCTTGCAAAGTGCAACTTCCCTTGCAAAGTGAACAGTCTATTACCTTTAGCAAAGCAACATGCATCTTTTTATTATTTAGAGATTTCTGCAGGAGGAGAAAGTCTTAATCCAATAAATGGAGCTTACATTTTACTGCAAGGTCCATTTTAAGGTTTGAGAAATGACTTACAACCCTAAACAGCATCTTAAAACATTCATACCTATTGGCAAACTCCATCTGATCCTGGAAGATACCTTGATAACTAAAGCTGAAATATCTTGCCATAATAATATGCCATAATAAAATAATCAACTCTCCAAATTTTCCACCAACACGTAGCCTAAAACATCTGGTACAGTAAGACACTGTAAGGTAAAAGTGTAACTTGTATATCTGCCCTGCAAAAAACATTCTAAGTATGATTGTTAACTGAATTTTTTTTTCTTTTTTTCTGTAGTATCTTTTTTAGGCAATGCAGTCACTTAATATTCTCAGCAATCATATCTTTACTGAAATCAAAAGCCTAGTCAAACTTCTTGAAAACTTACATTGTGTATTTAAGCTATGGTAGCTATAAAATAATGTAGCCTGTTCATGTTTCCTATCAGAGTTGTTCACAAAACATCTAAAATAATAATGTTATTTGTGCTGTTTTGATTTTGGTCTTTAAAGGTTCTGATTTTGTTTCTTGGCTACCCTATAATTATTTTAAATTGGTTTTTGCTTGTTTGGCTGTGTTTGTCGTAGAATGAAAGCTGGAGTGGAAAGATGTGAAAACAGTGTACAGTTGGTTTTAAGGGAAATGCAATAATGTAAAAGCAAGTTTATATACTAATGTTAATTACATTGCTGTTGCAAGGTCAGAAACTACTATCTGAGAATCATCCAGAGACATGCAGGGCATTGAGACAGAGCAGACCTCTACACTATAATTATCTGGTGTACAGCATCAATTGGGTCTAATTTATTGTATTTGGCATAATCATATCCATTAACCTAACTGTGTACCATGTTAAAATGAATGGAAGATACTTTAAAGAAGTAAGATTTTGTTGTGTATCTTAAGTTAAGATTGCATAGCTAATGACAATCATACACGAAACCAGAGAAAATATATATATATATATATATATACACACACAGTGTATGTGTGTATATATATATATATATATATATATATATATATAGTATGTGTTATTTATATATTGATTTTGTGATGTAATTAGGTTCATATATTTTGCCCTCATGCAACCACATTTTACAAAAGTATCCTTAACTTTCTGAATCAGTAATTTTTTTCAGCAATAGGCCCTGGTAGGTATTAAGTCTAGGTCTAGGTGTGTGGAACTTTGTTCTTTGTTCTCTGAATAACTTTTATGCTTTGACATTCCAGAAGTGCAGCTTCATTATCTGATTGACTAATAGTCGCATGAACTTCTGGGAGCCAGCACCTGGATCAATTAAAGTGGAACTTTACTCTCCCAATTAACTTAGACTATTTTAAATTCTTATGCTGCTAGCATTGGTAAATAGATAGAAAAGTATATCATCCCAGGAGGCTTTAGGAGGGAAGGAGGGTTTTTTTCAGCTAAGCACATCCTCCTGCCTGTATACCTGAGATAAAGGCAGATAGATTCCAGGAAGTAATTAATACATGAATAACCTGCCCTTACTCAAGATGGTCACAACCAGAAATGCTAGGGGGTCTTTTGTTAAGTGATTTATCAGCAAAACAAAGCATGAAGACAAGGATGCAGGGGTGAGTTTGCTTTAACTATTAAAAATTAATCAATGGTTTGTGGTGCTCAGATATTGTGTAGTTCCTCTTTATGGACCAGAGAAACACACACAAAGCTTGGATTGATGCATCTTTCTTTTGAACCTACCGAAAAAGTTTTGTATGTATTTGTATAGTAGCCAAGAGGGCTATCCTAGGCAACTGGATAGAAACCTGCTCATCAATTATGGAGAGTATTTATAATGTAGGAATAAGTAAATGTGTAATGGTGGCAGTTGGCATGATATTGCTTAGAAGAGAGACAAAACTAGTTTTAAGCAGTTTTCTTCTATTTAACAATTCTTACATTTACTAATCAACATCAAATCTATAACTGTGTGAATAATTAGGTTCAATTTCTTTCCAGCTTTTTTTTCCTTTCCTATGTGAAATTGTGTTATACCTGTATAATATAATTTTCCCACTTTAGAATGACAGTATGTGTTTGCTATATTGTTGTTTTTATATATATTGCCCATAATATAAGAGCATAGGTGGATTTCATTGTCTTATATATAAAACATATGGAAGGTTTACTGCTGCCTTCACTTTCTTCAATCATTGTTCATGTACAATAATAGCTCTGCTATATCTAGCATTTTCTATTCAAACTGTACTAAAAATGATTAATCTAAACAAATCCAGATTCAGTTGTCTGAATGTTGAATGTTGCAGAACACAACTACTTAGTTCACACATCTCTACCCAACATCACTCACCTCCACTGTTACTGCATCTACAAGCTTGCATTTGGTTGTGTTCATAGCTTTGCTTTTGAATATACATGTTTTCTGTATTTGCCTTTAGTGCTTGCCAGGCCTATGACCTTATCATAGAATATTTCAAATTACATGTCTAAACCTTGGTCCCAAAATATTTTTGACACAGTTTGAGAATTCATGTACACAGGTTACTGATTTAGAAATTAAATCCAGTGCGCTGTTTATGTTGCTTTAAATGAGCTTATGATTAGTGATTGTTTAATGTTGCTTCAATCTGCTTTTATCTTCATACTGAACTATATGAGACAAAAAATCATCACAGGTGCAAAACAATAAGTAAACAATACCAAAAACTGATTGTAGTGCTTTACTTATTATTATTATAAACTGATAATTTTGATTATTGAGTATTTATTACTGAAGTGCATTTTATATAGAAATATTATTTATACTGTAGGTCAACATTATTTGATTTATCTGAGGACCTTGCATTACCTGATTTGGTCCTGCCTTCATGTACAGTTCTACATAGTTGGACAGCTAAGAGATAATAGAGAATACACACAATTTCAGTTCATCAACTTATATGATCTTGCATTGTGCGTTAATATATTGGCAGCTGTAGGATTGTTCTTTACCTAAAGCAAGCTATCTTGTCCAACGTGACACTTCAGCCCCAGAACAGTGACGAATATGTATCTTTGTAGCTTTCCTAATTTGAGAAGCAAAGAGAATTGAAGCATGTAAAAAAAGAAGCATGTAAAATGAGAGTGATAAATGAACATGCAGTGCTCTATGGTTCCTTTATCAAGTCAATCCAGTTATTTTTAAATAAACATCAAACCATCCATTTAACAGTAAATTCAGGTACACAAAATGCCCCAAACAATGTTTAGTTTTGATGTAGTCTGCAATCCTGATTCTGGATAGATAGATAGATATATATATATATATATATATATATATATATATATATATATAGTTGTTATTGATAAATAATTAAATAGAGATAAACATTTATTTAATCTGTAATATATGGTGTGAGGTCTTAAATACTAAACAGCTAATACATTTTTCACATGAAAATATGTAACTTTAACTTCCTACATTCTGTGTATTAATGGTAGTAGGTAGAATTTTTACAACTACAAACAAAATGAAATGGCTTCCATATTCAGCAGTTTTTGCACTTTTATTTTTACATGCTAATTTAACTGACTGCTTAGATTGAACCTTTACTTTGAAATTTAATGTAACTGTACTAACTGAAGTGTAAGCTTTTTGCCAATAGTTCAATTTGCATTTACGCTTGATGCCCTTCCAGTGTTTGTTGATTCTTCTACAGATGGTCATGAAGTAATTTACTTATTTTTTATGTAAGACTCGCTTGCAGAATTTAATCTCTTACTTCATACTGTGCACTAGATTAGACAGAATTTTTTTTACTGCTTTAACAATAAAAAAAAGTCACCGTTTGGTGCAAAGCTGAATAAGAAATACATTTCCATTATTATTATAAACAAGACAGATAGTTCATTATTTCTACAAAATGATTTTGAAATAAAAGTAAAATCCAGCATGATTTTCCAAAACAAACTGCTGCTATCTTTTCTTAGTAATCCTATTGACCTTAATCATGGCCTTATGTATCAGGTTGTAACAAAGTTCTTTGTTTTTTATTATTTTTAATAACTATATTTCTAGTCTTTTATTTCATGGCTTGTGCTAGTCTTTCTTTCCAGCCCTCAATAAATCTCTCTGAAATCTCATAACATGGGTGATGTGCTAAAGTGACAGGATGAATCCAATGAAACCACAGAAAGCTTAGGTCTAGGGAGCTCTGCAGACCCTTGGATGGCTCATAGAACACCATTAAAATTGTTTTAGTGCTGCCATACATCAGACCATGATGTGGCACATTGATCAGTGGGAGCACACTTTCTTTTAAAGACAAATTTGTATCTCTACAATCAGGGACAACAACTCTGTAAACCTTGTGAAACACATAAAACAGGTAATGATTTTTCCTTTTAAACCACAACCATATGTAAACATTCAATTGAGGGATCCTTTCATTTTCAGTGCTATCAAAAACCTAATATTTTTTTATTTTTTAAGAATCAAAATGTTTTACAGTTCCATGGCTCTTGACTTGCAACCAGTTTATAATGCTGCAGGTTTTGCAGTGTCTGTGATATAAGTAATCACTCAGTAAGGCAGTATGAAAACTAATGATGATGTTCACAGTAAAGCAGCCAAAACCAAACAGATTGCAGTTTTTGCTTTATTGTTGTAATGTGTTATTTGCCCTACTGAAAAAAAATGTCTGTATACACAATGCTGAAGTCAGGTTTTGCATGCATGTTGCAGTCACCATATTGTTTGACAAGTATGTTATCATATAGGAGTTACTCCATGTCAAAAGGTATGGACAACACCACATTTCATTTGGGGAAAAATAAGTTGTCAGGTGGGAAAAGCCATCCAGGCTCATTAATCCAGGCTAATATCACAAATTATCCATACACATCCTTATTGCTTTTTGTTTATGACAAATACCAAAAACTGACTATCAAATTCCCACAGATTGCTTAAGACTTAATACATTTTAATAGTAGTAGCATGAACTCGAAAGGGGTCATTGAAGAATGAAAGGTCCATACAGCATAGGGACTAAAAATTTAGCATGCTCAAATGTATCTCATGCGAGAGATATGAGCTTGAAAAAGGCCTCTGACTAAAACCTAACTTACAATGTGATACTTTTTGTGACTTTCTACAGCTGACCTGATACAAAGAAAATCCATCATGTCCATTAACCATCTTTTCAAAATAAATAAAACAAGTACAATTTGCTAAATGGAAGGTATGATTCTTTGGGGAACACTGCATTTGTTATTGTTAAAAGACCTTTTTTTTTTACTTTACCTTGTCTTTGAAATCTCTCTTCACTCCATGACTCAATTTTAAGCCACATGAATAAGACATGATTGCAGGCTTTATATTTGTTTACAATGTATTATCTAGCTAGACTCTCTTTCTGTTGACACCTTTAAAACAGGCTAAGTATTCATTCTGACCTAGGCTATCAAACAGGCAAGGGAAGGGAGCTAAAGGAAACGTTTACATATGGGACATTTACCAAGCTAACTACTAACTTTTTTTAATTAATCAATTTTACAATATTATTAGCATTATCTACCCTAATTTTGGATTTAGTAGCCATTTTATACCATACTTTACACAAGAAAATCCAAGTTGGCCTGCTAGTACAGCAAAATAATAGATAATGTTTGTTACTGCTCAAAAATTGATACTTGCCTAATTGGTATACTGTCTGAATGTACTTTCTGAACAAATTGTTCGAAACAAATAAATAACTTCTGTTTGAATGCCAGTAATGAACCTTACGGATGACAATACCCACAATTAATCTTTAAATTATCTCAAAGGAGACATTTACAATATTAAAATACTTATAATAAGGATGTACCACAGTGAAACCCAATTTTCCAGAGCAACTGTGCATACAATCAGTTACTCACCAGGCTCACTTTGTCTTGGAGAAGAAAATCTCTGGATCGTAGAAAATCTAATGAGGAATGAATGTATTGAGAATCAATGGTAATATTTTCTTAGTGTTAAATCCTGATGTGTGTCACCATCCTATTAAAAGAGACTGCACTTGAAGAAGCACAATTATATTTTCTCACTAACGTGATGAAGAAAAAAATGAAAAGAGACCAAGCAAATACGTACACATTGTTAGGGACTTTTCAAACTTTAAACTATGCCATTATTTCATTTTAGGATAGTTGATAGAAATATGAAGTGGTTTTTATTTATAATATGATATGATCCATATTCATGCCATATGAAGTGCTTAATTCTATATTACCTCTTACATACACATGTATGAATGAATTTGTATTCCATTACAGCTATACACTATTTATGGGGCTCTTAGCACCATTAATAAATTTTTTACAGTTCTGGGAAACTTAATATTGCTGGCAGTCTGCATTCCGCTATGGAGCAGAATACAGGGAAAAAAGGACTGCATGTACAATGTTGTCACCATTAAGCAAGCATTAAAGTGGTTCATGTTACTCTGGTGATAAATTCAAAGATTGGCAATTACAGTATCTCCCTGCCTGTCATTCTCATATGGCCAGCCAAACGTGCTCAAAAGTTAATTAATCTTTGCATATTGTTTGATAAATAAAAAAGTAATGTAATTGTGCAAAGTGCAGCAACCCAAGTGTTCAATTAGATATTTTTTTGTTAATGTCCAGTCTATTTTTAACTGATTAAAGCTGAAATCCAGATTTTTCCTATGTGATACTGTACATCATTGTACTTTTTTCAGTTATAGTTATGAAGCCTCTTAATTCTGATACTTAAATTCAAATGACCTTATTCTAAAAGTTAAAATTAAAAGCTGTAAGATCACATGTACCACAGGCTGCTTTATAAACGTAGGTGAGTTATATTACATTGTTCCGATATCTTTCCATGTTTTGTGCAAAATGCCTTACAGCCATTCTAGTTTAAATTCATACCCATATTAATGATTCTGCTTTAGCTCTTCAGGGAGAGGCGAATATAAAAGACATACACAGCCGCTTGTAAACTGAGCATGGTGTTAGCTTCAAAGAACACTTGCTTAAAAACACTTGCTACTTGCCTCGTAGCCTACGTTAAATAGTCGTTGTTCTAGATGTTCACATTTAGAAATAACATCATAATGTTCCCTTTGAAACCTCCCAGAACGATCAAGTCATCATAAGAAATGTGACTGCACAGAGTCAGCATGTGAAAAGTAATATTCACTATCTATTTACTAGGAAATGTCAGGACTATCCTGCCATTGTTTCATCTGATCTCATTAAAAACAAAAACTGTCCTAGGTGTAACTACGAAGCATCTCTGATTAGGAATTCAGGTAGATGTTAATTCAAAGTAAATACGGTATTAATGTACTGTGGTGTTATGTAACCTTACCTACTTTAAATGTTGTGTCTGCTGTTTATCCTGGGAAAAGCTATTCATAGTGCAGTGAAACAGTAATCTGGTAATGTAAGAAAACCTGTTTTCATAATGCTGTTACTGGTCTTGTTCACATTGACATTAAAGGTTTATTTTTTTTTATAAATAACAAACAATGGCTTCTGCTGCTGTGTCTCAGCCAATGAGTAGATAGAGACCATGCACATCACTGGATCGAGAGGGGGCTAAGGCAAGCATTGGGGGGCTGTGGGAAGAGAAGCATACAGAAGGTTTTTTTACCTTTATGCATACAATGCATGAAGGTAAAAAACCTTCAGCCTTTACAGCCACTTCAATATTAATTGATGCGGCAATAGGATAAAGAAAGTAAAGTTAAATGCACATTGTGGGCAATTTTGTGGTGTCAACCAGCTTAGAGTCACAAATATGACCAGACAGAACAAAGCAGCTTACCACCATGGGTTTCTGTTAAAACTATAAATTCTAGTGATTGGAATATAATTGAAAGTAGTTGAAACTGACACAAAAATAAAAAAAGGAATGATCCATTTACTGAGACATTGGATTCAAGTGCTGGTGCGATTGCACAGATTATGCATCTGTCTAGCATTTAATCAAGTTCACTTATGTACTAAGCAAGAGCTATAAAACAAAACCATATACAAAGTATAAAGCAAAATCATACAGAATAACAATCTCTAAAAAGATGCAATAAATAAAGTTTTCTAAAATGTAGGGGGGATGAGAGGCATTCTAGGCTTCAACACTAAAATCAGGTAGTATTGATTTATATAAAGGGTCTCAATATTTCAAAGACTAGCATAGTTGTACCTTGATGCAACACATGTAATGACATTTACTGTTTCATCTCCTAGACAGAGATGGGGCTTTATTCTCATTATTAGTGCTTTGCATTGTTAAAATTAAAGTGGTTTTAAAGGCAGAAGATTTTTTTACCCTAATGCATACTAATGCAGAACCAATACCAACTGATAAAAATAATGTTCTTTAGCAAGGAATATACAATATATTCCACATTAATAATGATGCTGCCAAAATGAGTGTGTGCTTTAAATTGCTTACAACATTGCTCTTGGTTCTTGCTACTGCAGACTGACATTTTTTTGAAGCCCAAAGCCCTTGAGTAGCAGTAAATCTTTGGGTTGTCAGTAGATCGGCCTCTAGTGGCTCTGATTTTCAACACAGTGCCAAAAAATAGAGAACAACTGAGCATGTGCAGAGAAGGGTGAGGCAGTGTATTACTGGATTTTAAACAGTATAGGCACTTACTTTTAATGTTTTAGGTAGCTATAACTGCAAAAAGGGTCAGCCTGAAATGTATATATATAGTGTATATGGCCTGTGAGTAAGTGGTTATACCAAGTGCATGGCTGCAGGAGTCATTATTTACAGCCAGTGGTTGGCTCTTTAGAAAAAAGTCCACATGATCACTTTCTCAGTACTGAGAAGGGCATCCTCCTCTTCTGCCACTGCCCATAGCAGTTCCTGAGCATTCCCATTCCTCTATGGAGCCCTAGACTGCAGTAAATTGCTGGGATAGAGAAAATGGGGGAACATCCATTCCTGCATCTCCTCTGTGACTAATGAACCTGGACGCAAAGATGATTTAGTCACTTCTGGTTTCAGTGATGTCATCCCCTCTTCTTGATGATCTGCTTTGGAAGTCAGAGGAGACATTGGGGGTCTATTTACCTTCCATAAAGAGTGCCTGTCATCTGCCCAAAGCTATCACATCACAAGGGGGATGTTAGCTTCCTTGTACTAGCAATAAAGCTAAATAAAAAAAAATTGTGTAAAGAAAAAAAGTATAAAAAAATAAAATAAATAAGTAATATAATAATAAAATACATTTTAATAAAATAAATAAAAAATTATTAGAAAAAAAAGTAAAAGCACCCGTTTCCCTTGTGCATACACCAATATGCAAGCGTGAGTAAGTTCTGGACGTGTATGTAAACAGTGATCACATCACAGGTGTGAGGTATCACCACAAACATCAAAATGAGAGAAAAAATCCTTTAGCCATAATTAATGGATAATTCTACACTGATAACTCATAAGGACTTTTAAAGCACCACCTATGTAAAATGTTAGGTACTGTAGTTTGCAGCCATTTCTCAGGTGCAATCAATTTTGAGTCTTGACATGTATGTTATCCATTTACTCTATGCAACTTTATATTTTAAATTTTACAGAAACAGTGTATATTGCACTGTGCCTGTGCACTAAAATTCATTAAATTTTATTGTTTCCTGAAAATTACCATTTTATAAATGGCTGCAGAAATATTGCAATTGCAACAGCCACCATTTAATTCTGCAGGGCCTCTGCTTTCAGAAAATATATAATATTTGAGGGTTCTAAGCAATTTTTTAGCAACCATATGCCATATATAATATGTTGGCAGCAGAGCAGTTTTACACACTCCTGGCTGTTACAGCACCCCGGAGTGCATGTAAATGTGACAAGCCAACTATCAGCTGTTAGGTGGAAGAAATTTGAAAGCCATGCAGCTTCCTGATCACCATACTGCTTCCTGATCACTTGTGTGCCTTCCACTCTAACTCAATTTGCCATATTTGCCAGCTCTCACTCTCTCACCTGCAGGCCTGGAACCCCCCATGGCAGGAGTTGCTGGGTAAAGAGGATGGAGACCAGCATACATACATTCACCAATTTCCCCTAGCTAGAAAGAAACTGGAAGCAGTGTGCATTATGTCATCTCTGGGTTCAGCAGTCACTCTCCCCAGCAACAGAAAAATGGTCTGCACTCCATTAGCTTCTTTGGAAGGCAGGTGGTTCTAGGAGTCACAGAAAGCAATTGGGTGGCTGTACAGCCACCTGCTCACTTTCATCAGAAATCTGACAGTCAGCTTGTGAAGTGTGTGTAAAACCCCCATCTGCCACTGACATATGACATACAGTGGTGGCAGTAAATGGATGAAAGGAAACAACATCAAATAGTATTATGACATGTTCCAAATAAAAGCAGTTGTGTAACATATTCTGAATGTAAATAGTGGCATGGCATTCTGCAAGCAAATCATGAAATGTGTCATACCACTTTCAAAGATGGGGTCATACAATATCTCATCTAATTTCACATATTGTCTAGAAGTAATACCTAGCTTTCAAGGCAGTTTTAAATTATAGAGTGGAAAAATATTTTTCAAGCCAGTTTTTATATTTCAGTCTGTTTATTGGAATAATTTACAAGGTAATTGCAGACACATGTCTTTTGAAGTCATAATAATACAACTTCAGCAGAAGGGTTCAACATCAACATAAGTGTCAAACATTTTCTCAAACTTTGAAAACTAAATGGTAAAACACTAGCTCCTCATAATACATAAAGCAGACCCTGCCTTTTTAATATAAAAATAAGTCTATAGACCTGACTGGCATGTTATTCTGTTTTCAAAATATAGTACTAAAGGCAGAAGAAAAGGGGATGATTATGAGACATCTACTAATAAACAGTGCTGCTTAATAAAGATGAAAAAGAGAAAAGGGTTTAGAGGGAAGAGGGGGAGAGGAAAAGGAGGGTCAATCTCTTACAGACATCACCCTTCCAATGATGAATTTTGTATCCAAGGGTCACACATTTTCTGAAATTTCTCTTGTGCATTGTTGATGGTGCATCTGAGTTTTACCATGATTCAGTTTAACTTATTTTAACAAAGTCAATGTCATGGTCTACTTCTACCATTCAAAACTTCCAGGTTCTCACTATTGCAATTCTGGCTACCAGGGTTTTATACAACACTGATCATTTCAAGTGTGTAGGGATTTCTCCCCAAAATTTGTGCAATAAGATGAATTTTGGTAAGAAGCTACCTTTTTAATTTCAATAATTTTTATTGAAAATTTTCAATAACATAACAGTATGAAAACATCTGCTTCAATAGAGAGTGGATTCATACAGTATAACTTTGGTAAGAAATCACCCCACCATTTGGCTGGGGTTAGAATTAGAGTTGGGGCATAAACATCAGAGGTAGACTTGGAGTTAAACTGAACCATGGTGTGGAGTAGGAAATGTTAAGGGGGTATCGAACAAGGGGAGGATAATAGGAAGGGTAGGGGGAAAGGGGAGGGGTAAATATAATGGGGTGGGGAAGGAGTACCAGTCTGAAATGGTTGGGTAGTTCGATTATTTGTGAGGTATCAGGATTTTACTGAGCAGTTAAGATTTTGTAACCAGTTAGACCATAGAGAATTAAACTTGTGTTGGGTGGAATTGTTAAGAGCTGATCTTTTTTCCATTTTGCACTGGAAGTTAAGATCTGTAATTAGAGATTTGAGGGAAGGAGCAGTGGTTGTATTCCATAATCGGGTTATATTTATTTTTGCTGCGAAAAGTATGTGGATAATGGTGGTACCGGGAAGTATATGGGAATTTTTAAATCCCAATGTGTAAGAGCGTGAGTGAAGGGTTTGGGGTTATCATTATTTTGGATACTTCAGCGATTAGTTGGAACACACTGTTCCAGAAGGATTTGATGGATTTGCAGGACCATAATATGTGTAGTGTGGAGCCTATGTCTCCACATTGTTGCCAGCAAGAGGGGGAGTGGTTTGGGTAAAAAATGGCTAGTTTGGTAGGGGTTAGGTACCATTGATGGAGGATTTTTAAGTATGATTCCCAATGTGAACTGCATCGGGAGGATTTGTAGGTGGAGTGAAATGTAGTATTCCATGTATGTTTTGTAATTGTTTCTGCTAGGAATTTTTCCCAATTGGATAGGGAGGTAGATTTTAGAACAAATTGTAGGTCCGTTAAATACTTGTAGAAAGTAGAAATGCCTTTACCTGGGTATTGTGGTCTGGAAAAGAAGAGATATGCTGTAGTTGGAATTTTTATGGTATGGTGTATGTTATTTGTTTGAATGCAATTGGTGATTCATAAGTAGGTGAAGTATTCAGTAATAGGGAGATTGAATGTGGTTGATTGTGGTTGAATGTGGAGATTTTGAAATGAGTGTAGGGTGTGGTCTTTATAGAGGTCTGCTATGTTACGTACAGTATGTTTCGTTTTTCCCATTGAGGTAGATCTAGGGAGGGTGTAATAGAGTGTAGTATATCAACTGGGGTACAGATTTGTTTGGAGTCTGTGTAATCCGTGGACAAGAGATCGTTCAAAGCTTGAAGAGTGGCTTGGATGCATGGGTGTTTTAGGTGGTAAGTTGTTTGTGAGATTGTTGGAGTTAAAAGTAAATGTTGGGATTTAAGTGGAAGGAAGGGTAAGGTTTCCATTGTAGACTAGATATTTTCTCTGGTTGGGTTCCACCAAAAATATATTTGGTCCAGGAGAGTGGCATTATAGTAGGATTTAAGATGCAGGAGGCCTGCGCCTCCTTTGGTGGGTGGTCTTATTAGGAGATTGGTGGTACATCTAGGTTTTTTGGAGTTCCATAAAAATCTGGTAAGAATCGATTGGAGTTTGGAAAAATAGGTATTGGGAAATGGTATGAGAAGTGTGCAAAAAATGTAAAGAATTTTTGGTAGGATGAGCATATTAATGTTGCCACTCTGCCTAATTTAGAAAGTTCTGAGGTACGAAGGTTGGCAATTTCTTGGGATATAGTTTTGAGTATTATTTTGTGATTTGAGGTAAATAATTGGTCTGTTGTAGCAGTGAGTTTGATTCCCAAGTAGGGGATGTTGTTTTTTTCTCAGGTGAAATGGAATTATTTACCAAGTAATATCTGGGTGTGATATGGTGTGTGGAGATTTAAGATTGAGGATTTGGGCTCATTTAGTTTGTAGTAGGAGACCGTCATGTATTGTTGAAGATGTGTGCATATTGTTTGAAGGGATTTGGTTGGGTTGGTAATCATCAATATGATGTCGTCTGGAAATAGGCTAATTTTGTGTTCAGTGTTAAGATGTTTTATGCCGGTAAACATCGGGTCGTCCCTAAGTTTAGAGGCTAAGGGTTCAATGAGTAGTGCAAATATGACGGGGGATAGTGGGCAGCCTTGTCTAGTACCATTGGTAATATCAAAGGGATCTGATAGTGTTCCATCTGTTAATACTCTGGCTGAAGGGAGGGAATATAGTGATAAGCTGGCTGTTAACATCCAACCTGTAATACCAAATTTCTGTAGGGTCAGTTGCATAAATAGCCAGTGTATTCGGTCTAAGGCTTTTTCAGCGTCTAATGATAAGAGTAATGAGGGTTGTTTGGTGTGTTCTAAGTGGTGAAGAAGGGATATAAGTCTTCTGGTAGCATCAGGTGCTTGGCAGCCTGGTATGAATCCTACTTGGTCTGGGTGTATCAGGGTAGGAAGATAGGGGAGTAGTCTGTGCGATATAATTTTTGCATAGAGTTTTATGTCTGTGTTGAGTAGGGAAATTGGTCTGTAATTTTGGACATACTGTAGGTCTTTGCCAGGTTTTGGTATTGTCGTTATTATTGATTGTAGCATGTCTTTGGGGAATGTACCAGTGATGGCTGCATGATTAAAGAGTTTGGTTAGGTATGGTGAGAGGTTAGGGGCAAGTTGTTTGTAATATCCGTTCGTATATCCGTCGTTCCCTGGAGACTTGTTAAGAGGGAATGTTTTAATGGTGGTTTCTATTTCAGTGGGAGTGATCGGGGTTGATATATCGTCAAGTTGGGATGGAGAAGGTTGGGAGAGTTTAATTGTGTGGAGGAATTGTTGTATGGATGTTGGTGTTGGTTGGATAGTGTCATGTAATATAATACAGAAAATGCTACTAAATAGTTGAAAACTCCTCAATAACACACTACAAGTGAAGTCCAATCCCTAATAAGTCTACAAAATATAAACCATAGCCTTCCTGTGTAATCACAGGGAAAAATTGTGTCCAAAGGAAATATAAATCCTTCCAAGGAATTCCACGATAAATGTCCCCTCAAAAAAAGAAAAACATCACATAGTGCATTATCTTTTATAATCTACATATAAACATGTGACATCACTCAATCCCTTATGATTAAGTCGATGACGAAACACGTCAAGGGAAGTGATGTCAGGAAGGCTATGGTTTATATTTTATTATCCTATGGATTGGACTTCACTTGTAGTGTGTTATTGAGGAATTTTCAAATATTTAGTAGCATTTTCTGTATTATATTAGTTTACACCTCTTCAGGGGTGAAGATGTTGATTGTGCTGTGGGGGAGTTGAATTTGTATATTTATTTAGGAAGTGGTTTTATTTAAAATATGGATAGTGTCATGGTTGTTTTTAAGGTTGTATAGTTGTTGGTAGTAGGTCGCAAAGGCATTGGCTATTTCTTGTGGGTATGTCAGGTTGGGTGATGAACTGAAGATATTTTGGATTTTAGTCATCGTTGTTTAGTCATTTTGGTTAGTAGGGAGTTGGCTTTGTTGCTAAGGGAGTAGAATTTAGTTTTCGTTTTTTGAAGGTTGAGGTCATATCAGGGGCAGACTGACAACTCATGGGGCCCCCAGGCAAACTCAAAAAAGCCTATGAAAAAGGTACCAGGGAATCTCATGGGGCCCCCTACTGACCCTGGGCCCTCGGGCAGTGCCCACGTTTCCAAATGGTTCATATTTTTAAAGTAGAAGGGTTCTGAGTTTGTTTCTGTCATTAGTGAGGTAAGCAGAAGTTACGGAATTTGGGGATTTTTTGTTTAATTCTTTTTTTGTTTTAATTGAGAGGAGGAGAACATCAATTTGTTGGTTTCTTTGTTTGGAGATACGGGAATTTAGTTGTATAAGAATACCTCTCATGTATGCCTTATATGCGGACCATAGTGTAGGTATTGGGATCTCAGGTGTATCATTTATGTCAAAAACATATTATGAGCGTCCAATATATATTTCTTGTGGTCTGGGTTCTTCAGTAGAGTCGAGTTCAGTCTCCAAATGTGAGGGATTGTAGAGTGTTGATTGTGGTCTAAAGTAATGGAGATTGGAGCATGGTCTGACCAGGTTATGGTGCCGATCTTGGAGGAGGTGACATGTTGCAAAGTCCACTTGTCTGTGATGAAAAAGTCAATTCTGGAGTAGGAAAGGTGAGATGGGGAATAGTAGGTGTAATCTTTTTCCGTACTGTGACGGCATTGTCAAATATCGTAAAGATCATTCTTGTGTAGAAAGAGATTAAAGGTGTGCTTGGAGGAGCGTTTACTAGAAGAAGAGTCCAAGAGTGGAATGCCAATAATGTTGAAGTCTCCTCCTATGATTAGTCTGCCTTGTTTCTGAGCGGAGATGGTTGAGTTGATTTTGTTGTGGAATTGGAGTTGGTTGGTTGGTGTTCGGACCATAGATGTTGACCAGAGTGTATAGGATTCCGTTAATTTTACATATCAAGATATGGTAGCTGCCTTGAGGGTCTGCAACTTCTAAGATGTAGTGGAATTGGAGGGGGTCTTTTATGGCTGTGATGACACCATTCTTTTTCTTGGGGTTGGTTGCTATATATATCGGTGAAAAGTGAAGTATACGGAATTTGGGAATTTTGGCGGTGGCAAAGTGGGATTCTTGAAGAAATAGGACATTGGCTTGTAAGGAGCGAGCTTCTTTTTGTAGTAGAGATCTTTTGTAAGGTGAGTTAAGGCCACGGACATTCAAGGATGATATGTTAATCATATTGCTGGATGTAGATGGGTTGTCCGGAGTAGCAGAGATGCTTCGTAGATTGTGTAGAGTGGTAGGCTATCTTTTGCTGTTGGTGGGAAGTTTCCATAGAGAACAAGTAATAATGCGCTGGATGTGGTCGCTGGTTTTATGAGGATGTTCCATCTTGAAATGTGGTTTTTTGAGAGAAGAGGGGTTGACTTGAGCGACTGGTGGTGGTAGGAGGGTAAAAAGAACTTGTTGAAAACACAAGTGATATGTGTAGCTCTTATTGCTACCATGTAACGAGGGGATTTAAACATACATGACTTATGTGAAAAGTCATGTTGACGAAAAACTTAGGGTTCGGAAATGATCGTTAAGGGGCCGTCTGACAGCCTTTAGTGATTCGTGAATAGGTACCCAGCTTGTTGGGTGGTGACTGATGTTAGGGACCCTTGGTTCAAGACCATTCTGTGTTGTGGTTGATTAGAAGTGGATTGGTGGGAGTCCACTGGTATGATGTTCCAAGTTTTCAGGAGTTCGATGCCTGCTTCTAGGGTTTTAATCGTAAAAAGCCTTCCTTGTTGTTTAACAATGAGCTTCGTGGGGAAACCCCATTGGTAGCCAATTCCATGGTTCCGCAACGCTTTTGTTATGGTGACAAGTTTCTTGCGGTTGAGAAGTGTGGCTTTGGATAGGTCTGCGAATAGTTTTATATTCGCTTGAGCTGGTGGTATTGATGTAGTGTTTCTCGCAGCTATAATTTTTTCCTTCACGTGGTAGAAGTTAATGCGTGCTAAGATGTCCCTAGATATTGTGGCGGGTAGGAACGACGGTTTTGGTATTCTGTGCACACGGTCTATAGCGAGCTCTACATCTGATAGGGAGGGAATGAGGTGTTTCATGTGCTGTTGTAAATAGGGCACTATGGCGTCCATAGTGATGTTTTCCGGGATTCCGCGAAATGGGATATTGTTCCGCCTGGAGCGGTCTTCTAGGTCTGCCAATTTGAGGTCAATTTGTTCTATGTCAGTTCCGTGGTCTATAGGATAGGAAGGCTGAATTTCAGTTATAGTTTCTATATCCAGCCTGGGTCTGGACTTGGCAGTGCTGCTAGTGGTGGGAGACAGGGGCGGAGAAGACTCACCAGGGTCTCCTGGATATAATGATGCTGTGAGCCTGGGGTCTGTGGTGGGATCTGTTCTCCATTCTGTCTGTGTGGCATCCTGCTGTGAGCCATCTTGGCTGCAGGGGCTGAGAGCTGGGAAGAAGCTCGTCAGCTTTCCTGGCTGCCCTGGTGACCTGCGGCGACAAGGCATGTCCTTGTCAATCTAGTGCTGTCCCGCTTCCCCTTATTAGTGTGGGGAGAGGTCCATGCTGTCGTTGGGTCTGGTGTGTGCCGGGTTATGGCTGGCGGGGAGACAGAGCTCTCGTCACTGAGCAGCCATCTCGGACCCGGCCGCGCATGCGCCCCCCAGAAGCTACCTTTCTAGGGATTTCCACCAAATATGTAGCATGATGCCTAACTTACTATATGCTAGATAGCATTTGGGTCAGGCTTGGAGGTATGACTTAGCAATCTTAATCAGCAACAAAAAACAACATAGTCCTGGTGTAAGGCTTGGAATGCAAGAAGCTAGAAAAAAATAGGCGGCAATGATGATGTACAATACATAATTCAATCATAGTGATCCATGATTTAAAAAGCCTTGCAAAGAAAAATATTCCCCAGTCAAACTGGTGTCACAGAATTAATCGCCGAGGAGTCCTCAATGTAAGAACATGAACAAAATGTCCAGCACACGCAGATATGGTGAGAAACACAGGCTTGCTGGAATTGGTATATGCTAGAGATGTGCATGATGGAAAATTTTGTTTAATTTAGTTTCACTTTCATTCAGTAGAGTAAAACATTTTATTTAATCACATTCATTGTTAGAATGATTTGTTTTCAGAAAGTTTTGTTATTTTCGGAGAGTTTGTATTCTTTGTTCTGAATCAATTCATATTTTCTGAAGTTCTAATATTCTTTTGTTATTTTGGAATATTTGGTTTAATGTTAATTTGTTATTTCGGGAGATTACTTACGCACTCTGAGTCATCTCTGCTAGTGCATCCCACAAAAAAAATGGAATGAAAGTAACAAATAGAATTAAATTAATTACGAATTTATTCTTTATGTTATTTTATGTTTCAGGGATTCTGATGGATTCACCTCAATCCAACTCAAACACTATAAGTAGGAATCATCTTATTTTACTTTGAAACCTTACTGCATTAATTGCAATATCTTTCCATTTGATATGTAGTGCATTTTTATAATGAAAAATGTTGATGCAAAAAGATTTGGCTGGTTATTAGACTATCTACTCTATGCTCACTAGAATAAAAACAAATGGATCCAAATTGATTTGGATCATTTGTTATGTTGTTACATTATTTCAGATACTTCAAACATTAATAAAAGGTAATTTATTGCATTATGTCATCCAAATAAAACAAATGAATACAAATTCATTTGTTGTTTTCATTATAATTTTATCTTTGTTCAGCTGAAATTTGTTCCCATTGTGATTTACAGATATAGAGACATCTGAATTCCCAAATCATAAATATTTTTTCTGAATTTTGTTTTATAACAAAACAAATTGCACACATCTAGTATATGCAACACTAGGTGATTATAATATATTATAGAGCGGTACCTGTTTTGCATAGGGCTTGATCCTCAAAGTTCCAAAATACACATATGGCATAATGGCAATAAAAGGTTAATGGTGATAAACACATCTTGCGACTCTGATATGGTCTGTGCTGACTCTTGAAAGATACACCAGAAGACGGCCATCAAAGGGGATCAGTCCCTATAAATGACCAGTGAGTCCAACATAAGAAGATGGTTTTGTCTTATGTTGATCTCACTGATCATCACCATGTTCATCAACATTAACCCTTTATTGCCATTATACCATATGCATGTTTGGGAACTTCAAAGTTTAAGTCATATGCAACACAGTTATTGCTGTCACACGTGGAGTATATTATCATTACCTAGTGTTGCATATAACAGGACCAGCAAACCTGTGCGTCTCACTGTATCTGTGTGCACTGGACATTTTGTTCATCAACTTTAGACCTTCTTTGATCTTCCTGGAGCTGATTGTTGGCTGAGTCCTTGCCATTTTGGCTATTCTTCTATCCATTCGAATGGCAGTTTTTCGCTTTCTTCCACGTCTTTCAGGTTTTGGTTGCCATTTTAAAGCATTTGCGATCATTTTAGCTGAGCAGCCTATCATTTTCTGCACTTCTTTATATGTTTTCCCCTCTCCAATCAACTTTTTAATCAAGGTACGCTGTTCTTCTGAACAATGTCTGGAACGACCCATTTTCCTCAGAATTTCAGAGAGAAATGCACTGTAACCAGCATGTACAACATTTGCTGCCTTCCTTCCTTAAATAAGGGTAATAATTGCCATTGCCACCTGTTTTTCAAAGAATGAATGACCTCACTAATAGAACTCCACACTGCTATTATTTTGAACATGCCCCTTTCAATTAGTGATTCAATTTCACAGAATCAGCAGCATGCATGTCATGACTGTTGGGTCTGTTGGATTTCTATTACTCTACTACACCTGCTGGTAAATTATTTGCCATGTAGAAATATCATTTCTACCAAAAACAGTGATTGATCAGGTTAGTGATGTCTGACTGCTATTATTTTGAACACAACTGTACATTGCCAAGAGGTTTTATCCTCTTCGGTCTGTTATTACTGATAACCTCTTTTTTAGCCATCTGTGTAATGGCTTTTTGTTTCCCCACTACCATCTGCTGTGTTCTTATTTGGCTTGTTACCAGGTACCCGGTTTACCCTTATTACTTTTGTTATTTCTACCTCTTATTGGTGTTCTCTTCTATTGTGAGCATTATTTTTATAGCAATTTTTGTTTGGTCCTCTTTATATGGCTCTGCAAATTCTATCTTATAATGTCAAAGGTCTTGATTCTATTAGGAAGAGGTGGTTGGTGTTTAGGTAGTTCAAATCTTCAGGGGCAGATGTTATTTTTATTTAGGAAACACACTTCCAAAAAGATGGTTCTTTCAAATTTGCTTCCAAACATCTCCCCCTTTCCTATATGGCCTCTGATCCTTTGGGAAAGAAATCTTGACTAAGAAGCATTGCCCCTGGAGACAGCAAACATCTTACAATCTTGCTTCTTTTTGTTGGAATGTTTATATGCAGAAACTCCACTGGTTTTGTTAAATGTACTGTAAATTTACCTAACTCTGCTTTTTCTGTCTCGGGTTCTGGACAGGTTACACTCTGTCTCGACCCCGTTTATTGGTTGGTGGAGATTTCAGTCTGGTAATGTCACCCTCTAGAGACAGAAAAGCATTATTTTAATCTACCCCCTCCAAAAGGCTCTGTAGAGCATCCACAGCATTTCAGAAACTTAGCAGAGAGCACTGCCTATTTAATGCTTGGAGGATAACCCCCCCCCCCATAAACAGTTTCCATTTTATTCCAATCGCCACAAAATGTACTCTAGGCTAAATCAATTCTTCATTAAGATGTTATTGATACATACTCTTCTGAGATTATTAAATGGTCTTATGATGCCTCGATTTCATTAGATATTGTCCTCTCGAATCTTACTCCTAGAACTTGTCACCGCTGCCTTAGGCTAGGTTCACACTTCTGCATTTTGCATTTAATGCATTTTTTCAGGGCGTCTGTGGTGCATTTTGCATTTTTGAACACACATTTTGATGTGTTTTGATGTGTTTTGCATTTTTTTTACCAATAGGAAGTATAAAAGTTTTGTTCATGTAGTGAGACTTTGATACAACTTTTATGCTGCTTTCATGCTGCTTGAGTGTCAGAGAGTGCAAACTGAAGTCACATCAAAAGTCTCATTAAAGTCACTTTTCTTATTGACAAAAAAAACAAAATGCATAAAAACGCATTAAAAACACAATACTACTTCCGGTTCTGGCGCCACATGTAGGAGTCACACGGAACGGTGGTTCCAGGAACTCCCACATGTAAGTTCAGCCTCTTGGCCCTGGAACACCCACCCAAGGTCCAACTCGCCTCCCCACTCTCTAGGGATACTCTATATGGAACGCTATTTAGTGCCAGAGCCTCCTGGACCCGCAGCAGCTGCTCGGCCCACTCCACACAGCTCAGGCACCCCTTCAGCCAAGATAGTCGACAACATGGACACAGGCACAACCAACATACAGCCTCAGACAGCTGTCTCTGTGTTTGACCCCCCTGATGATCAATATGACAAAATTGCATAGGCTGTAGCTGCTTTGCTATCCCCAACGGTCACAGCGGCATTAGATAGAGCAGTTTCCTCAGGTAAAGAGCAACTTAGGAAGGAAATTGTAAAACATGCTAAATGGCTCACCGATGCTGACCAATGGCTGTCTTATTTGGAGGAAGAGAAACAATCCTCACAAACCACAGCTCATCAAGCTACACAAGCGCAGCAATACATCCTGGAAAAGCTGGATGATTTGGAAAATTGTTTGTGCAGGAACAATCTGCGGATTGTAGGTCTCCCTCAATCCTATAACTCCAGCTCCCTCATCGATATATGCACCACATGCATTCCTGCAACTTTGGGTGATACTACTGCATGCATTGTGGAAAGATCATATTGCCTGGGCTCTCCGTCCAATGAAAGACGCTCCCCAAGGTCAGTGATTGTCAAGTATCTTAATTACTCGGACAGAGTGGCCATTCTTAAATCCTTTTGCAATTCAAGATCGCTCCAATTAGATGGCCATTAGTTACTATCATTTGCGGACTACTCTCAAGAGGTATTTCGCAGACGCAAAGCCTTCCAACCTCTTTCAACTTGAAAGGTATTCAATTTATGCTGGCATACCCCGTCACGATTCGTCTGATCAATCAAGCAGGGGAACCTAAAGTCTTATCACATCCAGAAGAAGCAGCACAATGCATCTAGTCTACCTAAATGTATCCCAGGAAATACAAAACTCCGCGACCACTTCTCACGTAGCAGGCCCCAGGGAACAATGTAGCCCACTGAAAGACCCGCTGAAGAGACCACGCATGGCACAAAATTTGGGAAAACCCAGGCCATCATAACACAAACTCTGGTGATATAACTAATGTTTCCTTCGTGTTTACACTTACTTGTTGATAATATTGGTGTAGCCATTGGAGTTAAACTGCACAAGTTTCTTAACGTTTATGGTTAATGTCGCTGTAGATTAGGTTGTCTGTTTTATAAGGGTTAGTACAGTCTTATTGTGCTCTGGCTCTTGATGCCCATTACAGGACTGTTCCAACTCTCACTCTGATACTCCATGGAGAAGTAATGGGATTCCTTAGTTCACCGCTGCTATTGTTCCGGTGGACCATCTGCAAGAGCTGCGGGTAATACTGTTCACAGAAATGGGCTACATGTGAAATAATGTGAGTCAAGAACAACGCTTTGGTTTTTTTCTTTTGTATATTCCAATTTTAGCCCCTGTTGGGATATAGTTTTGTTGCTCTTTCTATTCTTCTGCTCTTTCCTTCTAGTCTTTCCTACATTGGGAACCAAACCCCCACATTATATGTCACTACTCTGCGTGGAGCTTGACACTCAGTGGAGAGAGGGGTCTGGGATAGTGGCTACATATAAAAGGTCTACCTATAAAAGATCTTTGACCACCAGGTTACAATGATTCGTGTTTTCTTATGGAATGTCAAGGGCCTGCTATCCCCCGCATAAACGCATGGCGATATTACACCATCTCAAACGCCTCAAGGCAGATATAGCTCTCTTACAGGAAACCCACCTGGCACAAGCTGATTTCTTACAAATGAAGAAGCTATGGGTAGGCCAGGTTTACAGCTCACCCTCAGTCACAGGTAAAGCAAGGGTTTTAATACTTTTACACAAACTCCTATCGTGTGAGTTGGAATCCACTAACATAGATGATGAAGGTCGAATGCTTACCATTCGCCTCTGTCTAGCCTCCAGAGATCTTGTTACATCCAATATTTACGCCCCCAATCCCCCCACCAAATCATTCTTTCAAAAAACTACTTCTCATGTGTCCCAATATCTTCACGTCACCATGATAATGGGAGGCTATTTCAACTCCCTTATAAATCCCAGGGAGGACAGATCGAGAGACAGACCCTCCTCTCCTATAACCCCCCCCCCCGCAACTAACAGATATATGGCATTTATCTCAACCAGATGGCAGAGAATACACATTTTACTCATCCATATCCCACACATTGTCGAGAATAGACTACATTTTCTGTAACTCCACCCTTCTGAATTTTATCACCGAATCTAACATTCATGATATAGCCATCTCGGACCATAGCCCGATCTAACATTCACTTTGCAAATTTTGTTTCCCCAACAATTGCCCAGGTGATGGCATTTTCCTTTCTATCTAGCAAACAATAGAGATCTCAAAGTGATAAAGGACACTTGGTTGGAATACGAAACCACCAATGCAGTTCAGAAAGATAACTCAAATCTGTTCTGGGAAATGGGCAAAGCTGTGCTATTGCATTTGCAGTGGCCTATAAAAAAAAAGATCTCTCAGCAATACCATGAGGCTAGTGACCGTCTGCGGGCTGCACAGGCACAATTAGCTGAGGCAAATGCTTATGACCACAGGAAAGCCTTGCTAGAAGCCAAAAAACTATTTGACCTCTGGGCCAAAGCCCAAGAAACCATACACCAATCCTATTTGGATTTACAATACCATAAATTTGGATATAAGCCAGGAAAACTAATTGCCTGTCTCTGCAAAAAATCATACACCCCCACTCATTTCACAGCTTTGAAAGATCCTCAAGGTTCTCTACACAACTCCCCCGAGGAAATAAATCACATACTCAAACAGTTTTATGCTAAACTATATGGTCCTGATCCAATAGAAATTAACCAAGCACAAGAATTTTTAGCCCAAATCTCTCTCCCACAAGTAGATCAAGCCTCCTTGGAAACACTTAATGCTCCAATTACTACCCAGGAAGTTGCAACAGTGATTACCACCTTAGCTAATGGTAAAGGCCCAGATGGTTACACCTCCAAATTCTACAAATTATCAGCCACTATAGTCACTCCAACATTAGTAGCCATCTACCATAACATACAAGGGGGGGGGGGAATACCTACCCTCCAGCTTTCAAGCTCATATATAGCTGATAGCAAAAAAAGGCGACCAATCCTGGTTCATATCACCCAATTTCTTTACTAAACCTAGACTGCAAAATACTATCTAAAATAATTGCCAATAGGCTAGCCTTGCTTCTGCCTTCTCTTATACACCCCTCTCAGGCTGGCTTTATACAGGGCCGGTCGGCGGCATCTAATATCCAAAAGGTCCTGGCTGTCTCGGAGCATGCCAAGAACAACTCGCTTAACGATATAGCTACAATTTCCCTTGATGCCAAAAAGGAATTTGATAATGTCAACTTTCATTGGCTAACACTAGTCTTCCAAAACTTTGGATTCTCTGGCCCTTTTTCTAATCATTGATATCACATATGTATTCTGCACCATTCTCCAACATCATAGCGGCGAGCCGCATCTCCAACTCCATTGAATTTTGCAAGGGAACTAGACAAGGGCGCCCTTTGTCCCCCCTGCTGTTCAACTGCCCTGGAACCTTTATCATGATTCTTACTGTCCAAATCAAAATTACACTGGGTTACAATTGGCCAACACGATCTCCATCTAGCATTATTTGCAGATGACATACTGATCTTTACCTCCAACCCCCAGATAGATATATCACACATCCACAATATCTTCACAAAATTTAAATTTTGCTCAGGTCTATGGATACATTTTTCAAAAAGCGAGATCTTTCCCCTTTACCATGCTAGGCCCCCTTCCTGGACAACAAGCTCGATGTTCCCTCCCCTCCACCCCTTCCTTCCCCCTTCCCCTTCCATCGACCTACTCACGCGTTCTCCTTACCCCCTTGTCTATCAATCTGCCCTCTAGATGTTACATTTATCTTTTGGGTTTAACCTACCAGTGGAGGGCATGACCAGAAAATATGTTATCTATGTATCTATGTCACCCTACATTGTACTTCATTTTCTTTTCCTTTTTTTTTTGTTGAATAATGTAGTACTAGTTCCATAAAGCTTTACATCACAGCCGCTGCCCATGGACCCTGAAGATGAAACCAAATCCCACATTACATTCTCCTTAAAACTACCAATGTTGCTGGTGTTGTATCTCCTCATATGCCCAACATCTAAATTAGATCACCCTCCCCATCCCTCATCTAGGGGATAGAAACTCAAAGCCTCTTACTGAAAGCCAGCACACCTCTTCATAAAATACTTCTTACCGTCATGATTAACAACTGGCGACAGAGAGAAGGTTTTTTCTTTCTTGTAAGAAATGAGTATTTGCTTGACAGTTAATTGGGTACACTATGTTAATCCAGTTATGCTACTTCAGTAGTATTTTTTGTACTACATATTCAAGTACGGGTGAAATGCCTCCCTTCCTACCTTTTGACATGCTAATTTTATGTAATGTTGTATTTTAAAATGTTTGTAATGTTGAAAACCCAATAAACATTCTTTAAAAACCCCCCACAATACTTGCATTTTTGGTGCGGGTCCATTAAAGTCTATTACAAGCAAAATGCAATCTGCTGAGAAAAAAAGGTCCATGACCCTTTAAAAAAACCTCATGGCTCAAAATACACAGATAGGAACTTGGTCCATAGGAAATCATGTTAAATGGACTGCAAACTGGAAAATGCACTGCAATCCGCATAAGTGTGAACCTGGGGATAATGAAAGTCTTCTTCAGATAGAACATGTTCAAGGGCAGCTAGCCAGGAGTTTAACAAAGTTCTTCCAGTTCAATGCTGGCATAGTGGCCTCTGCTTCCACTTTATGGGAAGCTCACATGGCCTTCATCAGGTATTTATATATATCACCTAGTGCACATCTGAAACGTAACACTCTCCATACTAAACGCTCACTGATTTCTTAATTGATCAAAGCAGAACAACACTTGCACTCTAATCCTTCTGTGGACGCCCCCGAAATGCTACTCAATTAAGAGACCAACTTAACATCCTCAAGCTTCATAAAATTGCACAATCCCTTGTGTGGGCTAGACAAAAATGTTATAAGTTTTCAAATAAAGCTCATAGAATGTTGGTGAATAAGCTCAGAGCTATACCTCCTTTCTCTTTGCCTGACTATTTATACCAACTGGATGGCACCCCTACCCATTGTCCCCAAACCATAGCTAAGGTATTTGAGGAGTATTACCAAAAATTGTACAACTGTCTTTCCCAAGATATACACCCTCTTCTTAAGTAAGAACATTTTGATAACTTCTTTGATGCGCTAACCTTGCCCAAACTGTCTCTCTCTGAGGTCAAATCTCTTAATGCTGGTATAACTCTAGAAGAACTCACTTATGTTATTAAATGTAAAATCCCCAGGAACAGATGGCCTCCCCTACTCTTCTTATAAGACCTTTTTTCCTACACTAGCTTCATTTCTACTTGATTTGTTTAAATCTCTCCTCCAAGGAAAAATCCCTTACAATCAGTACATGCATTCTTATATCGCAGCTATCCTGAAGACTGGTAAATATGCATCTCTCCTGGATAACTATCATTCTATAGCATTATTGAATTATGATTACAAGATATTTACAAAAATTTTGGCCAGCAGATTAGCTAGGCTTTTACCTAAGCTTATAAATTGTGACCAGGGGGGATTTGTCCTAGCCAGGGATGTGGGAGACAACACGAGAAGGATAGACCTTATTGATATACTCAGTAGCTCACATACCTCCACTTTACTGCTAAGCTTGGATGCTCAGAAAGCATTTGATAGGTTGGGTTGGTTCTAAATGTTTCAAACGCTCTCTAAATTTGGTTTTCATGACCATTTTCTCAAGGCCTTAAAGGCCCTCTGCTCGACCCCAACCTCTCAAGTGCAGTTTTCCTCATATCCATCTCAGTCTTTTCAGATAGGTAATGGCACCCCCCAAAGTTGTCCGTTATCTCTGTTACTTTTTAGACTATGTCTGGAACCTCTTGCAGTTACAATTAGAACTAATCCAGATATACACAAGGTTATCACTCACCATAGAGAGTTTAAATTATCATTATTTGTGAATGATGTCCTTCTAATGCTTACAGATCCATATACTGTATATCTCTACTGATGCTCCATCACTTGTCAGACGTTTTAGTGCATTATCAGATTAGAAAATTAATACTTCCAATATGAAGGCTTTATCCATTTGTATTCCCAGGATACTCTGGAATCTCTTCAAATGAATTATCCTTAGCGCTGGTGTTCCCACTCCGTGTTATTTAGGCATTACCTTAACTCCTTCCTATCAGACCTTGTATGATGCAAATTATCCACCTTTATTTCACACTATTTATAAACTTTATATGGCATAGTAAAGCCCACCATATAGCACAATCCGTCCTGCTTTCATTTCAATCTAGGGGTGGGTTTGGTGTCCAAAAAATATTATTTGGCTGTGCATTTACGACCTGTGGTTTCTTGGTCTGCCCAAGACCCGCTAAATAAATTGACTGAAATTAAATCCATTCAATTAAAACCCATACATTTATGTTCATTAGTCTGGTCACTCTTCCCTAGTAAGCCTACTCTGTATAAACATTTGCTATTTACTTTAGCAATCTGGAAAATGTGTAAGTTGAAAAGCTCCCTCTCTTACTTCTGCTCACCTTTAGCTAATGTATTTAACTCAGACCTCCTAGACAGCTTTACTTATAGACACATTGCATCATAGACTGAAGCAGCTTTGCTTCAATTATGCCACTTAGTCAACCCAGTTTTTAGCAAATTAAAGCCCTTTGCTGAGTTAAGTACCTCTAAGCATATGCCAGCTCATCATCACTTTGTATATACAGATTAACATTTTTTTTTCCGTTCGGGCTCCTTCCTTAACCTTAGAGAAACCTGCTACTTTTTAACATATATGTACACAAGGGCCATATCAATTACATTTAATTACAACATGAAGAAACATCCTTGACTGTAAAATGTCACCTATATAATGGTGGAAAATGGTCGCAGGCACTCCAACAGCCCATCCCTCTCAATTTATGGGAGAAATATTGGAACTCCAAATCACCTAGGTGTGTTGTATACAAAGAGAATATCTTTGCAAAAGTGATATTTTAGTATAAGAAACCTGAGGTTCTGCATGACAAAAACCTGATTGTTTTTGCTGTCTGCTGTGGTCAGGGTGTGGTTCACTTTTCCACATTTCTTGACTTTGTGCAAATATTTGCCCCTTTTGAGATGCAATCCTAACAGTTTTGCAGCAGATTTTGAATATAACTCTTCAATTTGAACCTATTCACTTTCTTATGGACCTACCTTTTTCAGACATTTCAAAATACACTCAAAAAATGACTGCCCACATCTGACACACTGAGAGCCACCAGGAGTACTATTCCTCTGTTCTGTTATCTGAGAAGGTGAAAACGTACCAGCTTGACCATAACTTATGGAATCTGTTAACCATATCATCTGTCATAGTTAGTGTCCTTTCTAATTCCTGAATAGTGTCAATTTCTCTAACCCAATCTTGAATTGAGGGAATGTATGTAGTCTTCCAATGTCTGGAAATTAAGGTCTTTGCTGCATTCAGGAGGTGTCACACTAGGGAGAGTTTGTACGATTTAAGAGAACATGTGGAGATGTATAAAAGTGGATAAAGTGCAGCGCTATAAATATATAAATAATAAAAAAATGACAATCCATATAAATATTGAAGGCAAAATACTCAAAGTGCTATTCAGTGCAATATGTGCATAAAAGTGAATAAACAAATGTCCATATAAATCTCTCCAATCTTATCAGTAGAGAAATTAAGTAGAAGTAGTCCTCAGTTTAAATCATACTATATCCATGTGAATGAAGTGCAGATGTGCGCATATCCTTTTAGGGAATCCACCATCTCTATGGGTGTACACTCACCAGAAATTAGATGTACACAAGCATTGGTTACAATCTGTCACATCTGGGTGCAGGAACAGAGAAGCAGCCTATGGGTTAATCCTCCAGCCTCCTTTATGTGCCAGTGGTGCAAGTATCCTTTGTCCTGGAGAAGATAGCTCAACCACAGGAGCCAGAAAAGCTAAGTGGCTTTTACAATCTGTCAGTGTGCTGCCATGCGGCTCATGCCAAGCCATGGCCCCGTTCTTTTCTAGGATTCTTTTAGTTGTAACTATGTTTTGTTTATCTGGTGATACTTTTACCAGATTTTAACATTTGTATTTTCATATTATGCTGTGTTCTTGACAGGCACATCCCTAGCATGTATTCATTGTAAAGTACTCTGATTTTTCTTTGTAACCGATTGTGGTTGTTCTTAATGTAGTTGGGCTTATTCCCTGTGTACCTTTGCAAATTTGATACCTACATTATGATTTTATGATGCCTTGAGCTTTCTATGTGATCAATAAAAATACAATTATAACAAAAAAACCCACATATATTGTTTGCTACTAGAGATGAGCAAATCGAACCAGGCGAACCGGAATTCGAGTCGAATTTCAGGAAATATTCGATTCGCGTCGAATCCGAAATTTTGCCTACTTCGGGTGCGCGAATCGAATATTTCCCGATCAGCCGGCAAAAGTGTCCCTGCAGTGAGCTCCGCTATTTCTGACAGTTCTCTGACAGAAGGAACACATGTTTAGCGGTTGAAACATTGTATCTATTAGTTTCCATTTAGGATACAGATGTTTCAACCGCTGTACATGTGAAGAAGCTGTCAGAGAACTGTCTGAAATAGAGGAACTCTGCACATACCCTTTTTGCCGGCTTGGAATTATTCTTATTTTCATCCTACTTCTTCTTCTTCTTCTTCATCCTCATCCTCATCCTCTTCTTCTGAGGATGAGGATGAAGAAGAAGAAGAAGAAGTAGGATGAAAATAAGAATAATTCCAAGCCGGCAAAAAGTGTATGTGCAGAGTTCCTCTATTCTGCAGATACACTTAGAGGAGCTCTGCAGATACACTTAGAGGAGCTCTGCACATACACGTTTTGCCGGCTTGGAATTAATCTTATTTTCATCCTACTTCTTCTTCTTCTTCATCCTCATCCTCAGAAGAAGAAGAGGATGAGGATGAAGAAGAAGAAGAAGAAGAAGAAGAAGAAGAAGAAGAAGAAGTAGGATGAAAATAAGAATAATTCCAAGCCGGCAAAAAGTGTATGTGCAGAGTTCCTCTATTCTGCAGATACACTTAGAGGAGCTCTGCACATACACTTAGAGGAGCTCTCCACATACACTTTTTGCCGGCTTGGAATTAATCTTATTTTCATCCTACTTCTTCTTCTTCTTCATCCTCATCCTCAGAAGAAGAAGAAGAGGATGAGGATGAAGAAGAAGAAGAAGAAGAAGAAGTAGGATGAAAATAAGAATAATTCCAAGCCGGCAAAAAGTGTATGTGCAGAGTTCCTCTATTCTGCAGATACACTTAGAGGAGCTCTGCACATACACTTAGAGGAGCTCTGCACATACACTTTTTGCCGGCTTGGAATTAATCTTATTTTCATCCTACTTCTTCTTCTTCTTCATCCTCATCCTCAGAAGAAGAAGAAGAGGATGAGGATGAAGAAGAAGAAGAAGAAGTAGGATGAAAATAAGAATAATTCCAAGCCGGCAAAAAGTGTATGTGCAGAGTTCCTCTATTCTGCAGATACACTTAGAGGAGCTCTGCACATACACTTAGAGGAGCTCTGCACATACACTTTTTGCCGGCTTGGAATTAATCTTATTTTCATCCTACTTCTTCTTCTTCTTCATCCTCATCCTCAGAAGAAGAAGAAGAGGATGAGAATGAGGATGAAGAAGAAGAAGTAGGATGAAAATAAGAATAATTCCAAGTCGGCAAAAAGTGTATGTGCAGAGCTCCTCTAAGTGTATCTGCAGAGCTCCTCTAAGTGTATCTGCAGAATAGAGGAACTCTGCACATACACTTTTTGCCGGAAACCGCTGTATGGAGGGAATGTCCCAGAACTGTCAGAAATAGACTATTTCTGACAGTTCTGGGACATTCCTTCCATACAGCGGTTGAAACATTGTATCTATTTGTTTCCATAAATGGATCCATTTATGGAAACAAATAGATACAATGTTTCAACCGCTGTATGGAAGGAATGTCCCCAGAACTGTTAGAAATAGTCTATTTCTGACAGTTCTATGACATTCCCTCCATACAGCGGTTTCAACCGCTGTATGGAGGGAATGTCATAGAACTGTCAGAAATAGACTATTTATGACAGTTCTGGGACATTCCTTCCATACAGCGGTTCAACCGCTGTATGGAGTGAGTGTCCCAGAACTGTTAGAAATAGTCTATTTCAGACAGTTCTATGACATTCCCTCCATACAGCGGTTGAAACCGCTGTATGGAGTGAATGTCCCAGAACTGTCAGAAATAGACTATTTATGACAGTTCTGGGACATTCACTCCATACAGCGGTTGAAACATTGTATCTATTTGTTTCCATAAATGACATTCTGCAAATACACTTAGAGGAGCGCTGCAGATACACTTTTTGCCAGCTTGGAATTAATCTTATGTTCATCCTACTTATTCTTCTTCTTCTTCATCCTCATCCTCATAAGAAGAAGAAGAGGATGAGGATGAAGAAGAAGAAGAAGTAGGATGAAAATAAGAATAATTCCAAGCCGGCAAAAAGTGTATCTGCAGCGCTCCTCTAAGTGTATCTGCAGAATGTCATTTATGGAAAAAAATAGATACAATGTTTCAACCGCTGTATGGAGTGAATGTTCCATAACTGTCAAAAATAGACTATTTATGACAGTTCTGGGACATTCACTCCATACAGCGGTTGAAACCGCTGTATGGAGGGAATGTCATAGAACTGTCAGAAATAGACTATTTATGACAGTTCTGGGACATTCACTCCATACAGCGGTTGAAACCGCTGTATGGAGGGAATGTCATAGAACTGTCAGAAATAGACTATTTCTGACAGTTCTGGGACACTCACTCCATACAGCGGTTGAAACATTGTATCTATTTGTTTCCATAAATGGATCCATTTATGGAAACAAATAGATACAATGTTTCAACCGCTGTATGGAGTGAGTGTCCCAGAACTGTTAGAAATAGTCTATTTCTGACAGTTCTATGACATTCCCTCCATACAGCGGTTGAAACCGCTGTATGGAGTGAATGTCCCAGAACTGTCAGAAATAGACTATTTATGACAGTTCTGGGACATTCACTCCATACAGCGGTTGAAACATTGTATCTATTTGTTTCCATAAATGACATTCTGCAAATACACTTAGAGGAGCGCTGCAGATACACTTTTTGCCAGCTTGGAATTAATCTTATGTTCATCCTACTTATTCTTCTTCTTCTTCATCCTCATCCTCATAAGAAGAAGAAGAGGATGAGGATGAAGAAGAAGAAGAAGTAGGATGAAAATAAGAATAATTCCAAGCCGGCAAAAAGTGTATCTGCAGCGCTCCTCTAAGTGTATCTGCAGAATGTCATTTATGGAAAAAAATAGATACAATGTTTCAACCGCTGTATGGAGTGAATGTTCCATAACTGTCAGAAATAGACTATTTATGACAGTTCTGGGACATTCACTCCATACAGCGGTTGAAACCGCTGTATGGAGGGAATGTCATAGAACTGTCAGAAATAGACTATTTATGACAGTTCTGGGACATTCACTCCATACAGCGGTTGAAACCGCTGTATGGAGGGAATGTCATAGAACTGTCAGAAATAGACTATTTCTGACAGTTCTGGGACACTCACTCCATACAGCGGTTGAAACATTGTATCTATTTGTTTCCATAAATGGATCCATTTATGGAAACAAATAGATACAATGTTTCAACCGCTGTATGGAGTGAGTGTCCCAGAACTGTTAGAAATAGTCTATTTCTGACAGTTCTATGACATTCCCTCCATACAGCGGTTGAAACCACTGTATGGAGTGAATGTCCCAGAACTGTCAGAAATAGACTATTTATGACAGTTCTGGGACATTCACTCCATACAGCGGTTGAAACCGCTGTATGGAGGAAATGTCATAGAACTGTCAGAAATAGACTATTTATGACAGTTCTGGGACATTCACTCCATACAGCGGTTGAAACCGCTGTATGGAGGGAATGTCATAGAACTGTCAGAAATAGACTATTTATGACAGTTCTGGGACATTCACTCCATACAGCGGTTGAAACCGCTGTATGGAGGGAATGTCATAGAACTGTCAGAAATAGACTATTTCTGACAGTTCTGGGACACTCACTCCATACAGCGGTTGAAACATTGTATCTATTTGTTTCCATAAATGGATCCATTTATGGAAACAAATAGATACAATGTTTCAACCGCTGTATGGAGTGAGTGTCCCAGAACTGTTAGAAATAGTCTATTTCTGACAGTTCTATGACATTCCCTCCATACAGCGGTTGAAACCGCTGTATGGAGTGAATGTCCCAGAACTGTCAGAAATAGACTGAAACTGTCACAGAACTGTCCTTCTTCTCATCCTTCTCCTTCTTCTCCTTCTTCTCATCCTTCTTCTCATCCTTCTTCTCATCCTTCTCCTTCTTCTCATCCTTCTCCTTCTCCATCTTCTCATCCTTCTCCTTCTCCTTCTTCTCATCCTTCTCCTTCTCCTTCTCTTTCTTCTCATCCTTCTCCTTCTTCTCATCCTTCTCCTTCTTCTCATCCTTCTCCTTCTCCTTCTTCTCATCCTTCTCCTTCTTCTCATCCTTCTCCTTCTCCTTCTTCTCATCCTTCTCCTTCTTCTCTTCCTTCTCCTTCTTCTCATCCTTCTCCTTCTTCTCATCCTTCTCCTTCTCCTTCTTCTCATCCTTCTCCTTCTTCTCATCCTTCTTCTCATCCTTCTCCTTCTTCTCCTCCTTCTTCTCATCCTTCTCCTTCTTCTCATCCTTCTCCTTCTTCTCATCCTTCTCCTTCTTCTCATCCTTCTCCTTCTCCATCTTCTCATCCTTCTCCTTCTCCTTCTTCTCATCCTTTTCCTTCTCCTTCTCCTTCTCCTTCTTCTCATCCTTCTCCTTCTTCTCATCCTTCTCCTTCTCCTTCTTCTCATCCTTCTCCTTCTCCTTCTTCTCATCCTTCTCCTTCTTCTCATCCTTCTCCTTCTCCTTCTTCTCATCCTTCTCCTTCTTCTCATCCTTCTCCTTCTTCACATCCTTCTCCTTCTCCTTCTTCTCATCCTTCTCCTTCTTCTCATCCTTCTCCTTCTCCATCTTCTCATCCTTCTCCTTCTCCTTCTTCTCATCCTTCTCCTTCTCCTTCTTCTCATCCTTCTCCTTCTTCTCATCCTTCTCCTTCTCCTTCTTCTCATCCTTCTTCTCCTTCTCATCCTTCTCCTTCTCCTTCCTCATCTCCAAGGGCATTTAAATTAAAGGTACAGTGTTCTGCACTAATTTAAAGGCTCTCTGAAGCCTAGAAACCCTTTTAATAAGTTAACTTCGTAGCGAATTAATTCGCATCAAATCGAATTTCATACTGGAATTCGCCGAATCAGCCGAATCGAATTTTTGAGAAATTCGCTCATCTCTATTTGCTACATACAAACCTGCCCCAACTGTTTCTGTAAAGTAAAAAGTGAAAGTTATTCATTTTTCCTGTTTTTCCTGTTTTGGTAAACAAATGTCACAAATTGGTACCAGTGCAGCACATAATATTACAAGCTGAAATATATATTTGTGAAGTCCTTATAAATGTAAATGCTTGAAGAAGGCCACAAACACTGACCACTTTCTATAACATCACCAGTGTGGTAGTGACTAGTGACAGTCATTAATAGTTTTTTTTTTTGGTCGTGCATTTTCATTTTCAGTTTTTATTTAATTATTAATTAAAATCCCATAAGTCCAAAGCCATTTTTGCCTCCATCCCAGAATCATTCTCATGTGCTGGCAGTAGAGAATGGATTAGGTGTGAAATGTGAATTTCGCTATTTAGAATGAATATGCTCTTTTATCATACTGTTCTCTTTAAAAGACACAAAACACACATTTCATCAATTAGTCCTAGTTTTGATATATCATTTTGTGCACCTATTTTGGTCTTTTTAGCACAGGAGAACCCTGGAATGGAAAAAGAACAGAACAATTAAATAAATAGGATGATTTAAAATAAAACATAATATAAAATAAATAAACCCTTTTGCTGCTGTAGCATTTTTATTTTTCATTTCGCGCACACATGCTTATATGCTCTTTTTGTACCAAAAACACATTTAAAACTCCAAAAACATGTTTTTTGAAATCAGAGAACCCTTAGACTTAAATGATGGTTGTTGAAACTTTTGATATCACACTATATTAAAGCGGAGCTCCATCCAAAAGGGGAAGTTCCGCTTTAAGGACTGCTCCCCCGCTCTCCATTAAGGATTGGCACCTTTGGGGAGCGGGGCGGGGGAAGGTACCCGAATTTGATAGGTACCGGCTCCCACTTCCGGTACAATCACCTAGGTGCCCTCCCTCCCTGTAGTCTTTTGGGACATGTGATAGGTCCCAGAAGACTACAGGACCATTCACGAAGTGCGCACTGGGTGCCCACACTGAAGGTACCGGCCTCTTGGAATACAGTTTTTGTAGTTGCTGACTTTTATTTTTTGATAGGTCGAGTAGAACTCCGCTTTGACTCAACTGTTTATTAAACCTATAACATTAGTAACAAATACATTCAAATACATTTTAATGCATGCAAACAGAATAAAATCTCAAAATGTTCTATACAATATAAAAGACAAGTCTTAGTTGAGTAAATAGATACCAAGTACATCAAAGCTTAAAATTGTGCCTCCAAAATGGCAATCAAATGATACAGAAAATTATCCATAGATGATGACTTAAAGCTGATTTCCAGCTTTACTGTCATTTTTAAAAGTTTGTTGTGTAAGGTTTTCCCAATCAAACTATTTCCTACACTAACAGGTGCACCAACTGTGCACACTGTATACACTGTAGGTAGTATCAGCTACTTACAATACACAATATATTGTGTTCTAGCTTTGGGATGCCAACATATTGTTCCACTCCGGGAACAAAGTTCTTTCAGGCTGAGCAGATTTCAGCCAATCATAGGCACCTTTGTGTTCTCTGAATGATTACAATGCTTCCTCTGATTGGCTAAGTTAAAGATTGTGACGTAATTCACCCACCTCTCCACTTCAGTCAGAGTAAGCTTTGTATTCATTCAGACAATACAAAGCTGCCTATGATTGGATGAGTGCAACTCAGTCCGGCTCAATTTTTTTCTGAGCTGGGAGCAGGATGTTCACATTGCACATCTGACACACAAAGTTGTATACTGAATGTAGCTGAGGCTACGTAAAGTTCAGGAGCACCTGTTAGTGTAGGAAACAGTTCATTTAGGCCAGCTTGGCCAGAGTGAACTATTTAAAGTGACATTAAAATTAGAAATCAGATTTACAACCTTCATCTTTTAGAGTTAACCATAAATAAAGGTCCTTGAACATTTCTGCTCACTTTGGTGTGCTTGTAATACCAAATATGTGTTGGACAGTTGTCTTTTATGTACGCATGCCTCACCTGCACATTGTGCAGATTTGTGTTAATGTGTTCATGCACAGGAGGTTGAAGGGCCTAAAATGTTTGTTTTCTTTTTAAATGAATTTTCTTTGTAATACTTTTTACATTTTTTTACTTAACTTTATTATTGTTACAAAGATCGCTGACAAGCCCCTTATGGTATAATGAATATTTAGTGAAAGGTCCTCTTTAGGTCCAGAAAATTATTCCCATTGCACTCGTTCCTGGAAAAGGCTGCAAGGTAAGTGGTGCTGCAGTGACCACCTGGCTGAAAACTGCAATACAGCACAGATTAAGGCCTCCTGCACATGGGTGTAAAATTTACTGATGTTTATACTCAAGATCTTGTTGACGGAAAGATTCTGAATAAAATGTTCTGTAAAGACCTCGCATAAACACGTGTATATGCGCGTAATGCATATAGACAAGTATAGATGAGTAAAGTCCTTCAATGCCAGTGTTGTAATATACTCATTTATACTTGCATAAACATGTTTATAGACACCGCACTCAAATGTAAAATATTCTATTTTTGCTTTGTGGGTCTGTACTCAATTACTGATCTTTACTGTGTGTATAGTTCCATAGACAACAATGTATCTAATTTCAAATTTTAAAAAATGTGGCTTTTTGGACTCCCATGTACAAGAGGTCTAAGAGATATTTTGCTGGCACACCTAGCGTCTCCAAAAGAGTGTTCAAAAAGTGTATTAAAGCAATCATATCTCAGCATAAAGTAATGACATTTTGTAAATGTGCAGGACCTAGTAAGGCATGTCCTGTTTATAGGGAGAACTAGGGGTCTATTGGACATCTAAGGTCTCTTGCACATGGGAGTAAAAAACACAATTTTTTTATTGATTTAAAATTAGAAACATTGTTGTTTATGGAACCATGCACACAACTGAGTAAAGATCAGTAATACAATGATGAATACAGAGCCGCAAAACAAAAATAGAAAATGTTACATTTGAATGCAGTAATTTACACGCATAAGCTTTTTAATCAGAGTATAGCATCAAGTCAATTAAACTCCTGGGATATTGATCTGGTAAGTCAAGTAGCAGAGGGGGTTGTTAATCAGTTTCAGCTGCTTTAATGTTAATGACATTAATAACAGGTGCACTAGATGGGCAACAATGATATGACCCCCAAAACAGGAAGGGTTTTACAGGTGGAAGCCACTGACATTTTTTTCCTATCTTTTCTGACTGTTTTCACTAGTTTTGCATTTGGCTAGGGTTAGTGTCACTACTGGTAGCATGAGGCAATACCTGGACCCTACAGAGGTTGCACAGGCAGTCCAATTCCTCCAGGATGGATCAATATGTGCCATTGCCAGAAGGTTTGTTATGTCTGCCAGCACAGTCTCAAGAGCATGGAGGAGATTCCAGGAGACAGGCAGTTACTCTAGGAGAGCTAGACAGGGCTTTAGAAGGTCCTTAACCCATCAGCAGGACTAGTATCTGCTCCTTTGTGCAAGGAGGAACAGGGTGAGCACTGCCAGAGCCCTACAAAATGACCTCCAGAAGGCCACTGGTGTGAATGTCTCTGACCAAACAATAATAAACAGACTTCATGAGATCACTGCCTGGCACCATAGAGATCGATTGGCATTTGCCATTGAACACCAGAATTGGCGGGTCCGCCATTGGCGCCCTATGTTTTTCACAGATGAGAACAAGTTCATCCTGAGCACATGTGACAGATGTGAAAGGGTCTGGAGAAGCCGTAGAGAACATTATGCTGCATGTAACATTGTTCAGCATGACCATTTTGGTGGTGGGTCAGTGATGGTCTGAGGAGGCATATCCATGGAGGGATGCACAGATCTCTACAGGCTACTCAATGGCACCTTGACTGCCATTAGGCATCAAGATAGAATCCTTGGTTCCATTGTCAGAACCTACGCTGGTGCAGTGGGTCCTGGGTCCCTCCTGGTGCATGACAATGCTCGGCCTCATGTGGCGAGAGTATGTAGGCAGTTTCTGGAGGATGAAGGAATTGATACCATTGAATGACCCCCACACTTGCCTGACCTAAATCCAATAGAATACCTCTGGAATATCATGTTTCAGTCTATCTGATGCCGCCAGGTTGCACCTCAGACTGTCCAGGAGCTCAGTGATGTCCTGGTCCAGATCTTGGAAAAAATACCCCAGAACACCATCCGTCATCTGATTAGCAGCATACCCCAACATTGTCAGACATGCATACAAGCACGTAGGGGCCATACAAACTACTGAGTACCATTTTGAGTTGCTGCAGTGAAATTTCAGCAAAATGGACTAGCCTGCTGCATCGTTTTTTCACTTTGATTTTCGGAGTGTCTTTGAATTCAGTCCTCGGTAGGTCAATAATTTTCATTTCCATCAAACGATGGGGCATCCTTACATTCCTAACATATTACCTAGTCCTTATCAGTATAGATATCCAGCATGATATTTTTCCCTGTTGAGATCTGATGTGTTTTCAAAGTGTTTTTTGAGCTGTGTATATGCAAGTATATTACAACACTGGCAATGAAGAAGAATTGTACTTGTCTATATGCTTGCACACCTTTGTGCACCTATACGGATGTTTATGCAAGGTCTTTAAGGAACATTTTACCTAAGATCTTTCAGCCAACAAGATACTGATTTTAAATGATTACCCCCATGTGCAACTGGCCTACTACCTCCTTTATACTCTGCCTCAACAGACCAAGAACAGACCGAGCACTTCCTGATTTTTGCCTCACAGAGGAGACAATTGGAGGTTTTTCATCTCCCCTCTGCTCTCCATCCTGAAAGCTGCAGTGGATGTTTGAATGTTCACATGCCGAAGTGCTTAGGAGGCTTTACAACTTTCTGATTCACTTTTATTTGAGAGCCTAAAGCTGGCTCTTCAAAATGTAAACAAACCCATGTTTGTTACTGCAGTTATTGTTTACATCCTGATACTGACACACCATAAGGCTCCTATCACATGGGGAAGACTTCGTTTTGATCAGCAGGAGATCAGTCCTTTGATCCTCTGCTGATCAGAGAAAAGCAGGTGAATGACAAATCCCTGTCCGCTCAGTTTCTGCAGAGTGGAAACAGACAGAGTCCTCTGCTCTATAGAAGGAACAAGTGTAAATGGACTCCGCTCTCCATTTACACCTGATGGCATTCCGATCCACCTAGACAGAAGCGGACAAGCAGTTTACACATGTAATCAATACTTTTTTTATACTGTAGGTTGGGAAAGATGTAAAACAATTTCAGGCTTATATTTCTGTGATCCTGCTGGGGAAATTACCTGTAATGTCCTATCCCACAGACAGTGGCAACCTGGAAAGAATGTGGAGGAAAACTTCTCCAAAAAGAAAAGACACAACAGTAAATAATAAATAATTGCCAGTGATTCTAGCCCTTATCTTACCTATATGGAACTATTATAATGTGTATAGATTTATTTTTTGTAACTACTAAAAACTTGAAAGTTAATAACTGTTTAGTAGTGTGTGCACGTTTTAAAAATAGAAGACAATCCTAAAACACACACACACACACACACACACACACTCACACACACACACACACACACACACACACACACACACACACACACACACACACACACACATATATACTAAGTATACCTGCACTGTGGAAAAAAGGATTTTGTGCTTGGATTTTGAATGACAGTGTATCCATCTATGGGAGTAGTACTCCTCCTAGTGGCAAACATAATTAATGCAGCTACTTCTTATTCTTCAAAAGATCTCTGTTGGGTTATATGTTACTGTAGCTGCAAGCAATGGATATGATTCATTCTTCTTCACAGATTAAAAGGACTAGAGTACATTTAATTGTAGTATAGTTTATTCTCAGGGGAAGTCATCTTTCTTTGTATTATACTATGCAATCTGCAGTAAAATAACACAGATGTACAAGAGTGATGGAAATAAACTTTAAAGTACATTTTTAATATTGTATTATGATAGTGGATGCAGTGATGTGGTTCTGAGTATTATGAATAAATTATTATACTACTGTGTAGAACATATTGCTTTTTTTGTACCCAGTAATACATTTTTAATCATTATAGTGGATGCATTTGCTAGTCATGTCCAAGGCTTAAATCTTACTGTTTTACATGCATTTGCTGTCTATAATGCTGTTTTGTCTATTTCAATGAGTTATTATTAGTAGTAATAGTAATGGTAGTAGTCAAAGTAGTAGTTGTTGTAGTAGTAATAGTAGTTGTGTAAGTTTTTATTTTCATGAGTATCATTATGTAATTATATTTTTACTTTTTATTTGTTACTCAGATTGAATATTAGGGAAGAGCTTCTAGTTCAGTCCAGTAGTACTAACAACAAAATTAGTAACAGAGCTCATGGAAACAATAATAGTTATAAGCCACTAGCATGCTATTAGACATTCTTCAAGGCAATGGTATGTGCAAATTCAGTGCTGTGCTATGGTCCATTAGTATGACTATTCATTTAGACAAAAAATAAGTGAAGTTTAAATAAACACACATGCACAATTTTCAACAAGTCCTTAAGTTAAAAATAAAATCCATAATGTACATCCATTGTCATTCACATTGTTCAGCAGTTTAGATCCACACCAATCACAATGCACGATGCTCACCAACCCTATAAAAAAAAAAAAACACAATCCATGTCTGTACCCATCTGTTCCCTCAGCCAAATGACAGCTCTGGTTCTTTCCACTAAAATTTAAACAAAGGGTTGGGGTGATATAATTGCCTGTATATAGACATGACCAGCACAGAAATTGATCAATGATGTCACCTGGGAGACCCTGTTTATTTGTTTACATTCAAGCAGCAGGTATTGGAACTGTAATTCAACCAAGGGAAGTGACAGGAGCAAAATTTTGTAAGTGGTAGGTGTATTTTTTTCTTTTGCAGAGTCATCAGGCATTCAGGATCATGATTGACATGGATCTGCATCACTGGAGGATGTGATTGACAGTGAAAGTGGCACTTTGTTGCAGTGTTTTTTGTGAATGAGTTGGGGTACTATGCACTAGTGATGGGCTGAACCCCCCCTCTTCGGTTCACAGTCAAACATGCAAACCTAATGAAAGTTTGACCGCAAACTTCAATCTCAATGCAAGTCTATGGGACTAGAAATTGTAAATTCAAAAGTGCTCATTTTGAAGGCTTATTTGCAAAATAAACTTCAAAGTTATTGGTCATAAAAGGAATATAGGAACTCAGGTACTGCGCTGAGGGACATGAATCGGTGACAAAATTGTTTTGAAAAAGTACAATTTTTAAAGGAAAGGAGCAGTCATTTTTCATTGCTTAAAGTAAAAAAAAAAAAGAAAAAGAAAAATTCCTTTAAATATCATGCCTGGGGGTCCGATTAAACTACCTGCAAATGTGCACATCTGTACAATGTTTAGAACGTGCTGCAGGAGGACTGACATTTTTTTTTTAATTACATTTTTATTAAAAAAAACAAAATAACTACCCCTTAGGTTTGGTAGGAAAGTTAGGAGGGACCCCACAGTGAATGTTTTTTTTTTAAGTGTGTGGGTTTCCCCCTAAAAGCCATACCAGAGCCTGGTACCAGATCCTGTCCCCCCTTCTGAATAAGTATGGGGTACATAGTACCCCGACTCATTCACTAAAAAGTGTAAAATGTGAATAAAAACAAAACAATAGTTTTTGACAAGTCCTTTATTAAAAAATAAAGACAAAAAAATTGTTCCATCATTGTAATTCATCATTAGTCATGGCATCCAGTGTTGTCATGATGGCGCCGATTTGCCAAAATAAAAAATCCGCTGAGCACACGCCACAATCTGACATTTGCCGGTCAGATGTAAACAATGTCTCTGTTAGCTCCACCAAATTGTGCTGTGCTTGACCAAAGCATTGAATGTGACCTGTGGTCAGGTGCATTGCTTTGACCAATCATAATACACTGTGAGAGCGCAGTGCATTGTGGGGTGAGGCGGGCAAATAGCCAGCCAAACACCCTTACCGTTCGTGTGTTCGGTAAACACACGAACGGCTGATGCTCGAGTTGAATTTCCATTCGACTCGAACCTCAAGGCCATAACTACTATGTTATGGATACTACACATAGGGGATTACGTATCCTTCATATTGTTAAAGGATGTTTCCAGATTCCAATAAGCTCCCAAGCCTGCAAACCCCTCAACTACTGGGCCAGGGTTGTGGGGAAAAGGCCCTTGTCCTCATCAACATGAGGATCAGGTATTTTTTCCAGGAGGCAAGATAAGGATCTGTACAACCCCCCCCTTCTCCATACCTGACCATACCAGACCATAAGGGGTAGTTTTACTAAAACTGGCTAATTCGGAATCTGGTACAGCTGTGCATGGTAGCCAATCAACTTTTAACCTCAGCTTGTTCAATTAGGCTTTGGCAATAAAACCTGGAAGCTGATTAGTTTTTATGCAGAGGTGCACATATTTTTGCACTCTCCAGCTTTAGTAAATAAACCCCTAAGGGTCTGTTTTAGAACCTAAGAGAACCTCATATCACTTTTTTGTTATTTTTGTATGGGATCCACTTTAACATTTATATCAGATGATTTTATATGTGCAAGTATTCATACTTTCAGATATGGAGGATGAAGCAAAAAGCACCAGGATCATAGAAGCAGGGAGCAGCAACAATCAGTGGTGTTACTGCAGCTGGATCTTGCTGCCAAGAGAACTCAAGAAATAAGGATCACATAGATGATGAGGTGGCAGACCAACTGTGGGTCTCACCAACTTGAGAAGAGGAAATTTCTGAAGGAGAGCAACAAGGGAGGATTTTGCTCAAAGGCAGGGACCACTTTCAGAGAACTAGAGGTAACAGCCATTTTACATATATCTGCCCCACAGTGCTTGGTATCTGCTGTTAACAGCATAGTTATGGTTTGCAGCCTCTGCAGGTACCAAATCACTATCATTTTGCTCAAAATCTCATCCCCTCCCTCCAACATCATGTAGAATGACAAATGTCTGTGTTATTGGACCATTAGGTAGGTAGACATGACCCAGGACATATCAAATAAGTATGAACAGACAAGGAACATATCAATCATAGCCCACTGAACCAACCTTCTGTTGGCTGAGAAAGATGCAGGGCAGGGCTCACCACTGGACTGGGTGGTGTTAATATGTGCCTTGTCAAATGGTGAAAGTGCAATTACCTATACCTCCCCCTCTTCACTGTCCTCACCTATTAAGTTCTCAGAACCAACATCCCTCATATGCACCCCAAAGCATATTCAATGTCTCAAGCTACAGACTGCTATGCTTTGTTGCAGTTTGTATGCCTGGGGGACAGGACCTACACTGAACCTGAGGTAGTCAGCAATCATTTGGTTCAGGTGTACCTGTGAGTAGCAGCCACAATAGAGCCTGGCTGCTGTGGTTTAAAACAACTCCTAAAAATTGGCAATAAGGCAGCTACCACTGCTGTCCCTCCTTTCATAGCTCAAATAATTGGAAGCATATATGTCATCAGAGAGGATCCCACCACAATAAAGAAATATGGCAATAAGGGAATTTTTTAGTGACTTCTCAAAGTGCCGTGTTTTAGCAGTAGATTGGTTGTTTTACTCTTATATCAGGGATCTAATAGGATGGCCACCCAATCACTCTCTCTATAATGACCTGAATTCTGGGGTCTTTGATAAAACATATGAGCATAAGGGACCTCATTCAGCACAAATTGCCTGCAGCAGAAGGCCTCAGTTTTCAGTGTCACTGAAAACAAACCTATCCTCAAAAATCTCACCTCACTCACATACAACTCCAGCAGTTTAGGAGGGGTGAAATGCTCCCCTTGAAGCCTGGCCCATTTTCACTTCCTCCACATCAACATCACCCCAGCACTCCTCTCCTCAAAATTTTTTGTCTGCCTCTTTCTGCTGCTGCTTCACAGGGATGAACCAAAGGAAAAAGGGTCCTACTGGTTCTGAGACAGCAGCAAGTCCTTTCCTCCTGTTGCTGTGCTTTCACACAATGGAGTGTGTTCTCTTGGAAAAACATGAGAGAGATTGTGTCACTAATCATAATCTTGTCTCAACTCACCACTGACTAGCTATATGGTTTGCTGCTGCCTTAAAACTGGATTGGGGATCCAGAGAAAATCTGAAACATAAAAGAGCAAAAGGAGGCGCAAGAGAGCCACATAGTGCAGTAATGCCTTATAAATCAGGGCTTGAAATTTCCGCTCTCTCGCTCGCCAAATGCGAGGAAAAATCCCTTTGTGGCGAGCACATATAAGGCGGGTGGCTTGCAATAGAGCAGGTGGCTTGCAATGCGATCCCCAGGCTTCGGGGATTGATTTGCATTCCACTTGTGCTCCAATCCTCGTTGTGAAGCCGACTGGCGGTTTCTGCCTTCCGATTTCCGACTTCCAGTTTCTTCTTCGCCGCCGAGGGGGACATGAGGCCCGCTCTCCACCACTTTGGGGGAAAATGACTTGTGTATGGCCAGCTTAAGGTGAGCTTCTTGCATGCACACTACAGGTTGTTACTCATTGTTACAGTTAGAATGGAGCACCACTCAATTGTTTGAAATTTTGTATATAGAGAGAAAGGGCTAGAACCTATGTATTTTACTGTTGTCTGCATCTGGCCTGGTGAGATTACAAAGACTAGGAAATTGTGTGCAATGCCCCACCATTTACACTGTTTTTGCCAACATCCCAAATATTGAAACAGACAACAACTATAGAAATATCCCCCTGGGACTTTGAAAGGCAAAAAAAGTGTGTACACAGGTATAAAACAATAAATACTTATTGCAACAAATTATTTTTTTATAAAAAGAATCAAAAGACTCAGTGAGGTTGAGCTGCAGTACAACAATGTATGACTTAAAAGTAGAAAACATACACGGTGTGCATATCCTGACAGTCTGTAATTATTACAGACTGTCTGGATATGCACACCATGTATGTTTTGTACTTTTAAGCTTTAACCAGTAGCCTACAGGGCACTTATACCCCCTTCCTGCCCAGGCCAATTTCCAGCTTTCAGCGCTGTCACACTTTGAATGACCATTGCGCGGTCATGCAACACTGTACTCATATGAACTTTTTATTATTTTTTTGTGACAGATAGAGCTTTATTTTGGTGGTATTTAATCACCTCTGGGTTTTTTATTTTTTCTTAAACAAACCAAAAACCACTGAAAAGTTTGAAAAAGAAAAGTTTTTTCTTAGTTTTTGTTATAAAATTTTGTAAATAAGTGATTTTTCTCCTGCACTGATGTGCGCTAATGAGTCTGTAGTGATGGGCACTGATAGGTGGCACTGATGGGCACTGATGAGGAGGCACTGGTAGGTGGCACTGATGGGCATTGACAGGCATCACTGATGGGCACTGAAAGGCAGCACTCATATATGGCACTGATAGGTGGCACTGATTGGCGACACTGACTGGCACTGTTAGGTGGTACTGACTGGCACTGTCAGGCGGCACTGATAGGTAGCACTGAAGGGCACTGATAGGCGGCACTGATGCAGACTGATAGGTGACACTGGCTGACACTGATAGGCGGCACTGACTGGCACTGATAGGTGGCACTGATTGGCAGCACTGACTGGCACTGATAGGTGGCACTGATGGGTGACACTGAAAGGCAGCTGATCACATGTAAACAGGTAAATGCCAGTTATCTGCATTTCTCTCCTCACGAGCTGTCACGCTGATCACATGACCGAGCCGTCATCTTTGGTCCTTTCCATTGATCGGTGATCCGCTGTGTCCAAGAGACACAGCACACCGCTGATCGCCGCGCTGCGCACTCCCGGAGCCGTGCATGCGCGCTTAGAATGGGAGGGCGTCATATGACGTTCTCCCAAAATGAGAGAACTGACTTGCACCCATCATTGTACTATATGGCTGGCATAAGGCGGTTAAGGGGTTGTGGTTGGGGGCAGGGCTGGGGTTGGAGGCGGACCTGGGCAAGGTTGGGTGGGGCAACTGGTGGAGAGTAAGGTTTGTGCCTGGATAGTAGGTCTGGACTCAAAATGTTAAGCTCTGCCTTATATTATAACACATATAAAATACATGCTTAAATAAACACTCTAATTTTTATTTCTATGTAATAGCTATTCAGGTGCTTGTGTGCTCTCCTGACACAACTGCTGTATTTAAAATAAGCTATATGTAACATTTAAAACATAAACTACACATGCAAAATATGTGATGCCTCACTGATAGAGAGAGGAGTGTGAGCATGGTGCTCTATGGCGGCATGGGTTAGGAGCTCCCACACCCGCCAAGTAATGGTGCTTACCTGATGCCTCTATCTGCCCATTTTTGCCACTGAGAGACTTTGGTGTGGGGGGTCCTGTGTGGCTAGTGGACCTGGAGACCAAGAGAGGTGTAACGGGAGAGGACCGGGAGGTGGTTGCCTGTCACTAGGTTGAGAAGGACCTGGTGGAGGAGAAAAGGAGCAGGAGGGCCCAAATTACCAGTCAGGTTACTGGGCAGAGAAGCCTAGGAGCTGGTGAGCTGAGTCCTGAAGATAGGAGGAAGGAGTCCACCGGCTCCTTTCCCAATGGACCTACGGTCTGCTCCCCCCTACAGTGTGGCAGATCCCCAGCAGAGATGTAGAGTGAGAAGTGGTGTCTGCGGTACCATACAGTGCAAGGAGGATCATACTGCAGAGCTGGAGTGGAGACCTGAGACAGAGATTGCCAAGCTTGGAAGCCCCTTAGGGAAATATACCAATGATCTACTGAAGTAGTGTTTCTGCGGGAGACACATATATCCCAGGATTCAAAAGTTAAGTTATACTCTAAATATCTACCTACCTGATATTATGCAGACTCACCAATAAGATGGGCAAAGGGAGTGGTGATAGGCTTTGGAAAAAATATAAAATTTATTTTGGATGAAAAGCTGGTAGATCCAGCAGGCAGCTATTTATTTTTAGGAGAAAATTTGCAGGGAAAGAGTGTACATTAGCAAATATTTACTGCCCTAAAAAAAGACCCGATAATATATTTAGAAGGAATAGTGGCAAAACTTACAGATTTTAAAAGGGGTACTGTGATTGTGGCAGGTTATTTAAATTTTTGCATGGACACAGGGATGGACGCTTCATTGTGTGCTCAAAGAGAGGGAGATAGGAGTCTAAAGAATATTAAAAAAAAGTTACATCAATGTCAGCTGATGGACGCCTGGAGGGTTGAACACCCAATGGAAAGGGACTATACCTTCTTCTCTGGGATGTATTCAAGACTAGACTATATTTTGATTGAACATAGACTTTTGGAGTCATTGGTGAAAACTAACATAGAAGTAATATCAATATCGGACCATGCCCCTGTCACAATGAGACTATGGTTTGGCAGAGAACAGAGTAAAAAAATATGTGATGATTAAATGAGACCATTTTACAAGATCCAGAAATGGAAATAAGAGTAAAGCAGGAAATATATCAATATTTTAGGATAAATGAGTATAAAGGAGGTATCTATCGCAACGGTATGGTAAGCACATAAAGCTTATATTAGGGGTATATTGATTACAATAGAGGCGGAGATAAAGAAAGAACAGGGGAAAAAAATCAAGGTATTAACGGAAGAACTTTATCAGTTGAAACAATGATATAAAAAAAATAAATATAAAGCTACAGCAAGAGATAATATTAAAAAGAGAGGAGTTAAAGAATTGTATGGAACAAGAAATAAGGAAGCTTTTTAATGGGGTTTCAAAGGATAGATATTGGTGGGGGAATAAACAAGGGAAATATTTACTGAAGAAGTTGAAGGAAAAGAAATCAAGGAATTTTATAAAAAAACAAAAAAAAATATGTGAGGCCAATATACAATGTTGCTGATGCTGTCTGTGAAGATTGCACTGTCCTGAAACATCATATACTGCTTAAATCATAGCTGCCCATGCCCTCTTTATGACAATAATTACCTATTAGCCTTGAAAATGTCCATAATTGATTATCAGGTTTCACCTTTCCACCCTTATAGACTTTAATGCTTAGTTTGAATTTTATAGATTTCAAAAAGGATTCAATAAACAACCACCCCCACCCCCTGAAAATAGATCCCAGGAAGATTTGCTTATTCCTATTCCTCGTATCAATATGTTCCTCTCCTTGTTAGCATGTGTACACTAAAGCACAACTGACTGGCTAGTGCTGCTTCTCCTCCTCCCAAGGAATTACAGAGACTGATACCATGTCATATTCAGGTACTTACAGTGCTTGTATTTTTTAAGAACATTTTAGAATGTATTAATGAATACAGAGCTGCACTAATTTGTCTCTATATCTGCCAGGAGTTCAGCTCTACATCAAGCACTTATTCGGCAGAAAGTAAAAAAGATTAATCTCAATTATTTATTAGTAAAAGCATCATACATTTTCTAAATAAAACCAATAGACAGCATAGGTAAGAGTAAACCAACAGAAAAATAATCTTGCTGTAAAATGCTCTATACTTAGAATGTGCAAGTTTTGAAAATGTGAAGTACCCCATGATTACCATAAAATGGACTTGCTGTATCTTGGTTTTTTAGCACTTGCATTCACCAGCAACAATCACAGGGCATCACTCACAAATGAACCGTAGTGTAGTGTTCATTTTAGTGATACCTGGGCATTTAAACAAATAGTCTAACAGAAAAGCAATAAATAAATACATCAATACATAAAGCATTCAGATATGGTACATAAGTTAGGTTCTTATTCAACTAAACATTAGAATGACTAAGATGTATCATCTTTGTCACTTTATGAGGAATTAAAGTGGAGCCATAACATGTAAGGTAGGGGGTGTCCTGTGACATCATTACGCTAGGTGAAGGGGCCCCGCACATACCAGACAGAGAAAAGACTGTGTGTTCCCAGAGCCTTCTGGATGACAGGCAGATTTCTCTGCAAGTTTTTCTTTTTAATTCAAGCTATTTACATTTTTATAAATGTAAGTGGTTTTAAAAAATTTGTATTTAAATACATGTAATTCAGTGAGCACCATGAAGTCTCTTTTTTTTCTCAGTTCTGCGTAACATCTAGGCCAATTGGAAGTGGTCACTTGAGAAGCTATACCTAGAATTGCTGCAAGCTTTGGCTTGATGAAGGTTGTATATGACCTCTTATAACGTAAAAGGTCCATCTGATTAGGTGGGAGTACACCTGTTGCGCACTGGTGATGTGGTCACAAAGAAAAGGATTCATGGAATAATTCAATGCATGGTGGAGTTGTGTTACACCTCTAACAGTGAATTTGTGTCAATTTTGTTATTCATTGAATATTGTATACGTGTCAGCTGTGGAATTGTCACTATTAAGAGCAATTGTTTTGGTTAAGGATTGGCATGTATATTTTGGACTTGATACAAAAAAAGTGCTTTTTCACTAATAAGTTATATTTATGGTTTATATATGAGATACATTGCACTGTATGTATGTTATGTGATTGAGATTATTTTACATGGCTGTTTTCAATTACTGTGGAGCACTACAGTATTTATTGTTTGTATATTTTGTTGCTACTGTGTGAATCACAATTATGTTATCAAACTGAGTTGGGGGGGAATGGATTTACACAGCAGCACTGGGATATTTGAGATTGTTTCATCTCAGAGACTTTAGACCTCCTGATATTTTATAAGTTTACAGAGAATGGTGTAAAAACAGAAGGCATTCAATGAGTTAAAGTTTGCTATTCAGGTCAAAGGAGAATAGCAACACAAGCTGACAGTAAGTGCACATCTGCTCAAATATTCACTTTTTGGTATACATAAAGGCATCTTTAAATACACAGCATGTCAAACATTGAATTTGATGAGTTATAATCACAGAAGACCAAACTTGGTTAAATTTATGCTATGTAGAAGGACTAAACGATCTCTCAGCATGCATAGAATCACTATAGCAAAATGAATCAAAATTGGAAACAAGTCATATAGTCTGATGAAACGTAGATTTCTGCTATGAATGGCATTAGAGTCAAAACTCAGCATACACATCATGAATGTATGTTAGCTTCTTGTCTTATGTAAAAGGTTCAGGCTGATGGTGGTAGTTATATGATATGTTGAATGTTTTCTTGGACCCCTTAAAGGCATTGCCTTGGGTGTAGGAAAAGTATGGGTATTGCATACAAAATGGTAACAAAGGTGAATTTAGCCTGTAATCCTAAATGTGTGTAATTTGGCTCTCACCTGGGAATTGTTGCTTATTTTCTGCAACCCTTGATGATCACAGTCTGCTCTCCAGCAGAGCAGTGGGTAATATAACAAGCCACACATAATCTCAAAATGGTTCTAAAAAGGTGACAGTGACTTTGGTGTATTTAAATGGACTGCACATTTCTCAAATATAAATATAACAGAGCAACAGCCAGACAAATGCTAGGTATTCTGGGTAGACTCAATGGGTAGACAACATTTATGAACAAAATAAATGATGGTATTAATTTCAAAATAACTGGGAAAATGTTCAGTATCTCTTAACCATTTTATGTCCAGCCGTCGCTTTTACCAGGCTCTCCTGTTTAATTAGGATGAGACCAGTAGCATTGACTTCACAGAGTGAAAGGAACTGATGTTGTTCCTCTCTTCCTTATGGAAACAAGCCATAACTGGCTTCTGACAGCATCTGATCAAATATATCTTGATTTGATCAGATTCATTGGATGCCATAGGAGAGATCTGGGTTCTAATGGACCCCATATCTCTCCAAAAAGAGAATTTGTCATGGCCCATGCTTTTGCAAATGATGTTGTTCATTCCTTGTGATAGCAATAAAGTTGATCCAAAAAAACAAAATGAAAGGTGCAGTGTAAAAAAATTTTTTTTAAATAATTTAATAAAATGTAAAGAATACTGTGTTCAAGTGCAAGTAGGTCCTGCACTCATATGTAAACTGTAATCGCACTACATATGTGAGGTATTGCTACAAATTTCAGAGCAAGAGAAATAATTCTAGTGCCAGACCTCCTGTGTGAATCTAAACTGGTAACTTGTAGAGGCTTTTGAAATGTTGTCTATAGAAATTTTTATATACTGTAGTTTGGAGCCGTTGCACAGGCGTGAGCAATTCTTAAGCATAACATATTGGGTATCTATTTAGGTAACATAATATTATCTTTTATGTTTTACCAAAAATTGGTCTTATATTGTGTTTTTTTTCACTAAAACTTATTAAAGTGCATTTTTTTCTGAAAATTTGAGTTTGATAATCTGTTGCACAAATATTGTGAGCCATAAAAAATTGCAGCATCAATCTTTTTATTCTCCAGGATCTCTGCTAAAAAAAATAATATAATTTGTGGGGGTTCTAAATAATTTAGCAAAAAAATGTATGATTTTTACATGCATGGTATAAATGTCAGAATTAGCCTGAACTGGCACTTGTTAACTCATGTAAATAATGTGACATTAAATGCTTACATAAGAGTTAACAATATTCGCTGAATTAAATGTCTTAATAAACGTTGGATAACAGGATGACGGAAATTTAGAAACGTATGGCTTTTGGGGAGTTTTGGTGGTTTTTTGATCCTCAGATCTTCGTGTTTTAGGTTTTGCATCATATACTTTAACAAGTATTTGTGTACATGAATGTGTACATACATATTTAGAAAGTTCTAGCCTTTGAACTGAATATTGTGTTTCAATATTTTTCATTTATTATCTATATAAAATTTGCTCATAGGCTTTTCTCCAGGTTTCCATCTTATTGATTTTCATATTTAAAATGATGTGAGGCATACTGTATGTTAAGTTATTTGCTGAATTTTGAACTTTACTTTTTAAACTTCTTAACTTTTTCACTTACTTAGTCTATCATGCACTTTGCTGAGATTTTAGCTGTAATCATACATATTACTATACATAATTTACTTTAGGAATGACTACTTCCAGCTTTACACCACAATTTATGCATGCATTAAATAATTCCAGATCACTTAGCCCGGCATTTTTTTGCAAATGTGAATGTTACAATTAAGAGCAATGTGCATTGCAACATTAGATGTTTAAAGTAAGAGAACCTTATGTTTAAGTCTAATTTTGGGTAATGCAATTTACAGATACTCTGGTTCCTTCCCCATATTTAAAAACAGTGGTACTGTTTTATGTATACATTTTTAGCCACTTTAATTTCAATATTATATGATGTGCAACTGCTTTATACTCTCTGTTCTGATCTGGGAAGGAAATAGGCAAGTATCCTACATAACAATTTGCTATGTAAGCGCATGCTGTTAAACTTTAACTCCCTTTAGCTTTCTGCCTACAGACATCATTTGCACTGTAAGTTGGGAAATATTGTTTTTCTTTCTGTAGGGAATGCTATGGGCAGTGATAGAGTTTCTAAGTATGCTTGGCGAGGCCAGTCGATTGGTACCTGAGATGGAGTAAAGGTACACAGAGACCAAAGAAGGTGGCACAATTAATATTTGGTAAAGTAACAACGGACATGTGGAAGACAGTGGCAAGCTGCTCACTTACAATTCCAAACACTATGGCAACAAAGCCTCAGTATTACAGGCAACCCAGGTATAACAGCTCTTATCAATGTTGGCTGTACTTTAACACAGTACTTATACTTGAGAGGGCACTTTGGTAGACTATATTTGAAAGAGCACCTGATGAAGGGGGTGACTGATTGGCAGAACAGCGGTGCAGGCACCTTTAGTAACCAGATGGGCAGGTCCTCATTACAAATCTCTAGGGTTCCCATATGGAAGTTTCAGGCATAGTATCCCTGCAATATCCCTCCTTGACCAAAACATCTCTCAAGTGCTAAGTGCATTTTCCTTAGACAGCAGGGATCCTGTTCCTACACTAACTACTTCACAAATGCATACCAATGGTAGTGGGGCAGTGCTATATATTAACATTGCCCTCACTAAATATGGACGTGGTGGTCATTCAATGCTTCCAATCAAATGGCTTCTTCCCTAATGACACCTACAGAGGCCTCCTAGGAACAAAAGTTTCTCACAACATCAGTTCTCTCTGCACAGCTGCTGTCAGAACAGCACCAGCTATATAGGGGAGGCTGAACTGCACCTGCCTACTTGCCGGTATCATCAACAGGTTCAGTCTTATAGATAAGAAGTGTGCTTCTATATTGCACAACGTTCAGGTTAATAAAGATTTGAAATATCAGGCAGAGACTGAAGCTTGGCCATGGCATAGGTCTCTCCCAACTGGAGACACTGATAGGATGATACTAAAACTACGGGGAGGCATTTGAATAACTGGTCACCCTGCTTCTATATAAGCTGATGTGATGACCTATTCTCATAACAGCAAACTACTTCTGAAAAGCAGTTTCCACAACATGAATAACAACTGATTTCTGGACAACAATACCAATATACATAATGAACCTAGGTGAGGTGCACCATCTACTATCTAAAAATGTTTGTATAACAAAACATTTAAACATATCTGTTCCTGTTACAGCAGTGAGCAATAACACAATTACTTCAGTTTTCAAACCCACCTCAGAAACTAATATACACACACTTTATGTGTATATATTATTACACTTAAAGAATGATTGGCCTTATTCAATAAAAAGTTCTTATTCTTAAACAGATAATTCTATAAGAGATATAACATAAGTGGACTGTTTCTCACCTGAATGTTGGCCTAGGCTGGTAATTCTGGGACCAGTTTTGGTCATGTATAGTCATCAATAAACCAGTAGATCTAACCAGTAAAGCTGCTAGTTAGCAGAGTCATTTTCAAATTAATTCTGGCCACCAAATTACAAACTGCATTATTTCTGTACCACTCTGATATCATACCTTTTTTTGGCTGCATTATAAATGAAATATGGATTTCAGCTCTCCTGGAATGCCAGAGGGTGAAGGGCTTGGAATGTAATAGATAAAGCTAGACCGTCACATGTAATTTCTTATTTCCTATCTACAACATCAAGCTTATCAAATAGTGATATTGGGTATTAGGTACTCTTTTGGGATTTTTTGTTATTTTGGTATTGTCACTAGCAGATTATTTGTCTGTCTATGACACACAGTTGACAAAGAAAAGTACTCTTTGGTTAATGGGAAAAAACAGTTAGGAAACTGGTTGTAATGTTTCTAGTTCTTAGCCAGTCATTCTCCAAGAAAAAAAATCAATCCTAGCCTTGACTGTGCTTCACATGTAAGCACATATTTGTTGAATACGAGCTTGCATATATACCTGATGTTTAGATGGTAGGAAGATCTTTTTCCAGCAATTGGATAGTTTCCTAAAATTTTACATCATCTATTGTTCATGGGCAATGTATTTTTGATTCACATAATTGATCTTTAGTAATTGGTTTTCTTTCCTTTTTCCTTCCCTTTCAGGTGCAGAATGAATCTGTCAGGCTAGAGTCCAAAAAATTAGGATTTGTTATGCTCAAATTGTGCTGTGTTTCTTTTGTATAATTCTATACTGTTAAACACTTGTAAATCAGGGCATAAAAGGAGACATGAAGAGCCTCTCTGATATTTAAATCCCTTCTTGAAATGATTTGTACGCAAAATCAGCAAGAGCCCATGTACTGCATATATTCTGTCTGCAACTTGATACTTGGCACATTAAGCCAGGGAATTTGAATATTAAGGTATATGGATGTGTTGCAGGCATATTAACTGTGAAAATACATTTACAATTTCTATGTTGCCAGTCCTAAAAGCAACACATGAGAAAAACATGATATGCTGTCGGTTGACACTATATTAAAGTGTTCCCTCTACACAACAGTTTCAGCTAAAAAAAATGAAATTGTTAATAAAAATGAATAATATATTACTAAAACATGTCTTACTCTGCTGTGTTCAAATTGAGCTTCCTTTACCAATCTGGACATACCAGAGAAAATGAGTATATTCCCAATGTATATTATTTCTAGTTCAATGTCAATGTGATATAATAATCTATTGTTTTTATTTTCCATTAAAATTTGACTATTTGGTAATTAATGGTGACTTCCATTGTTAAAGAAAAAAATACACCTTTATGAGTCTGTTAGGACAGCCCTGTGGTGCATGGCATGCTGGTTTTATAATCTTAGATTTTGGCAACACCTTTCCTCCACAAATCTTGCTGATCTGCTCCGATTCATGAGTCTTCAAAGAGGCATTAAGCAAAGGACAATCAGGAAAACAACACATGTAATGGGCACTGAGAGATGACAATGAGCACCATAACATAAAGTTACAATATCAGAAAACATACATTAAAAAGTCCATTGAGTCCATGGAATGAGCACTATATAGCGGCAGCTCCCCATAGAGGAACACAAGGGGGCACCAGCCTAAGTGCAGTATTAAAAAACAAGTTTATTGAAATTAGCTAAATAACTACTCACAACTGGGTAAGTATATGGGCATTTTTCGAATCCAAGAAGGATATATGCAGGAGCTGGTGTATGTCCACTGGAGCTCAGGCACCTAGGATCTGATGTGAACGTAGGCCGTCAGTCAAGGATGCCGTGACCACCATGGAACGCACAGAAGACCAGGCCAGAGGCAACATCCAATTGAAATGCGAGGATGAGTCAGGTGACTTGTTTCAAAGCTTCCACTTTTTCTTTAGACCTGATAGGATGGCTCAATCGTCACTCTTGCTTGTTTTCTTCTTGGACATTGATCCCCTGAGTTCTCCTGCCTCTGGAGCCTATGAGATGGGATCTGGCCACTGGATGTGTCACCTCCGGGCCCAGATAACCAAGGTTCTCATGGACATTACTGGATCAAGAGGGGGCTCAGCTGTCCATATTGCTGCCGGCATAATGTAAGCATCTCCTATTGATGGAGGTGACACTTCTTTTTTTTTTAATATTGCACTTAGGCTGGTGCCCCCTTGTTTTCCTTTTCAAAGAACAATCAGGAACTGTTGCCTCTATGCTGTCTGAGGGTAATAAAACATGGTAGATTCTACATGGATTATATGGACAGTTAGGGTTTGATTTACTAAAATTGGAGAGTGCAATATCTGGTGCAGTTGTGTATGGTAGCCAATCAGCTTCTAACTTGAGCATGTTCAAGTAAGCTTTGCCAAAAATAAAAATGGAAGCTGATTGGTCCTATACACACCTGCACCAGATTTTGCACTCTCCAGTTTTCGTAAATCAACTCCTTAGAATCAGCACCAACTTGAGTACTTCAAGTGCATGTTAACCCAATCAATAATATTTGTATAAGCTTTAGCATGCTATTTTAATTTCAAAAGTAGATTTTATTGTTTTTAAAATGGCTGCTTTCATCAAATAATAACTGGTGATCCTGCCACAAAGGCTTGTTCAGGCACTTCCTGTTATATAGTGACAACACCTCTGTCATTCTCTCCTCAATGTGCTTCTGTGTTGTAACATAGGCTTCAGATGGAGACTACAAGTGTCTTTTTCAACACACATTTGGCAGGTTCCCAGTATCCGAGAACCCGCTCTGAGAAATGCTAAGCATCCACTGTTTGAGTGTAGGTATGTAGGTAGGAAGTGACTGCAAAAATGCAGCAAAAGATCAGCAGCACAGAGATGCAACAAATGACTGAAAGAGGAAAACTTAACATCGTACTTATTAAACTCAATTGTTTATGATACACAGTGATTTTGCAAACTAAAGGATCTATTAATCAATGTTTTAATGTAAGATTTCACAAAACTTTGCCTATGTTTCAGATAATATTGTATTAGAAAAATGTGTGAATCCTGAATAAAAGTGGTGTATATCCTAGGTGAAAACTTTGAAACAAACCCCTAAATGTCATTCAGTTATGGTTATGTCTTTATTTCTATTTAACCAAAATGAGATATACTTTCACAAACAGTATATAATATTCAATATATTTATAACCTAAAGTACTATTGTTGAAAGTGGTGTGATTTCTTCATTTAACCCACTCAGAGTAAAACAAACCTTAACACCCAGCCCCAACTTTGCAACTTTGACATGTGTTAGTAAAACTGTACATGTGATTGCCATTTCTTTGTTTACACAGATGGATTTTACCTTGTTCTTTTAAGGACAAATTGGACTTTCATTTCATTTGGTGGTAAATTGTAATGGATATCCCCTGTTTTTTTTTTGTTGTTGGTTTTTTTGTTTTGTTTTGTTTGTTTGTTTTTTATTATTACCAAAGGAAAACTGGGCCAAACTGGACGATAACACATACATGTATGTTATTTGCTGTATAGTAGGGCCCAAAAACAAAAGTGTGCATTTTTCTTTTTTCATCGTACCTAAAACATACTGACACTGACACTAAAGGGTTTATTTACAAAAGCTGGAGAGTTATAATATTAGGCTCACTTCTGCATAGAAACCAATCAGCCTCTAATGTTAGCTTGTTCAATTAAGCTTTGTCACAACCTGGAAGCTGATTGGTTTCTATACAGATGTGAGCCTTATTTTGCACTCTCCAGCTTTAGTAAATAAACCCCTAACTGACACTCATGCTAATTTTAAAAAGGCTTTTTTTAAATCCTAGCTAAAATATACTGACCCTGACCTTTGACTCCAACCTTTGACCCTGGTCTTGAGCTTTGACCATTGTTTTGACCCTAACACTAACCCTGACTCTGATCTAGATCAAGCCTTGATCTAGATTTTTTTTCTTTATTTCTTAGTTTTTTATATTTTTTTACACACTTTAGTTTGTTTACATATTTTTCCCCTGCAAGGAGAGAAAGATACAATGTATCAAAGAAAGCACAGATCGTTCACTGTGATAGCCAATCAGAGACTATCACAATGACCCAGTGATCTGGGCTCTAGTACGATACCTGGGGCTCTCTCCACAACAATCTCCCAGTACAAACACAGGAAAACACATACATGTGGCATCCAGGTTTAAAGTCCACCCCCTGGACACCACATGTATGTGTAATTGTGCCGTTATGCAGTTAAAAGATCCTAAAAAGCAGGAGTGTTCATTAAATGAGACATTTTCTATTTTATTAACACAAGACACTGAATGATACTCAGTAACCCTGTGTGAAAACTAGTGCATACATTCAGAATATTCAATACTTTATTCAACAAAATAATGAATGATTTGTTTTACATGATAAATTAAAATATTAAATTTTGGTTACTATTTTAGATAACGCATCATACGCAAAAACTGTTTTAAGACAATGAATATCTCCACAAGAAGTATACTTTACAAATTGAGAAGGGCAATCTTTCCCATTTTAGCTTTGGCATTAAAACTAGCATTTCCACATACACTTCATAGCTAGCATATTGTGTTCTGCTTCTTCCAATTAAGATATATTATGTTGAACAGTTGCATTAACCATCCTGTTTCTACAAACCTGTTATAAAATTAATAGCTAGCTGTGAAGAGATTGGAGCACTTCAAAAATTGTTCCGCTACACATGAATAAGACAGGTCAGAGGACATTCTGTAGTTTAAGGAGAATTTGCTACTATTGCCTTAAATAAAGACTTCACCTGTTCTTTTTTTATTAAGTGGAAAGTATATAATCATTATAGTTATCTTTAGGTACAGTATGACAGAAACAAAATGACATCTGTGAAATGGTGTTTAGAAACTCTGGCTATGTTTGAAGATAAAATTCAGATTAAGTCTGAGGGTTACTGCAATTTCCCATTTCCCTACCTTGAGTACACCTTCGTGCCATTTATAAACAATACAGGGTTTGTGACCTGCTTATTTAGGTTACATTCATACTGTCGAATTTTAGCATGGTGTGCAAGCAATAAATGCTGCTTGCCTCATCTTTGGTGCAGTTTCTAGTGTGAATGTAATTGTACATTTCCATTGTCTCTGTTTTCAGATTTATAAGCACAGTTTAGGATTTACAATGATGTCACTTTCCACATTGTGGCATCACTATAAATAAACTTTTGCTTTACTATTTTCTTTTCTGTTTTAAATATATATATATATATATATATATATATATATATATATATATATATATATATTGATAGATATTGATAGATATAGATATATATGGCTTTTTTTATCATAGAAAAGATGCAGAAACTCAACAATGCAGAGAATGCAGGAGTCTGGCGTGCAAAATGCATAAAATGCAGGGGTCAGAGGTAAGTAATGCAGAGAGTGCAAGGGTCAGGAGTAAGTAATACAGAAAGTGCAGTGGTCAAGAGTAAGTAATGTAGAGAGTACAAGGGTCAGCAGTAAGTAATGCAGAGATGGGTCAGCAGTAAGTAATGCAGAGAGTGCAAGGGATAGGAGTAAGTGATTCCCAGGCCACTGTACAGAATACATCCAAAAATCACCTCCTCCAGACAATATAAACTCCTCTCCCCAGCCCCATATCGATCCCAGCTCAGATCTCACCCAGCAGCCCTAATCCCCCCCTCCACCTCCAGTAAATATATCCCCCACAGCCTAAGGCTTCATTCACACAGGGCAATTTGATCTATGCCCTGTTCAAGGTTGTGTTTACCCACACAGGGATGCAGAGATGTTCTGTGAATTCCCATGTAGGCAGTCCCATTAATGTTTGCACGGTCACAGTCACTGTGTCCCAATATGACATTCATGTGGGTATGGGTGCATGTCCCTGAACTCACCCTGGGTGTTTTGAGGCTGTATACCTGCACAGATGTCACATTGGGAGCAGTGGCCATATCTGTGCAGCCCCTCCATCCCAATAGATTATAATGGGACTGCTGACATGGGGATGCACAGAACACCTGCACATGTACTTGCTGGTAAAACATTGCCCTGCACGGGGCACACGTGTAATCGCCCTGTATGAATATCCAAGTCCACACCTTCTGTAGAAACCATTCCCTCCCATTGTCCTGTTTCACCCAGCTAAATATTTGCTCTATATCTAGAATAAACAGCTGGCCACATACACTAAGTCACAATGCAAAGACTTACTGTACATAAGGTTGTATCTTGCTTACCCTCTCTTCTAATGTGTGGAAAGCCAGCCTTTTGTTTCTGATGCTACAACAGAGGTAGTGCTGCATTCATTATTCTCAGAATGTTACTGTGCAGAGGAGTGAAGAGAGGAGAGCACCTGCAGAGTGCATGTTCTTGCTTGCTGCATTGGTGGGAGTAACTTCAGCAGGAGAATGGTGATGTCAGATTACTACGCCTCTCTTGCTCCCACCTAACAAAGCCGGTCATGTGCAGACCGCACTTTGCAAAACTACTCAAAAGAAACTCTGAGTATGAAGTGTGGTACCTCCTGTATTGAGGTACCACACTCACACCTCTCCCACCTACTCTACTGCCTGTCCCATCCTCTGCTGTTATGGGGATATGCAGGCCAGGGAGTGCTCTGTGTTTGTTGCTGGGAGAGCAGAGCTGTCACTTGGAGACACAGGAACAGGGCTCCAGTATTTGCAGTAACAGCAGTGAATGGCCCACTGCCATTCCACCACAATCCTGCAGAAAAAAAAGCATATATATATACTGTATATATAAACATATTGGTCATATAAATATTTATATATACAATATGTATAAAGAGAGAGAGAGCAACACGATTCAGATTACTTGCAAGTAGTATATCAGAGCGAGTAACTTTATTGCTTGAGTGCAATAAACAGCATTGATAAAGACATTTTTTTCTCTCTAACAGCCTTGGAGTTCCTAATTTCAAAAATATATAGCAGAAATAGTTCCAAAATAGTTCCCAAATTTTCAAACTGATGAATCGTTGAATTCATCCCATATATGGAACAGTTTACACTAGCTAAGCATGGCCTACTGTGGCCCAAAAACTCAGGACTGCCTTCTGTCTCTTTCATACAAAATGTCCTGATATTTTACTGGCTGAATGCACGCTCTGGATCACTCAGTAGGGATGTGCTTGAGTTCATCCATAAACTGTTTTAGATTGCTGAACAGGCAAACTAATAGACCACATTTGGCCTGTTGAACCATCTAAACCTATTAAGGGTCTGTTATTGATTTTGGAGGGGACCCCACATTTTTTTTCCTTTCATACCAAACCTTTGTAAAGAAGAAATAAGGGTCTAGTATGGATTTATGGGGGACCCATATATTTTTTTCTGTGTCTTCCTCCTGAAGCATGCAAGATCACATGCCATGCAAAAGGAAAAAAACTGAGATCACCCCAAATTTCATACCAAACACTTATCCTAAATAGGGGTCTGGTACAGACTTTTTAATGGCGAAAAAAAAAGCAGGAAAATGTGGCCTTCCAATACCCCCTTTATAATTTCTAAGACTCTGGTATGAATTTAGAGAAGGAATACTGAGAGGGCAGTGCTCCCTCTTCTGAACCATACCAGACCACATGCTCTCATTTTAAATAAATGTATAAATGCTTCTAGAGTGCTATGGTGGGCTGCAGATAGAGAGGGGAGTGGGAGTCAAGCTTTATTATGCTAAATAGATATAAACAACAGGAAGACACCAGTAACATACTGCTCAGGGGGAAAAATCAGGTTCTTCTTTGATTTTCCCCATACTGCACAAGGAACATGAAAGGTAGACTCTATTTGACTAATATGGGCAACAAACATCTGCTAAAGACAGTTTTCCTGTCCTTCTGACACTGGTGATATTTGGTTCTTTTTGTTCTATTTTGGTCCATAAACACAGTTATAGTGAAATGACTACACCTATGTAAGCTTAACCATGCAAAGATCAGAAACACACACCCCAATTAACCACTGACACAAACATGACAAGCTGCGCATGAAGACTGGATGATGTAATTTACTAAATATGATCATGCCAATTATGCCACCCAGCATACCCAGCTGGTTTGTTGACATTCAGCAGCCATCTGGGGAGATGTAATTCATGTTGGGAGAAGAACCATAGTGTGCAGGTGATTGTGTTTGTTTCAGCAGGACATCATTCATTTTGATTGAGTTTGGATCTACATCACTTTATATGTATGTATTTTTTATAAAGGACTTTTCTGGGTGTATACATTTTGTGAATGAATAACAAGGGATACTCTTTACTCATTCATATGGGAGGGGGCCATATATGGCTTCCTTGTCGTAAATGTTCTGTTTCCTCCCTCACATATAAAGGGCCAGGGATATGGGGATGAAGCCTTTTTCCCAATATATGTAGGGACAACGTATCCTGTCAGAGGGGAGCCCCCTTAGCCAAGTACCCTCATAATATTGAGGATGTGTGGCCTAATGTGGATCAGGAAGGAGGGCTACTCTCTTGCTGCCCCCCTCTCTTTCCTGGCTAGCCGGGATGCATGCCTGGATAAAGGTCTGGTGTGGGTTTTTGTGGAGGGACCCCATATCATTTGAGTTTGTTTTTCAAGGATTTGGGGCTTATATAGATTTTTGGAGAACACCACGTGGTACCCCTTAAAAATCCATACGAGACAACAATCCGAAAAAGCTCTGGTATGGATTTGCCCTTTGTCTTATGGATTTACCTGTGCAACTGTTTGACCAAAAGCTTGCAAAATGGCCTTGAAAAAGGACAACATAAATTATAAGATTTGGCTTCCATAAACTTCAAAAGGGTTTGGGAACTATGTTCAGGGTTTTCAGATTTGTTCATTGGCTTGAAAAATGTCATATGAACTGAGCAAAGAAAAAGTTCCCATTGACTTTACGCCTAATGCTGACATTTGTACATTAATGTGCACATAAAAGTTGTATTGTTTCCGTTGCGCAGGCACAGATACAAGCGTACAGGCTTTCCCACAAATTATTCAAGGAGATGCAGTGGATTGGTGGATGGAACCACCATGGAAAAAGAACCAACACCAGCACATCTTGATATAGTGATTGTCTTGACCTTTATTCACATGAGGCAACAATCCTCACAAGCCTCTCTTCCTGCATACTTAACATGCACATCTTTCTTTTGAATGAGCTGTCAATGTGCTTCAAAATGGACCTATGTTTTGTTATGCACTGTAGTGCAGGTGCAATTTCCTGTACTGTACAGGGGTGGACTGACCATTTGGAAACTAGGGCACTGCCCGAGGGCCTGGGGTCAGTAGGGGGCCCCATGAGATGCCCCTGGTAATTTTTTATAGGCTTTTTTGAGTTTGGGCTGGACATAGGGGCCCCATGATCCCCTATTGCCTGGGGGCCCCATGAGTTGTCAGTCCGCCCCTGGTACTGTATATGTGTGTTGTGGAGTCATTCTTTCTGACATCCACTGCAGCACAAAGTACACATATACATGAATTAAAATGCAGGTTTTATTAGATGAAATCTCCATGCATATGTGTTGGGCTCAAACACAATAGCCTTTCAGCTTTTAACTAGATAAAATAAAGTGAAAAGTGCCAACTCTCAAAACTCTGAAAAATCTGAGGAAGTCTCCTTTAAATTTTGACTTCTTGTTCCTTAATTAAAACTGAACTGAAATAGTTTTCTAGAGTAGAAAGTAAAATGGTAACAGGCTGCAAATGGCATAATCTGTGTCTTTGCCATTTTCTTGCATTTAAATATTCAGCCACAGATTTTAATTGAAACATTATTTATTAAACTGTAACATTCACAATATATAATTAAAATAGTCAGAATACAGTAATTGTTCATACTGTCTGATTTTATGTGCAGTGCAATGTAGTGCTTTTGCTCATTAGAATTTAACTTTGTAGGAAGATTAAACATTAATATTAACTCATGTTGCATATAAAATACAGTAGATAGAAATTAACCCCCAAAACACGCTGCTGCAGTTTTTTAGACTCAAGTAACTTCAACTCAAGTAAAAAAAATGTGTTTATTTTAAAATGAATGAGTGTAAATAACACTTTGGACAAGGCAACAGATTACTTTGTACATTCAAAAAAACGGAGTCTGAAACATCTGAATGTTTAATACTATGTGCTTGAGCATCTTAAAAACTGCTCAGTTCTGTTTAGACACAATTATAATGAGTACATATGCAGGAGGAGACATTTATAAAAAGAATTTGTGTGGGCAACTTGTCTCCACATATGCATTTAAGAGATGTTAGTGTAAACTGTGTTGCAAATTATGAACAAAACTGCACAACCAGCATTCATATGACAATATGTTATTCTGCTGCCTGCTAGTCCTATGGAAATCCAGCAGGAGGCGCTAAATACAATTGTTCAATGTCTACACTGACAATAACAGAATGCACATTATGGTCTCTGCTAGGATTTCCTTTTCAAAAACAGAGGGATTTAACCTTTCAGTCTAAACTCAAAAGGTGCTACTTTTTATTGGGTCATATCAGTCCTACATTAGGCACCTAATGTAGGACTTAGGAACTTTGTGTGGCTTTAGCTGGCAATTATATCAGTGGGAAAAGCAAGGGGTTTTCATGTAAATATCAACTGCTGATATCACAAATATACTGAAGGTGAAAGTATTATGGATCAAGAAAAAGCTAAAAAGAATGTTAAATAAATAAGAAATTCTAATATACAAATATTTTCCAAAACCTTATATGCATAATTTACAAAAAAGCTGATGAAAAATGGTTTTGTTTTATAAACAAAGTCATGTGATTATTATATTAGCACCTGACATGGTGATCACGACTTTGTTTGAAAACAAAGGGTTTAAACTAGCATGAGGGTTAGCCTTAGGATGAAGATTAGCATTAGGCCTGGTTCACATCTGTAAGGTGCATTTTAACTGCATTGTGTTCTAGGTGCATTTTACATGTGTTGTGTATGTGTGACCAATGAATTATATATAACGTGTCTTTTAATGTAAGTGCATCAAAGATGAAGCAAGTAAAATTTTTTGTTAACACCCTGAACCAAAAGAGCATGGAAAATGCACAGGTGTGAACAAAGCCTATGGTTTGCTTTTTTTTCTTAGTGAAGCCTTTGACCACTATGTTAGTGCTGACAGGATGACCGCCCACCATATAAGGTAATGACGGGCGCAAGGCAGTTCTCTCATTCTGGGAGGATGTCATATGACGTCCTCCCATTCTAACCGCGCATGCGTGGCTCCGGGGGCATGCAACGTGGCGATCGGTGGTGTGCTGTGTCCCTCAGACACAGCGAATCACCGATCAATGGAAAGAGCCGAAGATGTCGGCTCGGTCATGTGATCAGCTGTGTCCAATCACAGCTGATTGTACGTAAATAGGGAAATGCAGGTTATCGGCATTTCTCTCCTGACAGCTCATGAGGAGTGGAGAGCCGGTAATCGGCATCCCTCAGAGGGGACATGTGCACTGATCATCAGTGTATCCCCAGCAGTGCCACCTGTCAGTGACCATCAGTGCCAGCTGTCAGTGCTCATCCATGCCACCTGCCAGTACCCATCAGTGCCACATCAATGCCACATATCAGTGCCTACCAGTGCACACCAATGCCATATATCAGTGCCCATCTGAGCTGCCTTTTAGTGTCCCCTATCAGTGCCAGTCAGTGCTACCTATCAGTGCCAGTCAGTGCCACCTATCATTGCTGCCAATCAGTGCCGCCTATCAGTGCCAGTCAGTGCCACCTATCAGTGCCAGTCAGTACCGCCTATCACTGCACATCCATGCTGCCCATCAGTGCCCGTCAGTGCTGCCTATCAGTGCGGCCTAACAGTGCCAGTCAGTGCCATCTAAAAGTGCCAGTCAGTGCTGCCTATCAGTGCCATGTATGAGTGCTGCCTTTCAGTGCCCATCAGTGATGCCTGTCAATGCCCATCAGTGCCAGCTACCAGCGCCTCCTCATCAGTGCCCATCAGTGCCACCTATCAGTGTCCATCAATGCAGCCTATCAGTGCCCATAACTGCAGCCTCATTAGCGCACATCAGTGAAGGAGAAAAATCACTTATTTACAACATTTTATAACAAAAACTAAGAAAAAACATTTTTTTTTCAAAATTTTCAGTGGTTTTTGGTTTGTTTAGCAAAAAATAAAAAACCCAGAGGTGATTAAATACCACCAAAATAAAGCTCTATCTGTCTCAAAAAAATTATAAAAATTTCATATGGGTACAGTGTTGCATGACCACGCAATTCGCATTCAAAGTGTGACAGCCCTGAAAGCTGAAAATTGGCCTGGGCAGGAAGGGGGTATAAGTGCCCTGTAGGCAAGTGGCTAAAGAACAACTCTGGGAACTACAACAGAACATGATCCTTGCAGTGGGGGACCCTCTCACTGTAAAGCCTAATTACCCATTAACTCTTTTGGATGAAGAATACGATATAATACTTACCGTACTTCTCATTCTGGCAGGCCCTGGCACTCTCCTCCACTCCTCCTTGTGGGTGGACTCTAGTCATGAGATATTGGCCCTGCATTGCACTTGATGATTCATTGTGCAACAACAGTATGGGGAGGCTTTGGAGAGACCAGTTGAACTGTCAAGCTCAAAGGGTCAGGCTCAGAGACCAGTAGCTATAGCAGAAGAGGGACTCCCACCAGCCAGCAGGATAGGTATACAAGCATGTCACCCTGGAGGATGAGGTAGTCTCACCTGAGGTATGGAGTCTAACTATTAACCAGTGTTCACCAGAGCTCCTGATGGTGGAGATAGGTTTTGCTGCATGTTACTACCAGGTCACGGTCCTCAGGACCACCCCCTAGGAGATAAGCAAGCCAGAGTCCATTAGCAGATATGACAGGTAGGGATCAAATGCAAGCGTGGTCCGTAAACAAGCCAAAGGTTGGTAACAAGTAGTTGCCAATTGGCATCAGGCAGATGCGTAGTTGAGGAACAACCCAACAAGCCAAAAGGATTAGAGGTAGCACTAGCATTATGGTCAACATTAGTCCTCAGAACCCCTGAGGACATCCTATTTGGATGAAATGCATAGGAAACATCTTTTTGAAGATGACATTGATGTTATCATAAATGCAGTCATTCCTACAGGTAGCAGCTTAGTTTGCACTTTTTTTGCGTATAAACATTTTCTGTAAATCTGGTTTTATATGTAATTTTCATAATAAAGAAAGCTTTGGGTAATCTGTACAATTTTGTGGACCTTGATTACCAATGTGACATTGGAAGTGGCAGTGTGATCTATTCGTTAATCTTGTATAGGGATTATACAATACTCACTTTTAGATTGAAATCTAGGCTTTGAGATCCAACCTTCTGGTAAGCCTTAGATTCAATTATGGGGGTTGTTCACTTTGATGGTTACAGAAGTCTCACTCATACTTTGTAAATTTTACTGAAACAAAGTGACATAGTTGCAATCTAGGGTTTCCTTTGAATATTGTGGTGGAAAATTCTATTTTATGTTGTGGAGGAATTTCATTACTGAAGAGTTTCCCTATTATTGCTGCACTATTTTATATATATATATATATATATATATATATATATATATATATATATATAGTTTCTAAGTTATTTTTATTAGTTACCAGTGAAATGGTCTTAATACAATTGTTTTATATATATATATGCATAATATGCATAAGAACTTCTGTGTTGAGGAGTCTCACTACCATTGTTGCATTTTCACATTTATATTGCTTGAATGTTCTATTATAGTGATGCAGTCTTGCATATTATTTAACATTAGGGTAATCATTAGTGTTAGAGTTTGATTTGCTGCTGGATCATCATGTCATTACTGTCAATAAATAAATGATTTTTTAAATCAAATTTCATGCAAGTCTATTTTGAAAAAAATATATACTAAATAAATTCTGGTACTATAATGTCCAAAATACCATCATGTGTACTTGAGGAGCCAAATCTGTTATCACATGCTGTATGTATTTAAAAAGTAAAATTCTGATATAAATGTCCCTAATAACTATGATGTTTAGATATAACTCATGTTATGTAACCTGTTTCCTAACAGGAAATGGAGGTAAATGAGGCCGTTTGAAAACTTTTGCTCATAGTGAGTCACTTCTCATCACAGATTGTGACAGATTGCTAAAGAAGTATGTTAAAAATTGAAAATGTGATAACTGCAGAAGTATGACACTTGAAATTTGGCAATTTTTATCCTGAGGATATATAGCAGTGATGTGATGTGATGAACAATGAGACATCTGTGATACTTTGCTAGTAACAAGGTAATGTAGTAGAATTGGAGTTAAAATCATTGTCCCATGAAAATTAAAATGAATGATCACTTTCAATATATATATATATATATATATATATATATATATATATATATATATATATATATATATATATACACACACATATACACTGTATAAATATATATACATATATATTTTTTTCTTCTTTTTTTTTTTTTCCCCAGAGTTTGTGTTTGGGGTTTTAGATTTATTTTTGGGAGAGAGGTATATTTTATTTGTAAATAAAAAAACTGATGGTAATTTGTGCTCTTCCTCTGGGATGCAACCAGCAAATACACTAAGTATTACAGCAAGTATTACAAGCAGAAAACCAAAAGAAAAGCTAGCACTTCCCAAACTGCCAGACTAGTAACAATTCAATAAATCTCTTCACAATCCAATCTAGCCTCTGTAGTGTCTTTACTTCTCATAGGAGGATTAACTAATGATTGCAGCACTCTCCCTCTATCCACAATAACAAAGTGCAGATATATGATCACACTGCTTTTTCAACAATGCCGCTCCAAGATGTAATTCAAAAACAACTTTTCTCTTAATAGTACGCATACATGCACATCTCCATACACATATCTACATGTGAATGCACTACACAGTATTGAGAATTCAGCTAATTGCAGTGCACACTGAAAGGAAACACACTGAAGTCACTCAAATACACCACTGCTCTCAATCATTTGCTAACAAAATAGTTACAACTTAAAACAAAAGACATGATAGCTCTTCCCATGAACTTTTTTCAGTTTAAAGTAGTAGTAAACTTCTCTGTAAACATTTGATTTGGGGCCCCCCAGGTGAGTTATGCCATGTCTTAGTATGCATGGCATATTAGTACATTATGGTAGACATACCTGTTAAATGGTGCCCTCCAGAGCTGTGGTGGGATTGATCTGGAGAGCCCCCAGAGCTTCCATCTTTGCCTGGTCTTCATACCTGGTCCCGTCTTTGGCTTTGTGATAGGCCGAGCCGAGATTACATCACTCCCACCATGCTCACTGGAGTCACATCACCGCAGCACAGATCAGGGGTTGTAAATGTTCATTGAGCTGTGTGTGCATGGCTAGCCCAGTGTACATGACAGCCTACAGGCAGGAGGATGCATTTATGGCAGAGAAGCCTAATAGGGTCTCTTCTGTCATAAATACTCTGCATGTCAGCAACTTTTAAATAGTTGACTTTACTTCCACTTTAAAGACTGTGACAAGTAGCATATCTCACAGTCTAGATATAGGGAAGACCCAGAGTTTAGCTCATCATCTAGTAAATGCAGGAAGCTTTTTTATCTCAGACGTTTCCATATGTCATGCAGAGGAAGAGCACAGAGGGTGTACCCAAGTCTGTCCACATGTTGAGCACATAATGACCTATTGATGAGGTCATAAAGTGAGGTGAGCAGGTGTTTCACCTAATGGTGGTGGCACAGTTGGCACTGAAGAAGAGAGATTTATCTTATAAACATTGCACAGTGGTGTTATAAGAGACTTTTTGTGGGACTTAAATTATTGTTTAATATTTATTTTTATATGAGATATTAGTCTATTTTGCTACACTTTATTGTTATTCATTTTGGTGCAGGTGTTGTGAAGTCACTAACAGTGTTTTAGCAGCAACTATTTAGAGCACTATCATATTATTTTAGGATGTGTTGCTCAGATTAAATAGGGGTTTAGAATGTGTTAGTAGCATATTTCAAAATCTATGATCAGAATACATGAGAAAACATTCAAAACTAAACACATTATATATAATCTAAAACAAACTATACAAACAATATACACTGATAACAGTAATACTGGCATAATATAGCATATTACTACACAAATTAACCCTACTCGATATTCGATTCAATGTGTGTGTGTGTAGCTTGTCATAAATAGAAATTTTTAAGAAGTACTATACAGAGTTAAATTATCTGTCTGTATGCAGCATGTTTTGGAAACTAATTATAACTTGTATTATACTGGGTTACATTAGCAGACTATATACTGATTGCTTGACTTTGTTAAGAGCATAAAATCAAATTTTATAAACAAAAACCCGCCCCCTTTTTTCTCATCTCTAGTGTCCTTCCTTCGCCTACAGCCTGCTCTCCTTCTAAAATATCAGCCTCTTAATCCTTAACAACTAAGCAGATTTAATTTGCTGCAATTATTCATCCTCCTTTACCTCAAATTTTTGTATTTGTAAAACAATTTTGGAATTATATTAGTTTTCACTTTGCTGGGTTTGACTGTAGTATCTTACACAGCTGCTGTGTCATCAACAAATTTTAGTAATATGGAAATTAATGGTCTTCTTTTCAAATGAAATTGTTATTTCAATAACATATTCTAGAACTAATTTTGGATCAATGTCATTACAAAGGAATGTGTGGCCCAGAAACCAATAACTATGCTTGTTCTCTTAGTAAAGGCTGCACAATTAAAGTAATCCTCTTACTGTTACTTAGGGCATTGGTCTTCTTTAAAGGATACCACTTTTATCTTTAGATCAGGTATTTATTAATTATTGTGTAATCATATTATACGATTTTATATCAACCAAGCAGATGGAGTTCTAGTTTCCTTTTCATACATTCAACTGTATCATCTTTTACTTATGCTGAAATAATCTTGTTGTTTACAGAACTTTAATAAGTCATCACAGCAGTGACTCATCCCTAGTACAAAGTTCAGTGCTATCTCTTTAGAAAACCAATAGTGCTCTGGGAAACCTTTGTCACACAGCATATTTTGTGCTGAAGGTAACTTGATATGTAGTCCATAGGGAGATACTGAGACCCATTAAGATGGTGCACTATCATTTGAAAACCAACCTTACATGTTTTGGCCATCAATGTGACTTGAAAAGACAGAGGCACAGAAAGAGCTAAAGCCATCAAGCTGCTGTTATCACAGTGCAATTTAGTGTATGAAAAGTTTATTAAAACTTTGAAAAGGTGCTTAAGAACTATTATATGTAAAATAAAAAAAACATTTTGTCTATTTGTCTGTTTTAAAGTTCTTGGTAGTGTCACACTTATCTCTAACACAGGTGGTCAGACACTATAGCTGGCTTCTGTGTTTTACACCTATAGCAGCCTCCTTTCCCATGAGGCAAGCAGGCCTACAAGTACTCGGTTTCCCCCAGGACTTATACACAATGCTATGGTGTCCAGCCACCACGCTGGGGCAGGTGCAATCTTAGTACAGCAAACAAATACTTGCAGTTGGCAAACAGGCAGAGTGCTTCAATGACAGTCCAGGTACAAGGCAGGCAAGATTCAGGACAGTCAGGGTCAGATCCATAGTCAAAAGGTAGGCAGAGTTCAGAGAGTAGTTGATGTCTGACCTGAGGTAATGAACAAGGGAATCCAAACAGCAGAGCGGGACAGACAGACAAGGAGCTTCCAGCATGTGTTAGAAACGCACTATCATAAGCATGAGACTGCAGGCTTGGCTGGCTTAAGTTAGGTTTGATCTCCACTGAGAGACTTGCCATGACAATCACCTTGCAGGTGGACAGACAGACAGGGTGAGTGCATCATAGCCAAAACCAGGATGTTGAAATGAGATCAGCAGCTGTGATGGATCATAATCACTAGACACTCATGACAGGTAGATAAAGAAAAGAAAAAAAATTACAAATTATAGGCTGCATAGGTCCTTAAAAATGTGTTATAAAAAGTTGATTAAATCATGTTAAGCAACACATACCAATGCTGCCAAATGTAGTCTGAACATTTACATTTCACTGACCTTTGATCTTAGTGCGTTAAGTAAATTTCCCCTAATTAGAATAGTGCAAAACATCTTGATGATATACAAAGTGAATGAAACTAGAACAACCAAACAGATAGGAAGAATAATTGTAAAACACTATACAATAATCCTTTAAGAAGTATTTAGCTATGGGTCAGCAGTATGTGGTACTTATAACTCAGGGGCCAGTGTTGCTAGCTGGAAATTTTAGGTAGTGTGTGTTCCTTGGAAACTGGAAACATTTTACTTGTGAAAAAATGGGTCACTCTCAGAAGCTCAGTGAATTCAAGTGTGGTACAGTGATAGGTTGTCACCTGTGCAATAAGTCCATCCGTGACATTTCCTTGCTACTAAATATTCCACGGTCAACTGTTAGTGGTATTATAACAAAGTGGAAGAAACTGGGAATAACATCAACTTAGCCATGAAGTGGTAGGCCACGTAAAATGACAGAACAGGGTCAGTGCAAGCTGGAGCGGACAGTGTGCAGAAGTCGCTAACGATCTGCAGAGTCAATAGCTAAAGACCTTCAAACTTCATGTGACCTTCAGATTATCATAACAACAGTGCGTAGAGAGCTTCATAACAGCTAGGCCTGTATTGTTTTTAGAATGAGGTCCATAGCAGATGCCCCAATATTTATCCTGTGACAGATTAACTTTAACCAGTTGCCGCCCGGCCTATGGCCAAATGGCGGCCGGGCAAACACTTAGTCCTTCTAGAAGGACGCCATATGGAGTCCTTCCCAGAACATGTATTGCGCATGCCTGTAGGGCCGTGCTGTGGCGAGATCTGTCACCGGCCATGTACCTTGGACACGGCCAATGACAGATCTGTGTACCGGCCCCGTTACCAGTACCATGTGACCTGCTGTGACCAATCACAGCAGGTCACATGACAGTTGTATACAGTGGATGGTTTCCTTTCATGCCATCCATTGTATACAAGTGTATCTAGCTGTGAATGGTCAGCGATCACATGCACACACTGGGCCAGTCACAGCTCATCTGTGTCATGTGATTAGCTGTGGCCAATCACAGCTAATCACAAAAAAAAACACTGAATTAATCGATTTCATTCAGTTAAATGCTTGCTTATAGCAAATAAATTATTTTCTATAATCAATCAAATTGTGTAAAAAAAAAATACTGATCACTTCCCCAAAGTAGTACAATGTTACTATGGTAACATTATATTACTTTGGTCATAGTGCAATATGAAAAAAAAATCTTAACAAAAAGAAATAAAAAAAAATAAAAAATAAATAAAAACAAATTGAAATAAAATTATATTTATTTTTGTACTGTCACCAGTCAGTGTCAATGATCACCACCACACCAGTTATATGATTACGCTGTACAGTATGTAAAAAAAAAATTTGTGAAAATTTATTTTTTTAATTCCTTCATTTTCTGAAAAATTATGACAAAAAAATTACAACTTCAAAAAACTTGCCATGCCTCTTATGAAATATGTTGAACTGTCTACTTTGCAAAAAGGGGTAATTTGGGGGATATCTGTACTGTTCTGACATTTATGGGCCTCAAGAAATTAGATTGGCTGTCAGTAATTCAGGATTAATCAATTTTCAGATATATCCCATAGTTTGTGAACTCTATAACTTTCCTACAGACTAAATAATAAACACTGATTTGGGTTATTTTCACCAAATAAATGTAGCAGAATACATCTTGGCCTAAATTTATGAAGAACAATTATTTATTTGCAAACTTTTATAACAGAAACAAAAAAAAAATTGGCTGTCAGAACTTCAGGACTGATCAATTTTCAGATATATCCCATGTTTGTGAACTCTATAACTTTCCAACAGACTAAATAATAAATACTGATTTGGGTTATTTTCACCAAATAAATATATCACTATACATCTTGGCCTAAATCGATGAAGAAAAATTATTTAGTTGCAAACTTTTATAACAGAAACAAAGATGTGGGTTTTTTTTTTCAAAATGTTCGATCTTTTCTTTGGTAATTTAGCAAAAAATAAAAACCCCAGTGGTGATTAAATCCCACCAAAAGAAAGCTCTAGTTGTGTGAACAAAATGATACAATTTTAGTTTGGTACAGTGTTGCATGACCGCGCAATTGTCATTCAAAGTGTGAGAGCGCTGAAACATGAAAATTGGCTGGGACAGGAAGAGGATAAAAGTGTCTGGTATTGAAGTGGTTAAAGAGCCTGCCACCAGATCATTCATTTTAACAACAATATTTTTAGTATAAGATTATATATGCATTAAATGCATTTAATTTTTTTTACCTATAAAGGCCTCAGATAGGTAGACACCTAAAAGACCTGAGACTGCTACCGGGCACTGCCCCCTTGGTGATGTCAATAGCCCTAGCTGACTCAGAGCCAGGGGCGGACTGACAACTCATGGGGTGCCCAGGCAATATGGGATCATGGGGCCCCTGTGTCCTTGCCCAAACTCAAAAAAGCCTATGAAAAAGGTACCAGGGGCATCTCATGGGGCCCCCTACTGACCCCCAGCCCTCGGGCAGTGCCAGAGTTTCCAAATGGTCAGGTTACCCTTGCTCAGAGCTGTAATTCAAGTGACACTCCAGTGCATTCCCTTTTGCTCCTCCCTTGGAAGCTATTTAAAAGTTTAATTAGGGAGGTGAGGAGCAGATTGAGGATGCTGCTGTAGCACAGACAGTAACTAGACATAACCAGAAGAGCAGAGGGTTAAGACATGCAAGGAGAGATGGAGCTGTGCTAGAGAATAGACTTATTTTGAAGTAGTCAAAATTGTTACTAAGTTCAAAAGTACACTGCAATTAAACAAAAATGATTTATGAAAAGGATAAATATTTCAAGAAAGTTTTTACCAAAGTGGCAGTTTCTCTTTAGCCATTTGTCTACCAGGGCAATGTTTTTTAGTTTTTTTAAACACATAATAAAATGTTAATTTTTTAAAGAAATTACATTAAACTCCAAACAATATACAGTATATCTATATATAATACAACATATATTTTTACAAAGCAGAGATCTTGGAGAATGAAATAGTGATAGTATCAACATTTTATATACAATATTTGCAGAACTATTTATCAAACACATTGTATCAAGAAACATCACAGTAAATCAGGTTCAGTGCAAACAAACACAATATTGCATCTATTTTTTTTTTTTAAAGTCTTAAAACGACATGCACCTGTGACATTGTGAAAAACAATGGTACCCAAATTTCCCCATAGGCAACACTTTAAAAACCTTTACAAATTTAAAGTTAACCATGAATGATGGCCCTAGAATTGTTTCCATACACATGCATGATCTTGTGTTGTGCATTTGCATTGAGGTGTACATGTCTTGCATATTTTTTCCCCTCATTGCTTCATAGCGTTATTGCTATCATAAAGGTTTTGCTTTTGGATTCAATAGTCTCTCTGTTGTAGCTGATCATTGGGGGAAAGCCTGGAACTCACCTCGAGCACCTCTAGTGGGGGATAGGGGGGTGGTCCTTCAGAGCCCTATAACTGTGATTACTTTTATCTGAAAGCCCTTGCAGATCCAAAACCCGGGACCAAGCTCACAGCTTCAGCAGCAGCTGTGAGCTTGCTTTAACCTATTGGGATACCAGGACATTTATAAACAGCCCATGGCAGACAAAGGGTTAGTTTTTCCAGGGAGATTGCAAGACATCTCTGGGTTATCTGGAAGATAAAATATGTATTGTGTATTTTGGATAGGCCCTGAACCCTCCTCCCAATTAAATTATCCAGATACCACACCTGTCATACATTGTGTAAAAGCTTTATTTTCACTACCTACCCACTACATAATTGTATTATGTTGCAAATAATTGTATTATAATTTGTTGCAATCTGAAACATTAGCTATATTAATAATTCATACTAATACTAACATAACAAGTCCTTGTTACAGTTTATAAAGTTTACATTGTTAATAGGTTTAGATCAGACAGTAAAAATAAATCCCAAGATATTTACTAGATACATATGGAAACACTTATTTTGTCACTGCTGTTTTCAGACATGTGCCCCTTCAGGCAGTTGAAACTGTTTCCTTGGTGTAAATCTTAGAAATACTGGTGTATGAAACAAAATATCTGTTTCTTTCTGAACTGACTCTAGCCCTGCAGCTCCTGTCAAGTCATCTGATAATAATGGGCGAAAGAATACTCGTTAGAGAGGTATACATTCTGATGTTGTGTCCTATCATAGAACTGTGTCTGTCTTAAGAGCTCATAATTATTCAAAAGATCATGTAGTTACCCAAGCACTGATAATTGGCATAAAATAACCTTGTATACTAGCTCTAATAGACTCAATGTCAAATTGCTGTTCTCAGCATAAATAGAACAGAAGCAGTTTCCATAGCTTATGGGCAAAAAAACAAAGTGCTGTGCAAGCCACCATAAGGAGAAAGGCACAATGCATCATTTGAAACAATAATAACATTTAAATTTTACCAGAGCATCCAAAAAGGCTATTATAATTAAATGTCTAGAAATGTTTACATTTTAAAATATATTTGATACAGTTGTAGTGTTTATTAAAGCAGCTAATTTTACAGATAAGTTTTGCCATTATAAGAATATCCGCTCAAAGACCATGCCTTTTCTGGCACTTTTTGTTTACATGAACAATCAGTATTTTTTGCTAGAAATTTTCTTAGAACCCATAAACATTATATTTTTTTTTTAAAGCAGAGAGCCTAGAGAATAAATTGGTGCATTTTTTTTATGTCACACTGTATTTGCACAGCAGTTTTGCAAATGCAATTTTTTGTCGGAAAAATTAATTTTAATGCAACAATTACCCAAAACTCATAACCCAATTTTTGGTAAAATATGAAAGATGATGTTATGCTGAGTAAGCAGATACCAAAGATGTCACACTTTAAAATTGTGCACGCCTTTGCAACAGTGACAAACAATGAAAATGTTACTATCCATAGGCAGAACTTTAAAAGCCTTTACAGGTTACCACTTTAGATTTACAAAGAAGGTCTGGTGCTGGAATTACTGCCCAAGATTCTGGTGATACCTCACATGTGTAGGACGATCGCTGTGTGCGCGTTTGTGGGACCAACACATGTTCATCTTTTCACGTGAGCATGGCGGGACAGGGGTTCTTTACATTTTTTATTTTTTTTTATACTGTTGCTTTAAAAATGTTGTAATCACTTTTATTGCTGTCACAAGGAATGTAAACTTCCCTTGTGACAGCAATAGGCAGTGACAGATACTCTTTATGGGAAGATCTCTCCTCTGCCCTTAAAAGCATTGCAAATGCTTTTCATTTTTAAAAATGGCACCATTTACATCCGGAGAAGCAGAAAGTGAAGTATGCTCATTGCCTCTGGTTTTTTATTTCATAGAGGTGAACAGAGCAGTTCCGGTCTTTGTTTATCTCTATGATCTATGCATTCTAGAGGGAGTACAACTGGGGGAATCAATGGTGGAAAAGGATCTGGGAGTTCTGCTAGATCACAAGCTTAACAATGGCATGCAATGCCAAGCTGCGGTTTCTAAAGTGAGAAATACTCTCTTGTATTAAAAGAGGTATAGACTCCAGAGAGAGATATATCATTTTACCCCTGTACAAATCATTAGTTATACCTCATCTGGAATATGCAGTTCAGTTTTGGGCACCAATTCACAAAAAGAACATTGGGGAACTGGACAAAGTACAGAGAAGGGCAACCAAACTGATAAGATGCATGGAGGAGCTCAGCTATGAGGAAAGATTAGAGGAACTGAATTTATTTTCTCTTGAGAAGAGGAGATGTCTTTTCCTCCAGATATAAAGAGTGCCCCCTTGTCTTCTGTGATGACCTCAGGGTGAATAGCTCTACACCGAGTTCACTATATGACCACTGATGTATTTATACATGTTGGTCATATCCCCCCTTAATCTCCTCTTCTCAAGAGAGAATAAATTCACTAACAGTATGTCCTTCTGGCCAAAGTGGCACCAGGAGTCATTCAAAGGATGAGTTCATCTTTACTAATATGGTACACGTCACACCAGTATTTAGGGTGTAATATAACATGTTGCTAAAGAGCATCTGCCTGCTCCTGCCTGCACCAATATTGCCCCATGACAGTGTGCAGGGGACCTTCCCCCCCACATCTGCTGTCACAATTGTGCAGGGCTCCACCCACAAAGCTGCATAATTTATTCACAGGGATCTTCCACCATGCCAGATGGCTTGTAGTTCTCAATGAACTATGAAGACACAGATGCATGCCTTTAAAGTTTATTGATTCTCCCTGCTCTTCAGTACAGTACAGTTCAGAGAGTTTGCAGGAGCTTGACATTGTACCTACAATCTGCTGATCATGGTGCAATGCTCTGCAGACTTCAAAAAAAATAACAAATGTACATTTTTACCTGCAAAAATACAGTATATTTATTATTTTTGGAAGAGGTGAAGTTAGCCTTTAACTCAGAAGAATGAGTGTCAAAAAAGATTACTGTGGGGTGGGGGGGCAGCTCTTGGTGAAAGGTGAGTATTGTGTCCTGAGTTACTTTATTAACATATCCTTGGGCCCAGTCACAAAGTATTAGCCTGGAATTGGGCATTAGGGTGTAAGGTTTGAGTTGAAATTGTTATAAATGCATCGAAAACAAAGGAAAGAGTGAGCCAGACAGATTATATAGTCCAGAAATTTAACAAAACAATAAAAAAAAAACCCCTACTGTGTATTATGCTAAGAATGAGCCTCCTTTTTGGACTTTTGATAATAATTGTGTCTAATGATGTTATACTGTTGTCCATGCATACATTACAGTGATGTTGCTAATTAATACTATATATTTTACATTGCAGCCTTAATGAAGGAGGCCTTTCTGTTCACCACAATGTTGACTAGGTTCTGTGTATTTGTGAATATACCCCAATCCTTGTAGGAGTATTTACATATATCCAGCTAGATCTGAGAATTCCTACACAAAAGAGAGTTTCATCTGCAATATACATTTATTGATAGAGGTACATAATATATACAAATTACATGCTAAGCAGTACTTACAACACAATGTACAGTTTAAGTATCTTGACTCACTATGGATCTTGATGTACAAGAGAGTGACCTAATTAACAGACAAAAAAAATATTGTGAAACACATCCCATAGAGTTACTTGGGTACTTGATGTTGTGAGTTCCAACTTCACTAGTTACCTTCTTGTAAGACAACTCAGTACTGGCATTTTCAAAATTGCTGTTCTGATTGATTCTGTTTAATCATAGTAGTATTAACGACATGTTCTATCATATCTTAAAAAAAATGACCTGTCAGGTATTTTGGTTTTAATAGAATACTATGCACTTAAATGTTTCCACTTTGTGCTCATATCCCCTATCTGGCTAGGGGGAGAGCTGTAAAACCTATTCCACGTGTATTAAAATGAAGCTAAAGCGGGATTGATTCTGCTTCTGGAACTTTAGAGCTGAAAGCATAAAACTTAAAACTTATAGTAACTTGACTGGCCTGAAGCAGCTTGACCAGTCACTGCCTTAGAGTCCTTCACACTTCTGCATTCATATTATACCTCATGTTAACAGATTATATATGTGTGTTGTCTTTCTATTCAGTGCAACTCTATTCATGATAAAAGGCATTCTACTACACACTACACATGCCTCCTAGCACACCCCAATGCATGTTTTGGAGAACGCATATGTTGTCTTGTGGTTCAATTAAAAGAATAAGAGTCTTTTTTTCCTTTTTTACTCAACAATTCACCCAATTTCTATAACATCCTCTGAATTGAACCACTTGCTCTCCAGAAGGTTTTACCCCCTTCATGGCCAGGGAATTTTTGTTATTCAGCACTGTGCTACTTTAATTTGAAATTGCACATACATGCAACACTGTATGCAAATTAAATTTCTGTAAGTTTTTTTCAACAATTAAAGATTTATTTTGGTAGTATTTGATCACCACTGTTATTTTATATTTTATTATGTAAATGAAAAAAGAATGAAAATTAAAACAAAAACAATATTTTCTACTTTCTACTAAATAGCATATCCAATAAAAAATATTAAAAAAAATAATAATTTCTTCATAAATTAACAAAGTGTATTCTGCTACATTTCTTTGATAAAAAGAAAACAAAATCCAATTAGGTGTACATTAATTGGTTTGTGTTAAAGCTATAGTATCTAACAACTCTGGTATATGTACAGTTTATTTAAAAATTGATCAATCCTTATGTACTGATCTCATTTCTTGAAGCCCGTAAATGCCCGAACAGTACACATTCCCCCCAAATGACAACTTTTTGGAAAGTAGACAGTCTGAGGTATTTAGTAAGAGGCATAGCAAGTCTTTCGAAGTTGTATTTTTTTGTCACAGCATTTTGGAAAGTGAAAAAATAAAGAATCTTTTTTTCATATGTATTTATACACTGTGACCAGTGCAATACAGCATCATCATATGGTATGGCAATGATCAAGGATATTGATTGGTGACATTATTTAAAAAATACTTTGTTATTTTATTTTTTTAAACACTTTTTCTCTCTTTTTTTTTTTTTTTTACATCGTGTCATTAGAGTAGTACTACAAAGTACTACTCTGGAGGGGGGGGGGGGTGATCAGAGTTTTTTTTACACTGTTACTGTATTTCTAATACAGTGATGATCGCTGTATAAGAAATAGTTTTAGCTGTCATGAATGGGTTTCCTATTCATGAACAGATTGCTTATGGTTGTGATCTGTGATTGCCTACAGCTAATCACATGGTACAGGTAGCCAGGTACAATGTTATTTCTGTGGGCCAATTACAGACCACACCAGTAAGCAAGCTGTTCATGAACAGAAAGCTATTCATGACAGGTTGTTTACATTGTTATCATGTCATGGCTATGACCAATCATAGCAGTCACGATTACCGGTTACCAGTAACAGTAATTTGCTGTGTCCACTGGTCACAGGAGGGGCAAGTTGCATGCTCCTGACCCATAGCAGGCTGGATGATACACATATAGGTGATCCTGCCTTCTCGTGCCATCCACCCACAGTATATATATAGTGAGTGGGCAGCAAGTGGATAAAAAGCTCATCTAATCTATCCCCGTGGATCAATCAATAATTATATTGGGTGTTTCTTGGACCTTAATCATGCATACATGTTTTAAATGTGTAATTCTTTGTAAAATAATTTTTTCTGCAATATTATACTGCTTTGTAACATTTTGTTATTATTCCAAAGTTGTGGGCCTTTCTGGTTGGGTTGAGATTGACTTTCATGGTGCTTTCCCATGGTGCTGTCACACCTTCAATAAATAAATCCAAATAAATAATGTGTTATACAACTTTAAGCTGCTTTGATTGGACACATAGGAGAGCTTCTCTTAAACTGGTCATACTTTTTTTTTTCTTTCACCCAGTGGGTTGAATGAAAAAAAGATTTGATTACTCATCTACACAATCAATGTAAATGGAAGAATGGATCCCACTGTGCTATTGTGTTCTGATAGTGGGGATACTTCCCTGCTGTCCTTATACACTGACCAGTATTGCCAGCTATAGCTGGCTACATTGATCATTCAGGAAAACTTAACAGGCTGGTTTCACAGAAGTTGATCAGTAGATTAACTTCTGCAAGCCAGCCTCCCAATACATGGATTGACATTTGGCCAGTCCCTGCTAATTCATATACAGTATGGCAGCCCTAAATGAGGCACATCACATATAAATGGTGGTTACTTTTTTCTTGTATTTTGCATTCTGCATCCTATGGCATATTAAAGAGGATTGTTAGCCTGTTTTAACCACTTCATGCCAGGTGACAGCAAAAAAGAGTAATAATTTTTACAAAATCTGCTACTAATGCCTCCAGACTTGCAGTACTACAGCTGCCTGCAGGAATTTCCAAATGTGTCTCATGTCTGCGTCTCCCTAGTCACTACTTTATTAGTGTGTGCACACTAAATTTCACATCTATATAAACCACCTAATGGCTTTAATTAGTTACATTATACGCTTGCCATTTTTAGATGGCTTAAGCTGGTCATACACTGATTGACCAGCTGAATTTCAATCACTGTATGTCCTCCTCTTATGAATTCAAATCGATTTTTTATTTGACTTCTGTCAAAGGGACATGTCAGAAAATGTTCTAAAGATCAGCACTGCAGCCATTAATCAGTGTATGTCAAAATGCAATGTCCCAATAGGGGTGAGGTTGGGATTCCTTCATCCACTTGGTTTGTTTCCAGCCAGCCCGTCCAGCCAGTGGGCTGAACAGAAAAAATGAACAGTGCATTACCAGCCTTAATCTGATAGAAAAGTGGAAAACAAGAAAGAAGGCCAGATAATTTTTTTTATATTTTTAAAAAGGAGCAGAGTAAGGGTTCATCTGAATTGGCTTTTACAGTGAACAGTGCATTTTGCAGTCAAATCTGCACTGCTCAGAATTATTTGTTTGGGCCTTGAGTCTTTGTTTGACCTGATTTTGCCTGCAACATAAATTTTGGACTCTAATTAGACTATAATTAGAAACTGTGTGCATGTTTACCAATGTAGTTCACAGGTGAACATTTTTACTCACCTGTCAGCATGCACTTTCACATGTTAAAATGCAAGAAGATGCAATAAAGGTGCAAGGTGTGTTCCACAAGGTTGATTTCTGGTTATTTTATGATGCATTTAGATTAGGGTTGCCACCTCATCCCTTTAAAACCGAGCACATATTAATTACACAGGTTCTGAGGTTAATAATTAAACTCAAGGCCTTATCAACATTAAATTAGCCTCAGAACCTGTGTAGTTAATATTTGGTCAGTTTTAAAGGAATGAGGTGGCAACCCTAAGCTAGGTAAGTTATCTAGGGCCATGATAAGCATGTCTGCATTTACCTACCCCATTGGGAACAAAAATACAAAATCATATATGCTTACCAATGAACCCACTTTGTAGCCACTGAAACTCTTCTTAAACTTCCATAAGGTTAATAGCTTGAATGCCAACTAAAAAAACTCACCAGCTTTCAGCTGGTGAAACTGTCTCAATTTTACTCACAATCACCCACCTAAACACAAGAAATTAATTCATGAATTAGAAGTAAAACTCACAGTGCATATTTATTTAGCACATACAAAATCACTAAAAGAACATTAGCACATCTAAAAAACCTTAAGCCAGTAGCCAGTGCTGTTCCAGTTGCAGCTGTGAGAGAAAAATGGTTTTAAATATTATTGATAAAGCGCTAAGCCTTAAAGATGCAATCGGCAAGCTGGGTTTTATGGAGATGAAGTTTGTCCTTCTTGATATAGTCCTCATTCAGACAGGCACTTCCACAATTCTTTTAACTGCTGCAATGGCTAATTGTGTAACTGTTGTGTCTTTACAAACAAATACTGTTTATTCTACTTGTATGACATCAACAGAGATTCCAAATTATATACCTCACAGTGAATGTCTATCTTCAGAGATCAGAAGGTATTACTGTTAGGTCACATCAGGTGAATTAACAGGATGCAGCAATATTTCTTAGCCATATTAACCACTTCCCGTCCGACCCATGTATATAAATGGCTGGACGGGAGCAATGCAGGAGCGGGTGGCCATTTATAAATGTCCTCCCAGCCTGTGCGCGCTCCCCTGGATTGCGCAGCACCGCAATCTAGAGCCTGCTGTGTCTGGAGGTCACTGTATGATGTCCCGATCATGTGATCACTGGTTGGCCAATCAGTGATCACATGAAGAGTAGTAAGCAAGTTGTCACTTCTAACATCATTGCCTATTACTTGTGAAATCTGTGAATGATCACAGAGGTCACATGGTACAAGGCTATTCACAACAGCCTTGTACCATGTGACAAGCTGTGAACAATCACAGCTCACACAGTATTTCTCAATGGCTGCAAGAATGCAGCCAGAGAGAAGAAGAAATGATTGCTTTTACAGCCTTTATAGGTACAATCAGTGTAAAAATAAAAAGTAATCTTCATCACCCCCCACAAGTTGTACTGCTAAGGTGAAAGTATGTTAAAAAAATAAATAAATATTAATATAAAAAATAAAATAAAAATGTAAAAAAAAATTTAGAAAAATTATAATATTTGGTTATAAACTAATTTGGGCTATTTTGATTTACTAAAAAGATAGCTGGATACATTTTGGCCAAGATTTATGAAGAAAGATGATTTATTTGCAAAATATTTAGACTGTTTCATTTATATAGCAAAAAAAAAAAAATCCCAGTGGTAAATACCACCAAAATAAAGTTTTATCTGTCTAAAAAAAATGCTAAAAAAGTTATATGGGTACAGTGTTGCATGACCGTGCAATTGTCACTAAAGTGTGATAGCACTGAAAGCTAAAAATTGGCCTGGACAGGAAGGGGTAAAAATGTCCGGACTTGACATGGTTAATATGCAGCTGTAGGGAAGCTGCACTTTGATAAGGAATTTTCCAAACAATTCAGTGAATGAGGTGAATCTCTGCTGACTTCCATCAACCAATCATGTGTAAGCGAAAATGCATTTTTTTTTCCTTGCACATGATTGGGTATTCTTTGTGGAATTAATTTGCAAAGTACAATGTCCCTTGCAAAGTGAACAACATACAGTTGTGTCCAAAATTATTCAACCCCCACTGAAATTGAGTGTTTTGGCCAGTTTGACATTGCTTTTGATCATTCAGTCATCTTGCTTACATTTACATTAAAGAGGCACTTGTAGGTCAGACAAATATAACATAACAGTTATAATGAAATAACCACAAATGTCTTTTCTGTGCTCACAGCATTATCAGTTTTATTCAACCCCCAAGTGACATTCAATCTTAGTACTTAGTACAGCATCCTTTTACAGTTATAACAGCTTTTAAACGTGAAGCATAGCTTGACACAAGTGTCTTGCAGCGATCTACGGGTATCTTCGCCCATTCTTCATGGGCAAAGGCCTCCAGTTCAGTCACATTCTTAGGCTTGCGCACTGCAACTGCTTTCTTTAAGTCCCACCAGAGGTTCTCAATCGGATTTAAGTCTGGTGACTGCGATGGCCACTCCAAAATGTTCCAGCCTTTCCTCTGCAACCATGCTCTAGTGGACTTGGAGGTATGCTTGGGATCATTGTCCTGTTGAAAGGTCCAACGTCTCCCAAGCCTCAGGTGTGTGACGGACTGCATCACGTTTCCATCCAATATCTCCTGGTACTGAAGAGAATTCATGGTACCTTGCACACGCTGAAGCTTCCCTGTACCTGCAGAAGCAAAACAGCCCCAAAGCATGATTGACCCTCCACCATGCTTCACAGTAGGCAAGGTGTTCTTTTCATCATAGGCCTTGTTCTTCCTCCTCCAAACATAGCGTTGATCCATGGGCCCAAACAGTTCTAATTTTGTTTCATCAGTCCACAGAACACTATCCCACAACTTTTGTGGTTTGTCCACATGGCTTTTGGCATACTGCAGTCGACTCTTCTTATTCTTTGGAGACAGCAAGGGGGTACGCCTGGGAGTTCTGGCACGGAGGCCTTCATTACGCAGTGTGCGTCTTATTGTCTGGGCTGAAACTTCTGTACCCACATCTGACAAATCTTTTCTCAGTTCCTCAGCAGTCACACGGGGACTTCTCTCCACTCTACGCTTCAGGTAGCGCACAGCAGTCGAAGTCAGCATCTTCTTTCTGCCACGACCAGGTAGCGTTTCAACAGTGCCCTTTGCCTTGAATTTGCGAATGATGCTTCCTAAGGTGTCTCTTGGTATGTTTAACATCTTTGCAATCTTCTTATAGCCATTGCCCTTCCTGTGAAGAGAAATCACCTCTTCTCTTGTCTTCCTGGACCATTCTCTTGCCTTCACCATGTTTGTAACCACACCAGTAAATGTCTAGAAGGAGCTGAGTATCACAGTCATTTTAAAGCTGCCTAATTGGTGCTTATTATGCTTGATTGCTGCTCGGTGACATCCACAGGTGTTTTCAATACCTGATGGAAAGCACCTGTATGAACCTCTGTTCTTCAGAGTGGTAGTCTTTAAGGGGTTGAATAATTGTGGCAATGAAGAAACCACATAAGAACCATTTACTACTGTATTACATAAACAATTGATGTCATTTTAGTTGCATTTGGGTAGTTACAACGTCCTTGTAGGATTTGATTCTGAATACAATTCCAAATGTACACTATAGTCCCTAAACCCCTTTACAGCATTGGGGGTTGAATAATTTTGGACACAACTGTATTTGCCTTTAGTGACTCAACCCCCTTGAAAGCACATACTGTATGCTACTTGACTATAAAGTATAAAAACATCTTGTAATGGATCATTATGAACTGTGTAACCTCCATATTTATATCTCACAAAGCCAAGAAAGTGGATTTTTTTAATCTTATCAGTAACATTTAGACATTTTTTTATGGTGTGAAAAGTTTCTACACAGACCACACTATGCCTTCTATTATTTTATCTGCAATGTGTACCACGATAGATTTGTCACTTACTTGCAGCATTTATTTTATCTCATTTATTTACACTAAAATTGTGTTATTCCATGTAGAGTAGATACTTTACATACACTTATTGGAGAGGAAATCAGCCAGTGTAACTGATTTGATAAGAAAAATAAATTTGAATTAATTTGCAATATCTGAGGGAGAGATACCAAACATAAATGAAAGATAACATATTATTCCTTTGCTTCTGGGAAGCTTGTCATGTATTGCTGTTCTATCCTGTTTAATTTATACAAAGGAGCTAAATCATTGTTGGCTGTCACATTTGGATTATGCGTCTATCACAAACAAATTAGAAGATAATTACTAAGATGATTTATTCTAAGTAACTGTATATTGCTTTTTGATTGGTTATTAAATTCCAATATACTAACAACGAATGGCTTTATAGGTCATATCTCATAAAACATTAGTGTAAGTGAAGCTTTATTTTATTTTAGAAAAGCATGGATAATGAGTAATAATTAACAGCAAAGTATTAATTAAAAGTGAAATGGAAAATGATAGATTGTATTTAAAACATGTGGAAATCACATAATGGAAAAAGATTTGCAAAACAAGGCCGCTTGAGGTTATGGAGGTGATCCATGTCACATCACAATGGAAAAATAGTGATTACACTGTCAGTCATTACATCATTTATATAATTTGTTTTATTTGTTTAATATATATTATTTGTAGAAAATGTGTACCATGTTGGTTTAATAATTGTGAAATGGTGACAGTAATGTTGTGTGTATATACATATTGTTTACAGAACATATATTTTATAATATACAGTATATTATTAGAGATGCTTAGTCGTTTATTACAATCCAACAATCCGTTTTCTGGAACTCCAACAGTCAATTTTAATTCCTTGATATGCCAGAAATGTGGGTTATAAATATAACACTTATTATGCTTAACAAATGATCTATCTGATAACCATGCCACCTTGTTTGTGTACTTATGCTTTCCAACAGATATAGTTTTAGTATTAGTTTCTATGGGGTAGAAGTGTTTTTTACACTGATTGTCACCTATTCCTCTCTCTATACAGAATACAATATATATGATTTCACAATCTGTATGATTGCATAATCTATACACTTGTCTATTTGGAGCCCATAACCACCCAAACTCCCTGTAAGATAAGATTTGGGGACATTGTGATGACTCCTCTATTGGCAAGTGGGTATAAATTTGAATAGGGGAGTGGTGTGATATTATATAACACAGTGAAGACTATTATCCCTAATTTAGTATGAACCAAAACAGAATATGTATAAAAGGAACTTAAATTATATCTCCAATGGGTTAATCAACAAAAAATAATGATAAACATCTTTAGAAATAGTCATACATACCTGAAATGTAGAGTCCCTGGAGACCACTAGATTTGGGTCAATGCGTTTCTTGGAACACCCGCTTTGTCAGGACTTCAGATCTCCACCAATAGACTAATCACTACAATAATTTTAAAAGAAAATATATTTTAAAAAAATCACATATACGTTCCATCGCCTAATATATATATATATATATATATATATATATATATTTATATATATATATATATGTGTATGTGTCTGTGTGTGTGTGTGTGTGTGTACTGTTTATATATATATAAAATGAAGCCATATACTGTACATTCAACACCCTAACCCCTGTTTGAAGAAGTAAAAATAAGAGAAAAAGAGGAAGAAAAAAACAAACAAACCCCAGATATATGGGGCATACATAGGAGTGTATCTCAATTGTCATATACATATACTGTATCTGAGGCTTGGCTTGTTTTTTATATATATATATATATATATATATATATATATATATATATATATATATAAATTTGTGTTAGGTCATGGAGAGTATATATTTTATATATATATATATATATTTATTTGTGCAATGTTTAATTTGCATTCTTTATATATTATCGTAGTGATTAGTCTATTGGTGGAGTTCCAACTTCTTGAGGAAGCAGTTATCCCACAAAACTCGTCAACCCAAATCTTGCGGTCTCCGGGGACTCTACAAGTCCCAATCACTTACAAGTTGACTGGAGAAAATTTTTCATATACTTTTAATATATACAAATAAAAAGGTATAACTATTTTAAAAACACATGTATTAATATTTTTTGTTGATTAAAGCATCAGAGATTTATTTAAAGTTCCTTTTATGCATATACAGTTTTGGTACATTTATATATATATCTTCCGTTCAAATAAGACCTTTTTAGTTTCCAGTTGATTGAGCTACATATTTTGTCAGTATGTAGTGTACAGTACTGCTTTAATTACATATTTGCAAATATGTATTATTATCAATAGATAAGCACTCTCTTTTAAATTCTTCAATTCTAATTTTGGGTAAACTAACTAATTAATGTAACAGATATCACATTTAAACTTTTATCATTGTGTATTTTAGTTTTTAATATTTACTTACAACTCAAAGTGGCCCAGTTGGATAAATGAATGGATAAGATGACCTTTACAAGCTAGTGCATGTAACATAAGATGTATTAATGACACAAATATCCTGCTTTTAAACTAATTTCCTTCAACCGCCAAAGGAATTTTTTAGCAGGATAATTAATAAAGGTCTTATCCCTGATGACAGGGCAGTTAAAAATGTAAGAATTTGGGCTTCTGCTCCCATGCATCTGATTTCAACTTGGCAGGTATGGTGATAGTTGTCATTTGCACAGATTTGTATTAGTTAAAGTTTCATGTTTTAAACAAATAAAGAAAGTAACTATTATTGTATATTTTGATTAATTAAATCATTAGACCTGCAGTTATTATGCTGAAAATATATGTGCCACACTGCTGAATTTATTATTCTATATCTTTGGGCACTGATTAGCACTTTGGCTCATTATCGAAATGTACATTTTGAATAAATCACTGCCTCAAACATTATTTAGTATGCTTTTACTCTAAGCCATTTTTAACCTTTCTAACTCAAGGATACTTCCTCTAGTTAAACATATATGCAATGAAAAAAATTATAATTAGATTGATCTACTATCTATTTATATTTTTATCATCCATATAAATACTATATCTAAATATTATAATACATTTTCATTTTGGATGTTTAATAAAAAAGGGTTCAGGTACTTTTTTGTAATTACTTGTGATCACACACATGCAGATTTTGATCAGTTAGTAAACAACTATGTATCAACTGTTAAAGCCTACAAATCCAGTGAAATTATGTAAAATTAAGCATATCATCACAATGTACAGTTGCTGAAAATTGTTGCTCCTCTGAAAGCCAAGTCTAAAAATGATCATGCAGGCTCTAGTTTGAGGATTTCTGTGCAATCTTCTTTTTATTTACTGTATAATGTGGTTGTGAAGTCACTCCTACACATTGGATAGCATCCACTGTGAATTCAAGCCATCTAAACCATGCTTAAAGAAATTCCTTTTGACATTCCTTGGATATGTATGTAAGCTTATAGTGTGGAATTGCTTCATTGACCATCGTCTTCCAAGCACTCAAGTATAAAGATTTAGTGTGTATCAATTGCAATAGTATTAATTTCCTGGCATAAGTTAAAGTAAGTGAATAAGTAAGAAAAATCTTGGTTTATCCATTTTCTCATCATCATTAATACCCGATAAACAGGAAGAGATATTTGAAAGTCAGAAACCATCTTCAATAAAGCTAGTGACCATGTCAGACTGGCCTTATTTCCTACATTCTCAAGGCATACACCATGTACAATGTAGAATTTTCCTACCACTGCTTGACATTGATGACATGTCTAATAATTTATATTCCCCATTTTGAAATGTCTATAAGGTGTGAAATATGATTGATGCCTATACCTTAACTGTGTACACAGAGGACAGTATTCAAATAGGTAATTAGGACTTCTTCCCGCCCATACTCAGACAAATCTGACACAATAGTACCCCATGTTTTTCATACTATGATACAGTTTAGTGTGTTTAATTTGTGTTGTGACTTCAAGTCCGGACACTTGCACCCCCTTCCAGTCCAGGCCAATTTCCAGCTTTCAGTGCTATCACACTTTGAATGACAATTGCGCTGTCATGCAACATTGTGCCCATATGGATTATTTAGCATTTTTTTGAGACAGATAAAACTTTATTTTGGTGGTATTTATTTGCCACTAGGATTTCTTTTTTTGCTATATAAATGAAAAGGTCCAAAAATTTTGAAAAAAAGTGGTTTTCTTATAAAATTTAGCAAATAAATAATCTTTCTTCATAAATCTTGGCCAACATGTATTCATCTATCTTTTTAGTAAAAAAAATATAAAACAAACTAGTTTATAACCAAAAATTATAATTTTTCAAAATTTATGTGTACATTTTTTTTATATTATTATTTATGATTTTTTTTTTTTCTTTTAACATACTGTCACCCTAGCAGTACAGTGTCACCATAGTGACACTGTACTACTTGTGGGGGGGGGGGGGGTGATGAAGATTTTTTTTCTTTTTTTTACATTGATTGCTTTTACACCCATAAAGGCTGTAAAAGCAATCATTTCTCCTTTCTCCTTCTCTCTAGCTGAATTCTTGCAGCCATTGAGAAATACTGTTAGAGCTGTGATTGGTCACAGCTTGTCACATGGTACAAGGCTGTTGTGAATAGCCTTGTACCATGTGACCTCTGTGATCATTCACAGATTTCACAAGTTGTAAGCAATGATGTCAGGAAGTGACATCTTGTTTACTGCTGTGCATGTGATCACTGATTGGCCAATCAGTGATCACATGAATCAGGACCTCACACATAGGTCCCGTACAGTGATCCAAACACAGCGGGCACCAATGGCAGTGCTGCGTGCTCCCAAGGAGCGTGCACAGGCAGTGAACGCAGGTGACGTTTAGAAATGTCAACCCGCTTTGGCAGCGCTCCCGTCCGGTCGTTTATCTACATAGGCCGAACGGGAAGTGGTTAAAGCAGCTCTAGGTATTAGTTATCTAGCTATCAGTTTATTATTGTTTGGTATAAGGAGGAGAGATTCCAGTTTAGTGATAGATAGAATTACATTTTTCAATCGATATGGTATTGCATCAATGTGTCTGAGCTGAGCATATCTGTAATGCCAGTTTATAGATATCTCAAAATCTTTGAGAAACACCTCAAAAGCTTTGAAAGTATTATGAGAATATGGGTGAAGAACATATGTCAACCCAAATTTTGCCTGCTGGGGTCTATCTTAAATGTAATAGAAATGCTCTAGTTAAGGATTAAATCACAATGGAGTTTTGGTAGAAAGGCTCAATTAAATAATTGTGACTAATCTAGAGAAGATTTTGAATATCCTCACCAATATACCAAGAACAGTGCAGCTTGGTAGCAGCAGTGTGATATCAAAATGTGGAGGGAGGTAATGGTCCACCCATGGTTGTCAGGTCTTAGTATATTTAGTGATCCTATCATGTAATATGGCTGCGTCACTCTGTTTTTAGTCTTGACCAGGTTAACCAGGGGGGGTTCAAACCTTTTGCTATGGTTTGTTTGGCCTCCGTAGTTTATTGCTGTAGTAGTTTAAATTGGAACATCATAATATCTGGTGGCTGGTGATTTAGAAATGTTACAAGTGGCAAGAGGATCAGGGTTGATTGTTTTCATGAACAGGGTTGAACTTTTTTTGATTATGTGGATTTAATTATTTTTTATTACTTTTTACACGCTGGAAAATTGCTGTTTTTTTCCAATGCAATTGTGTATGCTGTAATCAATTCTTTGAATAAACATTTTAATGGAAATGATTGATCCATTCCAACGATTTCAATATTAACTTAGATTATAGTTGATATGATTTGGATTTGCTATAAAAATTCAAATCACTACTTAATAAATGAAAAGAAAACAGATGTTTTGTGACAAGAATTAAAGACAAAGGGTCAATGAAAACAGCTACTACATCATTGAGCTGTGATATCTGGTTAGTTTAGCAAGATTGCAATATCATGTTAAGAGGTAATATTTATAGTGGTTTATGCCTCTTATAGGTGACATGTCATGGAAAGATCATTTAAGAACAGAGCTAGGTAGGCCTAAGAAAAAACAAGTTGTAGTCTGGCATAGAACTAGCTGGTCAAGAATCCCTGGTTTGTTTCCTACCTCATTTACACAAATATAAATAGTTGGAAAATTAAATAATAAATTAATAATGGCCTGTTCACAGTATTGCAGAGAGCTGCATTTTTCTGCATAGGAAAAACACACCACTCTGCAAGGACAAACAGAAAATTATGCTTTTCTATTTGCCCCATTCACAACTCCTCTCTGCTATCACCTGTGGTGCAGAGCTGTGCAGAAATCAGTAAAACTGCTGCAGATTTGGCACCACCCCACAGAACTGTGAAAAACTGCACAGAAAACAATCACACCAGGGATAATCTGCCACTCGCGGGTGATCAGTGTGGGGAGGGCAATTACAAGCAGTGTCTCTCCATATGGGTTTTTCTAAAAGCAACTGAAATCTGCTTCTCCTTCTCTCTCTCCTGTGGTCTTCAGCTGCTTTCATAGAAAGCCATACAGGGCAATCTGAGCTTGTAATTGCCCCCTGCTGCATCAATCACCTCAACTTTCAGATTCCCCCTGCCTGTTTGGGCCCCCCTGTGTGCTCTCCTGCCCCTCTTGTCTCCCTGCAGTGCTGTCATCTTTCTCCTCTCCCTTTGGCTATTGCCGGATGGAAAGCAAGGAAGGGGCCAATAAATATGTAATTTACCCGCACCTTCTTTTCCTGAATGTACAGAGTCGATTATCAGTGCAGATTACTGACTCTTTTCATGTATAACTTAAGCTTAATAAACTGTATTTACTATGCTTCAGTTTTGAATGAACAGGAGCCTCTTTCTCATTTCATTTATCTGCAGTGTAGCTGACGCAACAGAGAAAGTGACTGGGGAATGTTTCTTCAGTCCCTTTATCAATCTCAAAAGGGAGACTTCAGGGGTCTGTTTTGACCAAAACCCCCAACAGGACTGGCAAAAAATTGTTATAAATAATAAAAAAATTAAATTGTAAAAAATAATAAAATTGTAAAAAAAATAATAAAAAATAGCTACTGACACTGTTCACTGCTCTACTGACACCATCCACTGACACCATCCACTGACCCCCCCCCCCAAAAAAAAAGTATTGTGGAAAAATTAAAAAACAATTGTAAAAAAATGTAATAATAAATGTTAAAAAAACTATTGACACTGTCCACCACTATACTGGCATTGTCCACTGCCCTACTGACACCATCCACTGTTCCCTCCCCCAAAAGCATTGTGGAGAAAAATAAAAAATATATAAGAAATTGTAAAAGGTGAAAATTTAACAAATAGGAAAAAATAAAATAATATAAATAAAAAACTATGGACACAATTCACTGACCTACTGACACCATCCACTTCCCCCTCAAAGGTTTGTAAAAACATTTAAAAAAAATATAACAAATAAAAAAAATATTTTAAGAAATTAAGGGCTCATTCACATGCATTCTCTTGCACATACAGTATGAATGAGCGTTTTTTGTGACTGGACCTGCCTGTTACTCTATGAGGACACAGTGACGGTACAAACACAGCAGCAGGTTCTTATTTGACAGGTATACAGGTGTGGGTGAGTGGCCCCAAATGCATACTGCCTGTGTTTGGGGCCATATGTATGCGTCCATACATCTGTCAAATTAGGACCTTGTTAACACAGGTACGTGTAGTTGTGAATACACCCTAATCACTGAGTATTTACATATACGCAGCTATATTTGAGAGTTCTTATACAAAACAGATAGTCCCATCTGCAATATACATTTATTGATACAGTTGCATAATATATATTATTATTATTATTATTATTATTGTTATTATTATTACAGGTACATATATAGTTCTGTCAATTTAAGCAGAGTTTTACATGTATACACTGCTCCAAAAAATGAAAGGAACACTTTTTAATTAGAGTATAGCATCAAATCAATTAAACTCCTGGGCTATTGATCTGGTCAGTTAAGTAGCAGAGGGGGTTGTTAATCAGTTCCAGCTGCTTTGGTGTTAATGAAATTAACAACAGGTGCACTCGATGGGCAACAATGAGACAACCCCCAAAACAAGAATGGTTTTACAGGTGGAGGCCACTGACATTTTTTTCCCCTACTCATCTTTTCTCAGTTTTAACTAATTTGTCTAGCATTTGGCTAGGGTCAGTGTCACTACTGATAGCATGAGGTGATACCTGGTCCCTACAGAGGTTGCAGAGGCAGTCCAACTCTTCCAGGATGGAACATTTATATGTGCCATTGCCAGAAGGTCTCAAGAGCATGGAGGAGATTCCAGGAGACAGAAAGTTACTCTAGAAGAGCTGTACAGGGCCGTAGAAGGCCCTTAACCCATCAGCAGGACCAGTATCTGCTCCTTTGTGCAAGGAGGAACAGAATGAGCACTGCCAGAGCCCTACAATATGACCTCTAGAAGGCCACTGGTGTGAATATCTCTGACCAAACAATCAGAAACATACTTCATGAGGGTGACCTGAGGGCCTGATATCCTCTAGTGGGCCCTGTGCTCACTCTCCCATCACTGCACCATAGAGCTTGCTTGGCATTTGCCATTGAACACCAGAATTGGCAGGCCCAATAATTGCACACATCTCCAGCCACATAAAAAATATGGTTCACACTATACTGGGCCCAGAACCCATGTGAATGAGCCTCAATAAATCATTCACATGCAGAGCTTTATATACTCAATAAAGTTTATCATTTGGATTTATCAGATATTTTGTAAGTTATATTGTTTTTGTGTCCACTGATAATGATCTTATTGTATTTTTTGGGAAAAAGGAAATGATGACACAGGACAGTCAGAAAACTCACAGGAGAAATCAGCTAAAAGTGATATGAATTTAAAAAATGTGCGTAACAATGCAGGTAAATGCACATAAAAATGCAAGTAAATGCAAATACCTGCATATACGTTTTTACCTGAATTTTTTATTCGCATAAGTGTGAACCAGTCCTAAAATAGACAGTAATGCAATTGCTTTTTAGCCAAATGTCTAGATGACTAGAAAAATGCAATTTTTTGTTAAACAATCAGATAAGTAGCAAAAAAGCTCATGAGCAACAGTTAGTTATATCACCATAGTAATCCGTTGATGGGCAAGTTTAGTATTTTCTGCACATCAAATGTTTTACAGTTCTCATATAATTTGTGCCAGTCTGGAAAAATACTGTATATATTTGCTTTTTTGTACTATCTATTAATAGACTCCTCTTTGGTTAGTGTAATTATCTAGAGGAAAAATCTGGGGAGTTTGGGAGGTGCATATAAACTGATTGCTTTTTATGGGTGTCTGCCAAATAAATGCACTGTGGCTTACAGTTTTAAAACTTTAAGATGGCTTTGTTAATTAGTTCAGACATTCTTCAAATATTCACTAATTAATGTGGTTGTTGCTCAAAACAGAATATAAACATGGAATTAGGATCCCCCAGAAGATAATTTTCTCATATACAGTAATACGCTCAGCCAATAGCCAAAGAGTATAATAAGACCAGTGAAGAAGTGATAGTTAGTTTGCAAATATGTATTTAGCATATATTTAACTTTCTTAAAATGCAATATTTAATAATAATTTAGTGGTCTAAAAGTTATCTTTTTTAAATTAAATCTATCATTTTGTCAGGAAATTGCATTTTTTCTGCATATGAGGAACTCTTAATGTGTACATTTATCTTATTTCTCTCAAGACAATATGGCCAATTATTTAAAACATAAGGTACCTAATATTGTGTAAACAGTGGGGTTGATTTATTAAAACTGAAGCATGCAAAATCTAGTGCATGCATAGAAACTAATCAGCTTCCAGTTGTTCCAAAAGATGAACGAACGAAACCAGCGCTCCAGTCTTCATACAACCAAGGCAATGCCAAAATGCCAACCGAAGAGGTGCTGCCCTTTTAAGATTGGGAAATCTGGCCTCTAGTGGAAAAGAACAAACAAGGGTGCACTCTCATCGTGCATTACCGTGGTATAACACGTATTTATTAAATAAAAAGTGGATATATACTCCCGAGGATATATAGCTCCCGAAATGCGTTAGCCTATCTGCATCATTAGACACAGATGCATTGTGACTGTCTTTGTGGACTACTTTTACTGCCTTTTATTACGTTGGTTTGTGAGTATATATATCCTCTTTTTATTTAATAAATACGTGGTATACCACGATAATGCACGATGAGAGTGCGCCCTTGTTTGTTCTTTTCCACTAGCTTCCAGTTGTTGTTTTTTTTTCAAAACTTAATTGAACAAGGTGAAGATAGAGGCTACCATGTACAGCTGAACCACATTTTGCACTCTCCGGTTTTAGTAATCCAACTTCCCAGGCTATAAAATATAGTATTCTGCACATATACACTAAAAGTAAAGATATTCTGGATTTCTTACAAATCAGGTTCTCCATAGCATCCACACTGAATATTAGGGTCAAAGATAAAAGTTGAAATAAACAAAAGTGAACGAGCGCAACCTAATGTAACTTGTTGCAGGTTAGATAAAAAAGATTTGATAGTGTGGAGCTGCTAGCAAAAAAGGTATACCTTGGCACCTCAGTGATAAAATAAAGTCTAAGAAATGCAGCGCTGAAATTGAAATAGTAGTAAATGACCATAAAATACAGAGAAAATGTTCATATAGATTGTTCATTCATATTGTGAATATATAAAAATTTTTATATATTCACAATATGAATGAACAATCTATATGAACATTTTTTCTGTATTTTATGGTCATTTACTACTATTTCAATTTCAGCGCTGCATTTCTTAGACTTTAAAGATAAAAGTTGAATTGGGTTGTCTGTCTCAGGAGAAAGTTTGTCATAAATTCCTTCTGCCCAGTCATAGCTTTGGCAATCACTAAGTTGACAGTGACCAGCTGTAGGACCAGATCTGCAAAATAGTTTTTTAGAAGAGTTTCCAAACACTATCCTATCCACTGAGACTTTAAAGGTGGGGGTTCCCTCAATAGGGATGGTAGTACCACCATTAAGTTCAAGGATGGCTGGGTCCAATGTGGGGATGAACCATTTTTTCTTGGTTGTAGGTCCATAGGTTATAAGGCTTCAAAATTATCAGGAAGAGGAAACAGCCTTTTCAGAATTGGCCAATCATTGTAGAAGGCCCAACTTGTCTGACCCACAGTGGTAAAGGGCTTTCTACTGAAGGACCTCTTCCTAGAGCATTTTTGAGTATGTGAGAGCTGTTCAATGCTAGGTATATCTATCCAGAAAATAATACACACTGCCTTAATTAATGCTGAGAGCAAAGCAGCAATCTGCAAATATTGTGAGAAGAAATATTATTTTCCAAATGCTACAAAGATGGCAAAACATATCCTGGCATGCCAGAGATGCCCTAAAGACATTAAAAATTACTTTATGGAATGAAATGATGAGGACCATAATGAAAGTGCAAATAGCTTTTCCTTCCAGAATTGTCATTCCAGAACCACTCTTCCTGCTGCTTTTGGATCATCACAAAGTGTTTCTTCACCAGCAGCTTCTTCAAGCAAGGAAGTGTTACAAACCACTGCTTCAAAAAATATGCAATCCCATTATTTATAGAGCACATGATACCTAAAAATCAGGAGAAAATTGATCAAGCTTGCAATATATGCTTTTAGATCAGCATTGTCAGTAACTGAAAATTCAAATTGGCAGGAAGCTTTTCCATTATTACAAGGGAAAGGGGGGTGGTTACCTGTTCTCATGTATAGTTGAAAGTTTCTTAACATATCTTAGTTAATTAATTTGTAATAATAATACAGAATAAAATGTAAGAAGACAAATTTAATTTATTTTTTTACTCAATAATCTGTACTTTTATTTAAAGCAAAATACTTTTATACACTTAATTTCACATTATCAGTGCCCAAAATTACTAAATCTATACAAATACTCTACACTGACTTTTTTTTTTCCAATTTCTCCAAAATTTCCATTTTTTTCTGGAAAAAAAACAAGGTACATTTTTTTTCCAATGGCTTAAAATTTTCAGGGAAGTTTACATCTCTAATGCCAATGCCTCCAGCCCTCCTGTGCTTAATTAATTAAGCATATGAGAATCTAGCCCTTTACCATTGTCAAATATACCATTTGAAAAGAGCAGTTAATGAGGTCAGGTATGAATGGATGGGGGACGGGTAAGGTTCTGAAAAGATAGAGGATCTGAGGGATGATTAGCATTTTGAATGCTGCCAGCCTGCTGACACAGGATAATTCAAACTTGGCAAAGTGATGGAGTTCTGTGTCCAGTTTTGCAATAAAGGGCTTAAAGTTAGCTTCCGCTAGAGTAGCTATGGATGGGGTTAATAATACCCAGATATGATATACTCCCAGTTACCCAGGAGTATGGCAGCTGTTGCATCAGAAATTTCTGGATAAAATGGGGAACACTTAAGTTTAGTGCCAGGGACTTAGTAAAATTAACCTTATAATAGGACACAGAACTGGACTTTGGTGAGCTTGGTGGAATGATACCAAGGAGTTAGTTAGGAGCAGAATGACATCATCTGCAAAAAGTTTAATAGTATGGGTTCTTGTGTCGAACTTGAAACACTATATTTTCAGATGAGAACGCATAGTTTTTACCAGGGGCTCTATCATAAAGTTAAATATGGACGGGGATAGAGAGCATACTTAGCTAGTGCCTTTAATTATTGGACAGAGTTATGAAATCAGGTTTTAGGTATACACCTGAGGAGAAGGGTTGGAATATAAAGCTAGAACAGCTGATAAAATCACCCCAATGTACCCAGTAAAATGCCTTCTCAGCATCAATAACAAGAAGAAAAGGTTTTCGACCACACTGCATCATATATAACATTTAGTATACATCTAGTGGCATTGGAGGCTGCAGTTGTTGGGTCCAGGGAGGATTTTTTCTGACATTCTAAGGCGTTAATGGATTTCAGTAGCCCATTCAGCAGGACTTTGACCTGTTTCTTAGCTCTAGCACCCATTTGGAGTAGACCTCCCTTTTATGGGTATTCTAAAGTAGAAAAAGTTCAAAAATATCTGAGTCCGAGACTTAATTTGAATGAAAAAAGTCAAGAAGATGCTGAGTGCTCAAAGCATTGTTTTTAGCATCTAGGATAAGTTTATTATTACACGACACATATAAATGGCTTGGCACAGGTCCATCACCTCTATCGTTATGGTAATAGCCGCATGCTCCGACCATGTTATGCCTGCTAAAGAATTACAGAAAAACCAAATGAGACTTTACTGATACAGAAAACGGACAACCTGATATAATTGTATAAAAACATGTTTATTGAAACATATTTTCCAAAAATTTACCATAAAACAGTATTTTGACTAATCAGCCCAATAGTATATGGCTTTGTATGTCATGACATCAAAAAGTCCTCCAAAGGTCAATGCGTTTCACTTATTAGCTTCCATGGGACCCTGAAAGAGTTCCCTTGCTGGAAGATACATATATGCATATATATATATATATATATATATATATATATATATGAGACATTCATTAAATAATTGTAATAATTACCAAAAAAAATAAACATTTTACCAAAAGAGACCTTCTCCACAAACACACATGACAACATGAGCGATAATAAAGGGTAGCAGCATCCACACAGCAGTTAAAATGGTCATAGATGAGCATTCGCATATACGGCTAGATACCCTCATACCCCACACAATGAGGTCCTGTAAATAGACCAGATAATCATATTTCATCCTAAAACAAAAAGGGCTGGAGGGGAAAAGAAGAAAAGAAAAGAAGGGGAACAAGAAAACTCTCAAATATGACTCACACTAAATAGCTCATTGATAAGAGAGGCAGACAGCAAATCTATCCATGTGTCGATGTCAAACACATGCGATATATCCTGTATATAGTTTTCACAAACCAGTCTAAACACAGTAATACAGAGTCAGTGGGAACATCCACAATTCCCATCATTCCATCAATTCCACTCAATCTTAATCAATAGACTCATACCTGGTAATATCAACATCAAGGTGTAGGTAGATAAAATCCACCCACGCATAATAATTATGCAATATCACTAAATTCCTTGTCCAACAACTCCTCAGTATCGGTCACCAGGATCATCATGTGGCACCTATAATCATATAAATATGTGGCCATATTCAGTTAACAGTACTGTTCCCCGCTCCAACTATTCCAAACAACATGCCGATTTAAACTGGTGTGTATCAAACCTCCAGTATACTGTATACCACTCACTGCGCGCATCCTTCCCCACTGGCGCCAAAACAATAATCTAATGGGACATTTAAATGATGTCACCAATCAAGGCCGGATTGTTACATTCCATGAGAAGGCCGACCATCCTGTGGTTGGCGTGCATCGCGCATGCGCGTGCACATCACTTCCTCCCTTACCAATTTGTTGGCGGAAGCGCATCCTCACATCTAGGAGACGGCCATGACACCTACCTATATATTCTCCTTACTAACCCCACAGTATCAAACATATGTACCTAAATAGCAGTCCTAAATGCAACACAGGAGCGCCACATGGTGGCCAAACATAGCCACCACTTGACCCCCACCACCTCGACTTCACCACCTTGGTGGGCCTAGGGCCAATAACTGTCCGGTCTACCAGATATCATCCGTAGCCGAGTGTTCAAACTACATCTATTACAATCTCATGGGCAGAGTCGCATAAACTATATATTTATAAAATCTATAGGATTACTAATGAAGATGACAAAAAGGGCCAAGAGTGCAAACATCCATCCAGACCAAACCACAGGTAGGCACAGCAAACCCCAAAATAACCCCCTTCCATGACATATGTTACATTAATGTGGAGAATGTTTTATCAAAAAATAAGCAAAAAATCTCTATAAATCAACAAAATTCACACCCCATAACACCGTTCTCACAAATGGGATTTATAGTAACAACAAGGGTTATATAATTATAAAACAACCACATAACATAATAATAACCAATTTTCCCCCCAGCCCGCGCCCCCCCTCCACCCTCTCCATCACGACCAAAAACGCCACCATCAGTCCCACCCCGCAAGCCAAAGTCCTAGGTTTCACTCTAGATTCAAACCTGTCCTTCCAACCCCATGTCCAATCGCTAGCAAGCTCATGCAGGCTCCACCTCCGCAACATCTCCAAAATACGTACGTTCCTAACCCCAGACACTACTAAACAACTCGTTCACTCCCTTATTATCACACGCCTGGACTACTGCAACTCCCTCCTCATCGGCCTACCTCATCACAGACTATCCCCGCTTCAGTCTATCCTGAACTCAGCGGCCAGACTCATCCACCTTACCAACTGCTCCTCTTCTGCCACCCCCCTCTGTCATTCCTTCCACTGGCTCCCGATTGCTCAACGCATCAAATTCAAACTACTAACACAGACATACAAAGCCATTCATAACGCTGCCCCAAACTACCTCACCGACCTTATACCCAAATACCACCCAACCCGTTATCTTCGCTCCTCACAAGACCTCCTACTTTCTAGCTCCCTGGTCTCCACCTCCCACGCCTGACTGCAGGACTTCTCCAGGACTTCCCCCATCCTCTGGAACTCACTACCCCAATCCATCATACTCTCACCTTCCCTCCTCACTTTTAGGCGCACCCTGAAAACCCATCTCTTCAGGGAAGCCTACCCCACCCTCACCTAACTTCCGACCTCCTCCACTCCTCCTACCACTCCATCCCCCACAGCCACTTCCTCCTGTGCCACTATCCCCTCCCTCCTAGATTGTAAGCTCGAAAGAGCAGGGCCCTCGAACCCCTCGTGTATTGTTTTGTTACTGTATTGTCTCATGTACTGTTCCCCACTATAATGTACAGTGCTGAGCAAACCTTTTGGTGCTATATAAATACTGTATAATAATAATAATAATAATAATAGTGGAGTATCATCAGATATCTCCCGAGAAAACACACAGGATATTCATATAATGGCTCTGAAAACACCCATCTTATAAGAAGGGTGTATAACTTAATGCCTCATTGAGGCCAGGAGAGGAGGTTGCATTTAAACTACAGTATATACCCATCTAGCCTCTTTTTGCAGCACCTTCCTATCGAAATTTCCACCACGTGGATCCTCCAGAACCCTTTCAAGGGCTGCAAATCATATCATATCTATATTATGACCATGTTTCAGAGCCATATGTCGTCCAATAGGTGTGTAGAGCAAATTTCTTCTAATATAGTAGATGTGGCCATATATCTTTCTCTGAATATTTCAAATGGTTTTACCCACATAAAAGGCACCACATCTACAGAACATTAAATATATCACACCTTTGATTTGGCAATCCACAAATTGTCTAAGTCTGTACTCCCATTAGGTAGCATTTTAGATGTCCCCTACAAAATCCACGGACAGTAGTCACATAATCCACATTTGAAGGTACCCTTCTCCCCTTCAACATTGGGTGGTATGTCCTGGAAATGGCTTCAAACAAGGCAGTTTTTAAGTGATCTAGATCTTTTGAATGTAATTTGAAGAATAGCTAATAAGCAAAACGCGTAGACCTCTGGAGAAATTTTTGATGTCATGACATACAATGCTATATACTATTGGACTGATTAGTCAAAATACTGTTTTTATGGTAAATTTTTGGAAGATATGTTTCAATAAACATGTTTTTATACAATCATATGAGGTTGTCCATTTTCTGTACCAGTAAAGTCCCATTTTTTTTTCTGTGGTTCTTTATACAATATATGAGGGATGAGGTACGTTTGCAGTCAGGTTTATGTAATCATGTTATGTTTGAGATAGTAGAGGAGGACACCTGCTACAGAAGCCATTTTGTTCACTATAAACATATCTATATAAAATTAGGAGTTTTGCCTGGGTGAGAAGTAGGGTAATCTCTCTGGTTAGTGTGTTGAAAATGCCTTTTTCTTCATGGAAAAATTCCCCAAAACACAGGAGAGGAAAGGTTGTGCGGAGGTGTGGGTCAACCACATAATTAAAGTGACCACACATAATAAGATTACCATATATAACAGCGTCAATATCTTTAAAGAGTTTTCTAAAAAAAAACATACCTGATGGGAGTTAGAGGCATATACACATTTAATGGTGTAAGAGTTGTCATTTATGTCACACACTAAAATTGTTTAACGTCCACCTTCATCCAGTATAGATGAGCATAAAGATAAGGCTACAGAGTTCTTAATGGCAAAAAGGACTTCTCTCTTCTTAGAGGAAAAGCTGACCAGGAAAATATGCTGGTTCTCATGGCTGCAATGTGGAGTGGCCGTGGTTTGAAAGTGAGTTTCTGGGACAGTAAGAATGTCCACCTTGGATTTGTGAGATTCTTGTCACATGTCTGGCTGGTTGGTTGAGGGCTCAGATGCTGATAGATAAGATTTTAAGTGCCATGCCAACAGAACATAGAGATAGGTACCATTATACTCACTGTGGGCTTTGAGAGTTAGAAGCAAGGGTATACCAGTGGATCTTTAACAATCGAGGTGGTTAAGAGATGCCAGATGTGTAGTGTTGAAGGATGCATGTGGAGCATCTTTAATGAGATACAAGGTGTTACACTCTGGTCAGACATGAGCAAAAATGATAAACCATAGAGGAACTGAGAAAAAGTTAACAGCTTAACAAAGAGGTATAAAACATTGTAGAAGCGTCTAAAAAAGGGTTCTAGATAGAAGAAGGAGCATGAGATAGGAAAACAAAAAAAAAATGTGGCCAAACAAAAAGGACCGGGCTCAGTTGGAAAAAACTGAGATAAAATTACAAATATGACATCTAGGATTAAGAGCCTATATGAGACTGCTTCTTTTATGGACGTTTGTGGGAGAAAGATTTAGAGGTGGATAAGAAGGCTTGTGACTAGAGATGAGCGAAGAAATGAAAAATTCGATTCGACTGATTCGGCGAATTCGTGGACAATATTCGATTCGAGTCGAATAAATTCGCTGTGAATTTAACTTAAAAAAGGGTGTTTCTAGGCTTCAGAGAGACTTAATATTAGTGCAGAACACTGTACCTTTAATTTAAATGCCCTTGGAGTCTGCTGGGGAAGAGAAATAATACTGTCTGTCAGTATGACATGCAGATGAGTGCCGTCGATCTTAGAATCACTGCACACTTCACTCCTTTGGCCAGTCACGGGGCCAAAACCAGTGTTTGGAGCCACAGTGTGGCGGTGGAGGCAGCAGCAATGGGAGGCCATACAGCAACCTATGACAAAATGGAAACCAGCAGGAGCGTGAGGAGACCTGAAAGTGGCACATGGCAGAGTGGGAGCAATGGGAGGCGGTACAGGGACCCAGGTCACACTATGGGCCCAGCAGCAGCGTGACCAGGCGGTACGGGGGCCCATGGCCGATATGGGGCTTGGTGGCACCTATGGAAGGCCTGTAATCTGCCAGCAACCTATGACAAAATGGACAACCGCAGGAGTGTGAGGAGATTTCAAAGTGGCACATGGCAGAGTGGAAGCAATGGGAGGCCGTACAGGGACCCAGGTCACACTGTGGGACCAGCATCAGCGTGAACAGGCGGTACGGGGGCCCATGGCCGATTTGACCTCATTCATCCCATAGTCCTGCCGACTCACGAATAGCGTGGCCTCCTCAAAGGGCCTGAGCAAGCGCAGGTGTCACACATGAGCTGACAATGGCTGACATCTAAGTTACACAGGGAGTACCTTTATCCGCTTTTAACATCAGGAAATCTGTGATGGCCTTTAGCTGTTCGTAAAGGCGGTCTAACATATGTAGGGTTGAATTACACCTTGTTGCAACGTCACAGCATGAGGAGTCGGTACGGGGGCCCATGGCAGATTACATGTCTGGCAGCAGCAATGGGAGGCCCGTAATCTGCCAGCACCCTATGTCAAAAAATTTAACACACCAGCAGTGTGAAGAGACCTGAAAGTGGCACATGGCAGCAGAGTGTGGCGATGGAGACAGCAGCAATGGGAGGCCGTACAGGGACCCATGAGAGACTCTGGACTTGGCAGCAGCATGAGGAGGCGGTATATAGGGGCCCATGGCAGATTAGGGGCCTGGCAGCAGCTATGTGAGGCCCGTAATCTGCCTGCACCCTATGTCAAAAAATTTAACACACCAGTAGTGTGAAGAGACCTGAAAGTGGCACATGGCAGCAGAGTGTGGCGATGGAGACAGCAGCAATGGGAGGCCATACAGGGACCCATGACAGACTCTGGACTTGGCAGCAGCATGAGGAGGCGGTATATAGGGGCCCATGGCAGATTAGGGGCCTGGCAGCAGCTATGTGAGGCCCGTAATCTGCCTGCACCCTATGTCAAAAAATTTAACACACCAGCAGTGTGAAGAGACCTGAAAGTGGCACATGGCAGCAGAGTGTGGCGATGGAGACAGCAGCAATGGGAGGCCGTACAGGGACCCATGAGAGACTCTAGACTTGGCAGCAGCATGAGGAGGCGGTATATAGGGGCCCATGGCAGATTAGGGGCCTGGCAGCAGCTATGTGAGGCCCGTAATCTGCCTGCACCCTATGTCAAAAAATTTAACACACCAGCAGTGTGAAGAGACCTGAAAGTGGCACATGGCAGCAGAGTGTGGCGATGGAGACAGCAGCAATGGGAGGCCGTACAGGGACCCATGAGAGACTCTGGACTTGGCAGCAGCATGAGGAGGCGGTATATAGGGGCCCATGGCAGATTAGGGGCCTGGCAGCAGCTATGTGAGGCCCGTAATCTGCCTGCACCCTATGTCAAAAAATTTAACACACCAGCAGTGTGAAGAGACCTGAAAGTGGCACATGGCAGCAGAGTGTGGCGATGGAGACAGCAGCAATGGGAGGCCGTACAGGGACCCATGACAGACTCTGGACTTGGCAGCAGCATGAGGAGGCGGTATATAGGGGCCCATGGCAGATTAGGGGCCTGGCAGCAGCTATGTGAGGCCCGTAATCTGCCTGCACCCTATGTCAAAAAATTAAACACACCAGCAGTGTGAAGAGACCTGAAAGTGGCACATGGCAGCAGAGTGTGGCGATGGAGACAGCAGCAATGGGAGGCCGTACAGGGACCCATGAGAGACTCTAGACTTGGCAGCAGCATGAGGAGGCGGTATATAGGGGCCCATGGCAGATTAGGGGCCTGGCAGCAGCTATGTGAGGCCCGTAATCTGCCTGCACCCTATGTCAAAAAATTTAACACACCAGCAGTGTGAAGAGACCTGAAAGTGGCACATGGCAGCAGAGTGTGGCGATGGAGACAGCAGCAATGGGAGGCCGTACAGGGACCCATGACAGACTCTGGACTTGGCAGCAGCATGAGGAGGCGGTATATAGGGGCCCATGGCAGATTAGGGGCCTGGCAGCAGCTATGTGAGGCCCGTAATCTGCCTGCACCCTATGTCAAAAAATTTAACACACCAGCAGTGTGAAGAGACCTGAAAGTGGCACATGGCAGCAGAGTGTGGCGATGGAGACAGCAGCAATGGGAGGCCGTACAGGGACCCATGACAGACTCTGGACTTGGCAGCAGCATGAGGAGGCGGTATATAGGGGCCCATGGCAGATTAGGGGCCTGGCAGCAGCTATGTGAGGCCCGTAATCTGCCTGCACCCTATGTCAAAAAATTAAACACACCAGCAGTGTGAAGAGACCTGAAAGTGGCACATGGCAGCAGAGTGTGGCGATGGAGACAGCAGCAATGGGAGGCCGTACAGGGACCCATGAGAGACTCTAGACTTGGCAGCAGCATGAGGAGGCGGTATATAGGGGCCCATGGCAGATTAGGGGCCTGGCAGCAGCTATGTGAGGCCCGTAATCTGCCTGCACCCTATGTCAAAAAATTTAACACACCAGCAGTGTGAAGAGACCTGAAAGTGGCACATGGCAGCAGAGTGTGGCGATGGAGACAGCAGCAATGGGAGGCCGTACAGGGACCCATGAGAGACTCTAGACTTGGCAGCAGCATGAGGAGGCGGTATATAGGGGCCCATGGCAGATTAGGGGCCTGGCAGCAGCTATGTGAGGCCCGTAATCTGCCTGCACCCTATGTCAAAAAATTTAACACACCAGCAGTGTGAAGAGACCTGAAAGTGGCACATGGCAGCAGAGTGTGGCGATGGAGACAGCAGCAATGGGAGGCCGTACAGGGACCCATGACAGACTCTGGACTTGGCAGCAGCATGAGGAGGCGGTATATAGGGGCCCATGGCAGATTAGGGGCCTGGCAGCAGCTATGTGAGGCCCGTAATCTGCCTGCACCCTATGTCAAAAAATTTAACACACCAGCAGTGTGAAGAGACCTGAAAGTGGCACATGGCAGCAGAGTGTGGCGATGGAGACAGCAGCAATGGGAGGCCGTACAGGGACCCATGAGAGACTCTAGACTTGGCAGCAGCATGAGGAGGCGGTATATAGGGGCCCATGGCAGATTAGGGGCCTGGCAGCAGCTATGTGAGGCCCGTAATCTGCCTGCACCCTATGTCAAAAAATTTAACACACCAGCAGTGTGAAGAGACCTGAAAGTGGCACATGGCAGCAGAGTGTGGCGATGGAGACAGCAGCAATGGGAGGCCGTACAGGGACCCATGAGAGACTCTAGACTTGGCAGCAGCATGAGGAGGCGGTATATAGGGGCCCATGGCAGATTAGGGGCCTGGCAGCAGCTATGTGAGGCCCGTAATCTGCCTGCACCCTATGTCAAAAAATTTAACACACCAGCAGTGTGAAGAGACCTGAAAGTGGCACATGGCAGCAGAGTGTGGCGATGGAGACAGCAGCAATGGGAGGCCGTACAGGGACCCATGAGAGACTCTAGACTTGGCAGCAGCATGAGGAGGCGGTATATAGGGGCCCATGGCAGATTAGGGGCCTGGCAGCAGCTATAGGAGGCCCGTAATCTGCCAGCACCCTATGTCAAAAAATTAAACACACCAGCAGTGTGAGGAGACCTGAAAGTGGCACATGTTTGAGGCATGATTCATGGCGGATTTAGTCAGTTGTGTCAGGAACTGGTGGTTTGAAATCCAGACTAATCCACGCCTGATTCATTTTCACAAACGTGAGTCTCTCCACACTTTGGGTGGACAGTCGTGTCCTCCGCGGAGTTACAATACCTCCTGCCGCACTAAACACGCGCTCCGATGCCACGCTACTGGCCGGGCATGACAGCCTTTCAAGGGCAAATTCAGCTAGTTGGGGCCAAAGGTCAAGTTTCGTTGCCCAGTAGTCAAGGGGATTGTCTACCTCGGTTGGCAGGGTGCTGTCCAAGTAGGCCCAAGCCTGTTGTTTGAGCTCCTGCTCCAGGTCCACCTGATGCTGCTGCTGCTGCTGCGGCTGGTTAGTAGTTTCCTCACTGCGCTGGTGAAGAAAGCTACTCATCATCGACTGCAGACTGAGGCAGCCACTGCTGGTGGAGCTGCCACTGCTCCTACCACCCCACCCCTCCCCTGCTGCCATGCCAGCGGAACGCGAGCGCACAGGGCCCACAGTGTCTGAGGATGGACGTTGGCGCACAAAGGCAGAGACCAACTGACTACATAGGTGGTTTTTATAGTACGTAATTTTGGCCTCCCTCTCAGCAGGTGTGAAAAAGGCCACCATTTTGGACCGGTAGCGAGGGTCCAACAAGGTGGACAGCCAAAAGTCATCCCTCTGTCTGATGGTTATTATTCGGCTGTCGCTACGCAAGCAACCGAGCATGCTATGGGCCATTTGTGCCAAGGAATGCGAGGGACTCCCTGCCTCCATCTCCACAGCATACTGCCACGGTGCGTCTGGGTCCTCTGTCTCCTCCTCCTCCTCCTCTACCAGATGCTCCTGCTCCTCCACTCCTGTCCGCTGAGTGGAAAAACCACCCATTTCACTCAATAATTCCTGAGCACAAATGTCCTCCTCTACCTCCTCCTCTTCTTCCTGTCCTGCCCCCACAGGGGTCATGTGGCGTTGAGATCTGTGCGCCACGTCTACCGCACCCTGACCAGCCATTGTTAACAGCATTTGTTCCAGGACGTGCAACAGAGGAATGACGTCGTTCATCCCATAGTCCTGCCGACTCACGAATAGCGTGGCCTCCTCAAAGGGCCTGAGCAAGCGGCAGGTGTCACGCATGAGCTGCCAATGGCTGACATCTAAGTTACACAGGGGAGTACCTTTATCCGCTTGTAACATCAGGAAATCGGTGATGGCCTTTCGCTGCTCGTAAAGGCGGTCTAACATGTGTAGGGTTGAATTCCACCTTGTTGCAACGTCGCAGATCAGGCGATGCTGTGGAATTCCGTTCTGCCGCTGCAGCTCAATGAGGGTGTTCTTTGCGGTGTAGGAATGGCTGAAATGCATGCACAGTTTACGTGACATTTTAAGGATGTCTTGCAGTGGGATGGTGGATTTTAGGAACCGCTTGACAACCAGATTGAACACGTGAGCCATGCATGGCGCATGGCACAACCTTCCTTGACGCAGAGCAGACACCATGTTCTTTCCGTTGTCAGTCAACATGGTTCCGATTTTTAGTTTGCGCGGAGACAGCCATCTGTCGATTTCTCTGTTCATTACACTCAGCAGTTCCTCCCCTGTGTGACTACGTTCGCCAAGGCATACCAGGTGCAGCACAGCGTGACACCGTTGCGCCCTGCACATGTGATATGCCGGTCGGGTAATGGGACTTGGCACGGGGGTGGCGGCTGAGGACACGGCGGAAAAAGAGGTGGTAGAGGCGGACATGCTTGCTGGACCAAGGACGTGCAAACGTGGAGGCAAAAGCGTCGTGACCTGTCCAAGTTGCTGGTGCGGCTGTGCCGGCACCACGTTCACCCAGTGGGCCGTAAATGACATGTACTGTCCCTGACCGTAGTTACAGCTCCACACGTCGGCGCTGCCGTGCACTTTGGCAGAGACCGACATGCTCAAAGACTGGCCCACCATCTCTTCTACATGTGAATGCAGGGCTGGCACTGCCTTTTGGGCAAAGAAATGACGGCTTGGCACTCTCCACCGCGGCGCGGCACAAGCCATCATTTCTCGGAAAGGTGCTGAGTCCACCAGTTGGAAAGGGAGGGACTGCAGCACCAGCAACTTGGACAGGAGGACGTTCAGCTTTTGCACCGTCGGGTGCGTGCTCGCAAACTGTTGTCTCTTGGATACGGATTCCAAGAAAGACTGTTGACGGAATCCGAGAAGAGGAGTAGCAGGAGAAGGAGCATCTGAACGAGCGGAAGATGCCAATGAGCGACAACTCCCCTCAGCAGAGGTGTTGGAGCCTTGACTGGCTGATAGAGGGCGATTGACGACGTCGGGTGACGGAGCAAGTAACGGAGCGGGTGATGGAGCGGGGGCTGGGGCAGGCAGAACCGCCGTATGTTTATCACGGTTTTCCCAGGCCACCGAATGGTGACGCTGCATATGCTGACGCAACGCTGTAGTCCCAACATGGGCCCCCTGGCCACGCTTGCATTTCTGGCCACATAGTCGACATACGGCTACGTTTACTTCCTCGGGCGGCTTGAGGAAAAATTGCCACACCACCGAGTAGGAAACTTTGCCCCCGCTACTCTTCACTGGCTGACTGCTACTTCCTCCGTGCGCACCGGCACCACTACTGGCCGTGGTGGTAGGCTGCAGTGGAGCTGGTGCTCTACTCCGTGGACGTTTGGCTCCACTGACACTGATGCGACCCTGCTGCTGTCTCCTGGGCAACCCACCGACTGTTTTGCTCGCTGCCAAGCTGCCACCCTCTTCTCCTGATGATGCGGAAGAAATTGCCTGATGACGACGAGGCTGCCAAGTGCGATCAACCTCCTCATCATCAAGTAGGGTCTCCGCCTCACTACTAGCCCCCTCGGCTGCGTCTGGGTCAGGAGACAGACCTGTCTCTAGACCGGCTACCGAGCCACTCTCCTCGCCAGTACTTGTTCGCTTGGCTGCTGAAAAGGCCGATGTCTCCCCCCGTTCCTGACCGCCCTCTGTTAGCTCTTCCTCACTGTACAGTGGGGCTGAGCCCACAGCATGCGATACTTCGCTTGGTGAGGGAACAGCAAAGGACAGAGGCAGGTAGAGGACACGTGATTTCAGTGGGCTTGGTCCCGGGCCATGCCAACTAACGGTTGTGTCTGACGTACCCACCGACCGTTGGCTGTAGGTGTCAGAGGTGACCTGGGAAGAGGAAGACGACCGAGCCAACCAATCAATGACGGCAGGGTTGTCGGTGGAGACACGACCGCTGGATGACACCGGGAGCACTGGCCTCTGGCTGCGAATACTGCTGCCTCGACCCCTTCCTCTGCTGCCACGTCTGCTCGCTCCTAAAACATTGCCTCCTCTGCCACTCCTCTGCATGTTGTCTGACATACTATTTAATTCAACGATTAGGTGTCCCTGAGTAACAATTCTCTGGCACTCAGTAACAATTCTGTCTGTCCCTGAGTATGAATTCTGTGGCCCTGAGTAACAATTATGTGTCTGTGCGAGTAACAATTCTGTGTCTGTGCGAGTAACAATTCTGTGTTTGTGCAAGTAACAATTTTGTGTCTGTGCGAGTAACAATTCTCTGGCACTCAGTAACAATTCTGTCTGTCCCTGAGTAACAATTCTCTGGCACTCAGTAACAATTCTGTCTGTCCCTGAGTATGAATTCTGTGGCCCTGAGTAACAATTCTGTGTCTGTGCGAGTAACAATTCTGTGTCTGTGCAAGTAACAATTTTGTGTCTGTGCGAGTAACAATTCTCTGGCACTCAGTAACAATTCTGTCTGTCCCTGAGTAACAATTCTCTGGCACTCAGTAACAATTCTGTCTGTCCCTGAGTATGAATTCTGTGGCCCTGAGTAACAATTCTGTGTCTGTGCGAGTAACAATTCTGTGTCTGTGCAAGTAACAATTTTGTGTCTGTGCGAGTAACAATTCTCTGGCACTCAGTAACAATTCTGTCTGTCCCTGAGTAACAATTCTCTGGCACTCAGTAACAATTCTGTCTGTCCCTGAGTAACAATTCTCTGGCACTCAGTAACAATTCTGTCTATCCCTGAGTATGAATTCTGTGGCCCTGAGTAACAATTCTGTGTCTGTGCGAGTAACAATTCTGTGTCTGTGCAAGTAACAATTTTGTGTCTGTGCGAGTAACAATTCTCTGGCACTCAGTAACAATTCTGTCTGTCCCTGAGTAACAATTCTCTGGCACTCAGTAACAATTCTGTCTGTCCCTGAGTAACAATTCTCTGGCACTCAGTAACAATTCTGTCTGTCCCTGAGTAACAATTCTCTGGCACTCAGTAACAATTCTGTCTGTCCCTGAGTAACAATTCTCTGGCACTCAGTAACAATTCTGTCTGTCCCTGAGTATGAATTCTGTGGCCCTGAGTAACAATTCTGTGTCTGTGCGAGTAACAATTCTGTGTCTGTGCAAGTAACAATTTTGTGTCTGTGCGAGTAACAATTCTCTGGCACTCAGTAACAATTCTGTCTGTCCCTGAGTAACAATTCTCTGGCACTCAGTAACAATTCTGTCTGTCCCTGAGTAACAATTCTCTGGCACTCAGTAACAATTCTGTCTATCCCTGAGTATGAATTCTGTGGCCCTGAGTAACAATTCTGTGTCTGTGCGAGTAACAATTCTGTGTCTGTGCAAGTAACAATTTTGTGTCTGTGCGAGTAACAATTCTCTGGCACTCAGTAACAATTCTGTCTGTCCCTGAGTAACAATTCTCTGGCACTCAGTAACAATTCTGTCTGTCCCTGAGTAACAATTCTCTGGCACTCAGTAACAATTCTGTCTGTCCCTGAGTAACAATTCTCTGGCACTCAGTAACAATTCTGTCTGTCCCTGAGTAACAATTCTCTGGCACTCAGTAACAATTCTGTCTGTCCCTGAGTATGAATTCTGTGGCCCTGAGTAACAATTCTGTGTCTGTGCGAGTAACAATTCTGTGTCTGTGCAAGTAACAATTTTGTGTCTGTGCGAGTAACAATTCTCTGGCACTCAGTAACAATTCTGTCTGTCCCTGAGTAACAATTCTCTGGCACTCAGTAACAATTCTGTCTGTCCCTGAGTAACAATTCTCTGGCACTCAGTAACAATTCTGTCTGTCCCTGAGTAACAATTCTCTGGCACTCAGTAACAATTCTGTCTGTCCCTGAGTAACAATTCTCTGGCACTCAGTAACAATTCTGTCTGTCCCTGAGTATGAATTCTGTGGCCCTGAGTAACAATTCTGTGTCTGTGCGAGTAACAATTCTGTGTCTGTGCAAGTAACAATTTTGTGTCTGTGCGAGTAACAATTCTCTGGCACTCAGTAACAATTCTGTCTGTCCCTGAGTAACAATTCTCTGGCACTCAGTAACAATTCTGTCTGTCCCTGAGTAACAATTCTCTGGCACTCAGTAACAATTCTGTCTGTCCCTGAGTATGAATTCTGTGGCCCTGAGTAACAATTCTGTGTCTGTGCGAGTAACAATTCTGTGTCTGTGCAAGTAACAATTTTGTGTCTGTGCGAGTAACAATTCTCTGGCACTCAGTAACAATTCTGTCTGTCCCTGAGTAACAATTCTCTGGCACTCAGTAACAATTCTGTCTGTCCCTGAGTAACAATTCTCTGGCACTCAGTAACAATTCTGTCTATCCCTGAGTATGAATTCTGTGGCCCTGAGTAACAATTCTGTGTCTGTGCGAGTAACAATTCTGTGTCTGTGCAAGTAACAATTTTGTGTCTGTGCGAGTAACAATTCTCTGGCACTCAGTAACAATTCTGTCTGTCCCTGAGTAACAATTCTCTGGCACTCAGTAACAATTCTGTCTGTCCCTGAGTAACAATTCTCTGGCACTCAGTAACAATTCTGTCTGTCCCTGAGTAACAATTCTCTGGCACTCAGTAACAATTCTGTCTGTCCCTGAGTAACAATTCTCTGGCACTCAGTAACAATTCTGTCTGTCCCTGAGTATGAATTCTGTGGCCCTGAGTAACAATTCTGTGTCTGTGCGAGTAACAATTCTGTGTCTGTGCAAGTAACAATTTTGTGTCTGTGCGAGTAACAATTCTCTGGCACTCAGTAACAATTCTGTCTGTCCCTGAGTAACAATTCTCTGGCACTCAGTAACAATTCTGTCTGTCCCTGAGTAACAATTCTCTGGCACTCAGTAACAATTCTGTCTGTCCCTGAGTAACAATTCTCTGGCACTCAGTAACAATTCTGTCTGTCCCTGAGTAACAATTCTCTGGCACTCAGTAACAATTCTGTCTGTCCCTGAGTATGAATTCTGTGGCCCTGAGTAACAATTCTGTGTCTGTGCGAGTAACAATTCTGTGTCTGTGCAAGTAACAATTTTGTGTCTGTGCGAGTAACAATTCTCTGGCACTCAGTAACAATTCTGTCTGTCCCTGAGTAACAATTCTCTGGCACTCAGTAACAATTCTGTCTGTCCCTGAGTAACAATTCTCTGGCACTCAGTAACAATTCTGTCTGTCCCTGAGTATGAATTCTGTGGCCCTGAGTAACAATTCTGTGTCTGTGCGAGTAACAATTCTGTGTCTGTGCAAGTAACAATTTTGTGTCTGTGCGAGTAACAATTCTCTGGCACTCAGTAACAATTCTGTCTGTCCCTGAGTAACAATTCTCTGGCACTCAGTAACAATTCTGTCTGTCCCTGAGTAACAATTCTCTGGCACTCAGTAACAATTCTGTCTGTCCCTGAGTAACAATTCTCTGGCACTCAGTAACAATTCTGTCTGTCCCTGAGTAACAATTCTCTGGCACTCAGTAACAATTCTGTCTGTCCCTGAGTATGAATTCTGTGGCCCTGAGTAACAATTCTGTGTCTGTGCGAGTAACAATTCTGTGTCTGTGCAAGTAACAATTTTGTGTCTGTGCGAGTAACAATTCTCTGGCACTCAGTAACAATTCTGTCTGTCCCTGAGTAACAATTCTCTGGCACTCAGTAACAATTCTGTCTGTCCCTGAGTAACAATTCTCTGGCACTCAGTAACAATTCTGTCTGTCCCTGAGTAACAATTCTCTGGCACTCAGTAACAATTCTGTCTGTCCCTGAGTAACAATTCTCTGGCACTCAGTAACAATTCTGTCTGTCCCTGAGTATGAATTCTGTGGCCCTGAGTAACAATTCTGTGTCTGTGCGAGTAACAATTCTGTGTCTGTGCAAGTAACAATTTTGTGTCTGTGCGAGTAACAATTCTCTGGCACTCAGTAACAATTCTGTCTGTCCCTGAGTAACAATTCTCTGGCACTCAGTAACAATTCTGTCTGTCCCTGAGTAACAATTCTCTGGCACTCAGTAACAATTCTGTCTGTCCCTGAGTATGAATTCTGTGGCCCTGAGTAACAATTCTGTGTCTGTGCGAGTAACAATTCTGTGTCTGTGCAAGTAACAATTTTGTGTCTGTGCGAGTAACAATTCTCTGGCACTCAGTAACAATTCTGTCTGTCCCTGAGTAACAATTCTCTGGCACTCAGTAACAATTCTGTCTGTCCCTGAGTAACAATTCTCTGGCACTCAGTAACAATTCTGTCTGTCCCTGAGTAACAATTCTCTGGCACTCAGTAACAATTCTGTCTGTCCCTGAGTAACAATTCTGTCTGTCCCTGAGAATGAATTCTGTGGCCCTGAGTAAGAATTCTCTGGCACTCAGTAACAATTCTGTCTGTCCCTGAGTAACAATTCTCTGGCACTCAGTAACAATTCTGTCTGTCCCTGAGTAAAAATTCTGTGGCCCTAATAACGTTTCTGTGGCCCTAAGTAACAATTCTCTGGCACTGAGTAACAATTCTGTCTGTCCCTGAGTATGAATTCTGTGGCCCTAACTAGCGTTTCTTTGTCCCTAAATAACGATTCTGTGGCCCTCATTAACAAGTCTGTGTCCCTGAGTAATGGTTCTCTGTCCCTAAGTAACTTCTCTCTGTCCCCAATTCTCGTTTCTGTGGCCCTAACTCTGTCCCTGTCCCTAGTACAGAGCGGTCTGCCTCTGTTCAATGACTGCAGGCAAATGAAGATTTCCAAAATGGCCGCTATATATACCTCGACCATTACACAGTGCTGGCTGGCTGGCTGCTGATTGGCTGATGCGATCACATGTCGTTGAGGAATGCATTATGGGGCAGCGCGCCTTGTCTGCGCGCCTTCCCCGACATCCCCGCTCCGTCGCCGCACATGTCAGCCGCCATTTTCGGAAAAATTTCGATTCGCGCGTCCGAATTAGGCTGTTTTTCGGATTCGGCACGAATCGAAATTTTTCCGATATTCGACTCGAATTCCACTTCGGATACTTCGATTCGCTCATCTCTACTTGTGACATGTAGGGACTTCCAGAAGGATACCACAGCTCAGTAGAAGATGAAGACCATCTTCAAGGTTGCTGATAGCACTAGAGGATGATCATTGTAGGTGGGTATTTTTATTTGTTGGAAAAATTATATTTGTGTAGGGCTTTGGTGAAGGAGATCATGTTTCTACATTGTTGTAGGGTATAGGCCAAAAGATCAGGCAGCACTTGTAGAGTAGACACCTGCTCCAGAAGATGGTTTTGCAGGCAGAAGGCAGAGAGTATTTTTTTGACCTGATAGAAATTTACCCTTAGAAGAACATCCTGAGGAACATCTTGAGGCAGGAAAGAGGGTTTAGGGACCCTGTAGACCTGGTTGATAGGTTTGCTGATTTGCTAAGGAAATTACTGCTTGAAATAAGTCCTGCTAAAGGGAGGTAGTTGAGAAGGCTGTACTGAATTTGGGAAATCCCTTATTGACCTGTCTTCAAGATCCAAGACTTTAGGCAATTTCCTCACTGTGTTTCTCATGAGCCTCTACAATAGTGTTGAATGATGTAGTGTATATGTCAATGCTATCCTTCACATGGCTCACCCTGTCACTTAATTCCTGGACCTCTGCTGCATACTTATTTAGACAGGACAACATATTAGCTTGTATGGAGAAGTGCAGGGACAGCAGCATGCCCTTTAGCATTGTGTCTGAGACAGGTGGTGGGAAACAAGGCTATTGGATCTGCTTGCTGGGAGACAAAGGGTTTTTGGCCAGCCCGAACACATACCTCCATGTGCAGATCCACATTACTATCCTAAAGGGAGTCTTTTCAAGGTCTGGATTTTGCCAGGCTCCTGGTGCTGGTAGAAGGAAGAGCAGAACCTGTGTTTGCATGGAAACCGCTTGGGTGAGCAGTGGCAGCTCCTGGACTTGGCAGGGAGAAAGCCTCTAAATATCTAGCAGAAGCCACTGAGAAGAGGCAGAGAGGCACAGGGTGGCTTGTGATCAGCAGCCGAGGGCTCTCATTGATGTAGTATTCCTTAGAGGTACAACAGCACTACAGGTTCATGTTGCCATCTTGAACGAGTGGTCACTATGCCCCCACAAATGTCAATATTTATAAGTATCCAAATTTCAATCCTTTCATAAGGGTTCTTGTATAGGTATTTACTGTCATAGGGTGTCCCTGTCCTCTAAATATGCTTCTGTGTTGTCACTCTGTCACAAAGGCTTCTAAGGTACAGTAGATTGCAAGTGGCTGTTTCAACACACCACATGCAAACATGGTCCATTGTTGTCAACATCAGGAAATCCGTCCTGAAAAATACTCCACAATTAGTAAGGTGTATACAAGAGGTGATCAGCAGCCCTGAAATGCAGCAATAAGAAGTATTATTATGTTCAAACTAAATATCATTTAGTTAGAGTTTGCTAAGTAAATATAATTTAGTTAGGGTTCGCATATTCTGTAACTTGTGTAAAATGTAACAGTATTTTCCACACAGATATGCACCAGGATAAATACTAAACATATATTATGCAGTAGTAATAGAAAAATATTTAGTACCATAAGCAATATACATATTTAATACTGTAAGGTATATTTTCTCAATGGCTTGAACTTTAAAAACACTGTATTCCTGTGCCATTTAAGTTTCATCATGTATCCATCATGTAGAAGACTTTGGTACATAAAAAATTACCTTGAGGATTTAAGTTTTATTTCTTGAAAAAAGTTATTTTACTAATTAATAACGTTGAAAACTTACAACAATTCAGCTCAAGGCTAATCAAACCAGTTCTTTGCCAGAATATCTCTAAATGCAAGCAAAGCAAAAGGTAAATAGACAGTGAATGGTTTATTGTACACATCATGCTTAGGCTGAATGACTGAACACTTTGTATGGTCTTAGCAAATGCACATACTTCAATGTTTTATCTGTGTGATATTGTGCAAGTGCACATCAGCATGAGTACAAGGATGCCTGTCTGTATGTTTTTTCTGTCTCTCTCGCTCTCTCCTCTTTAAGTGCGAAATAAAATAAAAAGTAATAACAGTGAAAAGCCGATGGCCAAAAATTGACTCATAAATGAGAAGGTGGCATTTATTCTCAACCCTCTTATTGGAAACCTAAATCTCAGTAAATTTGTAGCCTTAGGATACAATGGGCTTAAAGGATTTCTGTCTCTGAAGAAAAATTAGAAGGCCATTGAGGTAAGGTAAATGGAAAAGGTTGTTTGGGCAAACGTGGAGCTACAGTACTATTAAATGTTAAGTACCATCAGGGGGTATCTAAGTCATTAAAGAGAGTGGCAAGTGGGAGATTGTTCCAAACACTAGAAGAGTTATGGATAGTCGCGTGAAGGTGGCAGAATGCCACAGGGTGATTCTATCAAAAAAGAAAATGATATTTTTTTTTAGATATTGTTTCAAAATAACACAAATGACCTTTATTTCTATACTTTCCAAAAAAAAAGAAGGTGCAGCAGTTCATATTAAAGTTCAGAATTGTTTGCAAGTCCCCACATAATATACTACAATATTTTATGACTTCTGTTATTTAGCTAGTTTTAAATGAAGAATAGATTTTATCTAATTCAATTTGCATCATAGCTGTCTAGCTTTCAATAATTAATTACCAATAGCATAGTATTCAGGGCATTGTTTAAAATATGTTGCAGAATAAATGGAATCATTAAAAAATATATATTTTCTTTTTTAAGCTTGAGGCAAATCTAATTTTGTATCAGGAGGAAGTCAAGTTGTCAAACCTTTATTACCAATTTGGTATCACAGACACCAGCTTCTGTAACTGTCAAAATTATACAAGATGCATTGAACTTTTATCAGACCATTGCTAGTAACTTGCGCTTCACTGCTTTTAAAAATCATACCAATTAAGGTAGGACATGCGACTCCCTAACCTGTGTATATTGTAACTTTTGGATATTTCAATGCAACATTTTCATGGAATACAAATACTATTAATATTGTGCTGAGAATTAATTATTTTATTGGTAATGTCTGAGGTGATACCTTAGTTGATTGTAAATCACAGCAAAGCACCATAACAAATCAGCTATAAAGCACAATATAATTGTTATGTAGTAGTTGTTGGTGATCTACTCTTGTGCAGCTGATCTTGATCTATAGTTCCTCGTTTACATAGATGTAAAGCATAATTGAATGACATTTGCTAAAGCACTGTGTATCATAAGAAGTTGTAGGGTTTTTTTTTAATAAAATACTTGTTTTTACCTTTTTTAATCCTTTCTCATATCCCATAGCTGCTGATCTACTGGTGCCTCTTTGCAACCATTTTCTGTCTACTTGTATGCTTATCAGCAAAGGCTGCATGAGATATTTCAGGGTGGGGTTCCTGATAGTGAGACATGTCAACATAATAAGTGTTAGGGTGTAACAGCAAATTTCATAACACAAACATTTCATATTATATACAGGAAGATAAGATGGAATTATATCTCGCGAAATGGGAACAATGGGAAAATTTTGTAACAAGTATGAGAAAGTGATAAGTAGAACGTTATAGAGAAACAACTGGGAAGGATATGCTTGCTTTGGATATAAGACAAGGAAATGCAGAGGGGGGGGGGAGGGGTTAAGGTTTTAAGAGGGGGGTAAAGGAAGAAATAAGAAATAATTGTATATGTATGATGTTTGAGATGAAATTGTCTATTTTTATCTTTCTATTGTTATTTCTGTGAAAATGATTAATAAATATTTAAATAAAAAAAAAAAAACCAAACATTTCATGAAATGATCACCAGTTATTTTAACTAATACAAAAACAGTGTGTAGTGTTACGATGCTCAAAAACATCCAATCTAGTGAAAACTAAAGTATAGCATTAACATAAATAAGTGCAAAAAACATAAAAAATCACTTGACAATAAGGGTAGAATTAATAGTCCCAAGAAAGTCTTTTCAGAAATATTGGTGGGAAGTGTATTTCTACATGTGATTGAGCCCAGTATCCCGGTGCTGTAAATCTTATAAATAGTATGCATCTCCATAGGAATTGTGACTTATAGGTGGACCCTCACCTTCATATATTGACCCGTATGTAAAGACAGGTCAGGCAGGCATCTCCCCTCCTAATGGGAGTAAGGTATATCCTCTCCTCTGGAAATAATCAGCCTCTCTTTATGGCCACTGCATCCTCAATGTTATCCCTTTAATAGCATGGCTCACTCTGTGGGTAGAATTCTACTTCTATAACAACAACCCTGGCAGCAACTTCTCCCAACGTCACCGGCCGTGAGAGTGATTTTGTAATGTATTTTGCACTTACCGTATTTTTCGCTCCATAAGACACACCTGACCATAAGACGCACCTAGGTTTTAGAGGCAGAAAACAGGGAAAAAAAATTCTGAACTAATGGACTGCAGACACAGTACAGGAGATGACCAGAGACTGCGGACATAGTACAGGAGATGACCAGAGACTGCGGACACAGTTCAGGGGATGACCAGAGACTGCGGACACAGTACAGGAGATGACCAGAGACTGCGGACACAGTACAGGAGATGACCAGAGACTGCGGACACAGTACAGGAGATGACCAGAGACTGGGGACACAGTACAGGGGATGACCAGAGACTGCGGACAGCACAGGGATGACCAGAGACTACGGACACAGTACAGGGGATGACCAGAGACTGCGGACACAGTACAGGAGATGACCAGAGACTGCGGACACAGTACAGGAGATGACCAGAGACTGCGGACACAGTACAGGAGATGACCAGAGACTGCGGACAGCACAGGGATGACCAGAGACTGCGGACACAGTACAGGGGATGACCAGAGACTGTGGACACAGTACAGGAGATGACCAGAGACTGCGGACACAGTACAGGAGATGACCAGAGACTGCGGACACAGTACAGGAGATGACCAGAGACTGCGGACAGTACAGGAGATGACCAGAGACTGCAGACACAGTACAGGAGATGACTAGAGACTGCAGACATAGTACAGATGACCAGAGACTGCGGACACAGTGCAGGAGATGACCAGAGACTGCAGACACAGTACAGGAGATGACCAGAGACTGCGGACATAGTACAGATGACCAGAGACTGCGGACACAGTACAGGAGATGACCAGAGACTGCGGACATACTACAGGAGATGACCAGAGACTGCGGACAGTACAGGAGATGACCAGAGACTGCAGACACAGTACAGGAGATGACCAGAGACTGCGGACACAGTACAGGGATGACCAGAGACTGCAGACATAGTACAGGAGATGACCAGAGCCTGCGGACACAGTACAGATGACCAGAGACTGCGGACAGCACAGGGATGACCAGAGACTGCGGACAGTACAGATGACTGCTGACCTTTGGGGAGGTGGGGAGCGGGTACCTGAATTTGACAGGTACCCGCTCCCACTTCCGCGGAGTTGTTCTTTCATCTTACCTGTTCCTCTATCCAGCCGCGCGCTGTCTTCCCGGCTTCTGTAATGGCGCTCGGCATGACAGCCGGGTGCCCAGTGCGCATGAGCGAGAAGCACTTGCGCTTTGTGATTGGTCCGGCGGCTTCTGGGATCTGTCATGTGTCCCAGGTGCCGCCTTACCATTCACAAAAAGCACCACTTCTTGCGTATGCGCACTTGGCACCCAGCTGTCATGCCCACACTACAGAAGCCGGGAAGACCGCGCCGCTGGATAGAGGAACGGGTAAGATGAAAGAACAACTCCACGGAAGTGGGAGCGGGTATCTGTCAAATTCAGGTACCCGCTCCCCCTCCCTCCCCAAAGGTCAGCAGTCATCTCTATAAGGTCCCACTGTAGAGCGGCCGGCCCGGAATTCTGACACGGCGGCAGTGGAAATACCGGACCGGCCGCTCCATATTCGCTCCATAAGACGCACTGACATTTCCCCCCCTTTTTTTGGGGGAAAAAAGTGCGTCTTATGGTGCGAAAAATACGGTATTTATTTTTATGCTATGCTTTTGTGTTAACTAGAGTGGATGTTTTTGAACAGTGCAACACTACACACTGTTTTTGTATTTATTGTTTAATGTGATGAGCACACACTATACTGTACGTGTTTGCAGCAGCTCCAATTTTTTTGTTTTGTTCTAATATTTCAATTTTGTTTTAATTATTGGGCAGCACACAGTCTTTCATCATCTTTTTTTCATTATTTCAATGAAACCTGCAGATTTAAAAAATATGCCTTTTAAAATAGATTAATATGTTAAAGTTTATATGAGATTTTCATCTGCTATTTCCTCTGATTTGGACAGTTAAATATACCAATGAAGATGTATAGACACAGTTGTTTAAAATAAACAAACCCCTGTTCATCCTAATGGAATGTCCAGGAGTATTGCTAAAATTGTGACAGCCCTGGGACACCTTTGGGCACCTTGAGCAGAGGACTGATGCAGCAAACGCTAATGGGTGGATGTGACCAAATTGCACAGTGGAAGGACTTAAAAGGGTATGGTTTAAAAATACAAAAGCCTATTTCCTGTATATACAGCAAACATATGTCACAGCCCTTTATATGCTCTAAATACTATGCCGAAAGTGAGAGCCTCACAATTACATATAAACCTCAGCACAACTATTTTTGACAAATAAGACTCTTCTAATACATATGCTTTTCTGCATGCAGAATACAGACAGAGAGGTAACACTTTTACTAAGACTAACCTAAAAATCTTCATTGAAATAATTAGGCACTACTTAGCAACCAGCAACTAATGAGGCCATGAATTCTTTAACCCTTTCATGCCCAAGGGTAAAACAAATCTAAATGCCTAAGCACAATTTTGCAACATTGACATGTGTTAGCAAAACCGTACATATCATCACAACTACTTTGTACATCCAGGTGAATTATACCTTGTTTTTTTCAGGACAAGTTGGGCTTTCAATTGTTGGTAAATGGTAATGGATATCTCCTGATTTTTTTTTGTTATCAGAGGAAAACTGGCCCAAAATAGCAAAAAAACAAAAATCATTTGTTTTTATTTATCTGTGTGTTTCTTGTTACTACCCTCAAATCAAAGAACCCTACCATCAAAGAACAACCCAAAATAGATTTTACAGCTCTTGATGATCACAGTGATACCATATATGTGTATGTTATTTGTTGTTTGTACCCGTAGTAGAGCCCAGAATCAATAGTGCACATTTTGTTTTGTTTTTCTGTTTACTTAAAACACACTGACACTAACTGACACTGATACCAATTTTTTTAAATCCTGACCTTTGACCCTTACCTCTTGACCTTGACCTTTGGCCCTGCCCTTGACCCAAACACTTACCCTGGCAATGAACTAGATCAAACCTTGATCTAGGTATTTTTTATTTTATTTTTTAATATTTATTTATTTATATTTTTTCCTTTTTTTTTGTAGAAACATTTTTGTTCCCTCTATGCCAGATGTTATAGAGATACAATGTATCTCTCTCCTCCATTTATAGAGAAAAAAAACAAGGGAGCCAGGCTGTACAGTGACTGATCAATCAGAGGCTATCACAGCTATCATGTGACCTGTAATCAGGAGTCCTAGGTCCAGATCGTTAGCACGGGACCCAGGGCTCTCAGTGACACTCCAGTCTTTGTGCTGGTAGAGTGCTGTGTGAAAGACAGGTACGCAAATATGTGGCCACACGAAAAAAAGCCCAGTTTTGTGAGGTTGCATATTTGTGTTACATCGGCTTCAAGGGGTTAATCAGGAGTATATACTCTACAGTATAGCATAAAGAGTGCAGGTTTCAGTACAAAATGCACAAAGGTCAGGGGATAGAAGTATGTAACACACACACATCGCAGTACTACAAAATTCACATGGTGCAGGAGTGAGTATTATCTAAAGCACAGAGTGCAGAGGTCAAAAGTATGTAAAGCACAAATAATAGGGATCAGTAGTACATAACACACATAGTGCAGTTGTCTGGAGTATATAAGACATTGTGTGCAGGGGTCCAGTATACAAAGCAACCAAGGTGTAAGGAAGAGAGGTATTTAATGCACAGAACACAGGGTGCAAGACTACAAAATCATCAAGTGCATCATATGTGAAAAGAAAAGAGAGCAGAGGTCGGAATAGGCAAGACTAAAAGAGCAAGGGTCAGGACAAAAGGAAGGATTACAGAGCACTTTAGATTTGTGCAATAGGTCTGACAGGTGGCAGGTGGGCAGCAGCTGCAGAAGTATACAAAATGAAAGCAAGAAATGAGAAAGTTCAAAACGTTGGGATCTAGGTCACCCGCCAATTGGGAACATGCCCAAGATGCCCAGTTCTAGCTGCTCCCATGGAGTTCTTCTATGTCCTGTGTATCTTGCAGTGTTATCTTAAGCAGTGTAACCAGCCCTGTACAATTCACCTCTGTAGAAGGGTTGTTTTTTCTTTTGTAGCGCAATGCAGAAAAAATCTCCTTGGGATAATGACGCTGCTCCCCCATAAATCCAATATATTGATTACCTCAAGATGCAGCATTATGAGTGAACATGTAGCGATTAGAAGAGAAAAGTCCATCTTCTTCTCCAAAGCCATGCTCCTACTGTTTCCCATGGAGTGGGCTGCTAGACTGTAGGGAGTCATTCACACTTTGGATATACTGCAAGAAGGATACACAGTAAATTCTGAAGATCACACGCCTCAAAAATTAATTTTGCAAAGCCAAAATGACAGTCTCTACCTATGGACTTCTCATTCTGACTCATTTTACCCAAAATGACTTAGTCATGGGGTGGGGGTTGTTGAAAATTTGCTAAGTATGTTCTTCTAATGCACATTAAAATACAGTTATATTTTATGACATTGAACATTAGTTAGCACACATTTCCCAATTTATATATACAAGAAATATTCTTAGCAAGTCCCACGGAATCCATGATTGTGAATGTGCCAGTATGAATGTATTATTATGCCCTTATGTAACTGTACTCTAACTTTATTCAAAAATATATTTCATTTGCATAACACATGATGATATTCAGAGGTGGAGTGTAAACATGGATGAATGCTTTTAAACTTGTTAACGCTCATTACTTAAACACAGAAAGAACAATCTGTGAAATTAAAGTAAAAACTTTAGAAGTGACCAGCAAGCATATTGTGCAATGAGCATTAGCAGTACTATACCAACAATAGCGGGTATTCCTAGTGACTGTCATTGATAAATGTTCAAAACACTAACCAAGACAAAACCTTTTCTTGGACAATGAAAACAAAGATGAATGGGAGCTAGAGTCTAGCGATCCATTGCAAAAAAAAAAAAACAGTAGAAAACTGAAGCGCTCCTCTCTCTGCTCTTCCTTTTAATCAGCATATTCCATCCCCTCAATCTAAATGTTGCTGTATGGGGGATTGCCAGAGACTTATACTAATTGCATTTAAAATGCATATAATGGCCTCTAATTGAATGTGTAACTGCATACTAGTAGTTTTTTTAAATATTGGTCTAGAATTTTGGCTTTACTTCAAACTATTTTTTGTATTTTTTTGATAAGTGCATCACAAACATTTTATGGTTTACAACTTCTTGATACATGAATCTCCTCACCTAGAATTTTCCTAAGCAAGACAACAAAGATATGAAACCGAATAAACTATTTATTATTCAATATATCAAGACATGCAGTAGATAAAATAACACATCATGGCTGGACTTCATTTAAAGACTGAACTGCATGCAATTTTTATTTCATGAGATACACTCGGAACTTTATTGAAGGCCTACACAGCATATTTCTGTCTTAATTATTTGCCGTGGGACATTTTTCTTATGTTTTACTGCATTTAGATGGTTGTTGATGTACAGCAAATGTCAGGAATATACTTCACAGTAGGAAAATGTCCATATTTAGACCTTGGTGCTACTGTAATTATCATCTGGGAGTATGTTCAAGTGCTTTGAACTTTTCACTAAATCTCCATTTAAAATGTTATTTGGCAATATAACTGGAAACAGAGCAAAGCAAACTAAATAATGAAGAACTGCAGATGTTTTGTGATATTTTTATTTCTTCTACACGCTATTAAAAAAGCAAGGAAGTTTTCTTAATTATATCACTTTCTCGTCATTGCACCAATCGTAAAACATACTGAACAACAAGTCTCAGTGACCTTTTAAACAACCATATGAGACTAAGGCAGAAATTAAACTTATAATGATTCCATGGCTTTTGAATTAATTTTTTTTCGGAGCTAAAGCCAGGTAAATGTATTTCCTTAAAAAGCAGGTACTGAATATGCTATAACTTTATTACTAATGTACATTTGTGTTTGAAAGCACTGCTTTATGAAAATGGGCTGTTCCACCCCAAACTTACACAAATACTAAACACAAAGCCTACTTTTGATCTAAAAATTCCATGAAGACACAGTCATATGCTACCAGTGCAATCACCCTAGATCAGGGGTGGGCAACTGTGGCCCTCCAGCTGTTGGTGAACTACAAGTCCCATCATGCCTCTGTCTTTGGGAGTCATGCTTGTAACTGTCAGTTTTGAAATGCCTCATGGGACTTGTAGTTCTACAACAGCTGGAGGGCCACAGTTGCCCATCCCTGCCCTAGATAACATAACATCACTAGGCCTTGAGTTTTTCCCAAAATATGCTAATAATGACAATTTCAACATGAGCTTTAAAACAAGCCCTTCTATAGTTGCAGGCACTGTGAAAAAAATGTTTTTCAATGATTATAACATGAATTCAAAAGTCAGTGTCCAGGTAGTTTCTGAATGTTTTTGAGCATTTGCTGTTTGTTTACATTAGAAGGATGACAGGCTGCCAAGTCCCTGCTGTTATTGAAAGTGAGGGATGATGAGCTGTGACTTTAGTGCCTCTATTGTGAAATTTTAGGATGCATTGCTCTAAAGTTCCTGCAGCTGCAGAGGTTACTGAGAACGTATGTACTGCTTATGTACAGCTTATGTACTGCTGGTTAAATTTAGATTAAAAATAATTTAACAATCAAGCATTACAAAAAGTAATGCTGACATTGTAAGTGCAGTGACTTATTGCAGCCAGTCACATATCAGTTTACTAATGTCAGGTCAATTTGTCTCACTAAATACTGAAAGTGAGTCTTTTGCTTCTGGTAACATATTAAAATGTACATATAAAACAGTTCATATGATATGTCTATTGAACTGTTCTGTACTGTGCAAAGATCCATTAAACATGCATGTGATGCTACAAACAGTACAATGCAGTCATTTAAAGTTACAGGAAACATTTGGAAAAAAAAAAAAGAGGAAAACAACAGCAAAAGGTTTTCAGGAATTCCAACTAGTCCCTTATCCAGACAAGCAAAAAGAAAAGGGAGACAGAAAGCATATGCCCCCCTCTTTCCTATACCAGACCAGTCTACAAACCTTTCAACATTGGAAAGGTATCATGCAAATATGGGTACAAAGTCCTCCCCCTTGCACGGCACACTAGTTTCAGTTTCTATAGACAAGGACCCCTTCCCCACCTCCAATGCACTAGGAAGGAGGTGGGGTAATATGGAAAGACTTATAAAGGAATCTTGGTGCGCTATTATAATAGGTGGGCCCCAAGATATTCACCCTTCCAAGGGGAATGAGAACAGTGATAAGCTATTTCCCCTTGCCTGTTCACGAGGAGCCAAATATAATTATACACGCGAACCTTGAAAATATCCATATTTACCTTTCAATAAAAATAAAATTAAAAAAATTACCAATGTTCACTGATGTAATCCATATTAATCAAATAGTCTAGTGATGTAAATCCATTGTCAATCATGAAAACCGGATGCCTGACGATCTTGACTGGGCTTACTCCCCTCATAAATAACAGCTACCGGTTGCTTTGTTTACATGACCTAGTAACATGATTTTCTAAATATTAAGGGAAATCTCATGCCATTTTTACTTTTTTAAAGGAACAGTGCACAAAAATGGTAAAAAAAACCTGGAAGCCCCCTTAATATTCCAAGTAGCCAGGAATGTGGCTTGAATGATCAGTAAAGGAAGGGTAGTGGGCATGAAGCCAACTTTTATGTACCTGTCCAGATCACATGCCTTTCAACAATGGAGCACCTTGCAAGAGGAGAACCCCGCCGGCACTAGGAAAATACCCTTGTCCCAATGTTTAGGGTCAAGATCCTCATCCCCACATCCTCAATGGGTTCTGAGTGGACACTCCTGAACATCCTGTCAGAATGCATGCCTTGCATGGTCTCAGGGCCTCGCAGCAGCATGATCCTGTGATGGCTGTGTCCCTCGGACACAGCACATCAAAGATCGGGACATGGGAGCTGTGATTGGCCCTCTAGACAGTGGCGTCCTGAGGTGCGGGGGGGTGTGGTCCGCACCAGGTAACATTGACCGCAAGGGGTGACACTGGACCTGCTCCACAAAAAGGTAAGTTGTAAAGCAAGCTGACAACCCTTTCTTTACAACTTACCTTTTCTTGGAGCAGGTCCGGTGTCACCCCGTATAAGTTCCGGTGTCACCCCGATCCTGCGAATCAGTAAGATGTGTCTCCCATGCAGGGGCACATCTACCGCGAGGCAAACAAGGCATTTGCCTAGGGTGGCAATTTTTAGGGGGGCAGCACCCACCCCCTCCCCCCGAAGAAGGGACCTTTTGAGCACGGTGGACAGCAGGAAGATTGATGTGGGGGAGGGCAGTTGCAGAGGGGCGATCGTGCACCTCTCCCTCCAGCAGCTGACAAGCCAGGACCAGAGGAATATCTGGAGCAGGGATAGAAGCAATTAAAGAGTCTGGAAGAGGTGAGCTGTGTTGTCTTCTGTGGGCTCTCCCTCCTGTCATCTATCCAGCAGATTACACTGACACTGATCACTGACAGCTCGTCTGAGACTACACCCCCCCCCCTCCTGCTGCACAGAGATCAGCAGCCCTTGAAGAGGGGGGAGGGGGGTGTGTGGTCCCATAAGATCTGAGGGAGGGGGGGATAACAAAAAGGAAGAGGGAGAGGGAGGGAAGAGAGAGAGAGGAAGGAAAGAGAGCAAGAGAGGGGGGAAAGAGAGGGGGGAAGAGAGGGAAGAGGGAGAGGGGGATAAAGAGAGAAAGGGAAGAAAGAGAGAGGGAGAAAGAGAGAGGGAAGAGAGGGGGGGGGAGAGAGAGAGGAAGAAAAAGAGGGAGAAAGAGAGAGAGGGAAGAGAGAGGGGGGAGAGAGAGAGAGATAGAGAGAGAGAGAGAGACAGAGAGAGAGAGAGAGAGAGAGAAAGGGAGAAAGAAAAAGAGAAAAGGAGAGAGATGGAGAAAGAGGGACGGAGAGAAAGAAAGAGAGAAGTGGGTAAAATGAGAGAGAGAGAGGGAGATAGAGGGGGAAGAGGGAGAGAGAGGGGGAGATGGAGAGAGAGAGGGGGGGAGAGAGAAATAGAGAGGGAGGGGGAGAAAGAGGGATAGATAGAGAGAGAGGGGGGAGAAAGAGGGAGAGAGAGGAGAAACAGGGATAGATAGAGAGAGAGGGGGAAGAGAAAAGAGAACAGAAAGAAAGGGAGAGAGAATCATATATACAGTGGGGATCGAAAGTTTGGGCACCCCAGCTAAAAATTTGTATTAATGTGCATAAAGAAGACAAGGAAAGATGAAAAAATCTCCAAAAGGCATCAAATTACAGATTAGACATTCTTATTCATTGGATGGATTGGATCTGCGGATTGAGCATAATGGATCATTATGCTCAATCCGCAGATCCGATCCATTCTGCAGGGATCATTGGAGGGGGTGTCACCAAGTGTTACCGCACCAGGTGACACCAACCCTAGGGACGCCTCTGCCTCCAGATCACGTGTCTCTGTGTCAGAGCTTCCCTCTGAGTTCAGTGAAAGCTCAGTGCATTGTTGGGAGAGGGGGATGCTGCAGCTTCTGAAAGCTCTCTGTATATCTGATGCTTTTAGTATTCAGCTATACAGAGAACACAGATTGCAGCCATCCCCACACAGCACACCGACTACCATCTGTCCCTGTCCACGTGTCACAACAACATCTGTACCAATGTCACATCAACATCTGTGCCAGTGTCACATCAACATTTGTACCAGTGCACAAAGCATCTGTCACAGTGTACTAGTGTGCAATCAACATCTCTCACAGTATACCAGCATGACATCAACATCTCTCACAGTGTATTATTGTACAAAAACATCTGCAATAATGATCCATTGCAAAATCAACATCTGTCGGTGTCCACCATTGGAAAATCAACATCTGTCAAATTGTACCAGTGCAAAAAAAATCTATCAGTGTACCAGTGTCCCACCAATAAATAAATTGAAAAAATTAAAGTACCTCTGTCCCCCATGCTTGCGTGCAAAGGCAAACGCAGGCTTCGGTCCCGTATGTATATGTAAACGGCTATCGCAACACACATGTGACGTATTGACACGAACGTCAGAGAAAAAGCAATAATTATAGCACCAGATCTCCTCCTTAACTCTAAAATTGTAACCTGTAAAGGCTTATACAGCATCGCCTCTGAAGATTTTTAAATACCAAAGTTTGGCGCCGTTTCACAAGCATGCACAATTTTAAACTGGTATCTGGGATGCCCCATAATTGATGGAAATGAAAAGTATCAACCTACAGAGAATTGAATTCAAAGACACCCCAAAAATCAAAGTGAAAAAATTATACAGAAGGCTAGTCAATTTTGCTGAATTTTCATTGCAGCAACTCAAAATGGTACTCAGTAGTTTGTATGCCCCCACGTGCTTGTATGTATGCCTGACAACATTGGGTCATGCTCCTAATGAGATGATGAGGATGGTGTCCTGGGGTATTTCCTCCCAGATCTGGACCAGGGCATCACTGAGTTCCTGGACAGTCTGAGGTGCAACCTGGTGATGTCAGATGGACTGAAACAGAATATCCCAGAGGTGTTCTATTGGATTTATGTCAGGTGAGCATGGGGGCCATGAATGGTATCAATTCCTTCATCCTCCAGGAACTACCTGCATACACTCACCACATGAGGCCAGGCATTGTCGTGCACCAGGAGGAACCCAGGACCCACTGCACCAAGCGTAGGGTCTGACAATGGGTCCAAGGATTTCATCCCAATACCTAATGGCAGTCAGGGTGCCATTGTCTAGCCCAGGGGTGGGCAAACTTTTTGACTTGAGGGCCGCAATGGGTTCATATATTGGACCCGGGGGCCTGACCAAGAGTAGATGAATGATGTGTATGTGTCATCCATAGTAAGTATAGTAATATTCCCCCATAGTAAGCATAGTAATTCATCCCCCATATAGTAATTCATCCCCCATAGTAATTCATCCCCCATAGTAATTCATCCCCCATATAGTAATTCATCCCCCATAGTAATTCATCCCCCATAGTAATTCATCCCCCATATAGTAATTCATCCCCCATAGTAATTCATCCCCCATAGTAATTCATCCCCCATAGTAATTCATCCCCCATATAGTAATTCATCCCCCATAGTAATTCATCCCCCATATAGTAATTCATCCCCCATAGTAATTCATCCCCTATAGTAATTCATTCCCCATATAGTAATTCATCCCCCATATAGTAATTCATCCCCCATATAGTAATTCATCCCTCATAGTAATTCATCCCCCATATAGTAATTCATCCCCCATAGTAATTCATCCCCCATATAGTAATTCATCCCCCATATAGTAATTCAACCCCCATATAGTAATTCATCCCCCATAGTAATTCATCCCCCATATAGTAATTCATCCCCCATAGTAATTCATCCCCCATATAGTAATTCATCCCCCATAGTAATTCATCCCCTATAGTAATTCATTCCCCATATAGTAATTCATCCCCCATAGTAATTCATCCCCCATATAGTAATTCATTCCCCATATAGTAATTCATCCCGCATAGTAATTCATCCCCCATATAGTAATTCATCCCCCATAGTAATTCATTCCCCATATAGTAATTCACCCCCCATATAGTAATTCACCCCCCATATAGTAATTAATCCCCCATATAGTAATTCATCCCCCATATAGTAATTCATCCCCCATAGTAATTAATCCCCCATAGTAATTCATCCCCCATATAGTAATTCATCCCCCATAGTAATTCATCCCCCATATAGTAATTCATCCCCCATATAGTAATTCATCCCCCATATTAATTCATCCCCCATATTAAGTCCCCAAGTCCCCCCGTGTCAATTCACTTACCTTTGCTCCGCGCATTCCTCTCGCCGTGTTCCCGCGCCGTTCCGTTGTAGCATGAAAATCTGTCTCCTATGAGGATCTGTCCCCCTCGACGTATCTGCGCATGTGCCAGTTTCAGGCATTAGCAGCCAATCGGCGATCTCCGGGACATGCGCAGATACGTCGAGGGGGACAGATCCTCATAGGAGACAGATTTTCATGCTACACCGGTCTTCAGGGCGGACTGTGAGAGGAGCCTAGCGGGAGTCTAGCTCCGCGGGCCGGATTAAAAGGTCCGCAGGGCCGTAGTTTGCCCATTGCTGGTCTAGCCTGTAGAGATCTGTGCGTCCCTACATGGATATGCCTCCCCAGACCATCACTGACCCACCACCAAAACGGTCATGCTGAACGATGTTACAGGCAGCATAACGTTCTCCATTGGCTTCTTCAGACCCTTTCACATCTGTCACATGTGCTCAGGGTGAACCTGCTCTAGTCTGTGAAAAGCACAGGACGCCAGTGGTGGACCTGCCATTTCTGGTGTTCAGTAGCAAATGCCAATTGTGCTCTATGGTGCCGGGCAGTGAACACAGGGCTCACTAGAGGATGTCTGGCCCTCAGGCCACCCTCATGAAGTCTGTTTCTGATTGTTTGGTCAGAACCATTCACACCAGTGGCCTACTGGAGGTCATTTTGTAGGGCTCTGGCAGTGCTCATCCTTTTCCTCCTTGCACAAAGGAGCAGATACCGGTCCTGCTGATGGGTTAAGGACCTTCTACAGCCCTGTCCAGCTTTCCTAGAGTAACTTACTGTCTCCTGAACTCTCCTCTATGCTCTTGTGACTGTGCTAGGAGACACAGCAAACCTTCTGGCAATGGCACATATTGATGTGACATCCTGGAGAAGTTGGACTGCCTGTGCAACCACTGTAGGGTCCAGTTACTGCCTCATGCTACCAGTTGAGACACTGACCCTAGCAAAATGCAAGCTAGTGAAAAACAGTCAGAAAAGATGAGTAGGGAAAAAATGGTGCCCATCTAGTGCACCAAAGCAGCTGAAACTGATTACCAACCCCCTCTGTTACTTAACTGACCAGATCAATATCCCAGGAGTTTAGTTGACTTTATGCTATACTCTAATTAAATTGTGTTCCTTTAATTTTCTTGAGCAGTGTATATTAAAGTGTATTTTTGCTATAGTGTGTAGAATTTTGTTAGAAAAATATGAAAATACTGTGTGGCATAAAAATTAGCAAAACCCACCATTTTATTCTCTAGGGCCTCAGTTAAAAAATATATTATGTTTGAGGGTTCTAAGTTCTATCAAATTATTGTTTTTTACTTGTAAACAAAGTGTATCTCTCTGCTCTTTCCCTCCTCATTGGCTCAGAGACAGCGGCAGGAGCCATTCGCTCTTGTTGCTGTCAATCACAGTCAGTGAGGAGGGAGCAGGGGCAGGGTCCAGCAGCACTTTGTATGTCAATGGAGTGAACATGCACAAGTGCTCAGGAACGAGCATGCACAAGTACACCATAGCAAGCATCTTGCCATAGGGACACTCAGACAGAGGAATCGAGGACCGAAGAAGAGAATCAAAAGGAAAATTAAAAATCCTGTAATTTTTTTCTTGTTTTTTTGTACTTTTCTTTGCACTTGATGCTGTATTCTTAGTAAATTTAATTTTCATTGTTTCACCTCATTTGCTAAAATTAGTTAAAATTAATTGCAAGGAAAAAAAATTGAAAGTGAGCTTGCTCTACTTTTTTAGTAAACCATCATACAATTATACTTTACATTTAAAAAAAAACTGTGTCCACTGGATTTTTTTAACTGTAGTTCCACTTTAAGAGGCATTTAAGAACAGACAAGTAGTTTTTCACTTGACATGTAGGTTAGGATAGGGTATTCTGTCGCTATATACTAAAACCATACGTTGGAAATTCTGGATCTTCAAATAAACATGGAATGACAAATTCTAATGTGAACAAGATCTTAAGAAATAGTCATAGTTTAGACAAAGGTAATTATGACTTGACAAATTGACAAAACCTGGGCAGTGATTGTACTAAGCTTTGTTATATAACAAGCCTATATAATAAGCCTTGTTATATAACAAGAATCTAAAGAAACCTAAACAGCATGTAGAAACATGTATTGTGCTCAGTGACATTCATTCCCACCTTTGTTATATTGACAGCCTGTCCTGCAGTCTGTCAATCCTATTTCATTGGAGTTTCTTTACCACATTGCACAGATGAGCTGACCTAGCTAAATAATATGCCACACCACCATTGTAATTTGCTGCCTTCTGTAGGTTTGTGATTGCAAAAAAACTGTTCTTTATTAGTGTAAGGAAGGAGAAAAATCTAAAGAAATGGCATGTACAAAAGAGTGCTTATGTAATTTTTCTGTTTCATAAATAATTACACATCTATATTAGTATGTAAAAACCTCAAGACTGTGTCAGAATTGAAGAAATTTGACACAAATGCTTCCAATGTAGTGGTAGGTGAGATCCCATAGAACAGCACTGGTGGATATCACTTGTTGACCACCTTTCAGTCTAAATGCCTAAGGATCAACAACAGGGTATATAGAAGTAACCAAGCTGTGAGCATAATCTTTGGTATTATGGGTCTGTGACATCATTGACATTATCATCATTGTCATACAATAAAACAATCACTTGTTTTTTCTATTCTGGCATTATAAAACAAGTATAAAACAGAACTTCCTTTTAGCTTCAATTAATTTTTTTTGTTTGAAGCTGCATCATCATTTTTAAAACCAAACAATGTCTCTCCAGGCAATAATTAAAAACAATATTTGCAATTTTTCCATATTTATTGTATACTCAAAATATGCTCCTTTAAATCAGCCTCCATTAATTCTTATAAATTACTTGGCTAATCCTGCTGTTTCACTGTTTAACCCTTTTGCTGTCAGGTCCCATGCTCCACTTTTAAATTCATCTGGCTGGACCATTTTTGCAATTTTTCCATTGCTTTTTTATTTTTCCCTTACAGCTTTCAGTGTTTGTAAAAGATCCACTAAGCCATATATTTTCTGAAAGCACATGACTAGTAGAATGAAAAAAAGGTGCCACTGATTTATAGGGCCCCATGATATTTGTGCTAATGTTTATCAAATGATATTTTGGCTAAAGATATACTAAAATCACTAATAGCAGATACAAGCACAACAGATTTTACTAAACTCCTACTGAATATAAAAGCTTAACCTGTATTGAGCTAATAAATAACAAATATTTCAAAATTAAAATTGCGCCTTTTTGTGAAATTAAATGTACATAAAACCATAAATAACCAAATTTCTCTGAAAATCTTAATTTTTCACTTACAGCTTTCAGAGTTTGTAAAAGACCTCCCAAAGCATATATTTTCTGAAAGCACATGATCAGTAGAATAAAAAGAATGTCCTACTGATCTTTAAGGCCCCTGATAATTGTGCAAATGTTTATTAAATCAATAGTTTTGCTAAAAATACATTAACATCATTACTAGCAGATACAAACACACACATTTTACAAAATCCCTGCTAAATTCCTTCTAAATATAAATGGTACTGAGGTAAAAAAATAACAAATATTTGTAATTTTAAATTGCGCCTTTTTGCGAAATGGTGAAAAGCAAACATACACAACACTGTAACAAAATTTCTCTAAACATCTAGAGGTTTTCATTTTTCACTTTCAGCTTTCAGAGTTTGCAGAAGACCCCCCCAAAACCATATATTTTCTGAAAGCAGTAGAATAAAAAGGGGGTGATACTGATTTTTAGGGCCCCATGATATTTTCACAAATGTTTATCAAATCAATATTTTTGCTAAAAATACACTAAAATCATTACTAGCAGATACAAACACAGCACATTTTACAAAAGTTCTGCTAAATTCCTACTAAATATAAAAGTTTAACCTGTATTGAGTTAATAAATAGCAAATATTTTGTAAAAGCACATGCTACTTTTTAGGCCCCACAGTAGTTGTGCAATGCAAATTGCTGTTTTAATAAAAAAAACCTCTAAAATCCTGATTAGCATATATACACACAACATAACTTACAAAATTCCTGCAAAATTACTACTAAGTATACAGATAGGACCTGCGCAGTAGACTGGGAATAGATGTAATAGTTCAGCTGGATGCTGCTAGCAGTACCACAAATGTGTAAGTATAAATGTATAATAAAAATACTGTGCTGCTACTTGTGATTCTATAAATACTAGTGCTGGCTGTGCCACACTTCAATCATGATTGTGTCTCACAAATGAATGGAAAAAATAAACAGATGAATCAATATGTGCCTAATACCATATATAAACCATACCGTGCCTTATATACACCCCTCCTCCCCAGGGACTTGATTCATCCCTATGGATAGGGGGATGTGTGCATGTCTGTATAACTATGCATATATGTAATACAATATACAGTGCTAAATTATGTGCAAATTTTAAATAACCATGGACACCAACCCTCCCAATATGAGCCAATCTCAATGAAAGAATAAATAACATTAAATGTTAAAAAATATATGCAGTACACTTATATGCAATATTTGAAGTCCTAGTGTAAAACACTTTCCACATTAATATTCAATGTGATACAATGACCAATCTTCTTATCCATAAAGTGCTCCACTCAGTGCTCCCCCCTCTATCCACTGGTTTTGGACTCCATAAATGAAAATCTCTCCAGACCATCCACAATACTTCTCCACCACCGTAAAAAACAATCAGAAGAAAGCTTCCATAGCGTAATACTGTTTTTATTGGATATAAAACACCTAAAATTGTATTTACATGTAAGCATATGTATGGCGCTTTAAAAAATCCTAAGACACTGCAACACCTCTGTACTTCCTCGTAGGAATGCCCCATGTGTTTCTTCACATGACATCATCATATTAGCTCCTGATGATATCATGCGATGAAACACGTGGGCGGGGTTTGATAGCGCCACATCTGTTCCTACGAGGTAGTACAGAGGAGCTGCAGTGTCTTAAGCTTTTTTAAAGCGCCATACATATGCTTACATGTAAGTGCAATTTTAAGTGTTTTATATCCAATAAAAACAGTATTATGCTATGGACGCTTTCTTCTGTTTGTGTTTTACAGTGGTGGAGGATTATTGTGGATGGTCTGGAGAGCTTTGCAATTATGGAGTCCAAAACCAGTGGATAGAGGCTTCAGGAGTATACAGGAAGCTGATCAGTTTAGGGGCTTGCTGAAGCACCAAACACACAGTTTGACCTACCTATGCAGGTGGTCAACACCTTGTGGTGACTGGGGCTCTAGAGGGGGAGCACTGAGTGGAGCACTTAACACAATGTTAAATCTAAATTATGATTCGGCATTTATATTGATGGTAAGCTTGCAAAATATTTGCTTTTTATGATTAGTCATAATTAATATTAATATGTGTTAGTGGTCTATTGACAAATGGTAGTATTAGTATTCTTCAATTATAGCTGAGACCAAAAGATATACAAGTTAGCTGAGACAGCTAACTAGTTGTAGACTATATTTAGATATAGTTGGTTAAAAGTATCTGTTAGTTATGTCAAGGTTATTAGAAGTGACTTACTATTACATTACGTATTTTAATGGTATCTGTGTGTATTTAGTATACGTTTCTAACATTGATACATTTACGTCATTAGCTTATAATATTATGTACATCAGCATACATATGTTCCTGTCCATCAAAGACATTATGTGAGTGTCGTCCCCTCCCTTCTATGCCATACAAGGTATTAAGATGACACACTCATGCTGCATAAAGGGGGCCTTGAGGGACAGAGACTCACACTTACACGCTACATAACTCTTGCATACACACGTCTGAAAAGCTGCAACAGGTGCATACTGCTGCTAGATCATCATATCCGTCTACTTCCGGCTGCTTCTTCAACAAAGTCATTGAGTTGGACAAGGACATGAGAATCGCACATGGCAAGGACAGCCATGACAGATAATGGTGACTTTGTTTTAAACATTTGCTTGTCATTTTTACAGTAGTTTTATCTACATGGAACTGTTCATAATACGCTTTACATTGTTATTTGACACCATTGCGTGATAGAATAAAATCACACTTCATTTTTTATTTCAATGGCTCTTTCATTCATAATCGCCTCAAGACACTAGAAGAAGTATTATATGTGTCTAAAAATCCAACACACAACAACTTTATGGATAAGAAGATTGGTCACTGAATCAGATTGTATCACATTGAATGTTAATGTGGAAAGTGTTTTACACTGGGACTTCAAATATTGCATACAACTGCACTGCATATATTTTTTAACATTTAATGTTATTTATTCTTTCATTGAGATTGGCAAATATTGGGAGGATTGATATCCATGGTTGTTTAAAATTTGCACATAATTTAGCACTGTATATTGTATTTCATATATGCATGGTTATACAGACATGCACACATTCCCCTATCTATAGGGATGAATCAAGTCCCTGGGAGGAGGGGTGTATATAAGGCACAGTATGATGTATATATGGTATTAGGCACATATTGTTTTATCTATTTATTTTGTCCATTCATTTGTGGGACACAATCATGACTTGAAGTGTGGCACAGCCAGCACAAGTATTTATAGAATCACAAGTGGCAGCTCAGCATTTATAATATACAAATTACTACTAAGGTCTCATTCACATGCGGTGTACTAAAGCGTATGCCCATGGAAGGCTGTAAGGAGGGCTGTGTTTACACACACAGATGCTCCATGCATCCCTGTGCAGGCAGTCCTGTTCATGTCAATTGGGATGCAGTGACTGTAAAGACAGATCCAACATCTGCGTAGGTGTAGGAGCATGGCCTCAAATGAAGATATTGTGAAGTCAGGGATATGCACTCACATGGATATCAAGATGGGAGCAGTGGCTGTGTCCACGCAGCTGCTGTGTCCCAATTGACATAAATGAAATTGCCTGCATGGGGATGCATGGAACACCTGTGCATTGCTGTACAGCTAAACACAGCCTCATAATAGCATGCTCCCAATGAATGAGGCCCTAGGTCTTGTTTATACTATACCAATCGTGTCCCCTTACAGTGGAGTTTCAGTTGAATTAAAAAAAATAAAAGTCAGCAGCTACAAAAGCTGTAGCTGCTGACTTTTAAAATACACACACTTAACTGTCCCACAATCCAGCGGTGTCCTCGCCATGGCTGATTTCATCAGCCGTCTTCTCTCCCCAGTGCTGGCATCTTCAGTGTGGGCACCTGGCTTTGACAGCTTGCGGCTCCACAGCCGGGTGCCCACTGTGCATGCACGAGTAGCGCTGCACTTTGTGAATGGTCCCGTAGTCTTCTGAGACCTTAACAGGGAGTGGGGGACAATGCATTAAAGTGGAACTTCCCCTTTTGGGTGGAGCACCACTTTAAGGTGCAATAGGCAGCAGATAGGGGTATTTACATGCTATGACTGCAATGCTTTGCTTTGAGCCCACAGCAAAAGTTGCTTCACTTTTCACCCACCGAATGCTACACATTCAAGTCAATGGGGAAGTGCCGCAAATGCCGTGCAACCATGTGCAATACATGTGGTTGCAGAGCATTTGCCAGCAAAAATAAGGGTTAAAACAGGCAGTAAAGAAGCAGTGCATAACTTTCCCACCACCTATCACTGGAGTGTGAACTTAATTTGGATTAGGCTTCAGAGGCAAAGGAGACTTATGCATGTCTAAATCTACGCTTTGGCCCCTTCCACAAGCTGGCTCAGCAGGGAATCTGTTCACTGATTCCCATTGAGCAGGTGGATAGCTGGTCTGTGTCTGCTCTGGTTATGCAGAACAGACACAGCCCGCTTTCCCTTATGGGTGGTGGTATGTAAATGGACTGCCTGTTCATTTACAGTTGACTGCCATACGATCCGCTATATGGATGGCGAATGGATCCACATCCGTCTGTTTTTAGTGGATCGGATTGGATGTAGAAAGATGTAAATGGACATCCTCTATAAAGGATAATGGAGGGTCTGACTGCACATGCACAAGATTTGTCAGACTCCCTCTGAAGAGTCATGACATTGGTGTTCTTCAAATTTTCCTCCTGACATTCTCCAGGTTTAGCAGGTGGAGGTTTAGCACTTGACCACAAGTAAACACAGAAAAAATTTATAAAATAGGTATTTATATGCCATTTTATTTTCTTAATATAAACATTATATTGCTACTAAACAAAGCTATTGATTCCATTGTATGTTGGTTTACTTTTCATACATATCAAACAGTGTTTTATATATACACTATATTGTCAAAATTGTGGTTTAGGAGTGTGTCTGTGGGAATGTTTGACCATTCTTCCACAAGTGCATTTGTGAGGTCAGACACTGATTTCAGACAAGAAGGCCTGGCTTGCAGCCTGCGCTCTAATTCATACCAAAGGTGTTCTATTGGGTTGAGGTCAGGTCTCTGTGCAGGCCAGTCAAGTTCCTCCACCCCAAACTTGCTCATCCATGTCTTTAAGGACCTTGCTTTGTGCACTGGTGTGCAGTTATTTTGGAACTGGAAGGGGCCACCCCCAAACTGTTCCCACAAAGTTGGGAGCATGAAATTTTCCAAAATGTCTTGGTATGCTGATGCCTTAAGAGTTCCCTTCACTAGAACTAAGGGGCCAAGCCCAACCCCTGAAAAACAACCCCACGCCATAATCCTCCTTCCACCAAACTTTGCGCTTGGAACAATGCAGTCAGGCCCGTTCTCCTGGCAACCGCAAAACCCAGACACGTCCTTTGGATTGCCAGACAAGCGTGATTCTTTACTCCAGAGAACATGTCTCCACTGCTCTAGAGTCCAGTGGCAGCGTGCCTTACACCACTGCATCCAACGCTTTGCATTGCACTTGGTGATGTAAGGCTTGGATGCTAACGCTCAGCCATGGAAACCCATTCCATGAAGCTCACTATGCACTGTTGCACTAATCTGAAGGCCCCATGAAAATTTGGAGGTCTTTAGCTATTGACTCTGCAAGCAGTTGGTTACGTCTGTGCACTGTGTGCTTCAACATGCGCTGACCTCACACTGTAATTTTACGTAGCTTACCACTTTGTGGCTGAGTTGCTGTTCCCAGTTGCATCCAATTTGTTATAATACCGCTAACACTTGGCTGTGGAATATTTAGTAGCAAGGAAATTTCATGGATGGACTTATTGCACAGGTAGCAACCTATCACAGTACCACACTTGAATGCACTGAGCTCCTGAGAGTGCCCTATTCTTTCACAAATGTTTGTAGAAGCAGTCTGCATGCCTAGGTGCTTGATGTTATACACCTGTGGCCATGGAGGTAATTGAAACACCTGAATCCAATTATTTGGAAGGGTGTTCTAATACTTTTTGCAATATAGTGTATATACATTTTTGATAAAAACTGTGCATACTCTTGCAGAATTGGTAATTTACAGTACTTTATGTACCATTTGTAAAGAATACATGAGGGAGCAGGCAAACACATTTCTTTTTTTTTATGGGATTCATATTCAACTGTAGGTCATAACATAATGGCACAATCATAAAAGAAAACATGGTAACAAGTAAACAAAATGAAATGATCTCTGTTCAAAAGGCTGCATACCCTTAATGTCTAATACTGTGTATTGCCCCTGAAGCATCGATGACAGAAAGCAGTTTTTTGTAATAGCTGTTTATGAGGCCTCAAATTCTTGCAGGTAGTATAACTGCCCATTCATCTTGGCAAAATGCCTCCAGGCCATGCAAACTCTTTGGTCATCTTGCTTGAACCTCAAGTTTTAGATCTCCCCAGAGTGGCTTGATGATATTAAGGTCATGAGACTGTGATGGCCACTCCAGAACCTTTGTTTTTTCTGCTGTAACCACTGGAGGGTCAACTTGCCCTTGTATTTAGGGTCACTGCATACTGGAAAATCCAAGAGTGTCCCACGCACAGCTTTTTGGCAGAAGAATGCAAATATTCTGGCAGTATTTTCTGATAAAATGCTGCTTTCATCTTGCCATCAATTTTCAGAAAATTTCCCATGCCTTTAGAGCTCACCCCCCTGCAAAACATTAGTGAGCCATCACCGTGATTTACAGTGGGGATGGTATTCTTATATGCCCTGTTGACTCCTATCCAAACATAGCACTTATAGTTGTGATCATAAAGCTCTATTTTGGTCTTGTCACTCCAGAATACAGTGTGCCAGAAGCTGTGAGGCGTGTCAAGGTGTTGTCGGGCATATTGTAACTTTTTTGGCTTTTTTGTGGCTTTGTTTGTGGCATTGGTGCAGTAAAGGCTTCTTTCTGGCAACTCAACCATGCAGCTCATTTTTATGCAAGTATTGTTGTATTGTGCTCTTTTAAACAACCACACCATTTTTTCCAAAGGAGCCTGTATTTTTCCTGAGGTTACCTCTGGGTTTTTCTTTGTATCTCAAACAATTCTTCTGGTAGTTGTGGCTGCAATATTTCTTGGTCTACCTAATATTGATTATGTATCAAAATACTGTACCCCTGAATTTTCCACTTCTTAATAAATGATTGAGCAGTACTGACTTGTATATAGCATAAACTGTTTGACTATTTTTACACAGACATTAATTTAAAAAAGCCACAGATGTGGGAAATTAACCTTTAATTGGCATTTTACCCTGTGTGTCAATTTATATTTAAACTTTTGATCAGAGCCATTTGGGTGATTTCTGTTATCATTAATATTTAAAAAGGAGCCAAACAACTATGTGATAATAAATGGTTTCATATGATCACTATCCTTAAATAAAAGTAGTGCATTAATTCTAATGCACTACTAGATGCACAAGCACTTTTTTGATTGATATAAGGATTCACTGGAAGCACAAGCACATTTTTGATTGATATAAGGATTCACTAGAAGCACTGTATATGGACACTTATTTATATTTCAAGTGATGGTTTGAGAGTATATTGATTATCATTTGGTGCAATTCTTTTGCGCTGAGTATTATATGGTTATATAATTTTATTTCAATATGCAATTGAATATTGTCCTTGTAACCAGATGTTATACTTTAATAATAAAAAATAATAAAAATAATAATTCACAAATAAGTGCTGGGTATTATATGGTTATATAAACAATCTTTGATACATATTGTGTTTTACATAACAGCTGGGGAGGTATTTTTTATTTACTCAAGGTCGGTGCTTGAATATCAATGTTAAAATAAAAGTAAGATATGTTCTAATGATCTGATACAGAACACAAAATTAATGTACCGTAAATAGATTATATCCTAAATTACTTTAGGATATACTGTTTACTTAGGCACATAATACAAATTTAAATTTAATACCAAAAGTAACTACTGATAAATTTGGCATATTTGTATCCAAATTAAGTCACCAGGTTTTCTTTTCCATTTACACTGGTTGTAGAGATGAGATGTAATATGAATAATAAATCAATCAATCAATAAATACATATATATATTTTTATTACATTTACAGATTTACATTTTTACTTTTTCCTGTACATAATATTGTTAGAGACAATTTAAAGGGTTGTCTGCCTCTGATCTGAGCCTCATATTTGGGGAAAACCCTTAGGACTTTTGCCACTTTTTAAGAGGTGTGCATGTTAAGCTGGGATGTCACACTTCAGGCTTTTATACAACATATTTATTGAAGTTTTAAGTTCACAGGGTACAAATGGAGCAACACATTTCTGGGAAAGGTAACTCCCTTCATCAGAGCTAGTATGCAATAAAATATTGAAACACATCATACATATTTTGTACTTACATTAAAAGTAACAAATGTTGACAATAAAATTCAAATGTCTGCAATAAAATTCAAACAGTGTACAATAAAATTCAGTAAAGAGACTATTTTTTTGTTTGGAAAGAATTGTACAATATGGAGATGATTCACATAGTGGTGTATGATTTTACTGTGTGTTTTGCTGATGTGCCATATCCTACATTTAGTGAGCATAAACATTTTGAACATGTGGCTCAGCCGTATATGGGAGCTTTCAAAGGCTGTTGTTTTACTGTGTGTTTAGATGTTGAGGGAAACTGAATAGAAAATGCAACTAACCTGAGGTGGAGGATGAATTAACAACTAGCCTGGAACTGGAGTTGAGTTGTTAGTTGAGCTCTTGTTCGGCTGCTGGTTATAAAAAGCAATGTTAACCATGGGGATGGACATACTATGAAGAAAATGAGCATAGAAAAGAGAGAAGGCAAAAGTGAGGAAGAATTGTAAAATAAAAAAAAAGAGGGGGTGAGGAAGAGGTGTGGGAGTGGTGGAGGGATTTAGGGAAAGTGGGGGATACTATGGAGGGTGTTGTGACTGAGAACCTTGGCATAGGAGAGAAGGAAGATGGGGGAAGAGGAGGCTGGAGTGAAACTGGTCTGTATAGTAATAAAAAGGGGGGTGGTATGTACATGCTGGCATGGGGGAGGGGTTGTGCATGGCAAATGGTTGGAGGTAGGGGGACTGGAAAGGGATTGTAAAGGATGAGCATGGGGATTACCGTCAGCTGGTGGGGAATCACTACCTTATAATAAAAGCAAATGGGCTTACTGGCAGTGAAGGGGAGTGAGGTGATCTTCGTTGGATAGTAAAGGGACTGTGTTTAGGGGTGTGCAGGATGGGGGATTTAAGCTTGGAGATGAGGCTGCCATATTTGCAGTGTTTGAGTGTGTCGGGACACAAATATGAGTGAGGTTGAAGTATCTGGAGAGACTGAGCAGATAGATGTAGAGGGAGGGGGAGGGAAAGAGAGAGGGAGTGGATGAGAATGAAGTGGAAAATGATTCCTACTGGGGGAAAGAGGCTGTAAATGTGAACAAACTAGCTGGTTGAAAGAAAGAAGGGAGGGTTTGCAACAATCTAAAGGAGAGGCAGTGTGACAGGCAGAGGTGAGTGGACCAGTATGTGGATGAAAGAAAGCAAGATAAGTTAGTGGTTGTTCTGGAAGCCAAGGAGAGAGAGAGCAATGAAGACAGCTGGAGATGTGAGAGATAGGGATCGCGGAACTGACCTGCAGAAAATGGAAAAGAGCTAGCCAAAGCAAGAGAAAATTTTGGCAGGTATATTTGAAATGACAAGGGGGTCTTGGCTCTGGTGACAAGGCAGACACTGGGGTGGGATTATGTCCCACTGAGGTTTTTGAATAGTATGGATGAAATGTTGTATTGCTACTGGAGTGGCAAATGTCTGTCTAGGATGATAGGGGGGGCAATGTCCGGAGAGTCCAAAAAGGAAAATAGAAACGTTAGATTACTGTATGTAAATGATATATGTATGTGTTTGATTCTGCCAAAGAACCAATTCCAAACAGGAAAATAATAAGCAATGTTGTAAAAAAAAAAAAGAAATTTCACAAAAATATAATTAATCACAAAAGAGAAATGATCGCTTCTGAAGTTTTAACATAGATATGCTGACTTTTTGAATTTTATAACATTTGAATGTTATTGCAAAAAAGTTTTACTTTTATTGTAGGTATGACATATTTATGATGAGTTTTAATATTTTATTCTATACTAGCCCTGTTGAGGGGGAGTGCTTTTCCCTGAAATGCATTGGCTCCATATGTAAACTGTGTACTGCAAACTTTAATAAATATGTTGTATAAAAGCCAAACGTCTGATGTCCCTGAATATCGAGCATGCCTCCTACCTCATTTACACTTAAACCGCAGAGCGATTTTACATCTCTACCAGAGTACCCATCTGGACTACTTCTTCCTTCACCTTCATCTACCCATAGGATCCCTTTGAAGAGCACCATTTAATGGATCACTTCCAGAGATATTACACTACATATTGGTCCAGCTCTGACTTATACACACTTTTTTTTCCTCCAAAGCATGTTGTTTAGATGCTAACAACCTTAAAAGTGAAGAAAGATCTTATGGACCACTGGGTATTTAAGATGGATCAGTGGTAGGAGATTGCAGAACATGTGGTACTAATGCTGGTCTGCCCTACTTGCAGGACATGTGGTAGTAATGCTGGCCTGCTCCACTAAAAATGTCTTCTCAAAAACAGTGCTCAGCTCCGTTGGAGGGGTGGTGACCAACAGACATATCTACCTGTACAGAGGCAATTGTAATGGCCTGAAATCTAGTCTTGGATCGCAGATGCCTTTCACGTCCCCTGGCAGCTTCTACTGATTAGCTGCTGCATACAACCAAACATCTTTGTGGTACATATATTTACAAAATTAGGAGCACACACTGTTCCTGATAGGTGGTGGTGCTGCTGCTATTACTACTGCCTCTGTGTTAATCTCACAGTGTACAGTTTACAGTGTATCTGTAAAAATTCAGATTTCTAAATGATCTGCTTAATACACATTTTATAGAGAGGATAAGGTTCTTTTATCATCGTCTTATACAAGATAATAATAAGAAGAAAATGTACACACGCTAAAATCATATACTGTATACTGTAAAGTGATATTGTTGTGCCTTCCCTTTAAATACTAGTATACCTTATATGCACTGTGCATATCAAAACATAAATGTCCATTTACCATACGAAAAACATATATGTCTTTCTCTCTCTCTCTCTCTCTCTCTCTCTCTCTCTCTCTCTCTCTCTCGCTCTCTCTCTCTCTCTATATATATATATATATATATATATATATACATATATTAGATAAAAGGCTAATCAAGTCTAAAAACACTGTGGTGATATGCTGGTCTGGTCCTGCTGTACCCAATGGATGGATCCCAGTGGTCTTTGGCTATGCTGGTGGTTCCCAGCGCTTAATGAATTGTCCAGGTCCCTTGGGAAGGTAAAAGTGATGTCTGCACAGAAAGAGGAGGTAGTGGGTGTGGCCATGTGTCCCAAGGAAGGACCACATATGCCCTGAATGGGTGCCAAGCCCACAGCTGCCTCTTCCTGTTATGACACCACTCCATCTTCCCAAGGGTCCTGGACCATCCAGGAAGTGCTGGGAAGCACCAGCACAGCCAAGGGTTACTGGGATCTATCACAGCGGGTACAGTGGGACCAGACCGGAATATCACAGTAGTGTTTTTGGACGTGTTAAGCCTTTTATATAATATATATATATACAGTATATATATATATATATTTACATATATATACATATATGTATAAATATATATATATATATATACATATTATATATATATATATATGAAGAGAGAGAGTGAGACACACACATATATGTTTTCGAATTATGTTAACCACTTGCCCTCCGGTAAGATTTACCCTCCTTAATTGCCAGGACATTTTTGCTATTTCAGCTGGTAATTGTGCGGTCATGCAATGCTGTACCCAAATGAAATGTATGTCCTTTTTTTACACAAATAGAGATTTCTTTTGGTAGTATTTGATCACCAATGGGTTTTTTATTTTTCGTGATATAAACAAAAAAAGACCGAAAATTTTGAAATAAAGACTTTTTTTTAAACTTTCGGTTATAAAAAGTATATAGTTAATTAGAAGTTAGTAATACATTTAGGCCAAAATGTATTCTGCTACATGTCTTTAGTAAAAAAAAATCCCAGTACATGTATATTAATTGGTTTGTGTGAAAGTTATATTGTCTACAAACTATGGTATATATTGGAATTTACGTAGCTTTTACTTTATGACATCTTATCACATTTCTTGAGGTGCTAAACTGTACAACCCCCCCCCCCCCCCAAATGACCCTTCTTTGGAAAGTGGACTCCCCAAGGAATTTGCTGAGAGGCATGTTGAGTCCATGGACCATGTTATTTTTTACCACAAATATTTGGAACATGACAAAACAGTTTTCTTTTCTACCCAAAGTTGTAATTTAAATGATATTATTGCTTATGCATGCCATGGGTATATGCGGAATAACACCACAAAACACATTCTGATATTTTTCCCAAGTATGGAGATACCACATGTGATAGACTTTTTGACAGCCTAGCCACATACATCCTCCCAAAATCCAATGACCAACTCCAGGCTTTCAAAGGGCATATTTCCTCATATCACTTCCAGAACTTCTGCTCTCCCTGCATATTGTTGGAAGGTGGGCAGCAAGTAGTTAAAAAAAAAGTCTCTAAAATTTTTTAAACATTTTCATTTTTTTTAAAACATTATTTTTATTTTTTTCTTTACTATTTTTCTTCAAATACTGGCATCAAAGTAGTGTAATGTTGCCATAGTAACACTGTACTACTCTTGGGGGGGGGGGGGTTATCAGGGTTTTTTTTTCCTTACACTTTGCATTGCATCAGCAATGCAGATCATTGTTCTGCAATGCAAAGCTAGCTTTGAACTGTCATGAGTGTGTTAAGTTCATGAGAGTTCAATATAATAGTGATTTGCTGTGATTGTGTCATGTGAGGGCTGTGGACTAATCACTGCTCACTAGGAACAGAAGCAAAGCTTTTATGAATCAGATTGATTCATAAAAGCTTTGTTGTCATTGTGATCATCAGTCACATGATCACAGGTCCCAATTACTGGGATTCTCTAATTTTTTAACATATCAATCGAGTGAAAACTTATTATAGAGGTTCCGATTTGACAAATCAAATACTGTACATTTGATTTCCTAGTGTTAGGAAAGTCACTTGGTCTATATACAAGTGTGATGTCTTATTGCTAATCTTTTTAATAAATGAATGGTTTTATGATATGGAACCTTTGTTCTTTGCTTACCACCAGTATTTCCCCCAGGGCTCATGCGTGGCCAGCTCCTGGATGGACGTGCGATAAGCACCGCTCCGTCCACCCGCCAGAGATAGCACTCCGAACACCCGAACCGAGGGACACAGAGACCACAAGGAGGGAGTTAAGAGGTATACAGACCTTACCAGCCATGAAGTGCCACAGAAAAACCCCTGGACCACCAGGGAAACTTACTCATTTCTTCTCCCCTGTCGCCGCCGAAATCCAAGATGGCGCCGGCGGCAGCACAGGAGAAAACAGCAGACAGGATGGAGAACATACAGCTCAGCCCACAGATGCCAGGCTGCAATATGCTCTATACCCTGGGGACCCTGGTGAGTCTTCTCCCCCTCTGTCCTCCACATCACGCAGCCCAGCCAAATCCAAGCCTCGCTTGGACATGGACCCTGCAGCTGACTGTGAGGCCCTCAACCAGCCACCCCCTCAATTTAATACAGATATGCCAGTGATAGAATCATTCCCTGCATCAGACCAACCTATAACGAAACTATCAGAATACATAAAGGGGGAGGTGCAGCGCTAACTTAATGTGCTTAGAGCATATACACACATTTATGTAAAACAGTATTAAGGTGCAAATAAAGTGCAATAAAGATGACTATAGATAATTAAACATAGTCCATAACGTGATCAAGAAATATCCCAAGAAAATCTTCAAAGAACCCCAATGGCTGGATTCGTGGGGTATTTATTCCCAAAAAATACACAATACAGGCAGGAGCAGGAAAGATACTGACCATGCATATAAGTTTGCAAATGGCCGTAAGCTAACCACCTATGACTATGTGCCTTCGCACGAAACGCGTCAGAGAGCAGCTACAGCGGTGTGACGTCACGCCGACCGGCACCACGAGGGCCCCGGCGGCCATTTGCAAACTTATATGCATGGTCAGTATCTTTCCTGCTCCTGCCTGTATTGTGTATTTTTTGGGAATAAATTCCCCTTTGCCATTAAGGTATCACACTATTTGGCCTCCTTTTGTTCTTTGGGCTCCGGTGGGAGCCATTCACATCTGCAGAGCGGTCTTTTTTCATTCATGTGTGGCAATACTATCAAGTGGCGAGGGGCTCTTGACCAGATCTGACCAGACCCATATGAGGATCCTAGGATGTCCTGAGAATATCTGCTTTGAATGCGCATTTGGATTGCATATCTGGTGAGTGCGCAATCTTTACACATTTATCACCTCACCCACGAATCCAGCCATTGGGGTTCTTTGAAGATTTTCTTGGGATCTTTCTTGATCACGTTATGGACTATGTTTAATTATCTATAGTCATCTTTATTGCACTTTATTTGCACCTTAATACTGTTTTACATAAATGTGTGTATATGCTCTAAGCACATTAAGTTAGCGCTGCACCTCCCCCTTTATGTATTCTGATTATTTTGGAGGTTTATACGGTAACTTTTTTTGGTGTTCAGCTGCTATTGTCTCATTTTATTCAATTTTATTCATTTTTATCATCTATTTTAAGCGCTCACTTATCTTGTGATTTACTATAACGGAACTATGCATGAAAAATATGCTACTATCGCTTAGACAATCCCTACATAGCGATATACAGTCGTCACTAACTCAGATCACGTCAGTAGTCAAAAAGCAGGAGCGCAGATTACACCATATTGAATCCAGAATGGAGAAGATTATCACAGAGCATAATGACCTGATTGATGCACATACTGACCACACGTCAGACATCGAACAAATAAATCTGAAACTAGCGGATCTAGAAGATAGATCACGACGCAATAACATCAAATTCAGAGGTATACCTGAACTGTCCCTAATGAAACGCTACTCTCCTATATACAACAGTATATGAAATACCTCATCCCATCTCTCTCAGACTTGGAAATAGCCATAGACAGGGCTCACCGACTACCCAAACCACCATTTCTCTCAGCCTCAGTCCCAAGAGACATCCTGGCATGGATACACTTCTACCACATCAAAGAAAAAGTTATGTCGGCAGCCAGAAATCCACCCTCACTCCCGCCATTGCACGCAAATATTTGGCTGTTTGCTGACCTGTCAAAGGCCACGCTCCTAAATCGCAAGAAAATGATTACAATCACTAAAGCTTTACGCAACCACGGCACAAGCTATCAATGGGGATTCCCAATCAAAATTACCATTAAGCAACACGGTAAAATTTTCACAATCAAAAACTTTGAAGCGGGCCTAGAGCTACTAAAAACGTGGAATATACTGCCTGCAGATACTCCGCATTCCAGCACTACTAATACCCAGCAAATGAAGGCAGAATGATTCTGCTCTAATACTCCTTCTATATATACTTCCAACGCTTCACCTCAGGAAATACACCTCATTCTACTAATCTCTGGCAATCGGCCATGCTCTTACAGAAAAAATGTTTTTATTACCTAAAAATGTTAGGCATGACCTTTTTTATAGTCAAAGCTGCTTCAAACCCCCAAGTTTGCAGTAGCTCCTCCTGCTACTCAAGTTACTTGCGTTTTCTGCAAGTTATTTTTATCCCTTTCTTCCCACCTCCCTCCCTCCTCCACCGACCTCACCAGTCGATCAACTGCACCAGCTCTTTACCAGAAATCTACAAAACATCTTAGAAAACTCACTCCAATTCATCGATTGAGCCAAGACCTCACCTCCAGGTCATCAGAATTGGCCTCTCCACAACTTCAACCATCCGCACACGCTTACCCCAAACAACATCTCGACTTCTTCATTAAACAATCTACAAACATACACCATGATTAATATTACATCACTCAATGTTCGCGGCTTAAACTCGCCCTGCAAGAGATCTATGCTGCAAAAAGAAACTCAAACGTTTCAAGCCGATATTCTCTTCTTACAAGAAATGTATTTTGCAACAACCAAGACCCCTAAATGGCAATTACACCGATTATTACACGTCTTTATGGCCACCAACCCCCCCCCAAAAAAAACGGTGTCATCACAGCTATAAAAGACTCTGCTCAGTTTCGATACATATCTGATATAGCTGACCCTCAAGGCCGTTACCATATTTTAATATGCCACATAAATGACGTTCTCTACACACTAGTGAATGTTTATGGTCCCAACAAAAATCAGTTGCTTTTCTTCCACAATCTCTACACCACTATCTCTGCCCACAAACAAGGCAGACTTCTTATTGGTGGGGACTTCAACGTAATTGGCAACCCTCTTCTAGACTCGTCTTCCAGCAAGAGATCCCACAAACAAAGTTTCAATCGTTTCCTCAACGACAATGACCTTTACGATATCTGGAGATGCCAACACAGCAACGAGAAAGATTACACCTACTTCTCCCCTTCTCAATTGTCCTATTCCAGGATTGACTTTTTCATCACAGATAAATGGACGCTACAACATGTACTATCATCAAAAATCGGAACCATAACCTGGTCAGACCACGTTCCAATCAACGTAATCTTGGACGACAATCAACGATCTGCAATCTCGCCCATCTGGAGACTGAATTCTACAATCCTAAAGAACCCAGAAAACCAAAAGCAACTACTAGAAGCCCACAACCTCTTTTTCGATTGTAATGACACACCGTACATTTCTATAACCACTCTGTGGCCTGTTTACAAAGCTTACATGAGAGGTATCCTTATACAACTAAATTCTCGAATAAATAAACAACGATCCCAACAAACTGACCAACTCCTAAACTCCATAAAAACAAATGAGGAAATTAACAAAAAAAACCCAAATGCTTCTACTTCTAAATCCCTAACAGCAGACAGAAACAAACTCCGATTACTACTTTTCTACAAATACGACCTTAACCTTCAAAAGACCAAATCACAATTCTATTCCCTAGGTAATAAAGCAAACTCACTCCTCATAAAAATAATTAAGCAAAGACGGCTCAAATCCAAGATCAACCTAATTTGACACCCCACCACCGACATCTCCCTCACAAACCCACAAGACATAGCTAACGCTTTTGCGAGCTATTATTAATCTCTATATAATATTAAAGACGACCCGGACACAACACAACCGACGACCGTATCCATCCGTAACTTCCTGGCAACCGCTAATCTCCCCCAACTCACCCTCTCACAACTTGAATCTATCTCTGCATCGATATCTCCGGCAGAAATAGAAAAAAACATAAAATCTTTACCTCTTAACAAATCCCCGGGGAATGATGGATTTATGAATGAATACTACAAAACATTTGCCCCTTATCTGGCAGCAGATCTATCTGTCCTCTTCAACCAAACAGCTTCATCAGGACAATTCACCACCAGTGTTTCCTGAGATTTAATAGGAACCTGGAATATGATACGTGATCGTTTGGTTTGGAGGAGAGCTGATCCTGTGGACTAATTTGTTTAGGGAGATAAGACCTTTCTGGCCAATGCCTTTGCTGAGTTATTAGAGTAGATGGTGGAGGGGTCATAGGGGTTTGTGCACTTTGGAACACAATTTATTTCTGCAAGTGAAGCTTTTGCACTTTATTGGAAGCACTGGACACTTTAAATGTTTATGTACAAGGTTTTTCTGTATCACATGCAGATTTATTTTACATATTTTTGAGTGTATTAATTTACATATTGGGGATTAATTATACTTTTTTCTGGGATATTTATTATTTTTTGAAGGACATATCAATTTGTTGTACATGCTTTTGCACATGAAATACTTTAGTGATAACGCTGTTACATAGCAATATCTGTAAAAGTATTTGATGACATGTAAAAAAGCTGAGATAGAAAAGCTCACGGGATATGACATAGAGCATTCTTTGTGCTTACATAAGAAGATATGGGTTGTGACCCATATGGGATTAATCCTTTAAGAATACAGATTCTAAGCTTGAACAGCCAGGTTGTTGCAAACTGCTAAGGGCCAGCAAGCATTGTTCTATAGTACATTTTCCAGTTCCTCTGGCAGTGAACAGTTCTTAATATATTTCACCCAGAGCCTGTGTACAAAGAACCTGGGAACAAAGTGTTCTCATGTACTGCCCTCACAAAGCTATTTGTTGAGCACCTACTCTTTAAGCACACAAGCTTTCTTATGTTCAAGTTCTGCAGCTAGAAGAGCCTGCTGTGCACTCTATACATCTCAGCTCAGAAGGAGGTAAAACATTAGATTGGATGGTTCAGAAAAATCTACTTTCCTTTTCAATACAGTCTACATTTTATTATATTTTTCTTCCTTTGTGCAAACTAATTTTCCTATGATCTCAAGTATTACTGTATTCATGTTACACAGGCTCTTCAACACTTGTTATTGTGATATAGAACTCAAGACAGTCAAACAGAACCATGGATGACCTTGCAGCTGTCAGGATGCAGTCACTTTGCTTTGGGTAATTAAAGTGTGAGAAAATGTCTCTTGTTGGTTTACACTTTTAAATCAAAGGCAGAGAAAAAACACAGCAAATAAATCATTTAAATTATAAATATATAACTAAATATATCATAAGCATGTACATTAATGGAATTAAATGATTGGTGTTTTTTAAATAACTTATGACAAATAATGGTGATGCTCAAAACATGTTATAACTTAAAACTGATAGAAGCACTTTAATAGATACCAACTTCTTATTGAATTATGTGTTTTACCACTGTGCTTTCCATAACATTAATAAAGTGAAATTATAGGGGGATCTTCTCAATGGATACAGAGTCAAGAATAGTTCTAACCCTGCCCACTATATCCAACATTTTTAAAAGAAAGGTTTAGCAGAAATTGCACTTTAAATAAGCAAGTCAGTTTAAAAGAAGCTTTCTAGGCTCAAGTTACAAAAGTAAAACACCAGGAAAGATTGGTAAAATAAAGATCCTCACTTCATGAATTGAGTCTTATGCCTATACGTGTCAAATGTTTTATTATCAGCGTTCAGTGGTAGTGAGACCTTATAGAACACCAACGTGGGGTTCCCCAGGGTTTGGAGTCTAAACCCCAGCCAGCTTCTTCATCAGGGCTACTGACAATGAGGATTTACTTGCAGCAAGCTGGAACCAGGTTGAGGCCCTCAGGTACACCCACCTGAAGATGCAGAGACTTGCGTGTGCTGAGTACAAATGGCAGGAAACAGAAGAAAATCCATGAAACAAGCCAAGGTCAGGGAAGGTGGCAGGCAAGCACAAACAGTAAACAAAGTCAAGGTCAATACACATAAAGTTTGACAATGAATACAAGTAATACTAGGCATACAGAAGCTCAGAGTACTAGGAAGTTGCTCAAGCAAAACGAGCTGTACTGAGCATGTCCTATATATAGAAGCAGAGTGGGAGGTGGGCCGGGAAGTGATAAATGCGAAAGGGATAAAAATCCACAAAAGAGAATGCAAAACCCATAGGTGAACACAGAAGCAAACAAAACATGTGAACAGGATCACAGATCTAGCAGAACCACTGCAGCAAGGAAGTAAGAATTTCACAGGCAGAAAACTGCAGGCAAAACTGTGACCTTTTTAATTATCAAATACATAATTTTTAAATGATTTTCAGAAAAATTAACAAATAAATTCTGTATTCATTCTACTTTCATAGGTGAACAACGATAATGAAAACTATACAATATATTTTGCTTACATGCTTTGTACATTTTCATACCCATAAAAATGCTTTTACTTACACAAAATGTGCCCCTCAGTTATCATACACCAAATTATGTATTAACCTCCCTGTCCGTCTAACTAATCAATATTTTTGAATGTCAAAGTGGTACGTTGTTTACATGGAAATTTGTTGTTTTATATTGTAGGTGTGTAATTCTTAGGAATAACTCACTTAAATCTGTCCAAACAAGAATCTAGTAAACATCCCGGGCATGATAAATGCACAAAATCATGAAATCTAATATAATAAATAATAATAAAAATAATAATATAATAATAATAATACATTTAATTCAATAATGTCAGTGTCTGATGACGAATTTCCCCACGAATCACTATCGCTCAATTTTGTAAGTGATTCTAATTCACTATTGCTGTTTTCTAGCTGGTCTAAAACTGCTTTTAACCTAAAGGGATGCTTTTTGGACGCCATGGATGTTCTCAAGTTTCCAGGCAGAAAGAACAGTAAAAGTGCAGGCAGGGCACTGGACAAGGCACTAGGGACAAAATTTAGGTGAAATGGTTTGATACAGTAATGTAATTCTAACAGACTACAGTGTATTGTGTGTTTGTCATGTTTCTTTTTTTTTATATTTCCCGCCGATTCCACCCCCATGCGTACCGACGCTCGCAGGGAATGGAACCTGGAAGACGGATGCCGTCTTCGGTTGGAGGACATGGTCAGAGGACACAAAGCGAGGACATCGCGGGATGGCAGGACAAGGTAGGGATTGGGAGGAAAGCAGGAGAAGCACTTTTGGTACTGAAAATTAACCCCGAGCCACACTCGGGATTACCGCTAGGAAGGTTAATGTGGATTTTTTTATACACATGAATCTCTAGTGTAGTGAACACTAAGTGTTCATGTGAACTAAGCTGTTCAACTTTGTGCTTCGTTGATTATAAGGAATGTGGCCTGTAACATCTGACCACTTTCGTCCTATGGTATTTACAATATACAGTATGTTCCATATACAAATACTACAGGGTGCAGAACATGTTCTTTGTGCTTTAATAGGATTATAGGAGTCAGAGTTGGCTTTGCTTAGAATATATTGGCTATTTATCCCTCGCAAAATCCTTACGTATAACCCACATTTCTTAATTAAGTTAAATTGTATTCTTTAATTTACTGATTGCATGGAAATAAAAATAGCATATCATTTCATAAACAAAAGGGCAGAAATCATAATAAATACTCTCAACCCTCTAGATTAACAATCACATTCTGATTAACATAATTAGAGTAGAAATTCACAACATGTATGCCCTAATGATCCTAACTAATTTATAAGAGCCCTCAAGCAAGCAAGTTGGCTTCACAAATGTGGTACCTAGCCTCCAGCTGAAATGCTAGAGGCTCTCTTCAGTTCTTCTTGGGCTTTTGGGTTTAAGGTGATAGAATTCTCAAATACCCAGTTGGCAATTCTCTACCAACCATCTGCAATACATTTAAAAAAGCTAACAAAATATTTCCATACAGATAAGTAAAATAAATGCAGGACTGAAATGTCCTATGCAGTGACTTTTTGTGGTATCAATATATGCATCTGTTTAAATATTTTCAAAACCGGAAATTACGAGATTGATGACATTGTAGAATTTTGAAAGTGTGGTATGGTACTTTAAATTTATTGTCTGCTACTCTTTTTTCATTTGAATGTGATTGTGTTAAACATATTGCCTAAGAATATCTTTTTAGTATTTAACAATACTTTAATTATATATATATATATATATATATATATATATTGTGGCAGTGCGGTATCCTGCCACGGTGGAAAGCACGATGGAGACCCAGGATTCTCAACCATAGAGGATGAGGGGCTCCAGGCAGATCTCCTAATGCAGAGGAAACTGGTTTATCAGTTTCCTCTTTGGTTGATAAAGCCTGTTTTGGGACCTGTAGCCTGGAGATTTCTTAGAGATTTGGGAGGGATGAAATCTCCAATCCTGGGCCCATATTTTGGGAGCAGCCAGCGTGCTGATTGCACAGGTGTGTGCATGCCTTTTAGGGGAGGCCATGCCATGGTTCTGGGCTCCACCCCGGCAAACGGAGTCAGGAGGGCTCCACCCCGGCAGACGGGAGGTCTCTGCCTTGGAGTCAGGTGGAAGCCAGACTAGCTGCGTGCTGGTGCCATATTTTGGGAAGAGTCTGCAGGAGGCAGACTTAAAACTGCGTGCAAGCCAGGAGGCTGAATACTATTGATTTGCTTGATGTTGGATACCCCTGCGTGGGAAGCATTTGTGTTTCTCGAACTTTCTTGTAAATAAAAGTGGGCAAAAAGCCCTTAAAAGAAGCGAGTTGCTGTGTGCTTTGAAGAAGCTCTACCACGTTGAAGCGAGTTCCCACATATGGTGGAGGATGCGGGCAGAACTGGAGATTCCAGCAATGAAGTAAGTTCATGTGTTGAACTATGTTTGGTGCATGACTCTGCACTATCTGTGTGTGCAGGTGAGGAGATCCTGCAAAAGAAAAGGAACTTGCCTTAAAGAGACAGTGCTCCATTGTGTACCAGGACTGTGCAAAAGTGTTGTGGAGTGACTGCAAAGATGGGGCGGTCAAAACTCAAAAAAGAAGCAAGCTTTTCTGAAATGAGAGACAGAGCCCTGTGGCTGGAGGGGTTGTTACCACCAGAACAAGCCCCATACATGGCTGCACAGAGTTTGCCACAGTGGGAAGTGCATACTGTTGTCCCTGGCAGTGCTGGTGAAAGGAAACCAGTTTTCTGTGTGCAGAGTACTAAGCCTGAAAGAGGATGCAGTGTTGGAAGTTCGGCCAAGATACTGCCGCAAGAGCGCTGTTTGCGGTGCAGTGAATGGGGGCACACTGTCTCCAAGTGCCCTTTATCCCAGCTTCCAGTACGAGGTGACACAACCAGACAAAGGTCTGGGTATGCAAATGGGAAGCCTGCTTGGAGTTCCAGGAAGGAGCAGCAGGCTGCCACAAAGTTTCAGAAGAATGTGGTTGCCAATAGCAACACCTGTGACTTCAGACCTGTGGACCCTGTGAGAGAAGAGTCGTCTGCAGAGGATTGTGGCAACGCCGAGATGAGAGTTCAGCGCATCTGGAGGAATCCACAAATTTCAGCGGGGAGAGTGCCGTCTCCCATAGCAACAGGAGACAGCCTGCCAACCAGGAGAAGGGGCTACAAGGGAGATGTGGTTCCTTATCCCAAGAAGGTTATCGGTGGAACCATACCCTGCCTGGAATGTGGTCAGTTTGGGCATGGTATCTTTACCTGCCCCATATTATGGAATACCACTGATGAGGGTGCTACTGGGCAAAAGTCTTCATCTGCAAGCCCAGATTAATGTTTAAAAATGTTGGCAGCCACCTCTAGCAACAGTGAAGTACCTGTTGTGCCTGCAGGGGGTGCCAAGGAGTCAGAAGTGCCTGCCACAGTATCATCCTATAGCTGCATGGATGAACTGGCTGGCCAAAGCCAAGCAGAGGAGATGACAGAAAGGATCCAGATTCCACGCACTCAAGTGAAGGTGAAGCCTGTTACAGTGGTGGGTAAGACTGGTACTTTTGAGATAAATGTGAGAGACACTAATGCACTGCTTGAGACTGAACTTGAGACACTCTGCTATAAATATGGGATACTCCCAGTTGGGAAACCCACTGCTGGTGATTGTGAGAGAGACTTGCCTCTGTATAATGCTCTGTTTAGCGGGGAGGCAACGGTTAAAAATGTCAATGTGAAGAGTACTGGTATTGGGGTTGCCCCAATGTCATATAAACAGAATGGTGAATTAAATGTAGTAGGGGTGACCACTAAGCAGCATGTGTTATCTCCCCTAGCAACGGTGGGTAAGGTAACCCAGGATAACTATGGTGTTGCTCTGGTGGATCAGAGTGTATCTGAATTGAGTGATAAGAATTTGTTATTTCAGTCTGGCAATGGTGAATCTAAAAGGTATGAACGTATTCATAATGATGGGTTAATGCAATCCACTAATGCCAAAGTTTTTGTAGTGAATGACACGCCACTAGGTCACGGTGGTGAGAGTAGGAAATTGCAACCTGCTGTGCCTAGAAAAGGAGTCTCCCATTGTGATATGGATAATGAAGATATAGGTAATGGGTCTAATACAGAGCCACTCTGTCCCTCTGTGTCTCCTTCAGCGGCTGGAGTGGTACTGCGTAGTACCTCTGATGGGATCACAGGGACGATGGACTGGGACAGATGGGCAACAAGCTTGTTGGCATTTATAAAAGATGCTTCTGTGGGTAACAATGGTGTGGTATACCAAACTGATACCCATAGAGAAGCCGTGGAAGAGCTCGTTGACACTGAGCCTCAGAGTATTTGGGTGAATCCCACACCTGGTTACGCTCTGGGAGAGCCCCAGGTTGTTGTGTTGGGTACCTCCATAAGAGAGGAAGCCTCTTTAAGAAGCACCACCTCTGAGGCATCAGTAAATGAGTGTCTCCATGTCTCCAGGAAAGTCTTATGTGTAGAATCAGGCTGTCTATTGATAACAGACCTGCTGAAGGAAATGTTAGCCTTCTGGAGTGTACAGCCGGTGTATACCATACTGTCTCTTCCATGTTCGGGAGAGCTGGTACAGTGGAGTCCCACTAATCGGAGCTGGGTATTACAGGCTATACAAAACAAAGATGGTCAATATAGGAATTCTGTGATACCATCCTTGTTGGTGATGGTGAAAATTGTCTTTCAGTGCATTGCTGGGTTGCTTCATAGCAGTAATCTGTATGAGAGGCACACCAGAGTACTGTTGGACAGGACAGAGGTTTGGGCAGAAGTGCCAGAAGACGCATGTAAATGTGATGTGCTTGGGGTCGTCTACCCAAATGCAGAATTATGTAAGGAAGGTCACTCTGGAAAAGTTTTCCAAAGGTCCAGTAAACGCCCAAGTTATAAGAATGAAAGGTCTAAGGGAAATGGCCCAAAGCTTAACGAGGGGATGTTAAAAGAGTTTGATGCCACAATAAAAGAGCCCATGTCTGTTACTAAAGGGTTTAAAAATATATCCCCTGTAAAAGTAAATGAAGCAAAAAGGGATGGTCTAGAGGAATTTGAGAGAGCACGTTGTAATATGACAGGTACCAGGCATTTAAAGCTTAGGAGTCAACCCCAGATTACAAAGGGTACTGAGATTTGTAAACCCCCTAGTGGTAAAAGGACTAGCATAGTCTTAAGAAAATTAGAAAGACCGCGCTTTTGGAAGCGCACTCGTAAAAAGGCACGGGGAAGTAGTAGAGCCCAAGTTAGGGGAGACAGGGGAAGTCACCTCTTGGGGCAGGGAGTAGTGTCTCCCTTTGATGAAAATAAAGTCAGCTAGGATTGGACCTTTACAGGTGATAGCCCGCACAGAAGGTCTAAAGCAAGGGTTTTGGGCTTGTGTGTTCTGCCCCCTACGGGATCAAAACAAAGGGGGGGGATATGTGGCAGTGCGGTATCCTGCCACGGTGGAAAGCACGATGGAGACCCAGGATTCTCAACCATAGAGGATGAGGGGCTCCAGGCAGATCTCCTAATGCAGAGGAAACTGGTTTATCAGTTTCCTCTTTGGTTGATAAAGCCTGTTTTGGGACCTGTAGCCTGGAGATTTCTTAGAGATTTGGGAGGGATGAAATCTCCAATCCTGGGCCCATATTTTGGGAGCAGCCAGCATGCTGATTGCACAGGTGTGTGCAGGCCTTTTAGGGGAGGCCAGGCCATGGTTCTGGGCTCCACCCCGGCAAACGGAGTCAGGAGGGCTCCACCCCGGCAGACGGGAGGTCTCTGCCTTGGAGTCAGGTGGAAGCCAGACTAGCTGCGTGCTGGTGCCATATTTTGGGAAGAGTCTGCAGGAGGCAGACTTAAAACTGCGTGCAAGCCAGGAGGCTGAATACTATTGATTTGCTTGATGTTGGATACCCCTGCGTGGGAAGCATTTGTGTTTCTCGAACTTTCTTGTAAATAAAAGTGGGCAAAAAGCCCTTAAAAGAAGCGAGTTGCTGTGTGCTTTGAAGAAGCTCTACCACGTTGAAGCGAGTTCCCACAATATATATATATATACAGTATATATATGTGTGTGTATATATTGAGGGATGCTATATATCACCTCACATGCTTTAATATGTAATGAACTAAGGTGGATTCTGGTCCAGGTTTTCCGGGCCACCTTGGCAATGTTGGTTCCGAACCAGATTTTTCTTTCCTTTTGTGACCACCAGCAGGTGGTATAAATTAAGCACTGGAGCAAGAGGTTGCTCTTGGCCTGGGACTCAGAATGCCATACCCGAGAGAGCTGTGGATGTGAAAGTTTGCATTGTATGAGAAAGGAAAAGGTGTGCACAATGTTTTTTTTGTTGGTGACAGGGAGAAACCCTTCACATGTGAGATAGAAATCTCTTCTGTTTAGTTAGTGCCTGGATGGCGAGGATTTATTGTCTGTTTTATTTTCCATACCGATCTTTTAAATAAAACTGGCTGCAAGTCAGATATTTAAGAAAGACCTGCTGTCTGGACTACCTTTTTCCCAAGGAAGGTGATCCCCATCTGAGCTAACCCCCACTATATATATATATATATATATATATATATAGTATATTGTATGCACTAATTAAATTCAAATGGCATAACATCATGGCATATAGACTGAATCAATCTATAAAATATATCTCCAGCCAAGAATGTCTTTTATACTTTTAAACAGAGAGAGGTAGGATTAGAATCTCTATCAGAGGAGTCTCATAATTTTTGTTGCTTTCAGTGTTACCGTTGAGGAGATCTAACTTCACTGCCTGCTGGCACTAGGAGAGAAAGTGTGTGTGGGGATGTAAATACAAATATTTATTGCTGTCATTGGAACAGAATGTGGGAATGATCTTCCAGTGGGCATACCTAGTTCTAGCGATAGCTTTCAAAGGTATTATTTACCTTTATTTTGAAAATAATTTTAAGTTACCTTCTATTGAGTCTCTGGGCATAGCAAGTGCAGGGGAATATGCCTGATGGGAGCCACAGGCACAAATAAAATCTTGACAGAGTCTCTAATTGTCCCTTCTCTGTGCAAAATAAAAAAAACATGTTGTTGATATACTTAAAGCTTATAAACAACCTAGTCAATTCAGTATGACTCTGTATTGTCATTTGTAGCTAAACTAAATGCCCCAACATTTACTTAAATAATTCCCTGGTTAAGTTTTATTCTAGTCTCATTAAACATTAAAACTCTATTTTTGCTTAGATCATATAGCTGTTTATAACTCTATTATGGCTACAAATTTAAATGTTTACAAAGTGCATGTTTTTTTGCAGTTCCATGAATCTGTTTAGAGTTACTTACAGTTTTACATTAAAAAAAATGTTTCTGGGTCATTGTGTGCTCTATTTCATTTTTACAATTTTAACTAGGAGATAAGCACAACTAACTGTATTTCCCTATGGTCTAAAGAAATTGTACCATACCAAGTAGTCTGTTTGTAAAACATTAATAGAACGAATGTCACAAGCATTTGTCCATGCTGCAGATTTTTGTTTACATATTTTCTAGAGCATTATGACTTCCTATGATCATACGCTTCATCTGGTAGCCGAAATGTAGTATATTTGTATGAAAAAAACCTCAATCAAAAAATATATTGCATATTGAAAAGTGGATAGAACTGGCAATCACAGGAAGTCTCAAGATGAATTAGAGAAAATACGGGGGAAATGTGTGTACCCTGTATAAATGTGTGTGTCATTCTTCAAACTAATGATTCATGAATAATCCCCAAATGTGCCACAGTGGTTAGTGGCAATGGTGAAAAGTGAGCATTGTCTTAAATAACATGTTTTATTGTAACACACCTGATATATAACATATGCTAAAATTGGGAGATTGTAAGGGATTAATTTAGTTACAGGTACTTATATAGCACCATCAATGTATGCAGTGTTTTACATATATATAGTACATTCACATCAGTACTCAATTTGCTTACAATCTAAGGTCCCTAACTCATATTTATATTAGAGCCAGTTTTCCTACCAGCATGTCTTTACAGAGCAGGAGGAAGCCAACGCAAGCACAGGGAGATAATGCAAACTCCTTGCGGTTATTTCCATGGTTGGGGTTCAAATCAATAACTATAGTGCTGTGAGGCACAAGTGCTAACCACTTAGCCACACTGCTTCCATTGTCATGTAACATCGCAGAGCCAAAAATCTGTGATGATTTTCCTCTGACAGGTGCAAAGATTGAAAATACATAAAACCTGTGCCCTTAAGTGTTAAAAACCCCTATACCAGTGTTAATAGAAAAACACTCCTAAATAAAGAAAATCAGATAAGGCAGTGCTTTAAAATGGATAGCTGAATTTTATGTCTAATATACTGTATGTAATAAGCAACAAACAAATCTAAAAAAAATATAATGTGCAATAGATCAATGTCTTAAAGTGCAATAAATTTGTATAACATAAAAGTGCCCATCAATTATTGTGCAAACGTCTGCAAAAAATAAAGTGCTATAAAAGTAATGGGCATATATAACATCTCTGTGCTTCAATAACTATTCTCGTGCTACTCTGTGCTTAACACATGTAATAAAGGTGCTCTCCTCACTCTGATTGCTGCAACACACTTACCAGAGGTAATTGACCGTGGTTTAGGTATCACATGCCAGTAGGGGATTCCTACACATTACCACTGCTCTCCACGGCTCTTTTTATCCATATTTATGTTCACTTGGAAACATATAAATCACACAGGGGGATCCCATAGCATAAAATTGCATTAAACTTTATTAAAACAGCATAAAAAAAAACGCACTCATTTATTCAGGTGCCGCTCTCTCTAGGCACTATACAGATTGCTTGTATGTCTAAGAGCTCTGCCGATCCACCTAGACTGTCCCCAGAGCCAGCGTGCATTCCACTGCCCAGAACGCTGAATACCAGAAGTGACATGTTTCATCTAATCGGGGCATTCTATAGAAAATATTACTATACTGTTTGCCTGTATGAGATTGTGATCCATTCATGAAAAGGTTGATTCACAGCAGCAAGTGTAATACACTGTAAAATGATTGAAAATATATTTAAACTGTTGCATTCAAAACAGCATATGCAAGCATACCTCAAGCACGATATTTAGTATTATTTCAAAGATTCTTGAGAGAAAGTCACCTGGAAGATTCTTAAAGTCACTGTGCCTTATGTCTGTTCAGTCAGCCTTTCTTTATGAAATGCAAAAGACCAATGTCACTTGCTCTTTGTTAATCCTCCTTGGAGAGCTTCATGTTACTGGAAATGACACTAAACAGTAATTGCATACGTAGGACAATACTAAGGTCAACTAACTCCACTGTGGCTAGTCGTACTGTGATATTAAGCTGTAGACAAATTCCTTGAGATTGTCTTTGGTAAGTGTTCAATCATTCGTTTTCATTTTATGAAAGCATTTTAAAAAATATTCTTCTAGAATTGAAGGAAACTGTACTTATAGAATGATTATAGCTTGCCAAGGAAACCTTTATTATAAAAGAAAATACATAGCAGATACTGTATAGTATACATTGTAATTGTATACAGTTGCTGCATAGCAAAGGTGAATTAACCCTTAGATTCCTTGAAGTGAGATTTATTGTAACACAGGTAAAGTGTGAACTGATGTGGATCATGAAAATTTGAACTGAATGAAATGTGTGCTTCCTACACTTCTCCTGTAGCTCCTTGAATAATTTCCTACCAGGCATCATAAAACTAGTCATTGGTGGGCAAATAAAAGCCCTGAACTTCTACTAAGATGGCTGCCTCCTCACAGAGACTTGGTGTAGAGGTGTGGCATGGCCAGTCATTAATGAGGAAAAATTAGTTAAGGGAAACTAGAGGAAATACTGTTGACTACTTAGTTTACCCATTGTTTGTCTCTTTTGGTACAGGTCCTCTTAAAAGTGACACTAAACTTGAATAGCTGGGGTGAAGAGGTGTGTTAGTGATGTCATACTGTCCATCTTGTCCAAACAGAATGCTTTGCAATTTTTGGGAAAATACAAATCATTCTCTGAATGTTGCCCTGCCCAGGGGCTGACCTCCTGTGTTCAACATGCAGCAGGGCAGCTGCTCAACAAAGATCCCGGAAGCTAGAGGAGATCACTGTAGGTGTGGTGGATTGCGTTCATTGAGAAAATCCAAATCATTCTCTGAATGGTGCCCTGCCCAGCTGCTGACCTCCTGGGTTCACAATGCTACAGGGCAGTTGCTCGACAAACGACCCAGAAGCTAGTGTGGATCGCTGTAGTAGTGGTGTCTACTACAGTGACTTCCACCTTCTAAAGAGATCCTACTTGTATGGTATATGCATAGCCACATTGGTCTAAACTGGACCAATGTAACTATGGAAAATATCCATAACTGGAATTTTTCTTCAATAATTCAATATTAATTTTGACAAGAGTGTCCCTTTAAAAATAAATAACTTAACACAGATAAGTGTATACTTGTTCTTAAAATGCATATATTTACCTTGTTCTTTTCAGAATTGTATTCGCTTCATAAGCTATATATTTGAAGGGATAATAAGATACTAAATTTTGAGAGTAATATATTTTATTCCAAGTTTATAATAATTGCATTCTTTAAATTCTTTTCTTGCTACCCAAACTATCTGATTATTTTTCAGTTCTATTATATGCTTGACAGCTCTTTCAATTATAGGGTCTGTTTATCAAAGGTCAAAAATTTAATGCCTAAAACTCTTGAGTTATTTTTATCTCTAAGTTGTGTTGGATATATTCCCCATTTAAAGTGATATATGGCAAGTAATGATTGTCTTACACAAATTTCAGACTGCAGACATCTGATAGCTATGGCTGCCAATTACATAATTCAAGCCACCAGAATCTTCATTAAAGTGCATTTGGGTTGTACTATCCCACACAAATAAATTATGAATGTAGAGTTCTACGTTATTTTACATGTAGATACAACATTAAAGAAATGCAACAGAACTAATTCAACCTAAGACTAGTTTTAGCTCTGTTTTCCCACATTCAGTAGGACTCCTCCACATTGATAGAGAAAATAAAAATGCAGCCTGCTGTGTTGTTCTAGACAGTCAGAAAAATGAACATGCAATGCACTGAATGGCAAAATGAGAACTAACTGCATGTTGATACATAATTTGTTTCATTTCCATGTGGATTTCACGAATGTGAAAAAAAATGAAAAGTAAATTAAAACCACAAAGACAGGTGTCAGAATTTCTAAAATGAGAAATGCTACAGAAATAAGATTGTTTTTGTTGAACTATGCTTATGTGTCAAGACTCAGTTCCTGGCATAGCACACAGCACTTATGCATGTATGTAATGGATCATTATTATTTAGACAGGTTTAATAGAAAATTAAATGTAATGTATACTGCATTTATATCAAAGAGCAATACATTTATGTCAATGTGTGTTTTCAGCTAGGGCTCTTGATATGTGAAATTGAGGAGGAACAAAAAAGATACTAATTATACTAACAATTCTAATGCTAGATTTTTTGGATACATGCGGTAGTTCAGAATCATATCTATGAGTGGAGTTATTTCAGGAACCCAGAATGCATCAGTAATTCTATAATCATGTTTTCACATTTGAACTGGCGGAAAACTGCAGTGGTTTCTGTACAGCTCCTAGAGTGCCAAGTTGCCAAAATGTAGCAGTTGCATGGACAGGTTGGTATAAAACTTTGTGGAGGTGCTGGGGGAGTTATTTAGAGGTTAATTGTACATTAATGCAGTTATCCTTTAATCAAAAACACCCCACTCTCTAATTTGTGAAAAATTAGAACACCCCACTCTCTAATTTGGTCCCTATACTGTTTTTGCCCCCTCCCAGCAATTTGTATATTGCTGAATCAGGACTTAAGGGGAAAAAATGTGAGCTGACAGCACTGTACATGTGTAAGTTCATTAGTCACTGATTAACCACTTGCCGACCACAGATAGCTGAAAGATGGCTTTACTGCGGCCAGCCAGTTCTGGGAGGATGTCATATGATGTCCTCCCAGAACGTGCCCTCCTGCGCACCCCTGGGGGTGTGCACCCGGCAATCTCCTTGATCACTGTGTCCTACGGACACTGCTGATCACATGATGTGGTAAAAGGCCAATCACAGGGGCCTTTTACCATGGGATCACTCATGTCCAATGACACAGCAGATAACCGGTAAATGCAGTTGCCGGTTATTGGCTGCATTTTCCTCACGCTGTCACAGCATGAGGAAAGTACTGCCGATAACCGTCAATTGTCAGAGGAGGGATTGGCGCCGATCATCAGGGCACTGATGATCAGTGCCCTGATGATCAGTGCCCAGCAGTGCCACCAATATATTATGTCAGTGAAAACACAACTGTGAAAATGTAGAAAATTTAGAAAATGTATATATAAAGATTTATAGGCCACATGCATGTAATATAAATACATTTTGAATCTTTTGTGTCTATATAGTGTACACATGAATATTTTCATAATTGATATGGTTGGAATCCTCTTTAACCACTTCCAGTCCGGACACTTTTACCCCCTCCTGTCCAGGCCAATTTTCAGCTTTCAGTGCTATCACACTTTGAATGATAATTGCGCGGTCATACAACACTGTACCCATATGAATTTTTTAGCATTTTTTTGAGACAGATAAAGCTTTATTTTGGGGGTATTTATTCACCACTGGGATTTTTATTTTTTTGCTATATAAATGAAAAAGTCCAAAAATTATAAACTTTGCAAATAAATAATATTTCATCATAAATCTTGGACAAAATGTATTCTGTTATCTTTTTAGTAAAAAAAAATAACCCAAATTAGTTTATAACCAAAAATTATAATTTTAAAAATTTGTTTTACATTTTTATTTTATTTTTTTATATTAACATTTATGTTTTTTTTTCTACTTACTGTCACCCCAGCAGTACAGTGTCACCATGGTGACACTGTACTACTTGTGGGGGGTGATGAAGATTTTTTTTTTTTTTACACTGATTGTTTTTACACCCATAAAGGCTGTAAAAGCAATCATTTCTCCTCTCTGGCTGAATTCTTGCAGCCATTGAGAACTACTGTGTGAGCTGTGTGTGATTGGTCACAGCTTTTCACATGGCACAAGGCTGTTGTGAATAGCCTTGTACCATGTGATCTCTGTGATCATTCACAGATTTCACACGTAGTAAGCAATGATGTCAGAAGTGACATCTTGCTTACTACTCTGCATGTGATCACTGATTGGCCAATCAGTGATCACATGATCGGGACACAGAGGTCCCGTACGACGATCAGTGTTCCACTGTGTCTGGAGGACACAGCGGGCACTGGATCGCGGTGCTGTGTGCTCCCAGGGAGCGCACACTCTGTGCAAAATCATGCACGGTATATATACATGATTCTGTACTTCCTGGTTGAGGGGGCATGCGCGTGCTCCTGGTGTGACGCTTCTGCTGTGATTAGTCAAAGCAGAAGCTGATCAGCGGGTGTCAGGCAATGGATGACCACCAGCACATGCTGACCGGTGAGGAGAGGGACAGACCACAGCTCTGCCTATGTAAACAAGGCAGGGCTGTATCCTGTCAGTAATGACATGCTGGGTTTTGTTTCCCTGCAAAGCAAGAGATAAAATCCAGCACAACTCCTAGTAAAACACACTATTGTAAACACAAAACCACTGGTTAGGCACACAGTTAAGCCTTTGATCACCCTAGATGTGTAACTCATTCCCAGCCACTGTATAGTAACAGTATATATTTTAGCACTGATCACTGTACTAGTGTCACTAGTTTCCACAAAATGTCAGTTAGTGGCAGATTGTCAGTTGCTGATCACCACCATTACTAGTATAAAAGAAATAAATCCAGTATACCATAGTTTGTAGAAGCTATAACCTTTGTGCAAAGCAATCAATACACACTTATTGGGATTTTGTTTTCAACAAAAATATGTAGCAAAATACATATTGGCCTAAATTTATAAAGAATTAGATTTTTTTTTAATTGGATATGTTTTATAGCAGAAAGTAAAAAATATTGTTTTTATTTTTCAAATGTGTCAGTCTTTTTTTGTTTATAGCACAAAAAATTAAAAACCCAGATAAAATACCACCAAAGGAAAGCTACATTTGTGGGGGGGGGGGGGGGGGAATGACATAATTTCATATATGTAGAGTATTGACCGTGCAATTGTTAGTTAAAATAATGCTGTGCCGTATAGCAAAAAATGGCCTGGTCATGAAGGGGGGACAAGTGGATATTACTATATAAACAAAAAAATACAAAAATGTAGAAAAAAAATTACTATTTTTTTTAAAACATATATAATCAAAAAAATCAAATGTCTTCATAAATTTAGGCCAAAATCTTTTCTGCTACTTGGCTTTAGAAAAAAAAAAATATGTGTATATTAACCACTTCAATACCGGACACTTTTACCCCCTTCCTGCCCAGGCAATTTTCAGGTTTCAGTGCTCTCACACTTTGAATGACAATTGCGGGGTCATGCAACACTGTACCCAAACTAAAAGTATATAATTTTGTTCACACAACTATAGCTTTCTTTTGGTGGTATTTAATCACCACTGGGGGTTTTATTTTTTGTTAAATTAACAAAAAAAGACAGAACATTTTGTTTCTGTTACAAAAGTTTGCAAATAAATAATTGTTCTTCATAAATTTAAGCCAAGATGTATTATGCTACATTTATTTGGTGAAAATAACCCAAATCAGTGTTTATTATATAGTTTGTATGAAAGTTATAGAGTTCAAAAACTATCTGAAAATTGATCAATCCTGAAGAACTGATGGCCAATCGAATTTCTTGAGGCCCAAAATTGTCAGTACAGATATCCCCCAAATGACCCCTTTTTGCAAAGTAGACAGTCCGACGTATTTCATAAGAGGCATGGTGAGTTTTTTGAAGTTGTCATTTTTTTGTAATAATTTTTCAGAAAATTAAGAAATAAAAAAAATCATTTTCACAATTTTTTTTTACACTCTGTCACCAGTGCAGTGCAGCATCATCATATAACTGGTGTGGTGGTGATCAGGGACACTGACTTGTGATAATTTTTTTTCAATTCTTTTTATTTTTTTTATTATTATTTTAATTTGTATTACATTTTTTTCTCTTTTTTTAAGTTTTTTTTTATATTACACTATGACCAAAGTAGTATAATGTTTCCAAGGTAACATTGTACTACTTTCGGGAAGTGATCAGTATTTTTTTTTTACACAATTTGATTGCTTATAGCCAATAATTTCTTTGCTATAAACAAGCATTTAACAGAATGAAATAGATTCATTCAGCTTTTTTGTTGTGATTATCTGTGATTGGCCATGGCTAATCACATGACACAGATGGTCATGTGACCTGCTGTGATTGGTCACAGCAAATCACATGGTACTTGCAACAGGGCCAGTACACAGATCTGTCATCGGTCGTGTCCAAGGTACACAGCCAGTGACAGATCTCGCCACAGCGCTGTCCTGCGGGCATGCGCAATGCACGATCTGGGAAGGACATCATATGATACAGTGATCAGTGCTGTTGCTGTACACTTCACTGTATTAATGACACTGGATGGAAAGGGGTTAACATCTAGGGGCAATCAAAGGGTTAACTGTGTGCCTAACAATGGGTAATGTGTGCTGCATTTACTTTACTATATGGCTGTTTTTTCTGCCTACTTTGTGGGTGGAAAAACAGCCAAATCACTGTTCCTTGTGCAATGATTTCTGTATTTTCCAAATCAGCGGGCAGGAGGGAGTATATATTTATACATGACTGTGCCTGCCTGTGCCACAGTTATTGTAGAGCGGTGGGGTAACAAGTGGTTAAATTAACCTTGCTCCAAAAAAAAAAGCAAGTTTTGATTAGTTTTGTTGTGTTTTGATGTCAACGGATTGTGAAAACAAAATCATTGTTGAAAGGCAATATCATGAAAAGAAAGCTTTCATTGTCCTTACAAAAACAATATATGTATTACTTTGTTATTTTTAGTAATGACAAATAAACAGGTCCATAGTAGAATTGTAAAAATTCCTCTGGTCCATAGGGGGTGAACTTGTGTGAGAAGCAAAATGGTTAAACAAACTCAAACAACCACCATCTTATCATTCTACTCAAAGCGGAGCTCCACCCAAAAGGGGAAGTTCCGCTTTAAGCCTTTGTCCCTTGCTTAAGGATTGGCATCATTAGGGAGCGGGTGCCTGAATTTGACAGGTACCCGCTCCCACTGCAATCACCTAGGCGATTGGAAGCAGAAGTTGTCCTCCCTCCCTGTAGTCTTCTAGGACATGTGACAGGTTCCAGAAGAGTACGGGGCCATTCACAAGGTGCAGCACTTCTTGCGCATGCGCAGTGGGAACCCGGCTGTGAAGCCACAAGCTGTCACAGCTGGGTGCCCACACTGAAGTTTCCGGCGCCAGGGAGAGAAGATGGCCGATGAAACCAGTGGTGGTGAGGACACCGCTGGACCGAGGAACAGGTAAGTAACTGTATTTTAAAAGTCAGCAGCTACAGCTTTTGTAGCTGCTGACTTTTTTTTTTTCAGGTGGAACTCCACTTTAAAGTAATGTGTGTTGTGTCTTTTTTACTGAAAGAAGCAATATTTTATAAGGATTTTTTTGGTACTTTTACTTCCACATAATCCACTAATATGCTGTCAGATAAGTGTGGGAGAGGATATTCAACAGACATCTCAGGATTGCACTGCTCATTCTGCAGAGCAATGGTGTGCTATACTCAGCTGAGAATTATGTGATCTTGTCACACAGAGCATGTATTTTTTCTGCAATGGGACCAGAATGCTTGAAAAATCTGTGTATATCACCTGAATTTCAACATATTGCTGTGATACAATAATAATGACATAGAATGTAGTGTGCTGTGGTATTCTGAAATGTGTTTACATAAAAACATGTTAAAGATGTGAATGTGATGTGTGGGTAAAAGGTGCAATTTACCCACCCATGATTACAATGTAATATAAGAGTGACAGTGATAGTGGATCTGATTACTATGTCAGTGGCCTCTGGTAATAGTAAACTCTCGTAACATACAGTATAATTGACCTTTACTAGCCTTTAACCACTAGCCTACAGGGCACTTATACCCCCTTCCTGCCCAGGCCAATTTCCAGCTTTCAGCGCTGTCACACTTTGAATGACAATTGCGCGGTCATGCAACACTGTACCCATAATAAATTTTTTTAATTTTTGGAGACAGATAGAGCTTTCTTTTGGTGGTATTTATTCACCTCTGGGATTTTTATTTTTTCTTAAACAAACCAAAAACCACTGAAAATTAAAAAAAAAAAGTTTTCTTAGTTTTTGTTATACAATTTTGTAAATAAGTGATTTTTCTCCTTCACTGATGTGCTCTAATGAGGCTGCAGTGATGGGCACTGATAGGCTGCACTGATGGACACAGATAGGTGGCACTGATGGGCACTGCTGAGGAGGCACTGGTAGGCTGCACTGATGGGCATTGACAGGCATCACTGATGGGCACTGAAAGGCAGCACTGATACATGACACTGATACATGACACTGGTATATGGCACTGATAGGTGACACTGATAGGCGGCACTGACTGGCACTGTTAGGCGGCACTGACTGGCACTGTTAGGCGGCACTGACTGGCACTGATAGGCGGCACTGACTGGCACTGATAGGTGGCACTGATTGGCAGCACTGATAGGTGGCACTGATAGGCATTGATAGGTGGCACTGACTGGCACTGATGGGTGACATTGAAAGGCAGCTCAGATGGGCACTCATGTGGCATTGATGTGCACTGATATGCACTGATATGTGGCATTGATGTGGCACTGATGGGCACTGGCACGTGGCACTTATGGGCACTGGCAAGTGGCACTGATGAGCACTGACAGGTGGCATGTCTCCTCCGTGGAAAGCCGATTACCGGCTCTCCTCTCCACTCGAGCTGTCAGTGTGACAGCTTTGAGAGGAGAGAAATGCTGATAACCGGCATTTCCGTGTTTACATGTGATCAGCTGTGATTGGACACAGCTGATTACATGACCGAGCCGACATCTTCGGCTCTTTCCGTGATCTGCTGTGTCCGAGGGACACAGCGTACCGGCGATCTCTGCACTGCGCACTTCCTGAGCCACGCATGCGCAGTGAGAATGGTAGGACATTGTATGACGTCCTATCAGAACGAAAGAACCACCTTGCGCCCGTCATTGTACTATAGGGTGGGCGGAAGGTGGTTAAACACATCAGTGTTGGTTTTTTTACTTAAATAAGAGGACATTGGCTGTATCACTGCCTGTGCTCAGTGATCAGCCACCCTTGACTCCATCACAGCCCTGTCATTGGACTTACCTTATGGGTATGTACACAAGTGGAGCTGAAGTCTCTATCAGGTCCCAAAGATTCCCTCCACTCAGGATTCCATGGCGAAGAACAGGTGAGTCTGTATGAAAATAAGAAAGAGGTTACATTAGAAACAAGTAATATTTCACTTTTTTGGAAGAAATGCACGCACACACATCGGCAGACAGTGCAATGTGGAATCTTCCTTCAGGAGATTGGGAAAACCAAACAGAGAAAATATGTAGGCCGCCATGGCTGGACTATGCTGATCACAAAACTAGTTTTGTCTGGCTGTTAGGGTGACCCAGTCACTTCAGTACTTTGGTCATCATTCTAGAAGTCCCATGTAGATCTGGAGGCCTGACTTCTCCAGTCCTTTTAGCTTCAGGCTGGTTCTGGATTGGTGACTTTAATGTTTAAGGCCCTAGGCAGCCAGGCAACTAGCAATTTCAAAAGTAGGTCAGCTATGGCAGCCTCTCAGTAAATGGCTTCTTTAGAGAAAACCTCTACTCTGTACAGTTTACTTCACCATCCTCCAGCCTTGTAGGAGGCGCTTTAGAGTTCTGATTTTACCTATACTGCTTCCCCAACTACAGCCGAAGCCCTGGTGTGGGACACAAGTGGAGCCCCAGTGGTGGATGAAAATCTTTATTGGAATCCTTATTGGAGCACTACTGCTCCTCTGTTCTGTCTTGGAGCTGTCATGTTCTTATCATATTGCATGCAAAGGTTTCCAATAAAGGATTTCAGCCACCACATTGCTATTTGTGCGGCCAACCATTCTGTTATTCCATTGCATCTGTGATCACGGATCGGGCCAGCACCTGCGTGTCTGTGGAGCGGTTGTGCAGATTTGGTACTCACCTGGAGTGGATATTTTGCTCTTTAAGCAAATCATGGCTACAAGTAGTCTGGACTAGCACATTGAATGAATACAACTACATGAATTCTCAAGACCATGCATTTCAAACTTGGATCCTTCATGAATCCACAGTAGTGGTGAACCTGAACCTCATCCCTCTCAGATAGTACCTTATTGGATGACATCACTTGAGGTTTGGTAGAGGAAAGTACATACAACAATGTGCTTGACATGTGTGTGACATTTCTATCTCTGTAGTTAAATAACTACTCTACAAACTCCACAATCTGTAAACTTTTCAATTTCAACCCAATTCATTCATTTTGCAAAGAATACACAATCATGTGAAAGGAAAATAAAAAAAAGCACATGATTTGCTGATGGAAGTCAGCAGAGCTCCACCTTATTCATTTAGCTAAGAGAAAATCCCCTTATAAAGTACAAATTCCCTTGTAAAGTGAACAAGCTATTTGTATTTTAGTAAATGGGCTAAAATTACATACATTTTGGTTGAATTAACTTTTTATTTTATTGGAATGAGCAAAAATTGCATTTTACCTGATATAGTAATGTATAACACATTTGTAGATATTTTGTTTCAGTGTTTTTGTTTCTAATCAGTCATTAATTTTTTCATTGTTCAAGTATTCTTCTAAATAATGTATTGATCTATTGCTCATTTTTATGCTTCTGTTGTTTTATTCAGTTTTTTTGTTTTGTAGCTTTTGTATTATGACTGTTTTGTTTGCCAATGACACATATATTATATTTAGTATATCTATAGTAAAAACAATAATTGTTTTTTTACCAGTAATACAAGGTCAAAAGTTGTAAATGTGTATCTTGCAAAAAGTTTTGCCTTATTTTTTATAACTTAGAGAAATTTTTACTTCACTTTTTCAAAACTAGCCCTACGATAACATACCCATGAGAATCATAAGAAGAGTTGGAAGGACATTTTGCAACAAAAGAATGGTTAGCTCAGTGCAGACATGGGAGTAGGATATGTTTTTAGTTGCACTTTATATGGTATTACAAGATCTTAATAGCCCTTCTGGAAATGTTCTAGCAATTGCTGATCAATGGAGTTTATTTTCTAGGCTATCTAAAAGTGGACTAGCTAATCCCATGAGTATCATTATCGAAAACATCCAGTAGAAAAAATATCCACTTATAAGCCGATATTGCATGGAAATTTATATGATCTTCTATAATAAAGAAAAGGGGAATGATGCAATTAGAGAGTTGGTCCCTTTTTCAACCTTTTGAAAGCTTTCAAGGGTTCTTATCTAATATTGTGCTTCAGTTCCATTAAAAGGATGGAAGCATGTTTTGCTAAACATAAGATACGTTTAAAATAACTAGTAAGTCTATCTGTTTGTTCTGTAACAGTAAACCTTATCAAGCGTTTTTTCAAATGTTTACATCTTTATATATAACATCAATAGTTTTAAACAGAATTAGGGATGACTTAACATGCATTTTAGCAGTTATTGCATATTAGCAAGTACTACTGATATTGAATCTTGAAGCATACAAGTAGTGCTATAACTGGGTCATTATGCTCTACAAAAAGTACAAATCAAGTGTCTTTTGACATACTGTATTTATTTCATGTGCTAGAGTACATGGCTGCGCTAAAATCCTAGCATTGCACAAATAAACAGACAAAATTCCTATTGAAATCATACAGTATGTTCATTTTGATGCGGTTTACTTTATATTTTCAGTCTGTATCAAAACATCATTTTTCTTTACGCTAGAGTGCCTTGAACTAAAAATGGTGGTTTTCCATCCTCTGCTGTGGGCAAAACAAGCGGAAAATCTGATCAAATACATTTGGTGGTTAAAAACAATTTATCCTTTTAAGATCTATTTTACACAGTAAAACACATGGGCTGATATTTTTCATGTTACTATATATTAGGGCTAATTTATTAAAGGAGTTTAAATTTTTCAGAATTATTTAGAACTCTGGCATAGAGAGCTAAACCATAGTCCAATTCCCTAACTCGAAGTGCTCAGAACTCACTGCCAGACCATTCAGTATATAATTCTATGGTGATATGTACCAGTGGATAACGACAATACAAGGATCAGCTCAAAATATAAAAAGTCACAAGGTATTTTAATAATAAAATTCATACACCCAAACTACTGTGTGGCTCACAATATCAGCAACCAAGATTCAAACTGCCATCCAAATGTGGTGTGATGATTAGAATTCCATAATAAGGAGAACATACAGAGATAGTAACCATGAGCATTCCAAGCCATAATCCTTATATTGACCGGGTCTGTGCTGGCTTTGATGGTAAATACAACCTGACAAAAGATGATCGGTTGTATACTCCCTCAGTGGTAGGGGTGGTACCAGTCCCAGGGCTGGAGCCGCACACACCAGAAGTGAAGTGCCAGAAGTGACTTCACAGGGCTGCCAGAAACTACTGAGGGTGGAGCACCTGGCTGGAACAGCAAGGAGCCATAGAGTGCAAACACGCTATTGTTCCACCACAACCATAACAATGTGTTTTGCACATTTGTGTATTTTCAAGTGCTTGAAAAGCACCCATACATGAAAGTGAAGTCACATGCAACACTTTTACTTCTGGTGTGTCTCCAGAAAATCTGGACTCTACACACACAAACATAATGCTTAAGAGTCTCCTTGACTTGTGTTTAGAGCAGGAGAAAAAAGTAATTTTCTCCTGGATGGTTGAAATTCTTTGACTCTGACGTCATTCGCATGATCAATACATTGGTTTTTTATCACATGGCCCCTGCCAAAAAAAGATTAAATTTCAGGCAGAGCATTGACATTTGCCACAATGCCATTTTTGGGAACTGAAAAATCGCAAGCACTGCTAGAAAAAGGTTTTTACGTAATCACTGTTTTCAACCATTAGTGAAGACATGGGTCCACCTAAATTAGCCCATAATGTTTCATGTCAAAATACAAATGGTATTAGTAAATATTTTATAAATATGAGTATGACACAGACAAGTATATTTTTAGGATGACACCCTTACTTCTATAATTTTCCTGTAGCTACTTGAAATGTAATAATGTTAACAACTTAAACAAGACCATTAAAAATAAATCACAAAAATTTTTCTGCACTGCAATCAGCATGCCTTGTGTAGATAAAATTGCTGATCCACCCGTCTATTGTTAAGTAAGAAATGAAGTGTGGTTCAAGTGTTTGCAGAAAAGCAGAAGAAAGCATTGTTAATAATAATCTGATTGTGGCTCCTTTATAGTAGGCTTTGCATATTTTTATTTGCTACCAAGGATAGAACTGTCATATAAAAATAATCACTACATATTGCTTTCTCCAAAACAATAAGACAAACAAAGCTATATGAAAAAGACATAGAATGGCAGGATTACATTTCTGAAATGCCATTTTGCAAACCAGATGGTACAATACAATCAAATGCAAATAAAATCAGGAGTGTGAAGGTTAACATGTTGGTAATTTCAAAATGTTACTTCTTAACAATTCATCAGATTAAATGGAAAATTGAAAGAGAAAATAGCTGGTGTATGCATATGTCCCCTTGATCATGTTTCCTTTTTATACAAAATTAGTGTTAATTAAAATCTCCCTTAACATTTCTAAATGTTATTACCAAAATGATTGCCAGCCTGCTAACCTGACCATACTATTTTTGTTGAGGTTAGAAATAATAAGGATTGGTGATCATATACAGCCACTGTATATCAGCAATGTAGTAATATAAGAAAGAGGAAAATAGAAAGAGGAAGAGAGACAGAAACCTATTGTGCAAGCTTACAATATGGTGGATAGGGTGCAGAAATAAGATGTAAGGCAATTACTGTATATGGCTATAAATGAACTGCATGATTTGCAAGATTTTGGAGGAGAAGCAATGATAGATAAAATAACTGTGAGCATATTATATGTTTTCCTGAAAAGGTGAGCTTTAAAGCTGAACTTCAATATTTCTTTCAGCTGTGCACAATTGTTTTGGCTGCTTTGCTATATTGAAATAGGCTATTCTGATTTCCCTGCACAGCACTGCCAGCTTCTCACAGACAGAGTTCATCCCATTTCCTGGCTGGAAGAAGTTTAGCATCATATAGCCCCTTTAATTCCCAGCATTACTGACCCCAGCCTCTCCCATTTATTCATTGGATTTCAATTCTTTCAATCATGGAAGCTCAGCATCACACATGGTTGACTCCTAGAGTGGTCACCATGTAACACCCAGTCCTCCAGATTGACAGTCACCCATCAAGGCATTTTGATATGTGCATAATACCATCTAAGAGCTAGATCATTGCTTGCATCAAGGTCAAGAACTCTTGAGAACTCTCTGTCTCTGTACTCCTCTCAAGAGTTCTCAACCTTGATGCAAGCATTGATCTAGCTCTTAGATGGTGTTATACACATATCAAAATGCCTTGATGGGTGGCTGTCAATCTGGAGGACTGGGTGTTACATGGAGACCACTCTAGGAGTCACCCATGTGTGATGCTGAGCTTCCATGTTTGAAAGAACTGAAATCCAATGATGTTTTCTGGAAGTATGTACAGCACTCTGCGAGCCCTTTCCATCAGCAATGATCTGCCTACATTGCATATAGGATAGGCACCTAATTAATGATGTCGCTAGATTTAAATTATATATATATTCTTGTAATATTTCCAACTCCCCGATCCCCCACTCATGACTTTATCATTAAGATCAACAGCACAACCATTGGTCCTTCCCCTCATGCCAGGGTGCTAGGCGTAATCCTAGACTCTCCTTTGGGCCCCACATCCACTAACTGGCTAAATCCTGCCGCATCAACCTCCGGAACATTTCCAAAATCCGCCCCTTTCTGACCAATGACACCACAAAACAACTTATCCAAGCCTTGGTTATATCCCACCTCGATTACTGCAACTCCCTCCTCACTGGTCTACCGTTACACAGGCTATCCCCCCTTCAGTCTATTATGAATGCTGCTGCTAGACTCATACACCTTACCAACCGATCAGCGACTGCTGCCCCTCTCTGCCAATCCCTTCACTGGTTTCCACTAACCCAACGTACAAAATTCAAACTACTAACCACAGCTTACAAAGCCATCCACAACACTGCCCCTAGCTACATCGCCAACCTCATCCACAGATACCGCCCAAATCGCCCACTCCGCTCCTCCCATGATATCCTCCTCTCTAGCTTCCTCATCACCTCCTCCCACGCTCACCTCCAGGACTTCTCCAGAGCCTCTCCCATCCTCTGGAACTCCCTACCACAGCATGTCCGGTCAGCCCCCACCCTGTCTGCCTTTAGGAGATCTTTGAAAACTCACTTCTTCAGGGAAGCCTACCCCACCTCCACCTAAGAACTGTACTTGAATCACCTCCACCAGATCATCCCCCGCAGCTATCACCCTTTGTATCACCTCCCCCTTCCTTTAGATTGTAAGCTCCATGAGCAGGGCCCTCACATTCCTTCTGTACTGAAAGTATTGTAATTGTATTGTCTCCCTTATATTGTAAAGCGCTGAGCAAACTGTTGGTGCTATATAAGTCCTGTATAATAATACATATATATATATATGTATACAGTGAAGGAAATAAGTATTTGATCCCCTGCTGATTTTGAATGTTTGTCCACTCACAAGAAAAGATCAGTCTAAAAATCAAATGGTAGGTGTATTGTAACACTGAGAGACAGCATGGCAACAAATAGTTCAAAAGAAATGCATGTCTAACAAATGATGCACTGATATGCATGTTCATGAGGGAAATAAGTATTTGATCCCCCTCACAAAACATGACTTAGTACTTGGTGGCAAATACTTTGCTGGCTATCACAGAGGTCAGATGTTTCCTGTAGTTGGCCACCAGATTTGCACACATCTCAGGTGGGATTTTGGCCCACTCCTCTTGGCAGATCCTCTCCAAGTCATCAAGGTTTGGTGGCTGATGTTTGGCAACCAGGGGCGGACTGACAACTCATGGGGCCCCTGGGCAATAGGGGATCATGGGGCCCCTGTGTCCTTGCCCAAACTCAAAAAAGACTATGAAAAAGGTACCAGGGGCACCTCATGGGGCCCCCTACTGACCCCGGGCCCTCGGTCAGTGCCCGAGTTTCCAAATGGTCAATCCGACCCTGTTGGCAACTCGAACTTTCAGCTCCCTTCGCAGATCTTCAATCGGATTAAGGTCTGGAGACTGGCTAGGCCACTCTAGGACCTTAATGTGCTTCTTGAGCCACTCCTTTGTTGCCCTGGCTGTGTGTTTTGTGTCATTGTCATGCTGGAACACCCATCCATGACCCATTTTCAATGCCCTGGCTAAGGGAAGGTTCTCACCAAAGATTTGCCAATACATTGCCCCGTCCATCGTCCCTTAGATGCGGTGCAGTTGTCCTGTCCCCTTAGCAGAAAAACACCCCCAAAGCAGAATGTTTCCACCACCATGTTTGACAATTGGGATGGTGTTCTTGAGGTCATAGGCAGCATTCCTCCTCCTCTTCCAAACATGGCGAGTTGAGTTGATGCCAAAGAGCACTATTTTGGTCTCATCTGACTACAACACTTTCAACCAGTCCTCCTCTGCATCATTCAGATCCTAGATTGTAAGCTCCAAGGAGCAGGGCCCTCCTATCCCTCTTGTATTCAACTGTATTGTCTTCCTTTATATTGTAAAGCACTGAGCAAACTGTTGGCGCTATATAAATCCTGTATAATAATAATAATAATTCAGATGTTCAGTGGCAAACTTCAGATGGGCCTGGGCATGTGCTTTCTTGAGCAGAGGGACCTTGCGGGTGCTACAGTATTTCAATTCTTGTTGCCGTAGTGTGTTACCAATTGTTTTCTTGGTCCGGTACACAGATCTGTCATCAGCTGTGTCTGAGGGACACAGTAGGTGACAGATGTTGCCACAGCACAACCCTACAGGCACACGTGAGGCACAATCCAAGAAGACATCATATGATGCCCACCCATGTCGACAAGAGTCCTGCTCAGACGCCATTTTGCTATTGGATGGGCAGGAACTGATTAAATGTGGAGCACAGGGCCTCGAAGTGAAAGGGGTAAACTTAGAAAGTAAATATATAAATGGCAGATTATAGGTTGAAGTTACAAATTTACTAAATTACCTGAAATATCTAAATACTTGTCAAGCAGTGGACTCACAAAGAGGTAAGCATTTGGGGAGTGAAAATAGAGTTCAAGATGGATTGAAAATAATGTAAAGGTAATGACTGGTCAACTACAGAGCAAAGTGCTACAGTAATCAAACTGTGATATGATTGGGATGTGTAAAAAAACTTTAATTCTGTGTGTGGATAAAGTAAGGGATTAAAGGTGGATTTAGGGTATGTTTTTAACCAAAAGCATGAAGATTTTCAAGTTGCTAAGCATCTAGCCTAGAGGGTTGCAGGTATAGGGTTTTTGTTAATGATAACTGAGATAGTACATTTTGCTTTATCCATATTGAGTGTAAAATGTCAGCAATGACCATATTTGTAGTGGGCATCCATATACACCATTATAGGTGGAGTGTTGGATATATATTAAGACATAATTACACTATGGGAGGCATCATCCCTGGATTAAAGCAAAAAATAACTAAACAATATTTGGGACTTTAGATATGCCCCCAATAGTGACATAAAGCAGTATGTCAATCTTTTCAAAAGATCACAATTTTAATATAACAATAAATAAAGTTGTAATTTTTAATATGGTGGTTTAGTCTCTCAGTGTGCCTAAAAATCCATTATTTTGGCCATACAATTGCTGCTCAGCATTTTTTTGCACATTTTATGCACATTTGTTTTTGTCAGATTGAGAATTTCACATTTGTAGATATATTTATGATATTGAGTTTATTTGCAGTTTGTAATATTGAATTTATTTAATTTGTCTTTTCAACTAGTATCACAGTTGTCCAGTGGCTGCTTAGTTATTTATGACCTAACGTGGATATAATTTATTTCTATTTTTTTTAAAAAAACACTGTAAAATAGATAACCATCATATTATAAAGAAATACAAAAACAAAAACATCACAAAACACCACACAATGTCATTAACCCTCACAGCATTCAAAGAAGGATTCTTCTTTTCTTATTCTTTTGGTTAAGTTTAGCTTTTTTATGTGCATCCTCATCACACTACCTGTGTGCCTAAAGTGGAACTTCACTCTCTAATCAACATGGACTATTTCTAATGCTTATTCTGCTAGCATTAGTAAATAGATAGGAAAGTATATAATATTTACTTGTTTTAACCATTTTTTTTTAATTCCTTCATTTACTTCCTGGTTCCCATGCCTAGACAAATAATGTAATACATCCCAGGAGTCTTCAGGAGGGGACGGAGGGTACTCAGCTCAGCCAATACCTGTAACTGCTACATTATTCATCTGTCCTTACTCATGATGGCCACTACCAGAAATTCCAGGAGTTGTTTTTCAAAATGATTTCTCAGCAAATTAAAGCATGGATGGAGAAGTCTGGTTTGAATATTAAAAATTAAAGATTTAGCATTTTTGGTTTGTGGTACTCAGTTTCACTTTAACCTTTCATTGATATACATTTTCATTATTAATATTAATATTTACCTGGTTGATCCTTTCATTTCAGTGCATTTTCCTATTGTTAGTGTCAACATTATAGCAGCCACTCATCTAGTTTCCTGTATAGAAACTATGCACTTCTTCCTTTCTTTTCTGAAAGTTGCCCCAGATGACTCTGTCAGCTTGCAGGATTGTTTCAGTATTTTGTGTGAGATTGGCTCTGTTTTACCTGGATCTGGCCATATTATAAGGAGCATCAGATTAGAAGGTAGCTCATGAGTGTGACAGGGGCTGTCACGCAGAAAAACCTCCACAAACCCTGTGTAAAAATAATTGTTATTTATTGCATTGTATTAAAATTGTTTTACATGATAAATAAACACAAAAGATGTTTAAGTCTTTTTTCATTTAAAGAAGATTTTTTTTTATCAATGACCAGCAAAGCACCAATCAGCACTGCAGAATAGATTAGAGGTTATGTGCTTGTTCTGCCCACCTATCTTACAGTGCAGTGCAGAACAAGTTATACAACATATTGTGACCACAATATATACTGGAGAAAATAAGGTATTAAACAACAATACTTCCATGTTTTCTACAGACTGTGGCTTATATTGTTATATTATACACATTGCTAAATTATACATAGGAACTGGTGGCTGGGTTTTTTTTAGCCCTTTAACCTCCCTGGCGGTGTTCCCGAGTGTAGCTCGGGCTTAACTTTCAGTACCATAAGTGGTAACCCCGCCCGAGCTACACTCGGGATTACCCTGCAGCATTGCTCAGGGATTCCCTCTTGCACTTACCTTGCCCTTCACTCCCGTGATGTCCCTTCTGCAGCATCCCCGGCCATCTCCTCTGGCCGATGCTGGCATCCTTCTTCCAGGTTCTGGTCCCTGCGAGTGTCGGGACATACAGGAAATTTAAAAATGTTAAAAAGTGATATTCACTAAATACACTAAAATCTCATAGTATAACATTACTGTATCAAAGCATTTCATATACATTTTGTCCCTAATGCTTTGTCCTGTGCCCTGCCTGCATTTTTACTGTTCTTTCTGCCATGAAACTGAGAAAAGTCCATGGCGTCCAAAAAGTGTCCCTTTAGGTCAACAGCGGTTTTAGACCAGCTAGAAAACAGTGATAGTAAATTTGAACCACTTGCAGAATTGAGTGATAATGATTCGTGGGGAAATTCATCATCAGACACTGAAAACTATTTTGCGACTAAGCTCAGTGATGTGCGAACTTGGCGCTCTATTTAAAATTTCAGTGTTTTTGGTTTTATTATATTATTGAATTAAATGTATTATTATTATATTATTATTTTTTATGAATATTTATTATATTATACTTTATGATTTCGTGTTTCAAATTTTATCATACATGGGATGTTTACTAGACTCTTCTTCGGACAGATTTCAGTGAGTTATTCTTAAAAATTACAGGCCTACAATAAAAAAATCAACATATTTCCATGCAAAAAAATGTACCGCTTTGAGCACAGAAATATTGACATAATCGGAACGCTAGGGAGGTTAAAGAAAAAATCTCAATTTAATTTGTATTAATCTGGTCTGTTTCTCAAGGGTCAAAATAAACATAGTTATTTTCCTCATCTTCCTCTGTGCTGTCTTAGGCTCGCTGTGAGGCATCTTTCTTCCCTCCAAAGCAACTAGCAGGGAGGTGCCTGCTTTGGCAGATGGCACTTTTCTTTTTATCTCCAAGCACTCACCTGAAACAAGCATCTCATGAGAAATGCAGAGGAAGAGGGATTGTCAGCTAAAATGTTCCAGGCAAGCCATCAAGTGCTTAGAGATAGAGAAAAATATAACGTGTCAAAGCAGCCATCTCTTTGATAGCTGAGAAGTTGGACAGTCATGGAGAGAGGGGAGCTGCTTGTCTGACCTCATAGCCAACCTTAGACAGCACACAGGAAGATTTAGGAAAAAAGTACATGTACCTTTTTCCCTAGGGGATAGAACACAGAACACATTTATGAAAATAGAAGTAAGACTTCCCCTTTAAGGAATTGAAAATGATACATGACAGAGTCACAGAGGATGGCTTAATCTGAGCTTGCAAAACCAATGCACAACTAATAAACTGGATTAAATGACTCCCTATTGTAACTTGCTGGTTCTTATTGGTAATATAGCAGTAGTATCTAGTAACATTATAAGACTATGAGAATAGAGCAATACTGCAAAAATAACTTGACCAATTATTACTGACTGATTGCATGAAAAAAATATACTATCTATAACTAACACATTAAAACACTTTACTGCTATCTAACAAAATGTCAATGATAAAGGAGTAAAACAAACATTTTCTCTTTTTATAATAGCCATTTGTGACTTTTCTTGGTAAGGATTCTATTGAAGCATGAAATAGCCAAGACCTGAAAAATTATGACAGATGAAAAGCTTGTTAACTAATCTTGCCTTAATATTTCAGTAAGTGGCACTGATATGGATATTAAGTTGTAGTCTCTACTAGGACAGTAAATGACATGAATAGTTAGGTGTTCTTTGTATAGTGCCCTAACAATAACAACAATAACAATTTCCCCAAGAAATTCCAATATTTTAACGTAAGTAATGTGTTCAGCATTATCTAAGTAAATTCTGGTTATTTGTACATTAAATAAAGCCACCTCATGTTCTATTTTTACATCTAACTGATTATACAATATAGAGTTTGACTGAATTTCATGTCATTATTCAGTATGATATATTTCCATACATTATTTTACTCAGGTGCCTTATTTATACTGTATATGCCACAAAAAGTTATAAAGCACATTATAATTTATATTATTCTTTTCAGACAAATGTTGATACTTTTTTCACTCATTCTACTGTCATTGTGTCAAGACGTTAAAATAGAATTTCTAGTTTGTCAAACCTGACAACATTGTTACAGAACGTGTGCCTTGCTGTTAATTAGAACAGGGAGTGAAAAGGAATATGAGGAGTTTTAGGAAAAATATTCTTCACTATAAAAATGTATAACGTTCTTGCCAATAAAGGAGTTTCTATCAGTTACTAATAGTAGAGGTTCACACACCATCACACTGCTTTAATGTTCTACTCTTTATCAGTGTGACAATGATAATTGCTTGGCATTGTTTGCTACTTGGGCTATTTTTATTTATTGTTTTTGTGGATGAAGTTATTAGGATTTAAGGAGCCATTCATGAAGAAATCAAGTTGATTCTTAAAGCTTATCTCTGAGGAAAGTAAAAATCTTCCCTTGCAGTAAGCCCCCCCTAACCCACAGGCACTTACCCCCACTGCAGGGATTAAATGCCCACTTAGGTGTAGGGGACTTGGAACAGCATTTGCACCTTATCCCTGCTCCCTCGGCACCTGACACTACCCTACATTCCAGCATTGGACTGTTCCTTGGCATCCTTATGTCCAATGCAGGGCTATGAGCTAAGAGACATTAAGGTACTGGTCAATCAGCCTAGAGGGAAAGTGATTTTCTTGGTCCTCTATACATAAATAAGCACATTTTCAATTACTTAGCATAAATGCTTAGTCCTACAATTTTACAAATGCAAAGATTAAAAGTTAAAGTGTGAAGTATAGCGCCGCACTCTAAACAATGTAGAACTTGACTGAAGTATTTAGAAATAATTCAAAAAGCTTATTTGAACTACAATTACTGCAAATTCAGAATCTATAGCAAAACAAACAAACAAACAAAAAAACAAAAACAGAAATGTCTGCAGGTTTCCTAAACTGCAGAAATTCTTTAAATTGCAGCATATTTATTTGTACCTTATTAAATTCAGTTAACAGAATCAACTTTATCTAAAACAAGTACAGCAGTGAACAGACAAAAACTTAAAGATCATAGTATGTGTCTTTTCTTGTCCTGACCCACTAGTGCCTTTTGGTAAATACATTACTGTGATAACATGTTGCATTTCATGTTAATACAATATATGAAATTCTAAAATATACCTTAGACATTAAACGCCCATAAAAGACTCTATTTGATCATATTACAGATCCAAACCCCATATGAATTTATCAACCCCCCTTACTATAACAAATGGCACTTTGATTAAAGGAACAGGACCACAATGGGGCTACTGTTGCTCTTTTGAAGTGATTTTTTTTATGTAACCTCTTTAAGCTTTTTTTGTTTCCTGTGTCTTTTTTTCCATTTGCTTGAGGCTTCTTCATAGTTCCTTTGAGGAAACAAAGGCTCTGATGTTCTTAAACTGCTACTTTATTACAGTGAAAGTTAAAGGACCACTGGGTAAAATATTTTCTACCAATTTTGTTGTGTTCTGTGTTTTTCCTTCAAGGGTTTTAATTTGGATAGACTACTGAGATATTGGCTCAGAAGACCTTCAAACATCACTCGTGCTGAGCTATTTTTTTTTTTTTTTTAGTTTTAAAATTAGACAACACTTTCAGATATTCTTCTTTAGCAGCAACATTATTAGCTTCTGGCAAGCACTACAAAAAGGATTGAGGCTCAAATTATAATAAAACATGCTGAATGGTATTATTATTATCATTGGTATAGTTTATTGCACTCATTTTTCTTTTATTATTTTCAGACATTTCAGTAAATTGTACGTTGTGGCAATTAATCCCGTATATTTTCCCTTACTTAAAAACAGAGGTTTAATGACTTGTGAAAATAATTAAATGTTGCTGTGCTTTTTCCTGTTTGTATAATACAACAGGTTTCAGTTAGATGGAAGTTCATAATTTTGTCTTCCTGTAGATAAAAAAATTAAGAAAAATATTAAATGAGTTTAATTAACAGATATATTACGAAAGGACGTCTGCTCCTAAAATATTTATAGATGTATGTAGGTAATATATATTTGGAAAACACTTTAAAACACTTTAATACTTAGTTTTAAAATATGAAAAGAACAGTGCTTATAACAGCTATTGAGTGTCAGAAACATTTCTCATTTCTCTGTGCTTTGCTTAAATGTCAGCACCTGATTGGTTTAAATCAACAACTCTGTTACATATCTATGTATTACTTTGCTAGTACATGTTAAATATTAATTTTTTGTTTTGATCTTCCTTTTTTGCATACATTATCCTCATGAGCTTTAACTCCATAGCATTTGACTGTATGCTTTAATCACATTTATCTAAGACTATATTAAAAGAATTATGCTTTTAAATGTACCTGTCATATAGGAAAGTTGAGTTTTGCCTCTTTTATTTAACAGCTCCTTCTATTGTAGCAGGTTATTGATTATATTCCAGTTGCTGTCCTTAGTGAGTTCAAAGCTATCCAAGGCAATAACAGGCCAATATTTTTCCACTGAAGAATGCCAAGCATTCACCTGTAGAAGAAGGGAATAAGACCTGATTTGTCAAATTACAGTTATTTAAAAAAAAGATGGACCTTGAATAAAAATACAAGTTTCCACTATTACCTAGCCCCTTTGTAAAAAAAAAAAAAAAGGTTACAATAAAGTTGCAGTTGCACCTTGAATTTTCCTTACAGCTTCACTTACAAAAAAAGAGTTACAGACAAGAAGGATTCTATTTTTAAGATGTTACACTTAATACAGATTTCTAATATTCACTTTGTGCAGTATATGCATAGCTTTCCAGTTAGCAGTTTTCGGTGAAACTCTGTGGCAGAAATTATTGCCAAATATTACACAGATCTTTCAAGTATTTCAACTAAAAAGACCACAATTTTCACATATAGTCAAAATATGCTGACATCACTGGAAATATAACAAAGAAACTAGAAAATGAAAAGGCATGTTCAGTAAACAGCACACTTTTAAATATGATATTTCTTGATTATGGTGCAATACAGTTTTCATGAACTCTCCAAAGTATAGTCTTTATTTGTGTTTTTTCTTTGAGTTTATGTAAGTAACATGCCTCTTGTGTCTGTTTCTTATGTCCTTGGAAAAAAATGGAAAACAAACATTTTGTAAAGTCTATTTAATATTGTATGTTAGTGTAAATTGTTCCACTATGTTCTTTGTATTTTGAAATTTTAACTAACTTTATTTTATAAGACTGTTCATAATTTACTTTCATTAATGTGTATAGAACACAAATGTGATATGTTACAGAATGTTAAATAATTAAAAGTCTTGAAATTAAATTCTGCACAGTCTTTCCTGCAATAAATCTGTAGGGATTATAGATGCCCTGTCTTTGAAAGTTTATAATACATTTTCTTTTTTTAGTCTATTTTTTCCATTACATTATAGTTATCACTCATGTATATCTTACACACACTGCAGTGTATAATTTAGTGAGACAATGTAATGAAATAATTGATTACAAAAGCAATGTGAACATGTAAGCTTGAATCCTAATTTATATGCACTGGTAACATTTGCAGTTTGTATTTTTTATATTAATTACCTAAATTGCATATCTCAGTAGATACATCTTACTGTATGCACTGTGTGCCTGTTTGAACTGTGACCTTCTTTATCAAAGAGATAACTCCAATTAAATGAAATTGCAGAGTTACGTTAATGTGTTCCATGCAAAATGATATAATTAATTTTTCACGACCTTCTATGGTTTCAAGATTTTAACGTCTGAAATATGGATTAAAAATACAGTAAAAGCATTAATAAGTATTTAAGAGTATTAAAATGAAAATAACATTTCATTAATATGTATGAGATGCCATGAAATCTGAGGAACAATGCAAGAAATGCTGGCAGTGAGGTCAGTTTCAGTGATTCTATTAGAGACTGATACCATCACAGACTAATACTGTACATGCAGCAGACCTCCAGACTTTTATGCAGGCACTCAATATATCTTCCCCTTGTCTTGCTCTCATCTATAAAGTATATCTAGCCTTCTCTTTGCTACTTTTATTTTGTAATTATTATTTACATTTTAAATATAAGCTATCACATTTTGCTCTCACTGCTTTCCACTGACATATTGTATTCTTAGTGTCATTTTCTCTAGTCCCACATGTCTAGGGACTTACCAAGAGACCTTAGAGTAATATATTTTTGAATCTGAACTGCTTATATTAGTCCCTGGTCCTCTAGAAAACCAAAGTTTATTTTTTTGGGTGGCAGGTAAAATATTTGCTGAAGTAAAAGTTCTATCTTGTCAAGCCCTACTTACCATGTTCTAAACAAGGGGTCTCCAAACTATGGCCCTCCAGCTGTTGAAGTACTACTAGTCCCATCATGCCTCTGCCTCTGGGAGTCTTGCCTGTAGTTTTCAGAGTCTTGCAAGGCATCATGGGACTTGCAGTTCCTCAACACCTGGAGGGCAATAGTTTGGAGACTCCTGTTCTAAACCCAACAATAAGAGTTTTAGAATTAAGAGAATTAGTGCTGCAAATGTGATATTTTTGTATAACACCCAAAATCTTCGATGATATGACAAGGTAAATGCTATTAAGTAACAGTATTGATGTTGAATATATATATATATATATTTTTTTTTTTTATAAAGAAGTAACTAGAAGCAAACAATACCCATTACAGGAGTTGGAGAGTTTGGTATGGGCATCTTATTTGCCTCACTCAATCTGAGTGCAGTTATAACCAAGCATAATGTGAATAAACAAATACAAAAATGAACATGGATTACAAAATAAAAATGTGAGGAACATAATTGAAAGTCAGTCCATGGTGGCCTGTTTAGAATGGTAAAATATGAAGGCCTATTATCCACTAATTTTGAGTTTTCTCAGATTATTAACGAGGTTGGCTTTAGTGTTCCACTCCGTACACCAACAAGTAAACATTAGTTGGTGAATTTACTTCCAGTATAATGTCATTTTGATAAACCACGTCCATCTTCTAAAGAAATTGTTGGTGTACATGAATTTGTGAAGTGTAAAGAAGTTGTTTTATGTCCAATATCTGCCTGTGCTGTTAAAAGGCATACATAGGTGCACTGTGGAGGGGCTTTGTATTGTTGGGTGAGTTGCCCAGAGTTTAGTGTCTAATAGCTAAGTAGGAGCATTAGAAGGTATTTCTGAATGAATGTATTCATAACATTTCAAAAAAAGTTAACCATTGATCTCAAAATTAAGAAATTTTGAGGACATCAATACCTGATGGACCAAGGTGGGATAATGATGTTTACATTTTGGACAATGCAAAGCCTCAGAAGAGGAAGGGTTTGCAGTGAAAGGAATATATACTATATATATTATTTTAAAATGAGTTGTTCTAAAGTTTATTTATGACCACCCTTCACATTGTGTTATAGCCCTTCAGCAATTTGTACATCAGATTGTCAATGGGGAAGTCTGTGTACCATTTTTTTCAGATTGCTGTTTGCAATTGACTAGGAGAATGCATTGTTGGCTGCTATAATGTTGATATAGAGAAAGTTCGGTCAAGTAATAACTAATCAATGGAGGTATATTTGAAGGTTTATTGTCTATCTCTGCAGAATGATGACATAATATTTGTTAACAGAGAAGAAAATTCAAGAAGGAATGATACATTCAAGAGAAATAATTTGGAAAGGATTTTGGAGGATAGGTACTGCTGTGAAAAAAGTTGTATGACCTTTGTAAGTCCTTGTTGCTGCCTTAGATGAACTGATGCATAGTTCCTATTCTGTGGGACTGAAGGATTGTTGTGAAAAGTTATTTGGTAATATGTGGGGGCAGCACCATTTTCTTCCTCACCTCCCACCAGACTACAATCTTATCACTGTATAGTATATTATTTTTTATTTCTAAAGGCAGGCTGCTCCTCTTGCTATGCAGTATTGCTGAAAAATACCAAGGAGGGACATTTCCCAATTCAATGTCCAAATTAGAATATCCTGAGTAATGGAATAACCGTCCACACTTTGCCTCACAAAACAAGACATGTTATAGACTCTAATATAGGGGAGGATAAGATCCCCCTTATTTTCTGGGAGAAAAAGTTTATATGTGGTAATACATAGTCTTCTACCATAGAAATGAAGTTCAATGGATAATTTTGCCCCAGACCCACACATGTCTTTGTCACATTAATATCTGCACTAGTACATAAGCATACAATCATGATTATGATGTAGCTCATGCTTAAGCTGGGTACACACATCAAAATTAGTTTGGTTCAGCAGGAAATGACTGAATTTTGATGTGCGTGCAGCCCTCTCTATTCAACAGTAGCAGATCATTGGCTCGCTGATCAGTGTGTTCTTACAAAAGGAGGGATCCCTTCTTTCAAAATGCAGAAATCTGTGAGTATTTTTTGTTTCGTTTTGTTCAGCCCACTCACAGGGTGTACCCAGCTTAAGAAACTGCATCAGCCTAGAACTGTTGTGTTTAAATGTACAGAACATCCCCTCCAGCATAAGTTTAAAGTGGCAAAATAAAACATGACACACAATATATGATATAGTCTGTCACTAGGAATGACTCATCTAGCCATCTTTTGTTTTTCTGAGTCTCCAGGTTTTTTTTCCTGTTGATCCTGCCAGTAAACATGTTATTTTTCAACTTCCTTTAACAGACCAGGCTGTGCAGTAAAAGTGTCAGTTAGAGGGCTGACACAAACCATTTAACACTGACAGGGGTGCTTTTATTCGTTTAGAAAACAAAATATTTATGTAAGCTCCTAAAATGTGTTAGCTTGAATTAGACCTTAATCTGTCACTTAAGTTTAAATCTACAGTACTTGTCCATCTATCATCACTCTCTTCACTAGTTGACAATGCTGTTGTCCAAGGGTGGCTATGATATTGCTCCACAGATACACTGGAGGAGTGAGTGCAGCCACTGTAGGACAAGAAATATATTATTGGCTGGAACACTAGGTGAAAATTTGGGGAAACAAGTCTAAGAAAATAAAGCACACACTTCATCTGAAGGCTGGTAAACTGCAATATATCATTGTTATTTTGGGTTTAGATATGCTTTAACCGCCTCCCACCCGCCATATAAGGAAATGACGGATGGGTGGCGGTTCTCTCGTTCTGACAGGACATCATATGACGTCCTCCCACTCTAACTGCGCATGTGCTCCCCCGGGGGCGATCAGTACCCTGATGATCAGTGTAGCCTCATCAGTGCCACCCGTTAGAGCCCATCAATGCCACCCGTTAGTGCCCATCAATGCCACATACCAGTGACCATAAGTGCACATTAATGCAATATATCAGTGCCAGCAGTACACATCAATGCCATATATCAGTGCCCATTAGATCTGCCTTTCAGTGCTGCCTATCATTGCAGCCTATCAGTGTCGCCAATAAGTGCCACCTATCAGTGCCAGTCAGTGCCACCTAACAGTGTCCATCGGTGCCTTCTATCAGTGCTGCCTAGCAAAGTTGATCTCAGTCATTCTTTGTTTTATTATATATCTTGAGAGGAAGTTGTAATGAAATTACAGAGGTGTGAGGTTGTCATTTGTCAGTGGTATAACTGCAAAGCACTTAGGACAACAACAGTAAAAAAAAACTATAGCAACTTGCTTTTGATAACTGCATTGTATTCAGTCATTTGGGTTTAACTTTTTAAAACAAATATGTAAGCTTGCATGGGCATCTATAAATATCTACATAATTATATAAGTTTACCCTATGTGGCTAGATATTTGCAAGTAAAACAATTGCTTACATGGGAGCCTGAATTTTTTTTTTAATGTGATGAATTGTTACCTTTTTTTGGAAAAAGGAATTCACTGATGGACATTCTTTTGTTATTTAGTTATCAGTTAGTTTCTACATATGCCAATTTAATAAATATTTTTAGAGGCCTTCCATTGATTTGGCTTTATGTATATGCTGCAAAAAAGCCAGCTTTCACAAGTAGCAATAATTTCACTGCCTTATTTATTCCTAAAGAGCAGTGCAATGTTGCAGCATGATCTCAAGAGACAGCTTACTGATGATCATTACTGCAAAGTAACTCTAGAACCACAAAGGTCCAACAGGATTAAGCTGATCCTGTTAAGGCAAAAAATATGCAGTTTCCTATAATGTTTGTAAATAATTGAAAACATAATGGAAAGATAAAATATGTAGAACAATCACATCATTTTAAAATGAACTAAACCAAAAGATTTTAGTTTTAATACTCAAAGTAAAAAAAAATAAAAATAAAAGATTGAATGTACACATGCATGCAAACTGTGGGTGTTTCATGTGAATATATTCAGGAGGGTTCCCTATGGATAATGAACACTGAATGGGTATATTATTATTCATGATTCAGATCTCAGATATCATCCACAAATTGGTAGTTTGAAAGTCACTAATGAAATAAAAACAATAAACAAAATCATTAGGACACTTTCATGACCTGCAGTGATCTTGAGCAAGATCGGTGACACAGAATTAATCTTTAATCATTCCTAATGTGCTCTTACATATTTAATGTACACTCTAGTTACTGGTCTTCCCAAAGGGAGTCCTCTATTCCTTTTATTGTTGCTCTTTTAGGCAAGGATATAACTTGTGCTTGTGAGAAAGCCAAATTATTTAATACATTGAACTTTCTTTTATACAGCACAATTAATGTAAGCATTTATCCTCTTTTGATTGTGCCTTTGGAATCACATAACATAAAATAAGCATGAAGGCTTTCATAAGTGCAAGACTTTGATTACAGAGCAGATGTTTCAGGTTCCTTTTCTTTTATGGAAAATTTGGCTACTGTAATAATATGATCCTGTTCTAATTACTAATTATTTCAGCTTTAGAAATGTCTAATACTCTTTCTAAGACTTTTCAAAATTATATTTTTTTCTTGAAATTATAAAGCCTTTAGTAAGACAGCGTAAAACAAGTTTTATTTTACTGTACATGAAAAGTTAGATTTTGACAGATACAGAAAAATAATAACTCTGACATGAAATTGTTGTAGAATACTTTGCAAATATCAGTATCTTAAAATGCTGATTTTGACCAAAAAGATTATCATTTTATTTACCACTAGTGTGCATAGACAGCATTCTTTTCACAAGGGTGGTGTCTAACTCTAGGGTTTCTTGATGTTGAATATTTTCCGTTAAGGGGTATGAATGTAAAAGCAAGAATTGCTGCAATCACAACTTTCCTTTCTTTCCTGGTGAGCACCAAGCTCTCGAAAATCCTAGAAACATTTTTTGAACTACAGGGATTATGATGAGGTTCAAATAAGTGTTACTAGGATTTGGCAGAGCTTGGTGCATACTAGAAAAGACAGCATTATCCACAGTAAGTCCTGTTTTTATGTTCATGTTTCATAATGGAAAGAATCCAACATCTACATTTCAGAGTCATCTATTTCAATTCCACCATTATGAGGAATCGTCTAGGAAAGCTGCTTAGGCCACAAGTTGAAGACAGTCTCCTCACTCTGGATACCATATCACATGTTTGTTTGGCTGATATTTTGTTAAACCAAATGATGTGTACCTTCTTTGGTAATAAACAAAACTTAATAAAGTGATTTATAAAGAATAGTTTACTTTGTATACTAGATACATTGACAATGCAGAAAAAGCACACCCTGAAGACACTGGCTTCATTGGTATCCTGTAATATTTTTACTTTTACAGTGGTGGGTAGACTATTTTGCATGCATTATATTCTCTAGCCTACTCTTATGTTTAGGTATGGTCATTATAGCAGCAGGATTAAAAGTAGTTGGAATTGATGTCTACTATTCAAACAGTTACCCATAAAATACATTCTTCCAAATTCATACTAATAAAAAGTAAAACATTTAATGCGCAGTTTTATAGCAAAAGTCACTCAGGTTTTCATATTCATAGGCTCCATGCATGAGCATTTCATATGAAATATCACTCATTTCTATTTGTACGTTCAGCTTGAAAGCTTCTGCTCATTACTGCTCTATCCAAAATATTCTAGCAATTTGTAGAACAACGGGAACCATCAGATGTTATACGCACCTTTCTATAGCTATCACAGTCTGCTTAAACTAACAATGCAAATTGTTAAGAATCCTGCTGACATGTCTACCGTTATATTTGGGGAAAATCTGTCAGAACACTTACTTTTCAAAGACAAAAGATTGAAAATAAGAAGCACTTTATCCTTTGATCTGATATTCCTGTTCAAATGTATGTTATTTTAAAGCACAACAAGTTTATTTTAAGTGGCAGATCAGGAAAACGTATGTCTTTTTTTTGTTTTGCCGCTTTATGTATTCACAATCTACTTTTTTACTTTGAAGAAGATGGGAAAAAGAAAGAAGGGCAAAGCGAGCAAGCTAATTTAATGAAAACAGCCATAGAACATTGGCATTGTCTGTTCACATGTCATTATGATGGAAAACTTTAAGTGTACCTTTCTCCCTTACGATCCAAAGGAGGACTCTAATGAGTATGAGTAACACATTCATTTCCATGCCTATCTTTGTAAAGAGCATTTGTGATACAGTGCTAACACTATAAAGAAAATATACATAGCTTTATGCAACACTTTTTTTTATAAAAAATACTAAAATCATGTTATCCAAAGTAACTGCTTGAAAAAAAACAAGATTTCCTACTGACTTGGTCAGTCAGGCAGACAAAACACCTTCAGTCTTTGCTCTAAACATGTATGTAGATAAACCATGCTGTGCAAGAACATTGCTAAAAGATGTACATTTCATGTCCATTTGGCTAACCTTCATTCTACTCAGTTATCAAATTAGAGTTAGTAAAACTGTTTCTTCGTTTATATGCTCTGATGTAGATTAAAAAAACTTTTTAATAGGTCAGTGTAAAATATGACATCCAATGTACTATTTGTCAAAAAAGGACAGATCTTGGGTGATATTTACCCATATCCTCATTGACTGAATAGGAAAAAGCTCTGCTGAATGGGTCATTCTCAAAATCTCTTTCATTTACACTGAGGACTACCATTATCACTGAGTGACAGCCACTATACTTTTTTAACTTCTACAGTCAGGGCCATATTTGCTTTAAAGTACATGTGGTCCAGGGATGGTGGGCAACACTAAAGCACAATCTTTTAAAATTGGTATTTACTTTGTTCAACTTCAAATACTTGTGGGTAAATTCACCAAAACATCTGAAGAGGGTGGTGCAGTGCTGCTGAGAAAAGTAACAACATAAAGGTTTGAAGCAGTTAAATACAGTCATCTATTCTTTCTTTTCAAATTTTCAAACATACTCTGTAAAAGTGATTGGATGCTTTATGTTAAAGTGAGCAAATTCTTGCCCAAAAAAAGCAATACAAACTTACGTGTGCTGATGCCAGCAGAGCAACAGTTTTTGAAAATCCAGGCTTTATGAAGAATGTTCAGTATTCATCAGTTTTGGCAACTCAGATGATGGATAATTCCATCAAACTCTGTTTTCCCTGGTCAGTACCTAGACCTGTGCAGAGTAGAAAAAATCAGAGAGTGCAATGTGGAACCAGGCATCCAAAACATTCAGAAGTGTGCCAGGTGCTCAAGATCTTTCAGCAAGTTTAGGCAGAATGTGGCAATACAAGCAGACAGACGTCCATTGCTTTCCTTGCAGTGAGCTGCTTATTTCATTTCTTTAAATAGCAACAGAGCCATCTTAAAATAGGTCCACATACAACTCTTGTCCGTGCATTTTACAATTTCATGACAAAATCCATATATAATAACTGGGACAAGGGGAAGGGGTTTGTGTAGTGTATTATCAGTAATTTGTGACTATAGAAGCCTGGTAATAATATCAGATTTTCTCTCTACCACATTTGAATTGGTATGATTCATTAGTATCCCACCTGTATCACTGGCCTCACATTCTTCACATTTCTGCATTTTCCTGCAAAGAAAACATTTGGCACAGTTTTTTTTATTATTCTTGTACATTCAAGTATGATTGGGGTCTAAGGATAAGCTTTGCACTTGGATTAAACATGAGTTTGACTTTAATTCAGCCTGTTTGCAGTTTGGTGAATATTTAGCCAGTTTGTGTGCCCACCTGAACATCCATCTCAATATCCTATTATTTAAAATAAACCTGCTACTTTTCCTATTTTATGAGAAAGACAATGAGATCACTAGCGTTTCACTTCTTCTTTCCCTGTCCAGTCAGGGGAATGGGAGGAGACCTGTAAATAAAAATAAACAATGCATGGAAAAATCAAGTCCCCTGCCTTTCGTGTCAGACAAGACTGTAGTATGCATCAAAGTCAAGAAAATCTCAGGACTGGATGTAGATAAATACAAACATTTTTGACAAGATATATATATATATATATATATATATATATATATATATATACATATATACACACACACACACTATATTCCAGAAGTATTAGGACACCTCTCCAACTCATTGGATTCAGGTGGTCCGATCACCTCCGTGGCCACAGGTGTGTAAAGTCAAGCACCTAGGCATGCAGACTGCTTCTACAAACATTTGTGAAAGAATGGCTCGCTCTGAGGAACTCAGTGAATTCAAGCATGGTACTGTGATAGGTTGCCACCTGTGCAATAAATCCATTCATAAACTTTCCTTGCTACTAAATATTCCATCGTCAACTGTTAGTGGAATTATAATAAAGTGTAAGAAACTGGGTACTACAGCAACTCAGCCATACTGAAGCACACAGTGCTCAGAAGTCGTCAACTGTCTGCAGAGTTAATAGCTAAAGACCCACAAACTTCATGCGGCCTTCTAATTAGCAACAGTGTGCAGAGTATAATAATATATAATAACTCCTGCGCTATTACACAGTCAAACACTAAGCAGCCAGCACTCAAGTGCCACAACCTAGGCACCAAACACAGTCAAAATAAGAATCTATTAGTAGTGCAGCGCTACAAATTTATGTACAATAAAATAATAATAGAGACATATGTCCTGGATGGGAGTAGTTCTAGATAGGAGATTCAATAAGTGCTATACCAATATATTGTGCCCATTGCAGGAATTTGATCCTCATGCATAACCGGGGGTCCAAATGGATCTTCCTGATGAGATCACAAGCCCCAAGAGGTCTGAACATGGAGTTCGACCTCAATTGCTTCATCAGAGATTTTTAGGCTTTTTCCCCTGGAACAATGGTATATAAATGTCAGTCTATGTATGAAGACCTACCTAGGAGTATATATACTATAAGATTTTGCAGATATAATGTTTTTGTTATCTAGTATTCATTGTCTGGTGGTATATTTGAAAATGTATAAACATATTTTATTTTATTTATTTATCTACTATCAAGTATAGATCTGGTTTATTCTAAGATATGTTTTAGTTTAAGATGTATTATTGATTTTATTTGTGACATCACACTATTGGTGTATTTTGCAAATAGTGGTATCCCTCATATAATTACATAGGGGTATGTTTGTTTTTGCAATATATATTATGCCCTTATATGTGCATTTTATCTACACATATATTTTATATTTTATCATTTTAAATCTAATAAAGTTATGGTTTTAGTTTATTGGGGAAGGATCACTATTTATACATACTGCGATTACCCTCCAATATCTTACCATAAGTAATATTGGACATCTAGGCACTCACATTAATATAGGGATACACATGTTATCCCAGCACCTTATTTTCATTCAATGGATGTCCCTAAGTCGCAGAGTCAGTATGAACTACAATATCATGGCCACTTAGTCACCGCCCCCCAGACATGTAATTGACTGGAAGGAGAGATAAATAGTGCTCCGGCCCATGGTAGGTGTATATCCTGAGGAAGTCACGTGCACCAATCGTGAGGTAATGCGTAGATACACCAGTAGGAGGGGCCCGAGCGGTTAACGTAGTGATGTCATATCCGGTACGGGCGCCATCTTGGTGCACCCCAGCATTGCCCACACATGCAGTACACCCATAGTGTGGTGAAAACATCTGATGATATATGAGTAAGCATTTTAGCTTTGGCATTTTTTAATAAATTATTTTACACTATATTGGATCTCTTTGCTTCACTGGGGATGTATATGGAGTGATACCCGTCCTAGTATCAGGAGGCAACGTCTGGATACCAAAACACCAGAGGAGGAGAGAGTCCCACCATTACTGTTAAGGAGGATTCCACCCTTTGGAGGATTATAAAGAGGCATATCTAGCTCATTGGTCCTGAGGGGCCTGGGCAGGAAGGTTAGGGGGCACCCCTGTCGTGGTGGATTAACACACAGTTTGGAGCACTTGCATGAAGAGTGTTTTTGTTGTTTCACCTAATAGGACACTTATTTATCTTTAACTGTATGTGTCACTGGGAGTGACCCCCGGTTGTACATGAGGTTCAAATTTCTGCAATGGGCACAATATATTGGTATAGCACTTATTGAATCTCCTATCTAGAACTACTCCCATCCAGGACATATGTCTCTATTAATTTTTTATATGTACATGAATTTGTAGCGCTGCACTACTAACAGATTCTTATTTAAACAATGTGCAGAGAGCTTCTTGGAAAGGGTTTCCATGGCCGAGCAGCTGTATCCAAGCCTTACATCACCAAGTACAATGCAAAGCGTCAGATGCAGTGGTGTAAAGCACGCTGCCACTGGACTCTAGAGCAGTGGAGACATGTTCTCTGGAGTGACAAATCACATTTCTTTGTCTGGAAATCCAATGGATGTGTCTGGGTTTGGCAGTTGCCAGGAGAATGGTACTTGCCTGACTGCATTGTGCCCAGTGTAAAGTTTGGTGGAGGGGGGATTATGGTGTGGGGTTGTTTTATAAGGGTTGGGCTTGGCCCCTTTGTTCCAGTGAAGGGAACTCTTAAAGCATCAGCATACCAAGACATTTGGACAATTTCATGCTCCTAATCTTGTAGGAACAGTTTATGGATTTGTATTCCAACATGACTATGCACCAGTGCACAAAGCAAGGTCCATAAAAACATGGATGGGTGAGTTTGGGGTGAAGTCCTGACCTAAATCTGACAGAACACCTTTAGGATGAATTAGAGTGGAGACTGCGAACCAAGCCTTCTTGTCCGACATCAGTGCCTGGCCTTACATCTGGAAGTATGGTCAAACATCCCCATAGACACACTCTTAAACCTTGTAGACAGGCATCCCAGAAAAGTTGAAACTGTTATAGCTGCAAATGGTGGGCCAACTCAATACTGAACCTTATGGACTAAGACTGGGATGCCATTAAAGTTCATGTGTGTGTAAAGGCAGGCGTCCAAATACTTTTGGCAATATAGTCTGTGTGTGTGTATGTATATATATATAATGTGGGGGTTGTTTAACTCACATGTAGAGCTCACCAGCATTATACTTACCTGCTCTGTGCAATAGACTTGCAAGGAACGTCCTTGAAACTCCTCCGGAGACCCCCTCTTCACTGTCTGCCACCACAGCAAGTTGCTGGCTATGGCGGCAGACTTGCAGGTTCGCTACCAAGCTGGGCTGTGTGTGTCTATAGTTACACACAGCCTGACTCATTCTCCCTGCTCTCTGTTTACAATATTTGATTGACAGAAGCAGGAGCCAATTGCTCCCATTGCTGCCTCTCTGTCCTTTGAATGCAGGAGGAGAGGAGAAAGCTGCTACAGATGGTCACAGCACAGGACTCAGATAAGTATTTAGAAGTGTAAGGGGGCAATACGGCTACTGGGACATTTTCTTACCCTAATGCAAGGAATGCATTAAGATAAAAAAATGTCTTGCCTTTAGAACAACTTTAATGACTGTAGTCAAATTATCATTAAATGAAACACTACTGGCTGTAGCAGCCAGATGTTTGGGGTAATGAACAGGTCAAATCTGACAATTTAGTTCACCTATTTTATGAACCTCAAACAGCTAGAGGGAAGTTCATCCCTAATAATAATAATGGTGCTATGATGATAATAATTTTTAATAATTTTTTGCTACTGTTATCTCATATAAATAATAATATATTATATGATCGTCTTTTAAAAGTGGAAATTTTAAACTTCCTAATAACATATTTAATATTTTTATGGACAGCACACCAATACACAAGAAACATGAAACTTTCATTTGTTGTAGGCCTTACTCAGACCAGCTTTTAAAGAGTTACTGGCAGGCACGAGCATCTTTGTTGCCAAAAGGTGGAAGTGAAAGATGTACTGCTATATTTCATTTATAAATAAAATAATTGTAAGCATTATTTAAATCTGGTGGCTCATGAAAATTTGCATATTTATGTTGTCAGTTTTTTCTTCTAACTAAAAAGTAATTTGGACTCTGTCCAAGCTGTCTGACTTTTCATATGTCATTACATTCATAAATTAAGGGAAGAAAAATTATCATTAAGTATCCTTGGTTGTACATGATGAGTTCTATCCTACTCATTAGGAAAAGCACACATAGGCAGGTTTCAGTGGGATATTTCTACTGATTAATTTCAATAAAATCAACTCAATGACACATTGATTTTTATTATGTTTTGTTTGCCTTTCTGTGCTTTCCAATATTATGTGTGTTTAATTTCAATTATCTGACCTTTTCAAATTCCAATATAATTATGTGTCTTACAATCCATTATCTCCTCTCTTAATCTTTTGTGTAGTATAATAACAATGCCAAAGATTACCTTTAATTAATAGCTTTTAAAGTGGTATTTTAGAGCATGTATGACTTTAAAATAAAAAAAAACACTACTAAAATAACATTTGTTTAGAAAAAAAGACTACTAGTTGGCATTACTAAATACAAAAACTTCTGTAGGTGCAACTGAATTTGCAGCAATGTATATACATAGGGGTTAATTTAGTATAGGCAAATAGGCTATTCATTTTGCAGAGGGGTTTTCCCTTTGCAAGGAAATTTTCATTCAAAATCTCAAAGTTCACTTTGCAAAGAATGCACAATCATGTGCAAAGAAAATAAAAAAGACATTTTGCTTACACATGGTTGGATGATGAAAGTCATGTCATGTGCCAGGCTAAATGAAAATTCCCTTGCAAAGTGAACAGCTTATTTGTATATTTAATACAAATCATTGTGTTAACAGTAACAATGTATTAAAGGGAGTCTGTGCTAAACAGATAACATATTAGAGTCTCTGCAAGTGCATTTTCTTGTGCTTTTCAGAGTGCCCTGGGAGGCATAAAACTAGTTTAAGAGAAGAATGTTCCATTTTTTACCCCCTAAGTTGGTTGTGTGGTTCTGTAAACAACATCTTACTGTGCTAAGCCCTTACTGTATAAGCTAGAAATAGTAATGCATGCAAGGATATGAAAGGTAGATAACAATGTGTGTAGATTTGCCTGCTTTGATGCTCTAAACTAACAGCTGGGAAAATATTAGTCAGTAATTATGTTTAATATGTATACTGGGTGAAAAAACCCAAAGGGCAGCAACTCATAAATCCCAATCACAATTCACCTTTCTCTACACTTGCTGTGCTGTAATTGTAATGCACTGTAATGTGCTGTATTTTGAACTTAATTCTTTGCTACCTATACACTTTTACTGTGTGTTCTACAAAGACCAAAAAACTTAATGGGAACAAATCATCAGGACCAGTTAGCTTACACCCAAGAGTTCTCAAAGAAGTTAGCCAGGTCATTGCTAGACTGCTATTCTTAATCTTTAAGGAACGCTTACTGCCTGGAATGATACCAGTGGATTGTCAAAATGCTAATATGATACCAATATTCAAGAATGGGTCAAGATACCTACCTGGAAACTACAGACCAGTCAGCCTAACATCAATAGTTTGTATACTATAGGAGGAGATGATAATGGACTATGTCCAATAATTTGCTTATCAGAATGGTATCATTAGTGATAACCAGCATGAATTTATGAAAGATTGTTCTTGCCAGACCAACCTATTAACATTCTATGTAGACATGAGCTGTAATCTAGATAAAGGAAGGTTTGTGGATGTAGTGTATCTAGATTTTGCCATTTGATACGGTTCCCCATAAATGCTTAATCCATAAATTAAGGTTTGTTGGCATTGATGATAATGTATGTACATGGGCAGAAAACTAATTACATGGGTGTGTCCAGAGGGTGGTGATAAAAAGCATAAAGTCTGAATGGTCTGGAGTTATAAGTGGGGTACCTCAGAGCTCTGTCCTGGGTCCAATCTTGTTTAAATTGTTCATAAAGAATATAGAGGATACATAGTTCAATCCCAGTGTTTTCTGATGACACAATGCTACACAGAGCAATTACTTCACAACAGGATATAGCAACTTTACAGGAAGACTTAGATAAAATAGACGAGTGGGTAAATACATGGCTAATGAGGTTCAATGTCGGGAAATGTAAAGCAATGCACTTGGATCCTAAAAATATGAATGCAGGCTACACACTAGTGGGAGAACCTCTTGGAATCCAGGATGTAAAAATATCCAGGGGTCCTAGTTGATGTCAGACTCAGAAATAGCATACAATGCCAAGCTGCAGCAAGAAAGACCAGTATAATATTAGCATGCATTAAAAATGGTTGCTTTACTTGAGGGATAAAACTATAATTCTGCCATTTAACAAAACTTTGGTGCAGCTGCATCTCGAGTATACAGTCTAGTTCTGGTCACCAGTCCTGAGGAAGGATATGCTGAAACTGGAGAGATTCCAGAGAAGGGCAACACAACTAATAAGGGGACTGAAGGAACTCAGTTATGAAGAACAATAACAAACATTAAAGGGATAGTTCACCTTTACCAGAAAACTGCCTATGCAGATAAGGGGTGTCTGTAGATAAAAACAAACTCTGTAGCTCAGACTAAAGTTGAATAATGTCCTTGCTATAGGCGTAGGCCATTTACTTACCTCATGAAACTTGACTGGAATATTCCAAGGGCATTGCTAAGAACTTCTAGGATGTTGCTAAGCAAGGCCTAGTCATTTACTGCTCACCTCCTCCATTACAGGAGTGAGCTCAGATACACTGAGCTCAGAGCAACTACATCAGGGGGGAGAGAGAGCATGTGAGGGGGTCTTAACCAGAGAAAAAGCTCACTCCTGTGATGGTGGAGGTGAGCAGTAAATGACTAGGCCTTGCTTAGTAACATCCTAGAAGTACTTAGCAATACCCTAGGAGACATCATTGTCCAGTTTCACAAGGAATCTCTGCGGATGTTTACGCGCAACACAGCCTCGATTGACTTTAGAGGGGAAAACATTCAAATTTATAGTGATTTGTCCCCTATCACATTGTCTAAGAGATGTACACTTCGTCCGCTTACTCTTCATCTTCAGAAACATTGCATTATATACAGATGGGGCTTTCCATTCCAGTTAACCGTAACCAAAGATGAAACTCAACACTCAATCAGAGATCTTCAAGAAGGAGAGGCATTTCTACATAACTTAGGCCAGCCCCCTCTCCCAAACGAACCTTTAGCACTAGCACTACCCAAGCCAAGAGCGGTCAACAATCCTAACAAGATGTGGACCCCCGGCAAGATCCATAAACAGGACATGCCTCTCGATTCCTCAGCAGTCTCCTGCATCTCAGCTATCTTCTAATACCTGATGACATCATGCAATTCACAGCTGCTTCTACTTAAGACTCAATGTCTGTAGACATGTCTTGCCCATCAATTTGATATCCTTTTTGGGATACATCAGATATCCTATCTGGATGTTACCCTGTTATTTGCAGTTTAATTTGGAAGAGAGGAGTGAAGTTACTGCCTGGCCTTCATCCTCCCAATGTCATCCCCAAACATTTACAGCTATTGCTGTAGATGCCTGGGTGGCCTCTGTTGCTCCCGCCTCCTCCATACTTTGGTATCCTACTATGTTTGCAATCTTTTTTAGATTTGATTTTTTTGTGAATGCAAGTTTCTGAGATGCACTGGATGTGTCTTCCTTAGTTATTGTTTTTTGAGTTACTGTTTGTTGGAACAGCATGGTTTATTTGTCATATCACCCTGCATACAATTGCTTCATGTTCACAACACACCAATATGTATTTAAGACTATACTCTTGCAATGTTAAAGGTCTGAATTAAATGAGGAAGAGGTCGATAGCTCTTAGGAAATTCTGTCAGTCTAAAGCTATTATCCTTATCCAGGAAACACATTTCAAAAAGGGAAGCTCATTTAACTTTGACCTCAAGCATTTTCCTGTAGCATACTCCGCTATGGACAGCTCTGGTAAAGCAGGTGTAGCTATTCTTATCAGGAAAGGTTGTCCTATCTGGTTATCATCCTCTGCGCTAGACACCCAGGGCAGATTTATACAACTGCAATGTCAATATGGTGGCATCTATATTACAATTATTAATATATACGCTCCCAATACTAATCAATTGGTGTTCTTTAGAGACTCTATATCTCAACTTTTAGCATCTTCACATCCCTTCACGATTATTGGTGATACTTTAATTTAGCTATATCTCCCGCAAGAGATAGGAGATCCCTTTGGTGCCAACTGCCTTCAAAACCTGTGTTGAAACAATCCACCTCCTTCCATCAATGGATCAGGGGACAAAAGTTGTTTGATATTTGGAGAGTACAACACCCAAATGCTAAGCAGTTTTCGTTTTTCTCCCCCACACATCATATCTACACTAGAATATCTACTTTCAACCCCCCTATTTAAACAGACAGTGAGTTCTGATATTGTTCCTAACTCATGGTCAGATCAATCTTTTTTGGCTTTAGATCTATTTGTAGATCGATTAAATTCGCGCACATGCCATTGGCGCTTGAATGACACTCTTTTGTGTAAAGCAAGTGTCAATGCTTCTATTTTGAAAGCATTGCATTAATTTTTTTAGCTCAATAATGGATCTGTGTCAGCATCTTCAACTTTGTGGGAAGCTCATAAAGAATTTATTAGAGATAGTTTTATAATGGAAAGCTCACACTTTAAGAAATCTCAGCTCCACCAGAAAACTGACCTTATGAATCAATTATCCCAAGCAGAAAAAAAACTTATTGATTCACCCCCCTTACCTAAACTTCATTTAGATCAACTTAAGACATTTGAAGCTAGTTCTATAGCAAAGAAAATTTGGATGAGTCAGAAATTCTATCAATAAGCTAATAAGCCTCATAGGATGTTGGTTAATAAACTGAAAACACATTCGGCTGCTTCTGCTCCTGAATTTTTGTTTCAAACGGATGGCACTCCCATGTCTTGTCCTCAGCAGATTGCCCAAGTGTTTGAAGATTTATGTGATAAGCTTTTTAATTGTCTATCACCAGACATCCACCCCACTTTCTATAGAGATGCCTTTGATGCTTTTTTTTTCAGCTGTCCACATCCCTAAATTTAAAAGGGAAGATAGACTACTCTTGAACGCACCCATTACTATGGAGGAACTATGTGCAGTTGTTAAGGCACTCCCGTCGCATAAAGCTCCAGGTTCAGATGGGTTTTCCTACACATATTATAAGCAATTTATCGCAGAAATAAACCCTGCTCTATTGGAGTTTTATTCCTTCCTGCTGAGCAGAAAAGAACTTCATTCTCAGTTCCAACATTCTTATATCACAGTCATTCCCAAACCAGGTAAAAACCTTACGACCCCGGCTAACTATAGACCCATATCATTATTAAACACGGATTATAAAATATTTCATAAACTTTTAGCTAATCATCTGGCTCCTTTACTGCTCAAAATCATACACAATGATTAGGTGGGATTTATCTTGGCAAGACAGGCAGGAGATAACACTAGGCGTATGATCAATTTGGTAGATATACTTAATGGCTCACGTACACCAGCTCTACTGTTAAGTTTAGACATTCAGAAGGCATTTGACTAGTTGGGATGGCCCTACATGTTTGAACTACTGCAACATGTAGGAATACAAGGGCCTTTTTTAGAGCGATTACAGCACTGTAATTGAGACCTATCGCACAGGTTAAACTTCCCTTTGCCACATCTGACACCTTTCCCATGCTCAACAGAACTAGACAGGGGTGTCCTCTGTCCCTGCTCCTATTTGTGTTATGCCTTGAACCATTATCAGTGGGGATCATAGCACACCCTGATATATCAGGAGTGACTGTGAAGGGGAAGGAGTATAAACTTTCACTTTTTGCAGATGACCATTATTGACCATTACAAAACCACACTTGTCTTTGCCCACTTTACATAAACTTTTACAAGCTTTCAGTGACTTGCCTGGCTATAACATAAACACTTCAAAAATGGAAGATCTACCCCTCAATATCCCATCCCAAGATCTCAAATTACTTCAACAAAACTACTCTTATCATTAGTGCATGTCATATCTTGGCACCCATATAATCCCAACTTATGCTCATTTGTTTGAGGCTAACTATTACCCACTGTTTTTGGAAATGTATGCTCTCCTAAACCAGTGGGATGATTATAAAATATATTTACTAGGCAGGGTGAATGTGATAAAGATGTAAATTTTACCAAAGTTACTTTACCTTTTTGGCAATATTACAAAGTAAACTAAACACTCTACAGTGAGTGTTTCTTAGATTTATCTGACATGCCAGAAAACCTCAAATAGTGAAAATGGTTCTCCTGACATCTAAAAGCAACGGAGGTCTAGGGGTGCCAGTTATCATTAAATACTATCTAGCCGCTCATTTGCGACAAACAGTATCATGGTTTACCCACAAACCTCCGAATAGATGGGCAGAGATAGAATTAGGATATATTTATCTGACCCACACATGTTCACTGTTATGCCCTTTTCATTATGCATTACCCCTGTCTCCCCCAATGCTTGACTCTATGAAATTCACCCTCAAAATCTGGTCGACGTGTGAAATCCCAATAGTTGTTGTCTGAATGCTCTCCATTGTTGAATGTTTTGTATAATCCGGAGCTCCCAGATAGTTTGTCTTACCCACATGAGCTCTTGGGCAACCAATGGGATATTTCAACTCCGTCATCTGACCAATCGAGCTTTGTGAAGGATTTGGTCACTTGAGGAGACTATGGCGTGGAAACCACAATACCTGTAATGGCCAGATACTGTATACCTATTTACAATTTTGTCACTTTTTCCATGCCTTGAGCTCTTCTCTAGCACTTACTCACCCCACAGATTTTGAGAGGATAGGTGTCAAAGGTCCCTCCCAACAACATTTCATCTCCTCTTTATATAAACTACTCCTCAACACAGGGTCTCTTGTTAATAACCCTCACTGTTATATGAAGAGAAGGGAAGAAGACCTTAAATGCCCAATCTCTGTTGGCAGATGATCAGGGATTCTGCTACTAAGACCTCTTGTGTTCTGTACAAAGAAAATTTATATAAAATATTGTTACATTGGTACAAGACCCCTGTAGTATTACACATGATCAACCCAAATCTATCTGACAGGTGCTGGAGGTGCATGGGAGCACATTTTCTGGTTCTTTCCACAGATTACAGGTTATTGGGCTATGGTCAAGACGATCTTAGAGCAAGACCCACTACACTACTTCCTGGGGCTACCCTTTAAGGATATTTCACATTTTCTGGTTTCGTCCACAGATTACAGGTTATTGGGCTATGGTTAAGACGATCTTAGAGCAAGTGATCAATGTTAACCATCCTTTAGACCCACTACACTACTTCCTGGGGCTACCCTTTAAGGATATTTCACATTTTCTGGTTTCGTCCACAGATTACAGGTTATTGGGCTATGGTTAAGACGATCTTAGAGCAAGTGCTCAATGTTAACCATCCCTTAGACCCACTACACTACCTCCTGGGGCTACCCTTTAAGGATATTTCTAAACGGTCTAAAATGTTGGGAATACATATTCTGATGGCTGCTAGACGGGTGATACCACGACACTGGAAATCGGTCGATATCCCCTCACTACATCATCTTTTAAGTGCGATCTCTGAAATCAGAGAAATGGAATATCTTCCAACTCTAGTGGGTGATTACTCAGGTAATTTTAGATCTATTTGGGAACCATAGGATCATTCTCCCCTTAGTAGACTTCCTTCCCCCCCCCCCCCCATATAGCTCAGACAAATAATGTACTTCAACAATGTGCAGGTTTATGTAATTTTGTACTTATGCATTATGCTGTTTAACATGCTATCTATTCACACATCTTTTGTTTATGTTTTTTTTGTATTGGATGTGACTCTTTCAATGCAACGTTTACACCTACAGTGTTGTTGTAATTTTGTCTTGAAAAATGGGTTTCGGCCCTTAATAAAAATTTACAATAATTAAAAAGAAAAGTTAATACTTGTTCCATTTATATTGCCACCTCACCAAGCTGCTTACATACTATCCAGCCACTATACTAAATTTGTGGTGGCTATTGTCTCCTATAAAATAGACTCAAATGTTTATTTCAAGATAAAAACTGTCTCATCCCTCTTTTTATGGCCTAACCAAGCTGCTTATATACTGTCCAGCCAATGATTAATATTTTTAGTTATCGTATCTTAAGAGATACACACTAATCTTTATTGCAAGATAATACATATCTTCATATTTGCTGTCTATTAAAGTGTTCATGTACAGTCCTAATACCTGAAGTCCAAATTTTGAATATTTAGTAAATACTTAAGGATTAAGGGGATGGTAGGGAGCTTGCAGAATGTAGGATTGTGGTTTTGAAAGGCTTTATGTACTTTTAGAGATCTTTTTTGAGATCTTATCAACTTAAAACAACAGTTTTTTTGGTACTATAAAAAAGCTCACAAACTAAACTATACTATTGTCCATTGGACAATTTGTACAAAGTTCATGCCTGATGCATTTTCCAACAGCTTTCAGATCTGAAGTGGCTGCCAATTCCATCTTTCAATTCAGACCTATTACATCATGATAAAAAATACTCTGGTTTCACTGACAAAACACCCTTAAAAAGCCTTATAAAGTTAATATAACGAGGTATATAAGTACCTGAAATAAAATAAAATAAATAAATAAAATAAATGTTAAAGTTAAAAAAACGATTACACATCTAAAATATGTGATACCAGAAAATAGTTGCACTGATGTTTTGTAATCTCCAAATCATATTTTTTAATGAATTGGTGTTTTCCATGTCACTTTAGTCCCATTAGAAGAATGTGAAGCATTTGTGATGGCAGTGCCAAGTTTCCCTTGCCATTTTGACAACAGCATGCCTATTAGCTATGAATGTGATCAGAATTAATTATCAATATTAACCTACCACTCATTTGATGCTTAGTTTGTGATTTGTGGGTTTGAAGCAGGATTCAAGGAACACCACAGATCAAACCTGGATAGATTAAATCATCTCTATTGATGAGCAAATTTGTTTACTGAAAGCAGAATTAACCACTTGCCATCCTGAGGATTTACCCTCCTTAATGACTAGGCCTCTTTTTACTATTTGGAGCTGCACTATTTCACCTGATAATTGCGTGGTCATGCAATGTTGTACCCAAATGAAATTTATGTCCTTGTTTTCACACAAATAGAGCTTTCTTTTGGTGGTATTTTATTACTTGTGCGCTTTTTATTTTTTACACTATATACAAAAAAGACCGAAAATTTTGAAAAAAAAAACAATATTTTTTACTTTCGGCTATAAGAAATACTGTATGTAGTAAACTCAAAGTTAGTAAATTTAGTCCAAAATATATTCTGCTACATGGTTTTGGTAAAAATCCCAATAAGTGTATATTGATTGCTTTGTTTGAAAGTTATAGCGTCTACAAACTATGGTATAGATACTGCAATTTACGTTTAGACCATTTCACCATTAGAATATACCACCCTGCATCCACACACTTCTAATGGTGTGCACACATTAGGTCGCACAGTACCCCATATGGAAAAAGGATGACACCAAGCCCCAAACTATCTTGCCACTACTCCCCATGTAGACTGGGCATCCGGGGGGTTCCACATGACTATTTTTTCCCTTGTAAATCCGAAACTTATATGTATAGCCAGTTGCCCTCTCACAGGTCTTATACATCTTGACCCCATATGTGGCATGCTTGCTGGGGAGAAATTGTTTGAATGCAAGGTGGCCGGAAAAATTAATGAGGGACTCATCAATGCAGATTTTTTGCTGCGGATTATAGACATCTGCAAATTTTTGGTTAAGGTGATTTACAAGGGGCAGAATTTTGTGGAGCCGGTCAAATTCAGGGTCACTAGACAGAGTGGCCCTGATTCACTATTGGGCGTGGGCGCATATTTATGGGCTTAAGCCCAATTTTCATGGGCGTCCGTCATTTTTTACCCTGCAACCTAATTCACTATTGAGCAGAGCCCATAAGCAGATGCCCAATCTAATTCACAAAAAGACACACGCCCGAAATCAGACTCACAAAACAGACTTGCTAAGAAGCAAGTCTAAAACCATGAAAAATCACTGCAGAGACATGTTCACTTAGAAATTTGCTTTGCCAAATATCAGGACTTCACTTTAAACAATATCTGCTATTTCCAAAAAAATTAAAAATGTGTTAAAAATCGTTTTTTTCAAGGAAATCGACACAGTAAAAATCTAGAAGCCCGTGCAGTGTCTTTGGCAGATACAACTGAGCATGTGCAGAACACATTTTAGACTTCTGCCATGGGCGTTTGCTTTTTAGCCACTGACTAATAGTGAATCTGATTGTGGATTCCTCTGAGAGCCGACACTCGCTCGCGACTATTGTGTTTAATAAACAGCACTCGGCATATCTTCATGTAATCTAACTAGATTTCCTTAGTTCTAGTGATTCTATTTTTGTTTCTTATCCTTTATAATTATTTCTGTAATGATTTTACTTATTTCAAAGGTCTAGATAATATTTATTTTGACAGCTGAATGTAAAAATAAAGGTCCACAATAAAAAAAAAAAAAAAAAAAACAGCGTGGGTCCCCCCTCTCATCCATACCAAGCCCTTCAGGTCTGGTATGGATATTAAGGGGGAACTCCACGCTGAAATTTAAAAAAAAAAACAGCGTGGGTCCCCCTCAATATCCATACCAGACCCTTATCCGAGCATGCAGCCCGGCAGGTCAGGAAAGGGGGGGGACGAGCGAGCGCCCCCCCCCCTCCTGAACCATACCAGGCCACATGCCCTCAACATGGGGGGGTGCTTTGAGGCAGGGGGGCTCCCCCCCCAAAGCACCTTGTCCCCATGTTGATGAGGACAAGGGCCTCTTCCCCACAACCCTGGCCGGTGGTTGTGGGGGTCTGCGGGCGGGGGGCTTATCAGAATCTGGAAGCCCCCTTTAACAAGGGGGCCCCCAGATCCCGGCCCCCCCCCTACGTGAACGAGTCTGCGGTAGATGCTCCCGCAGACTCCTTCACAAAAAAAAAAAGTGTGGTGTAAAAAAAACACAGTACAGGGTCTTTGACAAGTCCTTTATTAAAACAATGTCCCCCGAAGTAGATCCAACGTCAATCACGGCGGCGGCGGCAGGGACCCGAAAAAAGAAAAAAAAAAAAAGGTTCCGCTCCCGTCGGAGGCTTCCAGCCATGTGAAGAAGAGGCTAGCTGACAGTTCTTATATAGGTATGGGGCGGGGCCAGCCGGGCACATCATCCCCGCCCCTTACCTATTTGAGAAATGTCACCCTGTCTCTCCGCTGAGGCTAACTAGCTGAATGCAGGAGACAGTCTGACATTTCTTATATAGCTATGGGGCGGGGCCAGCCGGGGACATCATCCGAGTGACCCGCCCCATGTCACATGCTTGCTGTTCCCGGCTGGCCCCGCCCCATAGCTATATAAGAAATGTCAGACTGTCTCCTGCATTCAGCTAGTTAGCCTCAGCGGAGAGACAGGGTGACATTTCTCAAATAGGTAAGGGGCGGGGATGATGTGCCCGGCTGGCCCCGCCCCATACCTATATAAGAACTGTCAGCTAGCCTCTTCTTCACAAGGCTGGGAGCCTCCGACGGGAGCGGAACCTTTTTTTTTTTCTTTTTTCGGGTCCCTGCCGCCGCCGCCGTGATTGACGTTGGATCTACTTCGGGGGACATTGTTTTAATAAAGGACTTGTCAAAGACCCTGTACTGTGTTTTTTTTACACCACACTTAGTTTTTTTGTGAAGGAGTCTGCGGGACCATGTACCGCAGACTCGTTCACGTAGGGGGGGGGCGGGATCTGGGGGCCCCCTTGTTAAAGGGGGCTTCCAGATTCTGATAAGCCCCCCGCCCGCAGACCCCCACAACCACCGGCCAGGGTTGTGGGGAAGAGGCCCTTGTCCTCATCAACATGGGGACAAGGTGCTTTGGGGGGGGGGAGCCCCCCTGCCTCAAAGCACCCCCCCATGTTGAGGGCATGTGGCCTGGTATGGTTCAGGAGGGGGGGGGCGCTCGCTCGTCCCCCCCCTTTCCTGACCTGCCGGGCTGCATGCTCGGATAAGGGTCTGGTATGGATATTGAGGGGGACCCACGCTGTTTTTTTTTTAAATTTCAGCGTGGAGTTCCCCCTTAATACCCATACCAGACCTGAAGGGCTTGGTATGGATGAGAGGGGGGACCCACGCTGTTTTTTTTATTATTTATTTAATTCACGGAAATAATTTAAAATTCAGCTGTCAGTGGGAAACCCCGATGACAGCTGAAACATTCCTTCTGTCCCTGCAGAGAGCTCCGCTATTATATTTGACATTAAAAAGTATAGAGACTGCAACATTGTATCCATTTGTATCCATTCCGGATATAGATGTTTTTATTCGGATACAAATAGATACAATGTTGCAACCTTTATACTTTTTAATGTCAAATATAATAGCGCAGCTCTCTGCAGGGACAGAAGTAATTACTTCGCTATTATATTTGCAGGCCGTAGATGGGGCGAAAATCGAACAATTTTTTTGCCATTGGTGGTAACGTCGGCCCATTGAACAACCGATTTTTTTTTTTTAAAACGGTCAGTTTTCGCCCCATCTAAGGCCTGCATTTTTCTTTTTCTTATTCTTTTTTTTTATTCTTTTTCTTGCAGGTCATGGCTCATGTGCAGATTATTTATCTGTTAAAAGATCAGCCAATTTGCCGATCATTGTAGCTAAAATCGGCCGATCTGCAAAATCGGCCAATTTTTATCCAAATTTACCAATTAAAAAAAGTTGCAAAATCCCCAAAATTGGCTGACCAATTAACCCACTAACGGGCTGAAAATCAGCCGATTTTTTTTGCGGACGATTTTAGACCCATGTAAAGCAGGCCATAGATGGGTCTAAAATCGGCCGATTTTTCTGCCGAAAAGAAAATCGAACGATTTTCGGGCCGTTAGTGGGTTAATTGGTCAGCTGTTTTTCGGGATTTTGGCACATTTTTTTTATCAGTAAATTTGGAACAAAAAATTTTCAACTTTACTGGTAAACAAAATATGCTAAAATCCCAAAAAATGGCTGACCAATTATCCCAATAACGGAAGAGGCCCTTGTCCCCATTAACATGGGGACAAGGTGCTTTGGGGGGGAGCCCCCCTTCCCCAAAGCACCCCCCCATGTTGAGGGCAGGTGGCCTGGTATAGTTCAGGAGGGGGGGCGCTCGCTCGTCCCCCCCCCTTTCCTGACCTGCCGGGCTGCATGCTCGGATAAGGGTCTGGTATGGATTTTGGGGGGATCCCCAAGCTGTTTTTTTTTATTTCAGCGTGGAGTTCCCCCTTAATATCCATACCAGATCCGAAGGGCTTGGTATGGATGGGAGGGGGGACCCCACGCTTTTTTTTTTTTTTTTTACATTCAGCTGTCAGTGGGGAACCCCGCTGACAGTTGAAACATTAACACATGGCTGTCGCTCCTACCATCCCGCATGAGTTATGTTATCAACTCATGCAGCATTTTAGTAGCGAAAACCAATGCAGCGCTCATGTTTCAGCTGTCGGCGGAGTTCCCCACTGACAGTTGATGTAAAAGTATTGCAGGGAATTATAAACAATTTGTAAAAAACCCGGCGTGGGGTCCCCCCTCCCATCCATACTAAGCCCTTCGGGTCTCGTGTGGATGTTAAGGGGTAACTCCACGCTGAAATTAAATAAAAAACAGCATGGGGTACCCCCCAAAATCCATAACAGATACTTATCTGAGCATGCAGCCCAGCAGGTCAGGAAAGGGGGGGGGGACAAGCGAGCGCCTCCCCCCCCTCCTGAACCATACCAGGCCACATGCCCATACCAAATTATTCAAACATTTGTAAACAGACCAATTAACTGAAATGGTTTGGCATTTGTACCCCAAATATGACGTTCCCTGAGGCATTGGTAAACCGAGGTACGCCTGTATTAGTATTGCAATCCTTTGTATTGGGATACATAGAACAATCATACATGTGAATTGGCAACATAGCACAACATTTGTGTCACATTGGAGATATCTGGTAGTTACACTGAACTTGCCCAGGGACCTAAGATTGATTCACAGCACAGAAATACAGGCTGGATTAGCAATGTAGCTCCGTGGATTAGTGGTTAGCACTACTGCCTCACAACTCTAGGGTTGTCGGTTTGAATCCCAACCACGGCAAGGAAGTAGTATGATCTCCGTGTGTGGCTGTCTTCAAATAGATGTTCTGGCAACATCTTTGCTTTCTGTCAAAGTGATCCCTAAAATGTGAATTAGAATGAGGCCTTGTCTGTTGAAACACCTTCAAAGCTGCACCTTATGTGAATGTCATACAATGGGGTAAGATAAGAGCCTGGAGCACTAATAGATTTGATAATGATGGTTTACACTCAACCCACTTTTGTGAAGGATTTGGCAAGCAAAGAGCTGACAGAGAGAGAGAAGAGCGAGCCAGTGAGATGAAGAAGAGTGAGCGAGAAAAACATACTGAAGAGTGATAAAGAGAGACATACAGAAGAGTGAGCGAGAGAGAAGAGCGAGCCAGTGAGACAAAGAAGAGTGAGCGAGAGAGAAAAGACTTGGTTGGTGAATCCACACATCAAACTTGTCACAAATACTGGTATGGATTTTTCCACCAAATGCAAAGCAGACCGCACGCCTTCAAAGATTTATTTCCTTTGTTAATTCTCCTGCTTCGTTCACACTATATGCAAATGAAAATTACTGTTTAAGTTGCCAATTTTACTGTGTTTTCTAGAGAATTACTAACTAGTTGTGTTTTCAATTGTGTGTAGCATTGCGATTTCTATTTGAGTCTAGATGTTAAATTGCTAATAAATGGCCAAAATCTTCAAATACCTTTGAACTCTCACTGCAACAAATGGCGTACGTTAATACACTCACATTCACATTCATTATATCCAATATCAGGTACCATGTCAATTCACAAATCGCACCTGAAATTGCACACCCTGGATGCGACTTGTCATGCGATTGGCATGGCCAGCAACTTGCCCTTTGCATGGCAAATTGCACACAATGTTACTGGGGGCTAACACCACTGTCACATCTAATCCGATGCGGCAATTGCCCAACTTACAGTGAAGTTGCACGAGTTCACAATCCAATTGGATGTGAACAGAGCCTACAGTGGCCAATAGGGTGCGACTTGGTCTACGATTTGCAAGTCGCCTGTAATGCCAATTGCATGGCAATCGCAAACAATGTTACTGGGGGCTACCCGGTCACATTAAAGCAGATTTCTAAGTGGTGTTATTGACACCACAGTCACATCATGTGACTTGCATAGAAGTTGCATGATTTCAAAGTTAGGGTACATGGTGATTTCAAGTGCAATTTGCAAGACAATCGACACCGATCTCTCAGCAAATTGCATGAAAAGTAGTGTATTCATTACTCTATTATTACTTGCGGCTCCAACCAAGTTTGAACCACAACAATATGAACGCTCCAATAGCGTGCACATTGAGTGGGACTTGGCATGTGATTTGCACAACATGCAAGTTGTAAATCGTCTGCAAAGTCGCACCCTATTGTCTGCTATTAGAGTGACCACATGGGTGCGTTTCAAACACTGATTTCTATAGTAGTACATGTACTACTTTAGTGGCAATTTGCATAGAGATCTGTGTCAGATGTCTTGAAAATTGCATTAAAATGGTCAACTTTACTGTAAGTCGCAGGATTTGTAAATCAGCTTTGCCCAGAGTGTAATGTTTGGTGATGTTTGATTTCTGGAGTGTTTTACCAATTGATGGGAAATTCACCATACTAGTCAAATCGATTTGTCATTTTCAGTATTGCATACAAGATGTGGTCATGTGACTGTCTTAACTCATGCGAGAATCTGGAGGGAATTGTGACCATAGTAGCAATAACGGTTCCAATTGGGGTTCCCTTTCACATCCCTGCTCAATGTTCTGTGGTATGCTGCACACGTACATTTCACTGTATATTTCTTTCTGATTTGTGGGGCCTGTATACCAAGGGTTAATGCAGGTAGGAAGCGGATTCATCAGGTGAAAACACTTTCACTGACCAAATTAAGGTCAGTGGTGGGTGTGGCTTCATTGGGTGTGGGGCCTTGTTTGGCACGCTCCAAATACAACCTAGCTTATATAAAGATGTGCAGTAGGGAGTGATTTGGCCTGTTACTAGGCCGGGTGGTTTGTGACTAAGTCCTTGCTTGTAGTGGTTTGGGGGAAGAAGAGATTTTGTGCTGAATTGCCCCAGACACCACCCAGGCTGTGTTTGGAAGTGGGCTGGAAATGTTTGCATATTTTTGGCCTTGTAAAGTGTTTGTGTGTTATTGCACAATGATTGTGTTTTTTCTCTTTGCATTGAAAGCCTCACACATGTCAATCGTTTTGTTTAAAATCTGCTCTTGTTTTAATTTTGCTTGCTTATTTAGACTCCAATGCATTTTTCTGACAAACCTGCTGACAAATGTATGTGTAGGGGATTTGTAGAGGTGGGAGGGGATTTGTAGAGGTGGGAGGGTTTTTTTTCACATGCTTTGTTTTCTTGATATTTTGATCTGAAGACTTTTTTTTTTGAATGGATCTTTATACTACGTGATTGTGTAAGTAAATCCTATGTGCATGAAAATGTTACTTGATTCATCTTCCCCTTTGTTTCCTGCTATAACCTGAGCACACACAGTTCACTAGAAGTATCTTTAGATTGTAAGCTCTTATGAGCAGGAGTGTTTTATTTTTGCCACATCAATCCTATTTTTGTGACTCACCAAGATATTGACTGTACCTACTTGTTCCTGCTGACCAAATAAATGACGATATATTTGATCAATAAATATTTGACCGATGTTTTTGTGTTTATTTTATGTTCAATATATGAACAACCTTAATAGTTACTTTGTATACTTATATAATCTGCTCAAATGTAGCTTGTAAGAGCGTGAATATGCAAGTGTGTGCAAACTGGCTTTTTCAAAACCAAAAAAAAAAAACCCACTTGCACCACAATATTATGTACTAATGAATGTCACATTCACTGTGCAGCCAGCTACAGGTTTTCTACAATTCGATTTACAGTAATAAAATAGTCCACACTTTGTTGATTTTTGACCTTTGGCAACAAATATTAGCCAAGGTTAAAAAAAACAAATCAATAAGAAACACACATTTGAGAAAGCTATCATAGCCGCACATAAAAATGCGCGATTGCAAACAAATAAGCACCAAACAGGTGTCCGCATGGCGCATGAACGGCTATCCTGGAAGTCCGTCATCACGTGCGCGCGCACCCGGAAGTGGTTGTGGGGAGTGTAAGTGGATGAGAAGTGGTTGGAGGTTTTGTGTTGGTTGAAAATTTTGATAACCTTATTGGCATTTGGACATGGCGAGAGCACAGTTATCAACTGAGGAGATGATCCTTATATGTACAGTAAGTGTGGCCATTGCAAACATGTTTATAACATGTGAGGGACAGGTAATTGCAATTTTGTGGGTGGGGCCTAGCAGAATCTCACTTGGTGCACATGCTACTTATCTGTACGTTAGCTCCTGGGTATTGATGGGTCAATGATATTAACCACTTGCCTACTGGGTACTCCTACCCCCTTCCTGTCCTGGCCAATTTTCATCTTTCTGCACTGTTACCCTTTGAATGACAATTGTGCGGTCATGCCACATTGTACCCATCTTAATATCAGTTTTTTCAGACAAATAGAGCTTTCTTTGGGTGGTATTGACTTGCTGCTGTGTGTTTTACTTTTTGCTCGATAAACCACAAAATAGCTCATAATGAATAAAAGTCTGTTTATATTATAACATTTGGTAAACTGGTAATTTAGCAACACTGATGTGCGTTGATGAGGCAGCACTGGTGGGTGGCACTGCTGGCCACAGGTGGGCGTAACTGTTGGGTGGCACTGGTGGGCACTGATCATCGGGGCCGACCCCTGCTTTGATAACTGCTGGTTCTCGGCAGTACTTTCCACACATTCTGATAGCGTGATGAAAGTGCAGCCAAGACCCGGCAAATGCATTTCCCGGTGATCAGCGTGTCATTGGACATGGCTGATCACATGGTAAAAAGCCGCTGTGATTGGCCTTTACCACATCACGTGATCAGCTGTGTCCTTAGGACACAGCAATCACGGAGAGCGCGTTCTGCCAGGATGTCATATGACACCCTCCCAGAGCTGCCTGGATGCAGTGTAGCGTTATTCGGCTATCTGCGGTCGCCCAATAGGTAACCAGCTAGGCCTTCATGGCTAATCTTTGAATATCTGGACATGTATACTGCGTATAATGCATTACATTCTACAATGTGTTGGTGTACATGGTATTACAGTGTGCAATGCGTTGCTGGATTCTGCATGACAGTGGACAGCGTATCACAGTGTGCAATGCGTAGCTCCATCCTGCATGACAGTGTACAGTGCATTACAGTCTACAATGTGTGGGTGTACACGGTATCACAGTGTGCAATGCGTTGCTCCATCCTGCATGATAGTGTACAGTGCATTACAGTCTACAATGTGTGGGTGTACACGGTATTACAGTGTATTACAGTGTGCAATGCGTTGTACACTGCAGTGTGCACTAAAGCATTTTACACTCATGCACTGTACACACTAAAGCATTTTACACTCATGCACTGTACACACTAACGCATTTTACACTCATGCACTGTACACACTAACGTATTTGACATTTTTAGTGTGCAATGCGTTAGTGTGCAATGCCTTGGACAGTACAATACATGTGCATACCCTGAAAAAGGGTCCTGCACATTTTTGGCCCGGATGCGGTGCAATTTGAGGTGTGCAAAATGTTTGTCTCTAATTGCAACGCACACAAATTGCATGTGATTTGCCCAGGAGTGCGGTGTTAGACCACAATGCATGTATGTGAAGCCAGAATAAAAGGATGTGGATTTTGTCTACTTTTACTTGCGCATGTTAACATTATGTAAGTGCATTTTTTTTCTGTTTAACATGCTATAGAAATGCAACATGCATTTGGATGGAGTGTTTTTGTATGTGCATTTTGGAAGTATTCTAAACACACATTGACCCTAGGGCCACACCATATCTTATGCAGGCCATAGATGGGTCGAAAATTGGCCGATTTTTCGTCCGAAAATAAAATCGGCCGATTTTCGGATCGTTAGTGGGCTATTTGTTCGGCCGTTTTTCGGTATTTTGGCAGATTTTTTTTTTCGGTAAAGTTGGAAAAAAAAACGTCCGAATTTGCCGATCGGCCGATTTTCGCGGCAATGATGGGCAAATTGGCCGATTTTTTACTGATAAAAAATCTGCACATGAGCAGTGACCTGCAAGAGGAAGACAAAAAGAAGAAAAAGAAGAAGAGGATGAAGAAGAGGATGATGATGAAGAAGAAGAAGAGGATGATGATGATGAAGAAGAAGAAGAGGATGAAGAAGAAGAAGAAGAGGATGATGATGAAGAAGAAGAAGAGGATGATGATGATGATGAAGAAGAAGAAGAGGATGATGATGATGATGAAGAAGAAGAGGATGATGATGATGAAGAAGAAGAGGATGATGATGATGAAGAAGAAGAAGATGAAGAAGAGGATGATGATGAAGAGGATGATGATGATGAAGAAGATGATGAAGAAGAAGAAGAGGATGATGATGATGATGATGATGAAGAAGAAGAGGATGATGATGAAGAAGAAGAGGATGATGATGATGAAGAAGAGGAAGAAGAAGAAGAGGATGATGATGATGATGAAGAGGATGATGATGAAGAAGAAGAGGATGATGATGAAGAAGAAGAAGAAGAAGATGATGATGAAGAGGAGGATGATGATGAAGAAGAATAAGAGGATGATGATGAAGAAGAAGAAGAAGAAGAGGATGATGATGATCAAGATGATGAAGAAGAAGAGGATGAAGAAGAAGAGGATGAAGATGATGAAGAAGAAGAGGATGAAGAAGAGGAGGATGATGATGAAAAAGAAGAAGAGGATGATGATGAAAAAGAAGAAGAGGATGATGATGAAGAATAAGAAGAAGAAGAAGGATGAAAAATGAGAGGAATTCCAGTATGGCAAAAAGTGTCCCTGCAGTGAGCTCCGCTATTTCTTTGACAGTTCCTTGACATTTACAGCGGTTGCAACATTGTATCTATTTGTTTCCGAATAAAAACATCTGTATCCTAAATGGATACAAATAGATACATTGTTGCAACCGCTGTAAATGTCAAGGAACTGTCAAAGAAATAGCGGAGCTCTCTGCAGAGACACTTTTTGCCGGCTGTAGACAGGATGAAAATCGGCCGATTTTTTTTTTACCATTGCTGGCAACGTCGGCCGCTTGAACAACCAATTTTTCATTTTTTAAAAGAAAAATCGGCCGTTTTTCTCCCCGTCTATGGTCTGCATAAGCATTAGTGTGCCTGGGGGAGGGGGGGGACCTTTGGCCTTTCCAAACACAGTAGATGCTCCAAGAATGTTTCCTTGAACTCTTGAAATGGTTAAAAAGGAAAGACACTCTAGATAGCCTGCACTGAGAATTGACTGTCATGATGACGTGTCAATGATTATTTGCTCTCATTTTTCAGGAGTGGTACTGCTTGCGGTTGAAGCTGGTAGAAATCCACCTTCACGTCCTCCACTCACCTTCACTCGTGGCCAGTGGATATTTTGTGGCTGCAGGCAAGAACTGGCATCGAGGACCTGCATAATGACCCTGGCATGCCAGAGGTGGTTTGGAAGCAGCACAGCAATTTGACCATCCCTTTCCTCTATGTTGGTTTTAGGGGTGCAGAATTGCTTCTCGTTCGTGAACGGACTGTCGCCGGATATCAGAGTCCCCATATTTTCAAGATATGTTTTAGCCATGTTGGCTTATTTTTATGTTATTTTCCAAGTGTGTCGCACCTAACCGCACAGTAGTGTGGTGCCATGCGTATTTGTGGCTGTGAATGGGGCTGTTTTTAATAGACGTGTGTAGGTGCAACAACGTTTTCATCATGGTACCTGCGCACATCTACATAGGGCATTGCATTTCTTTGCTGTGCTGGAAAATGTGTGTTCTTGCATGCGTTTCTGCACCACCAATGGTGTGAACAAGTCCTAAGGGCTGGTTCACACTATAGAAACAGTCTAGATGTGTTCCTGATGGGTTTTTTTCATGCCCTTTTGGCATGCATGTTTAGTGTGTTCCAGTACATTTTGAATGCGTTTTGGACATGTTTACATTGCATTTTTATATCCCTTCCACTTATTTTTTTCTATTTTCTTTGTATTCAATGTAGTTAGGGACATGTGCGTTTTAGTACATTCAAGGACGTTTCAATGTGTTCCAGTACAGTTCTGTGCAGAAACAATGCAGCGTGGTCAACTTTGTTTACAGCACCTGCAATGCACTGAAAATGCAAGTGCTGATGTGAACTATGACATTGACAACCATATAACCTTCTTTCTGTGCGTTTGTGATGCCGAAAAAGCAACTGAAACACATGTAGTGTGAACTGGCCCTAAAGTTTATTAGAGGTCAGGGAACGGGACTGACCAGGAATTGTGAATTCAATCAGACTAGTGGTGAGATACAATCAGCAATTGTATAATAATGTGAGATCTGAGCTGTAGCTGATAGAAAATGAGACACATTCACTTGATCAGTAAATAGATAGTTAAAGAGTGGGGCGGTGATCCATAGATTTGCATATAGGACAGGTGATGGCGGGGTGGGGGAGGGGGTCAAGTTGTATAAGGAGACAGATTTAAAAGAGAAAAATGTTACAATGAAATATACACGGCATGAAAATGGCACATTTCCTAATTGGCAGAAGAGTACATTCATCCACTTTCTAGTCATTAGGCAAAATCATAATTGTTTGATCAATATTCCTGGCACTGACACAACCCAGAAAATTGATCTCCATTTTTTAGGATGTAGCCATGACCGGGATTAGAACCCATGACCCAAGTGCTGTAAGTTCTGAGCTCTAACCACTAAACCACTGTGGGAGACACAGTTTGAGCTATAATGTAGAATAGTTCCATTGTTTGAAAATGATAGAGCGAGCGCTGGTCAAATTATATAGACTACTAAAATGGTATTACACAAGATAAATATAACCACGAACAGTAGTGCATGAACTCGTGAAAGGTCATCCACCCCTGTGACAGTGTACTACACTATTGAGCACCTTTCTGGCTCCTGTGGCTGAGCTAATTCCTCCCCAGGACCATTTGGGCACCCACCCTGATGGATGGATGGATGGAGCTGGATGACTAACCCATAACTGCCAGCATACCGCTGCACCCCCAGATGTGTGGAGTGTATAACCCATACACATTAATACTTTTGTTCTGGTGAGTGTAGACCAGTCCCAAGGGTGGTTTACCTTTCACGAGTTCATGCACTACTGTCTGTCACGGAGAGACCACACGTGCCATTCATAGGCACTCTCTGAGTTGGTACTCTCACACGAAGGACATTCCATTATTCAGGAATGATTCTATGAACTTATTTTAGCACCATTTACAATATTACATCATTGTTGCAATTCTTTGCACTTTTTGGTTTTTACATGCGTTCATTATTGATCACATGCATTTATAGCGCTGCACTTGTCTTTACCATAGAATAGTTACGTGATTAAAGAGAATGAAGATATATAATTATATTGGGAAATTAGAAGTATATAAATTATTTGAGATATAAGTGTGTAAATGTTTAACATTTGAGTACAGAATGTATGACATTCATTAGTAAATGCATTAGTTTCCTGATCATTTTGGAGACACAGCAAGAAAATAAATAGAAGAAAATAGAAAATTCTAATACAGGTGTACAGGTGTATTTATAACATTCTAAGAATTCTTTTGCCATCATGAAAACGCCAATGTAAATAAAGCCCACGCTTGTGCGCCATCTAGCGAACATATCCGGTATTGCACCTAAAAATGTGCCAGTGATAGCAAAGTAGTCAATAGACGCTCGTCAATGAGCTTGCTAGACGCTGGTCAGACGACTGATTGATTGACCGGAGTCTGCCTGAATGGTCAGTCTCTGCTATTACACTCACATCTTAGTGAATCAGGGCCAGTGTGTCTGTCGTTGAAATGCATAAAACACATTATACTCTCATACAGTCAGGTCCATAAATATTGGGACATCGACACAATTCAAACATTTTTGGCTCTATACACCACCACAATGGATTTGAAATGAAACGAACAAGATGTACTTTAACTGCAGACTGTCAGCTTTAATTTGAGGGTATTTACATCCAAATCAGGTGCACGGTGTAGGACTTACAACAGTTTGCATATGTGCCTCCCACCTGTTAAGGGACCAAAAGTAATGGGCCAATTGGCTTCTCAGTTGTTCCATGGCCAGGTGTGTGTTATTCCCTCATTATCCCAATTACAATGAGCAGATAAAAGGTCCAGAGTTCATTTCAAGTGTGCTATTTGTATTTGGAATCTGTTGCTGTCAACTCTCAAGATGAGATCCAAAGAGTCAGTGAAGCAAGCCATCATTAGGCTGAAAAAACAAAACAAACCCATCAGAGAGATAGCAAAAACATTAGGCGTGGCCAAAACAACTGTTTGGAACATTCTTAAAAAAGAAGGAACGCACCGGTGAGCTCAGCAACACCAAAAGACCCGGAAGACCACGGAAAACAACTGTGGTGGATGACCGAAGAATTCTATCCCTGGTGAAGAAAACACCCTTCACAACAGTTGGCCAGATCAAGAACACTCTCCAGGAGGTAGGTGTATGTGTGTCAAAGTCAACAATCAAGAGAAGACTTCACCAGAGTAAATACAGAGGGTTCACCAATGTAAACCATTGGTGAGCCTCAAAAACAGGAAGGCCAGATTAGAGTTTGCCAAACGACATCTAAAAAAGCCTTCACAGTTCTGGAACAACATCTTATGGACAGATGAGCCCAAGATCAACTTGTACCAGAGTGATGGGAAGAGAAGAGTATGGAGAAGGAAAGGAACTGCTCATGATCCTAAGCATACCACCTCATCAGTGAAGCATGGTGGTGGTAGTGTCATGGCGTGGGCATGTATGGCTGCCAATGGAACTGGTTCTCTTGCATTTATTGATGATGTGACTGCTGACAAAAGCAGCAGGATGAATTCTGAAGTGTTTTGGGCAATATTATCTGCTCATATTCAGCCAAATGCTTCAGAACTCATTGGACGCCGCTTCACAGTGCAGATGGACAATGACCCAAAGCATACTGCAAAAGCAACCAAAGAGTTTTTTAAGGGAAAGAAGTGGAATATTATGCAATGGCCAAGTCAATCACCTGACCTGATTCCGATTGAGCATGCATTTCACTTGCTGAAGACAAAACTGAAGGGAAAATGCCCCAAGAACAAGCAGGAACTGAAGACAGTTGCAGTAGAGGCCTGGCAGAGCATCACCAGGGATGAAACCCAGAGTCTGGTGATGTCTATGCGTTCCAGACTTCAGGCTGCAATTGACTGCAAAGGATTTGCAACCAAGTATTAAAAAGTGAAAGTTTGATTTATGATTATTATTCTGTCCCATTATTTTTGGTCCCTTAACAAGTGGGAGGCACATATGCAAACTGTTGTAATTCCTACACCGTTCACCTGATTTGGATGTAAATACCCTCAAATTAAAGCTGACAGTCTGCAGTTAAAGCACATCTTGTTCGTTTCATTTCAAATCCATTGTGGTGGTGTATAGAGCCAAAAATGTTAGAATTGTGTCGATGTCCCAATATTTATGGACCTGACTGTATCTATGCCTGGCGATGACAGCAGAGAACATGGGCATATGATGAATTGGGTCTGTGGACCAATACAACCATAGTTAATTTTTTTTAGTAATGCCCATGTTGAGGGTTAGGCCCCCAAAAAATTTTAATTTGGAAACCGTAATGGGTTTCCATGCGACTGGTCTGGCAAGGTTTGAATTTGGGTTGGAGGCGATAAATTGTTGTGCATATAAATTGCTTTGATCCACAATCAATGCATACAGATCTTCCGTGAAAAACAGCTCCAGAAAATCAAGTGGAGTAGATAAATTTGTTGCCACCTAAATTCCGGGTTGGGCAGTGAATGAGGGAAGTATGGGTGCTGCTTTTGCAAACACTGCGGTTTTGTGTGCAATGTATTAAGTGACAGTCACCTACTGACCCTGTACTTGCTGGAGGTGAAGGGGGGGGTAAGCATAGGGACTAAATGCAGGTGCTGGCAGGTGCCGTGGCTGGTCCCACTAACGATGTGTTTTAGGGGACGCTATACTATTGTGAACGCTGCTATAGTGCTGATCTGATCAAAGATATTTATCCGTTCAGAGACTATACTAGCAATGGAGGTTTATTGTGTATGAGCCTGTTCCTGGCAATCAAGGGGTTAAATGTGATTTCTGGTGTACAGATGGGCAATCTGAAGCTATTTGGGAGGGGAGTGAAAACCACGGGAGCGCAAATCACGTATATATACGCGAGTTTGTGCACCCGTGCCACCCTGTAGCAGTATTTCTGCTATAGGGTAGTCAGGAAGCAGTTACAGTAGCGGTTTGTGTTACGGCACTGCGTTACTTTAACTGACAATTGCGGTCATGCAATGCTGCACCCAAATTACATTTATGTCCTTTTTTCCCCACCATTTCTTTTGGTGGTATTTGATCTCCAGTGCATTTTTTATTTTTAACGCTGTAAAAAAAAAAGACCAACAATGTTGAGAAAAAAAACTTTTTGCCATAAAACAGGTCCAGTAAAATAATGTAAAAACCAAATTTCATCATAAATTTTGGCAAAATGTATTCTGCGACATGTCTTCCTAAATAAAATTCCTAAATAGCGGCAATCAGCAACTTATGGCGGTGATCAGTGACTTATAGCAGGACCGCGGGACTGCAGTGGGCATTCTGACACTGGGAGGAACTGACTTGGTGTCACTGACATTCCAAAGTGATACCAATACAGTGATCAGTGCAAAAAAAATCACTGACACTGTTCTAATGGCACTAGGGAGGAAGAGGTTAACATTTGGGGGCAATCAAAGGGTTAACTGTGTGATGGGAGTGTTTTACTAGGGGATGGGGGTGTGTGCTTCACTTTAAGCACACTGATCGAGATGGCTGTGCTCAGCCATCCCGAGAAGTGTGCCCAAACTGACAGGGAGGAGGGTTGCATTGTAAACAATGAAGCCCTCCTCCCTGTCAGTGTTTGCCAGTAATCACCGGTCTCCGGCAGGTAACTACTGGCTGGGACCCAGTGGTTGACACCTGGGGCCGCGATCGGCAGTGCAGGTAGGGCAGTCTCTCGCCTCGCGTGCCCTCCCTACCCAAAAATGCAGAATCATGTATATACATGTGATTTTGTGCAGAGGGCCTGCCCTGCAGCAGTACATTTATTGTGGGCTCGCCTTAAGTAGTTAAACCATTTTGTATTTTACAGTCAAGGAACCTGCCATCTTGGCCTCTGTTTTGTTTGCAGTTTCATGATGCTGCACATGTGATCAGTTATGGCACCAGCCATTTGGTTGAGAGCACAAGTTAGCGTGACAATTATTATTTACATCATGCCTTGGCTCTGTCTCATGAATGGATCCACTTAATTAACTACTAGGGAGCTTTTTTTTTTTTGCACCATTTACCAATTTACTACCTTGTTGAGGAGCATGAGCTGGGTCCCACTTCCAGATGCACTGCCTTCCAAAATGTTAGGAAGCACATCACGGTAGAGGTAAAAAGTGTGAATTATTGTACCATTTTTCATGAAGATATTCTTATTTGCACTTTACTATTTCTCCTATTTAAGGGGCCTATAAATAAAGTGTGAGACTAAAGACTGCTAAAGAATACAATAACAAATTTTCATTTCAGATAACTCAGCTGAGTAAATCTCAAAATCTAAAAGTAAATATAAAGTTACAATTTTATAAATTACTGACAAAGTGAACCTGTTGTCACTTTAAAATTCTGAACAATCAGTAGACACTAAAAGCCTGCATGAATACTCTCTCGCCCTAGGCCCTATTGACTTCCAAGGGGCCAAATATAACACTAAAAAGCAGTGAAATATGTCATGGCGTTAAGTGTAACTAATACGCTGCATTTCCCTCCTCAAAGCTTTTGAATTCATCCTACTCACGTTTTTTATTAATTTAACTAGCTAGTGCAAGCTACAATATCTAAATATTTACAGTATAAATGAAAAAATAAGAACATGCCAATGACATTATACTAGAAATATTAGATACAAACTCCCAGATGGTCATTTCATCCAGCAGAATATAGTAATTAAGGAATAATACTGTCAAGTGCTAAAGCCTTCCAAAGTTAATTTCTCATGCAAGATAAGTTGGACAAACACAACCAAATTAGATCATCATATTTAATTATTTATCAGATGTTTGAATTTAAATTATTTTATTTTATTTACCATTATGGGCCAGCAGTCAAGTAAGTAGGAAGCATTCTCTTTTTAAAGGCTTTACAGTTGAACTTTTTCTGTGCTATGTATATACAGTATAATATTGTAAATTGTTGTTTATAATAAAAAAGATAATGTATTTGACAATATTAAAAAAATAATATATATTTAACACATTCTGGGATTTGTTCAAATATTTGTGGTTTGATTAAATATTTTAAACCACGAAAAACAATTTGTATGGAAATGGGAAAAATTATATCTAAAACAGGTCTCTTTTAGAGTTTTTTACACCTGCCGTTACAGATTTTTAGGACGCTGGTAACTGCTGATCAAATTGCCACATCTGAAAGTATGCACTGAGCTTTACAATTAAGATTTTAAATGTCTCCACTGGTATCCAGATTGGCCCGTTAGAAGAATGTGTCTTATTATATGCTAATGATATGCGATTGTATCTTTTTGATCTGCAACATACTATACCTTAGGTCCTGTGTTTAGTCCAACACTTTAGGTACTATTCAGAGTTTAAGGTTAATAGGTCAAAATTTTATGTCTTCCTTATAGTCCCAGATCCTAATTTTTGCCTCTCAACTGATTGCCCACTGCAGACCACAAGACAATTCTGGTACCTGGGTATTGACATCCAATTACTGAAGTCACAGTTTTGTGCCAACAATCTAGAACCTTATATTTTTTTCCTTCCATACTAAAGTCACCCAATAGGTAAAATTACCTCTTTCTTTCATGGAGAGAGCAAATTTATATAAAATATTTTTTTCTCCTGAAATTTTTAAATATCTTAGCTAATGTACCCAATAATGTCTCAAAAAAAGTTTTTCTAGAAATAGACTCAACCCTCTCAAATCCCACGATTACCATTAGAAACATTACAACTCCTACAAGGCTCCCAAATCTGTGCTTCTACTATTATGCAGCCCACTTAGTATATATACACTGGTGGCTTTTCCAGCAACTAAATGACACTGCTATGGATACAGAGGTTGTTGTAGTTCCTTCCTATGAAACCTTATCTAATCTTATTAGGTGCTCCCTTCATGGATGGAGAGATCACATGACAGCCAGTTTCAGGGACATAGGAGTTCACTTGTGTCTCCTCAATACAGGTGTAAAACACTCAGAATTGCAGAAAGGGTGATAAGGATCAGATTTAACAGCGACTGTCGTAACTGCAGATGGTTTTCTGAAATGCTGTTGCTGGAATGGTGTTGCAGAGGAGTAGGAAATTATCCACAGATGTGATTAGATAGGAAGGTATGCAGAGTGGCCTCATGTGAGGATTAGCCATTCTGTAATGACTGCTGTATACTACTATTGCCAGAATCTGTGAGGGAGAATTACTCTCCTGTCCTGTTTCTCATGAAGGTGGTGACAGAATATAATAGGACACAGAGTGGCACAAGTGCCTTGTAGGAGATCCTGGCTAAAAGAATCTTGCAGCAGGTGCAAAATGCTGAACAGCAGGAGGAATGATGAGATAGTTGATGTTAAGACACAGCAGCAGATGTAAAACCTTGAAGAAGCAAGCAGGCTGGCAGATGTAGGATCTCAGGTGGTCAGGCAGGAGTCAGTGTCAGCCGGACAGCAGAGGTGCATAATTAGGAACCAAAACAGAGTAAGAGCCAGGCTGGGGTCAGTATCAGTGGAACAAGAAAGGTATCAAAACAGCAGGAAGAAGGCAGGGTCAGGTCACAAGCCAGAGTCAGCAATGATATATCAGGAACAAGCAGGGTCAAGACAAGTCGGTTAGTACAGGATCAGGTCACAAACAGTAGAAGCTGACAACTACTCAGAAATCTTCTGGTCTCTGGAGCCACTTTAAATAGGCAAGCGAGGGCCTAGTATTCACGCTCGCTCATGCTAATGTGCATGCACACGTGCGCAGATACGTGCACGAGTTAGGAAACGTCTAGTTGTGACTCATAAGTTTTGGGTCTGAGCATGTGCACATCTTTGTGAATGACTGTGCATATTATTTCCCTGACACACTATAGTTTAACGCAAATTATACTATAAAGTGAACAGACAGGGTACCTGGTTGGATCCAGAATGTCTGTAGTATCTGCTTAGCTGGTAGTTAGGAGCCTCAGAGATGGTGGGAAGTTGACTCAAATCACAGTGTGGCTTGTAGATGGTGGAGGAAGGCTGTGTAGGAAGCACATTGTCCCAGGTGCTGCTGGGAAAATGGCTACCACAAGTGCCTGAGAGGCAGGTGCTGAAAAACAGTGGGTACTGGTCGGGGAAAATCAAGCAAATGTCTAAACATTTCAAACCACTTGGAGAAGCTGCAACTCACTGGATTATTGGGTGCCTTTATTTACCACCTACAGTACTTTAATCAATGCCCCCCAGGTAGAGCACACACTTGTGCTCATACTGTGTGTTAACATGTTTAGTGCCCTACTTCTTCCTGGTGTAAGGTTTTTCTAAATAAAAAAAAAGGGAGCATTTCTTTTTTGGGAACAGGGAGTACTGTTTAATCAATACCTCCTACATTTTTCTAAAATCATTTTTTTTTCCTGTTATCATGGATAAAGTCATAACATCTACAAACACATAACACACATTACAATTCTGCTCATACAATGTAAAGGGTCTGGACATTAATCCTAAAAGAGGACAAATACACAATTATCACCAATAGACTGCAACCAGTATTACCACAACTCATTCATCTTGATCAGGTGTGCTTCGTTAATGAAAGAGAAGCAAGGGATAGCACTCTAAAAACTGCAAAAACTGCACTGCTTATGGATTATGCACAACAACATAATAATGATTTGTGCCAATGAGAAATCATTCAATAGGGTAAATTGGGAATTCTTATAACTTTTTTAATAAAAATAGTACTCGCTAGTATTGCTCACTATGACCTTTACTACATGTTCTATATATGGACCACCTAGTATTGGCACTACGTTAAAACCCTATCTTTTTTTAGAATTCCACTAGGTTCCCTACATTTAAAACTGGCTTTATTTACAGATGATATGCTCTTATATGTAATTCTCCCAAATGTATCTATGCCATTAATAATTCAAAAGCATCCAAGATTTAGCCAATACTGCAACTTCAGAGTAAATTCCACTAAATCAGAAATCCTAAATGTGTTTCAACTATAAAAGATGAGGGAAAATTATCCATTCCAAGATCTGCCCCTTATCATTTTGCTATTTAGGAACACATTTCCCTTTTTCTCAATTGTTCTCATTAAATTAACACCTTCCCGCTTGGCCTATTGTACTATGATGGCCGGGCGGGATCCCTATTATTCTGAGAGGATGTCAAATGACTTCCTCCCAGGATTGCACCTCACGCACACCCCATGGGCAATTGTCAGGAATGGACTTGCCAATAATGGTGAGACTCACCTGCCTTGTGGGCTGCAGTACCAGGGCTGGCCAGCGGGTGCTCTCAGCAATCAGAGACTCAACCCTGCAGTCAGCCAAACACCTGAGGCTGATTGCAGGTGTATTTAAGGGATGGCCAGACCTGCAGTCTGTGCCTTGGTGTGTGTTTTTCCATGGGCCCCTGTATCTTGTTACCTGCATTCCTGTTCCTGTTCTTGCCTGACTGACTCGTTGCCGACCCTGCCTGATCCTGACCTCTGCTGACTTCTCCTGTTTGATCCCTGGCTTGTGACCCCGACCATTCTCTGCCTGACCCCCTGTACCTACCTGCCCGTTAGTTGCTGTACCCGGCTCGTGACCTGACTACTCTCTGCCTGCTCCTCCTGATCCTACCTGCCCGATTGTTATTGACCCGGCCTGCCTGACCACGCTTGCATTGTATGTATTGTTATCTGTGGGTGGTTTGGTTCGTTTGCACTGTGTTTATGTTTTAGTATTGCACTACGTTTTGTATTGTTAGTATTAATAAATTATATTGTTTATAACATATCTGAAGCCTGCGTTTCCCTGCGTCAGTTCACATACCTCTGGTCATACCCGGAGCTCTGGCAGCAATGTTCAATGCAATTTGTCTCCGGCTGTGTCCATTGGACACAGCCGATGACTGATGAATACACCGCCTACTGCCAGTGTCATGTGAGCGCCATGACCAATCACAGCAAATCACATGGCAGTTGTAAACAATGAATGGATTCCTTTCATGTCATTCATTGCTTACAACTGTGCTGTTAGCTGTGATTGGTCACAGTGATCACTTGGTAGAGACAGGACTAATCAGAGCCCATCTGCCTTAGGTGATCAGATGTAGTCCATCACAGCTGATAACAACAAAAACTACTGAATTAAACCGTTTAATTCAGTTAAAAATGTACTGGTAAAAATTACTGGTATAAACAACATACCAGTGAAATTCACTGGTATAAGCAATCATAGTGTGTAAAAACAAAAATCGTGATCACTTGCCCAGGGTAGTACAATGTTACTATGGTAACATTGTAGTGCTCTGGTCACAGGAGTAAAAATAAAATCATAAAAAAATCATGTAAAAAGTAATTTAAAAAAGTAAAAACATTTAAAAAGAAATCATTAATATTATTATTTTTTTTACATACTGTCAGTGTCCCTGATCACTGTCACACCAGTTATATGATGTCACAGTACTGCATTGGTGACAGTATGTAAAAGAAAGTGTTTTTTTTGTTTTCATTTTCCACAAAATTATGACAAAAACTGACAACTGCAAAAAACTTGCCATGCTTATTACTAAATACCTCAGACTGTCTTCTTTCTGAAAAGCAGGGGGTAATTTTGTGGGGTATTTGTACTGTCCTGGCACTGTTGGGCCTCAAGAAAGGCTGTCAGTACATCAGGATTTATTGATTTTCAGATATATACCATAGTTTGTGGACTCTATAACTTTCCTACAGACTAAATAATAAACACTGATTTGGGTTGTTTTCACCAGAGACATGTAGCAGAATACATGTTGGCCTAAATTTTTGTAGAAATATTTTTTTTATTTGCAGAAACAAAGAAAAACACTTTATTTCAAAAGTTGCAGCCTTTTTTTTTTTTATAGAGCAAAACAAAACCCAGTGGTGATTAAATACCATCAAATGAAATATTTTTTTGTGTGAAAAAAATTATAATAATTTAATATGGATACAGTGTTGCATGACGTGCAATTGTCATTCAAATTGCGACAACACTGAAAGATAAAAACTAGCCTGGGCAGGAAGGGGGAAAAAGTGGTATTGAAGTTGTTAAATACCAATACCAATATACAACTTTTGAACAGGACCCTGTTAGATTTGAACTGTTATTCTACTGAATGCTTTTTCTGGCTAGGCTGTACAAAAATTCTTAAAATGAATGTTATCATAGGACTTTGTTATCTATTCCAAGCAATACCAATAAAAGTTCCTCAGTCCTATTCACAAAAGGTACAGCAGATGTTCTCTGGTTTTCTTTGGCCTAGAAAACACCCCAAGCTCTGAAATAAATTGCTTTCTTTGCCAAAGCCATGAGTAGGAGCAGATGCCCCTAATGTGGCTCCCTATCAGAATGCAGTGGTTCTTATTAGAATTCATGACTGGTTTCATCACACTTCCACAAAGCAGTGGGTTCAACTTATGACCTCTACAGATCTCCTGGCTTTACTATGGATATCTCCTTGTCTTTGACCTACTATAGAATGTATTATTGATATTATGAAACAAACTCTTTCTCTGTAAAGATTTCACAATATCTTGGCCCTATAACATCAACTTTTAGTAACCCAATTTCCCCAGCTGTCTTTCAGAGCAATACTTTTGGCACTTGGACTGAAAGAGATCACTTCAGAATATCTCAACTCTTATGAACTGATCCTTCTTTTACATCTGGTGGCCTACAAACAAGATTGCCATTGGATTCATTGTTCCATGGGCAATAGTTCATTTTGTTTATTTGTTTTATTCCAAATACTTTGGAACTTTAATCTCCCCCAATAGCTTTTTATGAATTAATTTTACAGAATTCCTCTCCATCCCATGTGGTATTTATTAAATATTGAATCCTTTCCTCATTGGCGTACCCAGGGTTAGCTAAATATACACTATATTGCCAAAAGTATTATGACACCTGCCAATACACACTCATGAACTTTACTGGCATCCCAGTTTTACTCTGTAGGATTCAATATTGAGTTGGCTCACCCTTTGCAGCTATAACAGCTTCAACTTTTCTGGGAAAGTTGTCCACAAGTTTTAGGAGGTCAGGCACTTCTGTCGGATGAGAAGGCCTGGCTCACAGTCTCTGCTCTAACTCATTGGGTACTCTACTTGGTTAAGGTCAAGACCCTGTGCAGGCCAGTCAATTTCCGCCATCCCAAACTCACTCATCCATGTCTTTATGGACCTTGCTTTGTGCACTGGTGTGCAGTCATGTTGGAACAGGAAGGGGCCACCCCCAAACTGTTCCCACAAAGTTGGGAGCATGAAATTGTTCAAAATGTCTTGGTATTCTGATGCCTTAAGAGTTCCCTTAACTGGAACTAAGGGGACAAGCCCAACCCCACACCATAATCCCCCCGCCACCAAATGTTATGCTTGACACAGTGCAGTCAGGCAAGTGCCGTTCTCCTGGCAACCACCAAACCCAGACACATTCATTGGATTGCCAGACAGAAAAATATAATTGGTCACTCCAGATAACATGTCTTCACTGCTCTAGAGTCCAGTGGCAGTGTGCTCTACACCATTGCATCTGATGCTTTCCATTGCACTTGGTGATGTAAGGCTTGGATGCAGCTGCTCGGCCATTCCATGAACTCATTTCATGAAACTCTATCTGCACTGTTGTGTTAAACTGAAGGCCACATGAAGTTTGGAGGTCTTTAGCTACTGACTCTGCAGTTTGCGACTTCTGCGCACTTCAGCATGCACTGACTCTGCTCTGTCATTTTACATGGCCTACCACTTTGTGGCTGATCTGCTGTTGTTCCCAATTGCTTCCACTTTGTTATAAAATCACTAACAGTTAACTGTGGAATATTTAGTATCAAGGAAATTTCACAGATGGACTTGTTGCACGGGTGCCAACCTATCATGGTACCATGCCTGAATTCACTGAGAGCAACCCATTTTTTCACAAATGTTTGTAGAAGCAGTCTGTATGCCTAGGTGCTTGATTTTATACAACGGTGGCCATGGAGGTGAATGGAACACCTGAATCCTATGATTTGGAGGGTAGTTCCAATACTTTTCGCGATATATATATACATGCACACACCGTATACATAGTGAGGGATTAGAACAGTGAACCTATCTATCTATCTATCTATCTATCTATCTATCTATCTATCTATCTTTGGCTATTCATCTATCTATGGATCCAGGGTTTTTTTTTCATAGATAATAGGTGCAGGCATAGAATGCTGTGCAAAATAGTAGGTATAGCAAGGGCTCAGATCTGCATAGGGTGAAAGGTTCAGAAATGTGTGACACATGGAGTACAGGGCTCAGGCATGCCTATTGCACAGGGCTCAAAAAGTCACATTGCACAGGGCACAGCGCTCAGAAGCAGTGCTCAGAACTGTGTATAGCACAGGGTGCAGGACTCAGGAGTGTATATCACACAGACCATAGAACTCAGAACTTCATATTACACAGGGTCAAGGGCTCAAGAGTGCTTAATGCACATGGCGCAGGCCAGTGTACAACCAAAAATAACCTTTTCCAACCTCCCCTAAAGAGCTCCCCCTCAACCTCCACTTCTCACAGTACATAGCTCTCCCCCCAACCCCTGTTGCACTAAGTACAGTGATGTCTATCTATCTATCTATCTATCTATCTATCTATCTATCTATCTATCGATCTTAGTTTTCCTATCTAGACATGTTAGTGCTCATTTACTGAAGTAGGAAATGAAGTGAGAGTAATAAGGAAGCCTGTGTTCACTTCCATTATTCAGTTATAGGTAGGAAAGCTCAAATTTTCAAATTCACTTACTCATGATTGCATATTTATACCCACTTCATGTCACTGCGCATTAACTCACTTTACAGATATTTATATCAGGGCCACCAACTTAGCTTTTTATTAGCTACTATTTTTATTTATTTGTTCTTAAATAGTCGGTCTACTTAAAACTGATATTTTGATTTCAGGAGATGTTGAGGAGAAAGACCACCAGATAAATTCTTTAAAAAAGACATCTCTTGGGGACTATATTGGTGAAATAACTGCACACCTGCTGTTGTTTTAATGAAAGGTTTTTACTCTCCCACTTGGGATTTGGTTGAATAAAAAAAAAATTACTTTGTCTAGTCTCAAAATATTTCCATCCCCATCTCCCTGCTTATCTTGCCTAAAGTATAAAAGAAATATCATAAACTGCACCTACTATTTTTTAATCCACTCTGGACCTGCAGCTCCAGCTCAGCAAGTGCTTGACAATGGCTGGGAATGTTGGAAGTCATGACATTACCCTTAGGCTCACATGGCCAATTCATTGTCAGCATACCCTCTTCTTCCATGCAGCAGCAATTCACTAATATAGGGCTGCAGGATCACATGATCGGACCAGAGCAGATTAAAAATAAATAAGTAAACTCATCTTTTTCGTACAGATTAGGCAGGATAGGTAGGAGGGGGGGGGAGGGAACATTTTTAATAATATATAGGGTTAGACATTTCTTGCACTTTAATTTTATAGTGGAATAATTCTTTAGCTATTTTCTATCATTTTTATCACATCTTTTTTTTGTTCCCGGTAATAATGGTTATTAAACAAAATGGAATTGTATATGAATAGAATAAAGATACAATTTAATGACCAAAGTGAAATACATCTACTTAGAAAAACATGTATGTCATTTTAATTGCATGTTCCGGATAGTAACATATCTTATACTTTCTAATAAGTCAAAAGATATAAGTAAGCTATTTTAAATTTCACAGTCAGTTTAAGGTCAAATCTTCCTGAACTAGAAAAAAACAGGATTGTAGGTTTTTCTTCTGCTGTAGAATATAATCTTTAGAAATTTTTCAAGAGACGAGAGCTAATGATGTGAGTTAGAGGACCTTTGGGGCCTATTTATCAAGAGTAGCAAATTGACAAGTTGCATCATTTTTAATTTTGCTTGACTTTGCTTTAATTTATCAACTCACAATGCCATATTTCACAAGGATGTAGTGCCCTCCACAGGCTTTACAGATCAAAAGATTGCAATAATTGCATTACCTTGCAAATGCCTTTTTAATCTCATATATGGTTGATGTGAATTTTTGTTTTTATTTTTTTTTCTTTAACTTATTACTGAATTTTTAATGGTGAAATTTATGCAGGATGGCACTAAAGCATTTCAATTTAGCGATTCACATATGCACAGCAAGTGAATTGTTCCTATAAGATTTCTTCAGGTTGTTTTTTTTATATATGAAGTTCATTAAAGCAGAACTTTACCCATAACAGTTTGACAACAATTAAAGTTCATTAACAAAAGAACATATATTAATTCAATTATATTTATGCTACCCAAATTAGTGTATGCTGTAAACTTCCTCCAGGATTGATCTGGTTTCTTCTTGCTGAATTTTGTTGAAGCCCAGAGCAGTCACTTCATTTTTGGAATCTCTCCCCCTACCCTTGTTCTCAAAACTATATGACATGTTCTTCAATTAAAATATGTATTTTTTAAAACTTGATTGTTTTGTCTTGTCAAAGTTAGAGACAAAGGCTGACAGAAGCTTTACAGTACTGAAGTACACAGGCTGCTGATGAGGGAGAAAGGCAAAAATATCAGGCAGATAAGATAAGGCACTATCCTTGTAAAGCTAGGTACACATTATAAGAAAATTAGAAGAAGAATTCCATATGAGGAACAATTGATCGATATCTGATCGTTAGTATAGTGCTTTTGACAGCTAATTTCAGCTGTTGTGACGAAAAAAAAAATCAAGGTGAAAGCTAGCAAAAATGTATTGTAAGTGAAGACAACATCTGATTTTTAACTCAATGTGAACGTATGGAAATAATCAAATAGAAAAAAATGTGCATGATCAGAAGTAAAGAATGACTCAAAATAAGTTTGCAATGAACATAGAAATCCTACACAAGAAGGAACGTTTGCCTTTGTCATTCAAGAATTATTGTACAATGTTGGATACATCATGATATGCACTTTTTGGAAAATTGGACGAAAATTCGTCCAATTTTCTCAATGTGTGTACCCTGCATAAGTTTAACTTGTGTGTTTCCTTGGCAGCAGAGTTTATCCTGTCACCTCTCCTGCTTTTTCTTTTTTTCCTCCCTAAACTGTGTTCTGTCAGCACAGTATGTGCCATTCCTGTTGCTTTCTTCCCCCTTCACAACAGTAAATCTTTAAGCTGTCAGCTGATCAGACTCTAGTGGCTCTGATTTTAGACACAGTACCAAGAATAGAACAACTGAGCAAATGAAGAGCATGGTGAGATTACAGGTAAGGTGCATTACTGTATTTTAAACAGTATAGGCACTTAGTTTTAATGTTACATACCTATAGTTTAAAAAAGGGCTAGTGTGAAATGATCTATCAGGACTTAATGTTCTGACTAATGTTCCACCTTAAGTGTTTTATAGATACTGCTTGTGTAACAAAATAAACGCAGTAAGTGCAGTGTTGTTACAAAATAGGGTTCATTGGCAAGTGGCCTACAAGAATTATTTCCATTGCTTTATTGTTATTGATTGCAATTTCACTACTGAAACGCTGGAAAGTCTCACTATATCATTAATAAGTTCACTAACCACTAAGAATGAATATAACTTCAACATCTTACTGGATATTTACATTGCATCTTCAGTAGAGGCATGGTCTTGGTCACATTCTTTGTGGCAATGATATTGTACAATAAAGTTCATATATTCACATGGAAATTATGAACATTGTTTACCTAAGAACTGGTATATACAGTATATATTCACTGCAGGTTGTTGGATTCTTTAGTTGATCTCTTAGGGTATTGGCAATTAGTGTTAAAAACAAATGGAATCCTGTTAATGATGAATCATGTACCTCTTTGTTTTATATTCCTGCTTTAAAGATAAAGATTTTAAAAACTGTATAAAGTGTTACTAACAATGTGATAATAATGCTGTACAAATAAACCATAGATGCATGACATAGTACTAATTCTATTTACATTTGTTTTGTTTTCTAAAATTCCTTAGTTCATAGTCTTTGGTAAAATGTGTGTCAGTAGAAAGTAGTAAAGATGTCAAATGACCTTTATCCAGCTTGAACCCACATATGTCAACAGTGATACCACCTGTACATAACAGATTTTAGTTGGAAAGGTATCAAATTTCTAGCTGGAAGAGCCCCATCTTGTGCTATTTTATACTTTATACTAAATAACAATTATGTTGGATAAAACATCAATAAAACCAGCTTTTCAAACATCCCCTTTTTCTTGTTTTGCAAACATTTCTAATCTATTTTGTTCTCAATTATAGCTAGTTCTAGCTCTCATCATATCTCAGTTATAATGCTATGACACACATAACTATGGTCTACTGATAAAAACTGGTACCATTCCAGTCTATCATTAACTTTGCTACTTGATTATTCCACCTCACTAATTAGTTTTCAAATGTTGCCCCTTTTTGTAAGTCTTTCTACTGGCTGTCAATTACTCTAAACTTTTAAATCTAACCTAGAGATCTAGGTCCTAAACTCTGGACCCTCTATCCATTATTTTGATCATTTCCAGATTACATCTCAATACAACCTCAGCTCAGCATATTACTTTCTATTATTTTTCAATAAGGTCACCTTCTTTCACACCTAGAACTTCTCATAAACCTCTTTTTGCTTTGTAATTAATTTTACATGCAGTTTAGTACTCTCCAACCACTGAAACCTTAAAGTGCAATAATAAAAAGTACAATAATAAAGCCAAATTGAACCTTTAGTTTAAATCCACTAAATAAATTTAAAGTACTGAACAAAAGCCTTCAATGTCCTACAGTTTGTTTTATATTTAAAGCATCCACAGCTGAAGTAGAAAAGTCCGTCATTTCCCAACAGCTTCAGAAAGGGACTGTTGTGCAGAACCAGTTTTCTCATTGCAAAGGCCCAACATGCATACTGAGCCAGACCTATAGCTCTACAAATGCAAAAGTCATGCTCCCCACTGATTTAAGAGCTCTGGCTTTGACTTAGCAGAAGGCATATCAGACCTCTGCAAAGGAATGACTAATTCCCACAGAAATCAAGGGTTCTTTCTACTCTGTGGCTGTTTATAAAAAGAATATGAACTGTAAGACTGTAGACACCTTTTGTTTTAATGCACCAATAATGTGTTGAGTTGATATTAACTGAAGGCCCAGTTGGGCTTTAAAATTCACCTCTTCAGACAAGCATATAATTTGAGTCAAGATTTATCTTCAGTCACCAATCAAGCACTGCTTCCTCCTTCACCTTCTGTTAAGTTACACAATGTCACCTTTTATGTAGCTTTCGCATTTCCCTACTCATTTTGTTTGCATCCTTTATTGTTTCTGATTATAAACTGGCATGAACAGGGCAGTCTCCTCTTCTTTTCAGTATTTCTACATTTTGCTAAAAAAGAACTGTATGAACTAATATTTGTACATTGCATTACCTATGCTTCCTCATTATTTCTTTTGATTTTTGTTGCTTCACAAGAGGTGATAGTAGGCATTTTATCTGATAATAATATAGTGAAAGTGTTATGGGTATAATTGTTAAAGCAAGCATATGAAAAAGAGTCAAAAACGTACTGCTCCTAAAATGCATTACATTCCTCATGCAGAGGTGGGAATATAGCCTTACATTTAAACCCTGTAGATTTCCAAATATGTTTTATTACTCTTTCACTTTAAAGAAAGTAGTTCATAAATTAACATGGGAGTACCCAGATCTCTTCAATTTTATTTTTGACAAAATCCAATAAATATTTCTTAAAAAAAAAACAAAACATGGGAGTACCCTGAAAGTCCTCCCTCCACAACCCTGGCTCAATAGGGGGTCTGCAGAAGGGCGGCTGAAATCTTGAAGCCCCTTTTTACAGGGTCTGGTAAAGAACTCAAGGTGACCTCATGACTTTCTTTTTTGTGGAATTGAACTGGCAAGAATTAGGAAAGAATCTCATGTCATTTTTGTATGTGGGATCTCAAGTAAGATCTATACTAGACCCTTAAATAGGATATGGGCCTGGTATAGATGGATGAAATCCCCAGCTACTTTGTTTACAAACAGAACTAAGCAGTTGGGAGCTGTTATTTTGCCAGAAATTTAACCACCTCCCGCCCGCCATATAATCCAATGACGGGCGCAAGGTGGTTCTCTCGTTTTGGGAGGACGTCATATGACGTCCGCCTATTCTTACCACGCATGCATGGCTCAGGGAGCGCACAGCGCAGCGATCGGCGGTGTGCTGTGTCCACGGAAAGAGCCGAAGATGTCGGCTCAGTCATGTGATCAGCTGTGTCCAATCACAGCTGATCACATGTTAACAGGGAATTTCTCTCCTCACGAGCTGTGCCCTGATGATCAGTGTGGCCCCAGAAGTGCCACCTGTCAGTGTCCATCAGTGCCAGCTGTCAGTGCTGAACAGTGCTACGTGCCAGTGCCCATAAGTGCCACATCAATGCCACATATCAGTGACTACCAATGCACATCAATGCCACATATCAGTGCCCATCTGAGCTGCCTTTCAGTGTCATCCATCAGTGCCAGTCAGTGCCACCTATCAATGCCAATCAGTGCCACCTATCAGTGCTGCCAATCAGTGCCACCTGTCAATGCCAGTCAGTGCCGCCTATCATTTCCAGTCAGTGCCGCTTATCAGTGTGCATCAGTGCTGCCTATCAGTGCCCGTCAGTGCCACCTATCAGTTCCAGTCAGTGCCGCCTAACAATGCCAGTCAGTGCCACCTAACAGTGCCACTCAGTGCCACCTATCAGTGCCAGTCAGTGCCATATATCAGTGCCATATATCAGTGCTGCCTTTCAGTGCCCATCAGTGATGCCTGTCAATGCCCATCAGTGCCACCTACCAGAGCCTCCTCATCAGTGCCCATCAGTGCCACCTATCAGTGTCCATCAGTGCAGCCTATCAGTGCCCATCACTGCAGCCTCATTAGCGCACATCAGTGAAGGAGAAAAATCACTTATTTACAAAATTTTATAACAAAAACTAAGAAAAAATGTTTTTTTTTTCAAAAATGTCAGTGGTTTTTGGTTTGTTTTAGTAAAAATAAAAAACCCAGAGGTGATTAAATACCACCAAAATAAAGCTCTATCTGTCACAAAAAAACTATAAACATTTCATATGGGTACAGTGTTGCATGACCGCGCAATTGTCATTCAAAGTATGACAGCGCTGAGAGCTGGAAATTGGCCTGGGCAGGAAGGGGGTATAAGTGCCCTGTAGGCTAGCAGTTAAACACACATTTTCTTTGTAAATGTCAATGCTGCTTTAAGGTTGTATACATCATACAGATTTACTACTTCACAGGCAGGGCGAGGGAATCCCCCAAGCATGCTATTTATTGCAATAGTGATCCCAACCAAATAGATTTTTTACTTAAGAACTGGTATGTACAATAATAACCTAAACATGGGCAGAGATATTCTTTAATATTTGGCTCTCATAGACTTATATCGGGTTCATATTTGGCACCTGAACTGTAGTTGTGTTTCTCAAAATTGCCATAAACTGATCCATGGCACAGTCAGCTCATCAATACTCTCCTAAGTTCATAAGTGCCCTTTAATACAAGAAAATAACATGTCCTAATAATAATTACCTTGTGACCAAAATATTGTTTAGTAAGTCAACAAATTTGATGATAATTCTGCAAGCACTACTATTATAATTTTGTTATGACTGATTAAAAAAAAATCTTAGTAGCACATTTCTTACATATAGTACATGCAGCACCATGTTTAATGACCCAGAGTTGTTTGTAAAATAAAACAAACTAAATACAACTATTATTTTAGGTTTAATATTCTCATTCAGGCATTCCTATGTGAATTATTGCACCAGATTGCATAGAAATAGCTGTTTTATTCAAAATAGCACTGTAAAAGTGTGAATATAGCAATAATAATGTTTTTTTCTGATTATATATACCAATCAATCTCATGTTTTCTAAAAGATTAACCATATATTAGGAAGAATGCACAAGAGACTTTATTACTTGGAATCATCTTTCATTTTGAAAGGATTATAATAGTATGTTTAAAATATTTAGCTATTTGAACTTAACTCATTAAATTGATCAGTTAGCAGCAAAATGAGCCATTTTAAGTGTGTTGTTCACAGCAGGACAGTATAGTGATGAGCACGAGATTCTGCAACACTTTTGAAGATGAGGACAATCTCCTACAGATAAATTAAAAAGCACAGTCAATGTCATTGCTAAACCTGGTTACACAATTTAAAAAAATGGTATGTCTGTACTTTCAGAGATGACGATATTTATAAAGATGAGAGAGAAGCATGCCATTAATTAATCTGCAGTTTGCAGCATTTTAAACTGCAGATAGTTCTGGAGTTCAAAATTGTAAACTAAAAGAATACTAAAAATAGATCAAAATACAAATCCAAAAAAGTATATATAATTGGTGGAAGGGAAGCTATCCTGTTTTGCAATAACACCTATGATCAGACAATAACTTGCTTGCCTACAGTAACCTACAAACTTGGATGACCATGGTTAGGGTAAAAAGAAAAATCATAATCATTTGTCTGCTGATCTTGTAATGATCATCCTTGAATCATCTGCTAGTCTTGATGCAAAAAAATAGTTTAGGTGCCTGTTGTGCACACCTGACCCTCTTAAACCACATTTAAATGGAACTCTGTCTGTTTTTTTTAATTCTGTCATGTCTTGAATTTCCCTGTGAACTGCTGCATTATCATCCACTTTTTTACCTCTGCTATTGGCAGTCTGTGCTCAGTCTTCTTATCTATAACTTGTATTCTGTATGTTTGCACTTCTCCTGGCACCAAGCCTGCTACTGGCTGTTATTGCTCTGACCATCTGATTGAGCACTTACACCTCTCTAGCTTTTTTCTCATCTGTTGTCAACTGTTGCCTCTGCAAACACCATACTCTGTGACAGTCCAAAATAAGTGTATAAAATAAAAATAGGACTATCCTGTTCAACTTGCCAGCCTACCCCAGTCTAATAATGGCTATTGTCAGCAAGGAACAAGGATAAGTATAACTTATCAAAGAGGGGGATAAGAAAGCCAGTTCAAACTGCCAGCCAGTTAGCCAACTATCAAAAACCAAAATAAACCTGTCTAAGAACATGCATTTTAAAACAGGGGTTTAGTTAGCACACATTTGCAAATACATATGTAAGCCAAAGAGCCACACCACGGCACACTGAGTATCTGTGGTCCTAATTCTATGAATCTTGAGAGTCCTCACAATGAAGGCACATGCATTTAAATGGATAGAAACAAGGGCAGGTGAACCTGAGGGAGTCCACCCTCATTAAGGTTATTGGAGCGCACCTGACACCCACCATGTAGCACAACGGCAGCCAGGGTGTCCAATGCACCCACTGAACCAAGATAAGTGTAACCTGAGGAGTCCCAGCATTGTATAAAAGCTCACATGATTGAGTATAAAAGGAAGTTTGCTTGGGTGAAGTATATTTTGAGGTACAAACTGCTTGCTAAAATTTAACCACAGTCTAATGTTGGGAAATAGCGCAACAGTAAATGTAAAAATAAGTGGATGATTACCTGGAAGCTTACACACAATATTCCAATGAAACCAAAACCACAGATGTTGGATATCCAATTAGAATCAACTAGGCTGGATGTAAACACCAGGTGTGTAAGGTGGGCATACATAATATTGTTTTTGGAAAGGGTGGCATGACTATCTATTTAGGCACAGCCTGAAAACTTAGTAAGTGTTTTGACCATCCAGCTGTAAGAGATTAGGCCAAACAAACCACTTATGACCTATCAGACCCTTCAGAAACCTGGCTTAGGATGCTGGATCAGCTGTCATCTGAACATTAGAAATGTTCCAAATGTGCTCTCCTAATAGTAAAAGCCTAATAGATCAACATACAGTAGCCCAGTAGCCACACTTATTAACAGACTCAATTTAATACGGTCAGGAAAACTATAAAACAATACTTGTGGCAATGGGATCACACGAGACCAGTATTACATTTGCATATTGCAACATTAAAAGTGATAATTAAGGTCTGCATAATCCTGTTTTTAATAGTTAATGCATTCCTTTCTGCACCCTTTTTTTGTTTATTTTGTTTATTTTTTTAATTTCTACCCAGGGAAATTTACAGGATATAATCACCAACTGTTCCTTTAAGGTGTACTACTACTCATATTTCTATTTCAGTATTAGGACATTCTTGTTAATCATTTGAAATTTCAGCAACTTAAGTTGTCCTACTAAATTTATTCCTAGGTTAATTTCAAGAACATGAAAAATAAAAACATAAAATTATTTGAAGAGAAAACAATTCTAAAATAATAAATGAATATGATCTTCACTGTGACATTTATGCTTCTTTTTCTAATTTTCCTTTTGGTTATTGATAAAAGTCACTATTTTCACAGCTAGAAATATTTAGCAAGTTAGTAAAGTTATAACAAACACTAGTGTTTTTTTGAATTACCTTTTTTATCAGGATCATGGCATGTGCTGTATGTATACATAACACTTTAGTACTCACAGGACATACATTTTAAAGACTATGGGTGATTATATCATTATGCTTCCAATAGATTGGATAAGTTATAAAACACTAACTTTCAAGTGTAAAAATAGATCATTTGGTCTAACGATTTAAATCCCATGATCATGTTGTAACTTGAAACAAGAAGGATTTTTAGGTAAACAGATTAAAACTGGTAAAATGAGCCAAAACATAAGAATTTTGAACATGGTATATGATCTGGTAGAGTATTGTGCAAGCAGTAAAGAAAAGTAGTAAACATCTAGTTTAATATACCAGTGACTACTAACAATAGTTTAACCACTTCCCGGCTGCCTTCCCGCAATGTACTGCGGCAGGGTGGCAGCTACAGGCAAAGCAACGTTCCCATACATTGCTGTGGCTGTACTAACAAAGGGGGGTGCTGCGCACCCCGAACAGGCGCACACTGCTACCACCTTGTGACTGCTGTGTCCAGCAGACATAGCGGAATGAAGATCCCGGTGAGCATGTGATCGCTAAGCGATCACATGATCACAATGTAAGCAAAGCTGTTATGAATCAATCTCATTCATAACAGCTCTGCTCCTCTTCCTAGCGAGCTGTGATTAGCCCACAGCTGTCACATGATACATGGGGCCAATCACAGTACCCTGTACCATATGACCAGCTCCAGCCAATCACAGATCACCATCACAAAACTTAACTCATTCATGACAGTTCATGAATGTGTGTGGATCACGACAGCAAGGTTTGCATTGCAGGAGAAATGATCTTTATTTCTCCTGCAAAGCAAAATGTAAAGAAATCCCTGATCACCCCCGCCCCCACAACAGTACAATGTTACTATGGTAACATTTTACTATTCTGATAAAAGTATTTTAATAAAAATAATAAAAAAAGTTTAAAAAAATACTATATTGAGATTTTCAGCTCAAAGCGAGGTAATCTTGCGTCACTTCCTATTTTGGGGTGTGAACGAATATGCACCCCCCATTGCCCCACCCACCCCACCTATCGGTCCAGGGAGAGAAGAGAGAACACTGCAGTGTAAAAGCACTAAATTTTCCACACATGAAATAGCTTAGCATATTTAACCCTTTGATTGCCCCTATTAGCCGTTTGATCGCCCCTATTAACCCTTTGATCATCCGTCACCCAACCAGTGCCATTAGTACAATGTCAGTATATGGAATTTTTCACTGATCACTGCATTCCTGCCACTAGAGACATCAGATAACGTCAGGGTCAGTAAGCGCCCCTCCCAGCTAGGGTCAGCTAGCGTTAGATTGTATGCACACAATTACACTCAAGCTATAGGTCGTTGATCACCACCATTACTAATATAGTGTTTGTATGGATCAAGATATTGATCACATACAGAACTATACTAGTGCCTCCTGTATATAGTGTCTCCAAAAACGCAGTGTTAGCAGGATCGGCCCTGTTGGCTGTCAGCACTAGCGCTTAGCCTCTCCGCTGTTTTTTTATAATTCCATTATTTTAAGAAAGTTTCAACACAGAACAGATATGAGTACAAAAGCACATTGCAGTGTACCATAACTGGGTATTACACAAAAAACCTTATGTCAGGCACGTAACAGCATTAGCCCAGGCAATATTTTGAAAAGCATGTCCAGTGAGCAACAAGATATTGCAGCCAATGCTGTGAGCAGTGCCAGAGCAATGCCACAGTGGGCAATGGTCAGCTAAATAAAATTAGAAAGAAACATGGGTTCATAGAGCGGCCCCTCCGCTGTTTTTCACAGAAAATTTGTACCAATTGATTGTAGACGAAGGCAATTTATATGCACAACAATACATCTCCGCCCACCCAAATTCAGCTCTTGCCAGATAATTCGCATGGAAACCTATCACAGTTTCTGAATTTAAAACTCTTTTGGGCTTAACCCTCAACATGGGCATTAAAAAAAAGAAGGAATTGTGGTCATATTGATCCACAGAGCCAATTCATTAGATGCCCATGTTCTCTGCTGTTACATATATGCATAATATGGACCAGCAATGTAGTGGTACGTCGCTGGACATTGAGTGGTTATACCGGGATGATGCCTGTAGCTACAGACATCATCTGCTGCTGAATTGTTTTTATGAGCAGTGGGAAGGGACATCCCCCCTCCTGCTGCCATCCACAGTTTTTTTGGGCTCTCCTGTCCCACAGGGGAATCCAATAATGCAGCCGGAAGTTCCACTTGCTGATCAAAGAGCTCGTCAGAGACCTGAATGGCTCCAATCATTTCTATAGTCTAAGAAATCAGAAGCTACGAGCATTTCATCACTTCAGTTTCACAGGATACTGTATAAACAGCGCCATTTGTAAATTGGCATTCTTGGTGAGATTAGATAATGTAAGGGCAGAGGAGATATCTAGAGTCTGATAGACCCCAGATTTCTCAAAAAAGAATATATGACAATGCCCATTGAAGTTATATCGGATATTTTCATTCCCTGTGATAGCATTAAAAGTGATTTAAAAAAAAATGAAAGGGACAGTGTAAAAATAATAAAACAATCAAAATAACTATTAAACAAAACAAACAAATAAAAACCCTTGCCCCCCCTGCGCAAGCGGTGACCCTGTGCCGGTATGTAAACAGCGGTTGCACCATGCATGTGAGGTATTGCCGCTAACGTCAGATAGAGGGCAGTAATTCTAGTACTCTACCTCCTGTGTAAATATAAATTGATGACCTGTAAAGGCTTTTAAAGCATCGCCTATCGAAAATAAAAATGTTGCCATTACTTTGTTGCCATTGCATGGGCATGCACAATTTTAAAACATGTTTGGTATCTATTTACTCAGCATCACATCATCTTTTATAGTTTATCAAATAATTGGGCAATATATTGTGTTTTTCCACATTACAATTCAAAAAATGTATTTTTCCCAAAAGATTTGCATTTGAAAAATCGTTGTGTGTGACGTAAAAAATTTCAGTACCCACCGTTTTATTCTCTGGGGCTTCTCTAGGGCCTCTGCTTTAAATATAAATATATAATGTTTGGGGGGTTACAAGTAATTTTCTAACAAAAAAAACAGTTTTTTCATGTGAACAAAAAGTGTCAGAAAAGGCTTGGTCTTCAAGAATGGGTGATGTGTGGCATAAGCTTCTCATGTTGATCCTGAAATGCCAGGATAGTAGAAGCAACCCCTCCAAATGACCCCTTTTTGGAAAGTAGACACTCCAAGGTATTTGCTAAGAGGCATGGTAAGTGTTTTGCTGATCTAATTTGTTGCCACGTGTTTTTAGAAAACGAAGAACGAAAACAAAAAATTCATTTTTTCTTTTCTTTTTTTCTTTTTCAAAACCCTCTGACAAAAACGATATCTGTAAAATACTCACCATACCTCTTTTAAAATTCCTTGGAGTATCTACTTTCCAAAAAGGGGGGGTGTTTGTACTATCCTGGCATTTTAGAGCCTCCGAAACTGTGATAGGTAGTGGGCAAGTGATATGAGGAAATATCCCCTTTGAAAGCCTGGAGGTGGTCATTGGATTTTGGGGGCTTGCATGTAGCTAGGCTGCCAAAAAGTCTCTCACATGTGGTATTCCCATACTCAGGAAAAGTAAGAAAATGTGTTTTGTGGTGTTATTCCACATATACCCATGGCATGCATTAAAGTAAGAACTTTAAGAAAAAAAAATTGTCATATTCGAAAATTTTATGGCAAAAAATAAAATTTTCCATGAACTCAACATGCCTCTCTGAAAAATCCTTGGGATGTCTACTTTCCAAATAGGGGTAATTGGGGGAGGGGGGGTTGTACTGTCCTGGCATTTTAGCACCTCAAGAAATGTGATAGGCAGTCAGAAAGTAAAAACTGTGTAAATTCTAATATATATACCATAGCTTGTAGATGCTATAACTTTCACACAAACCAATTAATATACATGTATTGAGATTTTTTTACCAAAGACATGCAGCAGAATACATTTTACATTTTTTGAGTTCATTGGATGTTTTTTATAACCAAAAGGGAAAAATAAAGTTTTTTTTCAAAATGCTCTGTCTTTTTTTGTTTATAGCACAAAAGAAATACCACCAAAAGAAAGCTCTATTTGTGGGAAAAAAGGACATACATTTTGTTTGGGTACAGCATTGCACGACTGTGCAATTATCAATTGAAACAGTGCAGTGCCGAACAGCAAAAAGTGGCCTGGTCAGGAAGGGGGGTAAATCCTCTTGAGGACAAGTGGTTAAGGCATGAGAATTCGGGGTCAAATATACAGTCCATTACTAGTAGAAGCAGAATATAAATATGGAGCATACACAAATATTAAATCCCCCAGCAGATTAGTAAATATCATCATTTAATCAAGATAGGCATTTATTTAAAAAAATAATAACATTAAAGCCCATCACACATTTTTATATTGTGGCAACAAGTTTTGCGTTAGCACAACACACAGCACACTGAGCAGTGTGTTGCATTGTCATTTATTTTGACTGTCACTACAATATACAGAAAAGTAGGTGCCATTGGATGTACACTAAAGAGCACAACAATGCACATACTATGCCTTGTGATGTGCTCATTTTAAAAAAAATGCATTTCCAGTTTGTGCTTCTGACGTGTGTGTTGGCAACTCATTTGTTGGCAACTGACACATGTTTATATACTTGTACATGTGACACTGCACAAAAAAACAGAACAGGCAGATGTCACTGCCATACTGTCCTAAATATGCTTTTTTGCATTGCACTCTATTTCAGTGATTTCAGTGAACAGTTTAATAATATAATCAGGTTCAGATGAATTTTTACTTTTTATCCAGCTAGCTGGAGCCTCACTCTTTGAACAACTGTGTACCTTTTGAATGCAGCAATCTGTCTACAAATTGGTGGCCACCCTTTACAGTTTATTTCAGCTGGGGATAATGGACCTGATTTACTATAGGACATGAGGAAATGATTGCAAGAACAAGCAAAATCATACGATCAAGTAATATACTATGCACCATTGATGTGCTCAAACTTGCATATACAAGCTACATTGCATAAATGCTGTACTCACTGACAAGAGTGACTTACTATGCAATACATTTTCTGGCTTCTGAATGATTATCAGGTAAGTTGTGGTATGCCTAAAATAAAAATTAGCAAAAAAAACAAAAATATAGAGCGTTATTGGTATGCAATCACTGTTAGAGTAATGACAAATCCAACCGACAGTCAATGTAATAAGGATGCAAACGTTTAATGACTCAAAGATGAATGCATAGTTAAAATCATGATCCAAACTGATGGCGATATAGCAAAAGACAACAAAGTCAAAACCACACTATAGTGGGTAATAAGAGTGACTTGCTGCAATTGGTGTCCTGGCCCAGAGGGGTCCTGTGTGGTGAACCCAATATAGAAAAGACAGTGTGCCAAGGAATGAATTCCTGGTGTGACATAGATGGTGTGTCTTCAGAAAGGTCAGGGGAAATCCTCACTGTGTCACCAAAGACCCCACACCTGAATGACTTAACGGTGCACTGGAAGTGACCTCTATGGAACACAGGGATGGCAGAATTGGCTGTTGTACCTCAAAGCAATGGAGTAGGTGGCATGTAGCTGATCTGGGAAACTCTGGGAAATCCTTGTTACCATGTTGATGCGTTTCGCACAGATTAGTGCTTTATCAAAGTCAAAGAGACTCTGATAAAGTCAAAATCAAAGATTGACTATGATAAAGCACTAATCTGTGTGAAACGCATCATCATGGTAACCAGGATTTCTCAGACCAGCTCCATGCCAGCTACTTTCTCAGATCTTTCTGGTCAATAGGAATGTATTAGAGAATGAGGAGGTGGGAAAGTGTCAGCACTATGAAGAATAGCTAAAGCTCTGCCTGACCAGAATGCCCTAGAATTAAGGGAGAGTAGAGAATATTGATAGCTGCTGCAACCATATGCAGGCACATCATACTAGTCTGGCACCCATTTTTAAGCCACAATATATATGATGACATGGATAAGGATTTTATATGTAGCTTATTTGCCCAAGGGGGTGCCTATGATTCAAATAGATATTAATATCAGCTACACTCTTTGAGAATGGTATTTTTTTCTTTAGGGGATACCGTTTAACCCCTTCTTGCCACTGCCTCCCAGCACTTTAAAAGGTTTTAAATGCCTGAGGCAGAGAAGGGCATTTCGATCATGTGACAACTGCAATTGACAGTCACAGTGTTCTCATGATCAGAAAGCTCTTGATTGCAAGTATGAATAGGAATACCTGAATAGGAATACCAGTAGGAATTCTGGTCCCTAGCAACAACTGTCTTGAGAGTGCACAGGGTGTGTGCTCTAAGCACAGAAAAGTGTTTACATAGAGTCACAAATATGCGGTCTCTTGGTGTTAAAGCTCACCTGCCGAGATGCTGCATGTATGCGTACTTTCGTCAAGAAGTGGTTAAATATATGGTGAAGTGTATTTGTGTTTTAGGTAGGATGGGGGAGGTGGTACAATGGAAACTCACAACCTTATGCCTAATATCAGGTTTTTTCAACACTGGAAAATAAAAATCCTCCAATCCAGTGGTTAATCACAGGGATAATATACCACAGAATGTTCTAATGACCAAGTAGTAAATTATTAGTATATGTCAAAGTATAAAAACAGGATTTATATATTCTGTATCTGTTTGGCAAAGGAAGGGTTAATGGAACAGTAGATTAAATCTCTAATTGATCTCCATTTACCCTGATGGTTGGTGATTAAGGGAGGTAATTTGATAATATTACCATAATTTATATATGGATATTAAATTTGAATTCAATTATATGGAAGGAGGAATATTAACGGTTAATGGTACAGACAGGTAAGAGCAAGTATCTGCTTCGGGAAGTAACTCCTTTGAGCCACCATATAGGTTGTTAATGACCGCCATAGTTTGTATGAAAATGAAAGGGTTAAGGATAAGGAGAAGAAGGATACATAAGTGAGTCTGCCAAGCTCTGTAACCACTCCCTGTGATGAAGTTGGATATGAGGAAATGTGTCAGGGCATAGTTACACAGCAGCCGGATGTGATGTCAGGACATAAAGGTGGAAGTGATGTGGTAATCATCCCCTTATATTTCGGAGGTGGTGAAATACCGTTGCTTACAAAAGAACAGATGCCATTTTATGTGATAGGCGAGTTTTATGCTTTTAAAATGTGAGTGATTTTCTTTTAACAAATATCTTGAGATTAGAAATACTACACCAATGGAGTTTTCTTTTTTCTCATATTTACCAATGACTCATGAGCTGGTCTGGAAAGCTGAAAGTTAGTGGTGTTACCTTGGAGAGGAGTTCATTTATCATCATAAGTGAATATTGCCACTCATGAGAATGAATGGCAATATGGTCCTGTGAGTGTTGTTGAAGAAGTTGCTTGTGGAAGGAGGAGGAACACTTCAAAGTTGTTTTGTACTTTATGGCCACTTTATTTTTACATTTTTGTTTAATTATGGACACTATATTGAAGTATTTTATGCATGAGGTCTTTGCGCTACTGTGAGAAGTGTATTGGTGCACAGCACTAAGTAGGTTTTTCACTTTGTGGGGGGAAAAGAATAAGAACACTTTATCCTAAAGTGAACATATTCTTTTAGGCAAATAGACCTATACTAATCTATATATACAGAGAGAGAAAAAGAAAGTGAAATGTTTAAATAGAGTACATTCTCTAAAACATTATTTGTGTGAAACCCTTCTGCATATAGAAGCAATTACACAGTTCTTTAATAAACTATTTTCATGTTTAACTAAATTTCAAATCACACAAGTTAACAGTTATGTTCATTCTAAATCATGCAGTCATAAATGGCAATTAGAATTTAATTTTAGGAAGAGGATTCATTAATCAAATGCACCCGAAAGTTAACTTTGCCTTTAACATTATGATCAGCTCATTAATTATGTGGGAGAAGAGAAAAAGCTCACAGTCAGCCAAAAAAATGTACAATTTTTTAGTCACCTCAGCGTCATTTCAGAATTCAGTTATCAAGGTGATGCGGGTGATGCTGTGTGGCTTCATTGACTCTGCAGTCATTAAAGTTATTGCAGGACAGACGGGTACACTTAGAGTTTTTCATTTTGCTTAAGCAAGGAAAAATGTCTGGAGAAATGATGCATTTCAGGTACTCTCAAACCTGTCAGCATTTGAGAGGTTATTAACTTCAGCTGCTTTTCTGCCTTTTAGACTCCGATGCAGATTTGTCACACATTTCCCAAAGGTTCCTGTGTGCAATTAGCCATTGGATTTCCTGAATAATTACTTAATTTGTCATGTGTAATGTTCTTCCATTTTGTGTATCTGAAATTATACCAGATAGACAGGTCAGCAGTAGTTTATGGAAAGGAGAAAATGTACCTGTCTCCTCCCCAAAAATTATACAGTTCCCCTGGGACCAATCAGTGTTCATTTTCAGAGTTTCTGCCTTACAAATGTTGCCATTCAAGTAATAGGTTATTCTCTGACCCTGCTGATGTGTCGTGTCAAGTGAGCTAGTTTGTGCTAAAGCTGGAAAGATTTCTGTTCAGGATTCCCTGTGTGTGTGTGTGTGAAGCAGGAAAGTACTGAAAATA